>NC_140586.1:902960528-903560528 GCF_964204655.1 Triturus cristatus
GTGATGAGCGTCGTGGAAATTTCGAGGAGAGCATCAATGAACCTTGAGGCCTGGCCTGGTGGGCGGTATATGTAAAGGCCGGATAACGTAGACTGGGGACTGATGCTGAATTTGAATTGAGCGCATTCGCAGTCTGGGAGAGGTTCTTTGATAAAGGAGCAAGTGAGGTTCTTTTTGTAGATGACTGCGATGCCGCCACCCCGGGTTTCACGGTTTATGGTGACCAAGTGAAACTCATCAGGGAGCGCCAGGTTGGGGATGGTAGTTATGCCGTCTCGTAGCCATGTTTCGCACAAGAACAGGACGTCCGGATTTTCTTCCTGTAGAAGTGAATTTACCTCAAGGTGGTGTTTAGAGAGGGATCTGACGTTGAGGTGTAGTATCGTCAGGGGCGGGGTAGTAGTTGCGGTGCGATTATCCCACACTCGAGCGGGCATGCTAGTGGAAAAATGGCATCGAGCACAGTGGAGTGGCGAGTGGCCTAGGATGCCAATGGCGTCGGAGCAGCTTTGGCTAGTGTTCAAGGCAAGGAGTTCCTTGCGACCATATCGTGTAGGCAGGGGTCTGGTTGGAACAGGGGGACTGGCGAGAGGCGATGGTCTGGCGATGACGGGCGCAGACGGGCTTGCCTTAGGCGCGCCTTCGGCGCGCAGACGGCGCTCCCGCTGCGCTCGTCCGCTGCGCTTCCTACCAAGACACATGATAAATAGTGGAAGTTCTGGACGTAGGAGGAGGCGTGGCCACTCGAGGGGGCGTGTCCGAGACGCGCCTCGCCCTCGTGGATCGGCGACCAAACAATGAGGGGTTTCGTTGCAGCGGGGGTCCGCTGTTTAGGCTGCCAAGAGTGCAGTAAGTGAGGTTTGCTTTTTAAAATAGAACACAGTATCACACAATTACTTTCCGCAGTAGACAGCACAGCGGTAATGTCCCTGTGTTCGGTCTTTTTTGCCCATTTGGACTCTTTTCAGCATTATTAATGCTTCTCTACAATGTACATTTATAATTATCAAGGGTTGACTCTTCTCCTCAGTACTGATGCAGCGGAGTTTAACAGCTCTACACATACATACACACAACACTCATTTGGGCCCATATACATTCATACACTCAATGAGCTAGCCAGTATCCGCTGGTCATCAATTTTGATTTACCTTAGAGAACCTTTACACCAGTATTCTTACCAACCCTGTCTCCTAAGTAAATGTACGTGTCGAAAGATCTCGTAGTAGATTACAATAGGGAGGAAACGATAATAGTAATAACAATACATTTTTTTTTTCAAAGAACCACAGACTCAGAAGTTTCAAAGATTTATCTGAATTAATAATTTTGTGAGTCAGATACACCACAATCCTCCATCAGGTAAAAGTAGTAGCTTATAATTCAATTCACATTAATTAAATTCTTGTGATGACAGTACCTGAGGAGAGAAAGAACAGAGAGCAAATACGAAGCACAACCCCACGGAGCTATATTTACCTAGAATGGTGAGAGGACCTAGACATCAGAGTGTCATGGATTCAGGACAGGTTCAGGTCCGGGAAGGTGACCTCTTCTAGTGTAACACCAGCGTTACATCCCTCTCTGGTGCTACTCTCTCCGGCTGGGGTTCGTCCAGACCCCTTCCTAGATGTACCTCCTCAGTTGTTCCACGATCTTTCCCTAGTGTTGGATTCTTCAATCAATTTGTAGCAAAATCGGGCAGCATCTCAGCATAGCATCGGCATCAAGTGGGTCAAGTGTGACTAACTAACTAGAACTTACCTCTGTTATACCAATTCAAATGTATGACCCACCCCCAAATGTTTCAATTCCATGTACGCCCCTCAATTTGATTGGGCCAGGCAATGGGGTGAGGACATCACACCATACTAAGTGCAATAATCTTCTATGGTTCCATTGTCTAATTCCCCGCGCCACAATTTTAATACCCACAAGCTTTATTCCCACAAGCATTTCATATGTGGATCGATAAATCTGTAATACAATGTTTCAGGTTTTTCCTCTCATAGGGTCAGGAGTTGATCTTCCTATGTCCTTGCTGAGCACATGGATTCGCAGTCATTCAATGATTTTCGCTAGTTTCAGAACAAGGAGGTTGCGCAAATGCATAGTTGTCGCAAAGGAAAGGGACATCGGTCACCCTCCAAGGCCCAAATGGGAGCTATTTATAAAGTCAGAAAAGAACATGTTAGAATACAAAATTAAATGAATTCACTGTATACCACTTACTTCTACTCTAACCCCATATACTTAATATTTCTTTTGCATTAATGGCTTAGTAAAACTTGCATAGGTTAGTTTCAGCACGGCATGTGCGTTAAGTCGAGGTTTTTCGAGCAGCCATGTTAGAAGCTATTGCGTAGCTGCAAAGATTTCCCACCAAGCTAGAGAAGGCGTCATACTACGTAGATGTAGTAGACGCATGCGCAGAAGAGTTCCCGTGTGTTTGGCGGCCATTTAAGGACACTCAGGTTATTTATTAGTGAAGCACATTGAAAAGCTTCCCCTAGATACAATATGTAAAATGTGATGCAAAGTTAGTACTCACAAACAGGTTGGTTATAATGTTACAGGTTATTTGAGAGGATTACATATGAGCAAGTTTCTAACAGGCGCAACAACCTATGAGTTTATGGAATTCATGAAGATTCCGAAGGCTCGGACATGAAGACTTACGTTCCTCAGATAGTTGGTCTTCCAAAATCTTCTGATCTCAATATTCAAAGGGCACACAGGATCGGCCCCCAGAGTGCATCATCCTCGAACAAACCGAGGGAAATCATTGCATATTTTTGATTATATTCCGATCTCATGGCGTTCCTCAACGCAACTAAGCAACATAAATAGATGCTTGGTCCGGCCAAAAAATCTTCTTCAGTCAAGATGTTTCTAAGCCTCTTGCTAATAGCTGAAATGAGTTTTTAGACCTCAGACCAACACTGAGATCCATAAATGCCCGCTACGGCCTTATTCATCCATGTTTCTTCAAAGCAACCGACAAGGACAAAACTTTCACTTTTGAGGATACTGCAGAGCTTAGGAAATGTATTCATGTTCATAAAGGAGAAGCTATGGAACTGAGCAAAACTTAATTGTTTTCTGAAATGTTCTCTCTCTTGTTCCACAGATTTTCCCCTCCGTAACTTGTTTGATGCTGGTGTTCTTCCCTGCGTTCCTCATCTGTTTTGTTGTGCATGTTTCACTCCGTTGGGTTGTCTCCCCAAGTTCCCTTCCATTTTGTTGCTTATGTTTATGTTTCTAGATTACATTTCTGTGATTCCTTTGTGTTGCCAGTAAACTTGTTCTTTCTCAGTGCCCTTCTTCTTCAGGGTGGCCTCTGTCCTTTTTTCCCCACTCCTATTTTAATGTTCCTTTTGTTTATGTATACTATGACTAAAGTCTTATGGCTATTTGGCATCTTCTCTCCGATTACATTGCAAGGGAGACTGTGTTCTCCTTTCCAAACTCCTTCCTATCCCTTCCTTTTATTCCACTTTTTCCTTCCTCTATTTCCTACATTCAATTGCAGCTTCTCTTTGTCTCTATGTTATCGTTTTTGAGTTTTTTTGCCATTTTCTACCTTACATGTTTAATTGGGTACATCTGGCTATCTGTTCTACTTTCCCTCTTATTTCTCAATTCATGTCTTGCCTCTTTTTTCTGGCCTTTATCTATTTTCTCCTTTCTGGATTTCTTTCCTTTCGAAACTTGTACCGCTCAATGATACTCTACCTTTTGCAACTTACCTATTATACTTTTTTCAAGTTTCATGTATTTTTATTAAGGGTGGGCGTAATGTGCGTAAGGGACCTACGCGGAGAGGCACGGAGATGAAACCAATCTTCGCACTCTCTGTATAGTTTCCTTACGCACATCCCGCCTCCCTCCCGCCTCCCGCCTCACGCCCGCCTTAAATACATTAGAATAATAATTGTTAAGAGTAACCTTACCTTATTGGCGGCGTCCCCGGGCTCTGATCCTTCTGCAACGCGTCTTCTTCTGGGAACTGCGCATGCGCGGGAGCCCGCGCATGCGCATTCCTGCTGAGGAATGCGCATGTGCGGGCTCCCGAGCATGCGCAGTTCCCAGAAGAAGACGCGCTGCAGAAGGATCAGAGCCCGGGGACGCCGCCGATAAGGTAAGGTTACTCTTAACAATTGTTATTCTAATGTATTTAAGGTGGGCGGACAACTTCCGTGAGTGTGTGGAGATTTGCCCTGTTTCTCCGCCTATTATCGCGGAAGGCGGAAGGGCAAATCTCTGCACATTCCGTGGGCGGAACGGAGTTGTCCGGCCACCCTTAATTTTTATGCTTAACTTTGAATACGTTTTTCAGAATAATGGACTACGTATTATTTCATGGAATGTTGAGGGTATCCGCAATCCAGTTAAAAAACAATGTGTATTATTTCATCTTGCTAAATTGAAATGTCATGTAGCGTTATTGCAAGAAGCCCACCTTAAAGAAGATTTGTCTTCTTTACACAAATTCTGGGTTGGAGATGTTTTTTGTTCCTTAGTAGTTCATCACAAAAATGGTGTAGTAATTTTGTTTCATAAGTCTCTAAATGTTGTTTTGCAAACGGAAGTCAAAGACAACAATGGTAGATGGCTTTTATTGAATGCTAAAGTGAATAATACTCAATTCTCTATTTGTAATGTATATGGACCTAATGTTATCGATTTAGTATTTTGGAATGATTTGTCTGCTCTCCTTTCTTCTCGTGCTTCAGAAAACTTGATTTTGAGATGTGATTGAAATCAACTTATGAATCCTTTTTTAGATCGAAAATCCCAAACCAAATTCATCCCCAATAAAATGTAGAAGCCTTTCCTCAAGGCCATTTCATCTAGAGGTTTGGTGGATGCATGGAGAATCTCACATCCTGATGTCTTTGAATTCTCCTTCTTCTCCCTTATTCATAGGTCTCATACCCAAATAGATTATATATTTCTCACCCAGTCATCTCTTCAATGTATGACAAACACAGAGATTGGCTCCATTCTCATTTCTGACAACGCCTAAATCATTTTAGATATGGACTAATCCACTTCTGCACCTACCTTACGCCGATGGCGTTTTAACAATGCCCTTCTGTTGGACACTCAAATTGTTGAACAATTTACACAGTTTATGCCAGAGTTTTTCAATAATAATCTTCGCTCTGTTTCACAATTTCATTTAGTTTGGGACACCTTTAAAGCCACCGCTACAGGTTTTATAATAGACTTTGTTTCCTGGAAAAAAGAAGAAAGCACTTACAGATGCAACATTAATTTTAAAACAAATCAAGGCATTAGAGCACAAATACTTTACCACAAACTGTTCTGGTACTTTGTCCAATCTCATTAAAGCTAAAATGCATTATAATAAACATTCCTGGGGTAATGCCTGCAACAATCTCCTTAAATTCAATTCTAAAATGTACGGTGGCTGGAATAAAGCTGGTAAATCCCTAGCTAATTATCTTAAAATTTAAAAACAAAATTCCAAGATTGCTGCCTTCACTGATTATTATACTTCCCTCTACACCCCCGAGTTGACCCCTTCCGCTGATCAAATTGATTCATTCTTTCAAACCATCCCCAAACCCTCTGATAATCACACTGGTCTCACATACCTCGATAATCGAATATTAGAACAAGAAATCACAAACTCAATCAATCAACTTCCCAAAGACAAAACACCTGGTCCGAATGGTCTTGCTGTATGTTTCTTTTTTCATTTCCAACAATTTCTGGTCCCTCAGTTGTTAGTCCTCATAAATAATTTCCTAGCCTCCGGTGAATTTCGGGGCTCTTTCACTCAAGCGATGCTGTGTTTAAATTCCTAAAAAAAGACAAAGACCCCTCTTACTGTAAAAATTACAGATCTATTTCCCTAATTAATACAGACTGTAAGATCTTCGCTAAATTATTAGCCCTTTGCATCAATCAGGTAATCCTGGACCTCATTAATATATATCAATCAGAGTTTGTAAAGGGGTGTTCCATTACAGATAACTCCAGGACTTTCCTTAATATTATTCATTTAGCCTCCAAGGTTGATTCACCGGTTGCTGCAATTCCGTTAGATGCTGAAAAAGCCTTCAACAGAGCAAATTGTGATTTCATTTTCGAAGCATTGAAATGGCATGGCTTCAGCCCCCCCTATTCTTAAATATATCCAATTGTTATACTCTGCACCTTTCACCTCCATCTGGGTCAACAGACTTCAATCCAAATACTTTCTACTCCACAGAAAAACTAGACAAGGATGCCCTCTAGCCCCACTTTTATTTATTCTTGCCCTAGAACCGTTTTAGGAAAAACTTTGACGTTCCCCACAATATACGGAATTCCAATTTAATCATACTGATATTAAGTTTACTGCATATGCAGATGACATTTTACTATACCTTTCTAACCCCACTACCTCTTTTCCGATGTTTTTCTCTTTGCTAAAGGAATAGTCTCTGGCTACAAACTTAACATTGATAAATCCTAAGTTATGCCATTGAATAAACATTGCTTTTCTCATATGTTTCAAGATACAGGGTTTAAATGGAACTCCAGTAGTATTTAATGCTTAGGCATCCTCTACAATAATTGCATCAAAGAAACCATTAAAGTAAACCTTGCTATTATACTTCAAAAACTTTCAGTACTTATTGACAGTTGGTCCCCACTCTTTTTGGCTTGGTGGAGTAGACAAGCTACAATTAAAATGATGTTACTTTCGATCATCAATTTTGATCTTTCTATGCTCTCAATTACTCTTCCGCTCTCTTTATTTAATATTATTTACCGTTCCTTGACCAAATTGCTATGGAATAATCGCAAGTCTAGGATTTCACTTATTCGACTTCAGCAGCCCAAAGAATTAGATGGGGTTAATTTTCCCAACCTTAGATGCTATCCTTCTGCATTCACCCTGAAACAAGTGTGGACTTTTTTTATCCGACTTCTCACACACATTTAACAGCCTGGAGCTCATTAGAAAAATCCCAATATGCACTGTTCTCTTTTTCTGCCGCCACTTGGTTATCTCAGCCCCCCAAACGTTTCTTATCACCCACTTGCACGCACTCAACTGCAGTCGTAACTTCTTTGTTTAAAACTCATTTCTCCCACTCAGATAATTTTGCACACACTCCTGTTTGGTGTAACAAACATCAAAAAATTAAAAACAGAGCTCTATTTCGGAAAGAATGGATTGATAAAGGATTTATCACATTTGAGCACTTGATGATTGATGGGTCTCTTATGGACTTCACAGAGATCCAGGAGAAGTATGGCATATCTCTTTTACATGCTCCTCACCACCCTCACCTCAGATCATCTATAATTCCACTCCACTCCCAGAATTCTTCCTTAGCCTCACACAATCAGACTTTCACTCTTTCTCTAGATTGCTCTACTCAGTTCAAGGCATCCAATATATATAAGATATTATCCCACCTCTCTGATTCTAGAACCAAATCCAGTATAGAGCTTATTTGGGAAAATGATTTGGCACAGGTATTTTCGTTTCAGACTTGGGGTTGCATTTGGGCAAAAATCCACACCTCCTCACGCTCAGCAAGTACAACGCCGACTCTATATTATTTTTACAATAGGCTCACTCTTACCCCTACAGATCTCCATAAATTCAATTTGTTGGATGCTACGAAATGCTGGTCTTGTTCTCATGGAAATAATTATTTACTTCATATGTTCTTTCTCTGCCCCCTGGTTCAGAGTTTTTCGTTACTTATTTGGAAGAAATTGAATTACATTTTAACAACCAATGTTTCTTTCGATACTGCACTTGTTTTTTTGGGCGGCACCTCTCCTGTTTGGGGTACTCAGAGAAACATGGGTACATTTATTGACTTCTTTATAGCCATTACCTTTCAGATCATTACCACCAACTGGAAGGATGCTACTAAAATCTTGGACCAAGCTTGGTGGAACCTGTTATGTCATCATCACAGACTAGATCATGCATATGCCACCACTATGCCCCTATTGATTAAAACTACTTTGGTTACCACTCGCCACATTTCTTTCCAGGATGGCTGCTTGACCTAGATTGTATGTATATTGTCATGTACCTTCTTACTAATATTATGTTCAATTAAGTCACATTAATATTTCTACATTACTGTTTAGCTGCCTCATACTATCTCCCCCATTTCCTCCCTCCTCCTTTACTTCCTCTCCCTCCCCCTCTTTTAAAATACTAAATTGCATTTGTCTTAGAACAGATTTTAGAAGGTTCAAAGTGGTTTTGACTATATACTTCCTAATATGGTTTTCACCCACTTGTGGTTCAAGTTATTTCTCTTTTTCACTTATTTTATTTTAATTGGATATTGGTACTGCTTGACCCTTTGTTTATATAATTTATACTGATGTTTTACTTTGTATATTTTCTCAATAAAGCATTCTAAACTTTTACAACAAAATGAGTTTATTTAACTTAATAGAGAAATATTTGAAACATATGGTCAGTCAGACTTCAGGCAGACACAATTTCACGGCAAGAGTGGGATTTGAAGCCATAGCCTCTGGTCTCAGAAGCTGACTTAGCGCGGAGCTCGCGTTTTGATCGCAGGCAAGAGCTCAGCTCAGTATTATATGACTCTGGGCAATAGCTCACTTAATCTGCCTGACAGCCCCCAGCACCTGGACACCCTTGGGGATGATAAGTTACACTTTATAAATCTGTAATTAGCATTCTTACTCAGGCTCTGGAGACAGAACCTGAGACCCAAGAACATGCCCAAGTGTCTGCTCTTGAAAGACAGAAGTCATGCCCCTTGACATCACCGCTTAGGCACGCCCAAGCGATACCCAGCACCAGCAAAGCACATACCTGACATGGGGACTGAAAAAAGAGAAGAGCAATAGAAGAAATAACTCTGAGCACAGAACCAGGGAGGTGCAACCCCAACACTGGAACACATCACCATGCCCATGAGAGAACAAGGGCACTCAGGACTTGAACCCATAAGGGTTAGTGAGACTACAAGGCCACAAGGGTCGCTCTACGAACTGGTGAGAAGGCCTACGAAGAACTCTTGTGCAACATCAAAAAAGTGACTTGCCTGAACCTCACCAGCAGAAGCAACTCAGGAAGTACCCCATCATGCGACCAAGCAGAGGTCTTCATCCACGTGTACTTGTGACAGCCTCCTCCAAGGCAGGCACAGGCATGAAAAAAATCAGACTGGTCCTTTACCTCGGATATGGAGCAGTCATGTCGTTCATGGACCTCGCCCCGCACACTAGCAAGCTAGGGTGAGATAGGCACCAGAGGCAGCAGTTCAACAGAGAAAGGTCCAGCTTGGGTGAGAATAGGAGATTCTTGCCCCATCACTAGGAACAAGAGGACGTCAAAGGCCAGAAGGCTGCAGATGCCGCTCTCTTCCTGCTACACACAACAGTGGAGCAAGGATTTTCAGAAATCGACACCCATCTGCATAGATGACTATTAAGATAATAATCAAATAATTCATTTAAAAAAAACTTATCATTACATTTAAATTAATTATAACTTAATTAACTTCCCACCTTGGCTAGTCCCCTACAACTGAACAACCCACTCCTAAACTTAAAATTACTAATTCAATTTAAAAATAAATTAATAAAAAACCTAATATTGCAAACTATATTTTTCAAAATAAACAGCAATTATACTAACAATATCACCACCTATAACTAATATAGTAACTAAAACACATTAAATTAATTTTAAAATAATATTTTCTACAACTATATCAATAAAAACAATATTAAAAACAGCTATACTTTTTAAACTATATTTTTTCCCCAAAAACATATTCTTGACAATGACATTCTGTATGACAATATTTTTGCAGTAACCATGGGGCATATTAGCAAGGGCCAGATCGCCGATAAAGCGGCACTTTTTGCCGATAAAGCGGCGATTTTTTTATCGCCCAATTACCAATCTGTCACTAACAGCAGTTAGCGACAGCTTCCAGGCGATAGCGACCGGTTTGGGGCCCGCTTTGCATATCAGCGATATTTATCGCTAATGACATGCAAAGTGGGCGTACCCAAACTGGTAGCGACTGAAAGCAGTCGCTAACACAGCTATCACCTATTAGCAATACCCGCGGCGCGATAAAAAAACGCGCGCTAACCGCGATTAGCGCCAGGATTTTACACCTGGTAAAAACCTGACATAGCCATAATAGTCAATGGGAGGTGTATTCTACAGCTAAGTCCCCACCTGCCTATTAGCGAGATTTTCCTTAGCGATATGATTTTTATCGCTGGAAATCTCACGTTAAAGGAGGGATTCGCCACTATCGCTGGATTTTTTATCGCCGTGGAGATAAACGTTGGTAATACTGCGTTATCTCCGTGATAGAATCCAGCGATAGGAGGCGATAAAAAAAATCGCACTAAGCATGGTTTGTGATAATTATCGCAAGTTGTTGCTAATATGGCCCTATATTTTGTTCACAATTTTTCTGTATCACGAAATTCCGGATTCACAATTAATCTATACCACCTGCTTCTTCGGTGCTACTATCAAATTCTGCACCAGCAGAGATCATGTACTGAAAACGTTCCTCCATGTGCTCCCACCGGGCATCACCACATCTCCCCATGCCCAGCAAAGGGATACCAAGGCCACATAGGTGGAGGCTGAAGCCCATTAGGGGCCTCATACTCACGCAGCGCCTCGTCTTGGAGTATTGGGAACGCCAGACCATTTATGGCACTTAGATATGGTGGGCCAGGATTGCACTTTTCAGCAGATTCATGGAGTTCTCCAATCTCGAGTAGGAGATCACCTCACAAGTAATGACTGGGACAGGAAAGAATGAAGTAGAAATAATGATGATAGATTAAAACTGCTTTCAAATATAAACCTGCATGGTCTCCTTCCTCACACGGGCTGGATTCACAAAGGTAAACTTACACTTTCATGTAAGTTTACGGTTGTTGGGTATTCACAAAGGGATTCACGAGTAGTATCTTTACGAGTGAGGAGTCACCGCACATTAAAAGATCTATCCGTCCCTTAGATGATGATATACAACACTCCTAGGGTACCAGTGATCGATGTCTTCCTGTGCAGCCAGAGCGCTGCCATCATGAATGTGAAGTGCAGATGCCAGCAGGGGCTAGCGGCCAGAAATGCCCGCTTCGGAAGTGGGGGCCAGGTTTAAGTCTCAGCGTCGGCTCAACATCCTGCGATTCTGGGCATAACTTGATCTCCCAGTTCCTAAAACATGTGTAACATCTGGCTGGGACAGAAAATAGGCCCAGGAATCAAAATAAAAGTGTCCCCCATGTTTTCAAATTTGGGTAGTTTTGAACTTGTAAAGACACACTGTATAAGTGTCTTGCAAGGTATGGAAGGCATCTGGGATTTGAGCTTGCAGCAGGCAATGCTTGTTCTAATATCAGGGAAATCAACATACAAAATTGGCCCAGCAGACCATAAAACAGGGTCACAAACACCCAAAAAAACAGCTAGTAAACTGACCTGTCAGACCAGATTTGCCTATATAAATCACACTGCTACCTTTAGAGCAAGGCACGTTTGCTCTACATAAAACTAAAAAAAAAGCTATAAAAAAAAGATAAGAGGCATAAAACACACTTCCTAAAAGACAAGAACTGTCTTCCCGTTCCGGAGGACACCTGCTTCTTCTTTTAGGTTTCACGAATTGTTAATAATTTGAGATTAAATGCAAAGAATATTTAAAAAGAAGACCAGACTCTGAGGACAAAGAAGTTCTTCAAAAAGAGATCTCTATTGTGTGCCAGTACAATACAGTGGGAGGATTGGAAACAGCATCCCTGCTTGCCTGGAACACATGTACCGTAGGACGAGGAGAGCTTCCGTTCACTCAGCAGAGCAAACAAGCAGATTCTGCAACAAGCAGAAGCAAGAAAGTCATTCCTCTCATTACATGGCAATGACTCCATGCAGCGGAGAATGACATCACCAACACCGCCTTGTTTGCTTCAGAGCTCTTCCTCATCCAGGGTAACTACCCAACTGCCCACCCCCAGGTCACTACTGACACTGTTACCAGTCCTGGACTTCACTGTGATAACCTAATGCATTCTAGGTGCTGTGATCTTCTTTTGCTTCCAATGACCTAATTAGACATAGTGATGGGAGCTGGGGAATGTAGGGACTGAGAACACTCAACAAGGAGGACACTAGGACTCTGAAACCACAATCCTTCCAGATCCAAAAAAAGGACACCGAACGCCACTTCCTGTCCAGGGCTGGAAAGGAAGTGAAGGTAGAGGAGCAGGCACACTAGGACAGATAGCTGGAGAAGAGACAATCTTCCCCATGAGCAGAGAAAGAGAGGTGACAGGGTCTACTCCTTGTCTCATCAGCACATAGCCCACTGTGATGTTTTGGTATGCTGTTTAACATAAGTAAAAAGTTTGTCATGGAGAAATAATTAGTGTTGAGAGGAAACCAGAACATGCTTTGTTTCATGGTCTCAGCTAAGGGTGGGCATAGTTGGCACAAAACTCATGCAACTTTTCTCCACCAACAGAGACCTCACATATTTGTGGTAAAATATAGAACAAATATCTCTGTCTTTACATGCTAAAATACATATATTCTTTTCACGAAAGTGATAATTTAGCAAGCAGTGAGAGAGGTGATGATTTTGGGATCCTCCCTAACCTAGAGGGAGGACCAAGCAGATGCCTAGAACACAAAGAGCATATCATGCTGAACGATTCAGTGGTGGTCCCATCCTCTTAGGACCACCCCAAGCACAGTTATTATGGGCAAAAATACAATCCCAACCAAAGGCCCTGCAAAGCATTATGGGACAAGATTAGCAGTGGGCAGTGAATATTATAGTATCCAATATCAAAATAATTCTACAAAGAGCTGCAGTTCAACTCGTCATAACTAGGTGTCCCTCATGAGTCAAATGCAAAAGCATTGAATCAACCTGCAGTTCCACTAGTCGCTACTAGATGTCCCTCACGAGTCAAATGCAAAAGCAGTGAAACCCTGAGCTGAGAGCTAATACTATAAATTCTACAAAGAGCTGAACTGCAGCTTCATGAAAGAGTTTCAATGCTTTTGCATTTGACTCATGAGGGACATATAGTAACGACTAGTGGAACTGCAGCTTAATTCAATGCTTTTGTATTTGACTTGTGAGGGACACCTAGTAACGACGAGTTGAACTGCAGCTCTTTGTAGAATTATTTTGATATTGGATACTATAATATTCACTGCCCACTGCTAATCTCGCCCCAAAGCGGATGTAGTTAACAAATCGCTGGAAACTCCGAGAGCGGAGCAGAGTTCATTGCCCAGGGTTAGTCTCAGTTTCACTAATTGCGGAGAGGAAGATACATGTAAATTTGAAAATTTCTCTAGAAATGACATAGAATTTGAGATATTCATGCCATTCCTGGCTGTTGTCATAGCATGTCCTAGCAGATTGGTGGAACATATTTATATTTCCTTCTAGTTAAGAAAATCGTGTCATGTCCACCAGCAGTCTGTATGGGTGGACACGTTGCAATAATTGAGGCAGAATTTTGAACATGTTCTTTGATTTATCTCTGGGGAATTATATATATGAGATAACTGTCCAAACAAGGCTAAAGGTGACAATGTTCCTATCTATAAGTTAGGTTCCAAACCCCTCCCAAAAGTATTTATTTTACATTAAATTAATGTATCAATGTGTCAAAGATGTTATTTTCCTCCTATTAATTATTTCAACACAGAAACGCTGGTGATGTAGGTATCACTATCTGCATGATCACTTATATTTTACAATATCAATGGGTGTTGCCTGGTGAATATCATGAAAGTCGGTCAAATATGCTTATGCAAGTAGAAGCAAACAAAATAATTGTCACTCGCTCCCAGTAGTCCCAAATCATTACGTAGTTGCTTACATTTCAGGAAGTGCCAAACATAGATGCATCAATGTGTTTTGACTCTACGTTTGCGATTCAGCCATAGTCTTCGTTAGGACACACAACTTGTAATGAAGACCAAAATGCATTAATCCTTGTGATGGAAAGGAGACTCGGAGAAGAAAGATTCTAGTCAGATAATAGGTGCTATTGTTACCTCTGGTTAAGGCATAATGATGAATTGTTTACCTTGGAAAGAAAAACGTGTTTAAAAATATGGAAGGAGTTTCCCAATCATACTAACTCAATGAAATAATAATTTATTGTGAAGGTGTCTATTTACAGGGTAGATTAAAAACAGATTCACATAAAATAGTAAAGCTGCTGTCCAGCCTACAAATAACTATATAAATTAAATAATAAACATACTAATTCAAAAAGACATAAAAATAGCACAAGACCAAATGAGACCACCTCTAAAACTCCCTCATTAAAACCTTAACTCCATCCCACATAAGAAAAAAGAAAATCGTCCCCACCAATCCACTGTATGACTGTAAATACCATGTAATACATCAAATAATAGAGCATTTGTGCTTGTCGGAATGTTGTCAACTAGCCATGTAACCCCTGAAATTCTGCCATCTACAACTTGATAGTGAAAGGTTTCTAGATGTTTCAAACTTTAGGCTGAGCCAGGTTCGTAGACAGGGAGTAGACCAAACACCACTTCTGAAAGGATCAGGGTGACGTCTTTGCAGCCTAATACACATCCACAATGGAGAACACAAGGCAGCACATTTTCAACACAAAATGAAGACTGCCCAGAAGAAACCACAACCATGAAAAAGACACACTGCAGTTTCTTTATTCTAATAAACATGCTACAGTCAGGGTGGGACAGGGCGTACACGGAGGCAGAGACACTCCTGACAGGCTGGAGGCAGCCAAGTGCTTTACCAGTGGGATGGACCGAGGGTTCTTCAGCAGATACAGTCCAGAGAGCAGCCCACAGGGGGCAGCACCCACTTTTCAACTAAGGTTGTACTCGATATGCTGCTGTAGTGAAATAATGTCCTAGGAACTGTGCAATGCCCTGGGTACTGCAACTTTCCACAAAGCATTTGAACTCATGAATGCTTAGCCAATGTAAATGGCATGTGTAGTGAAAAATGAAAAATTTGGTGCTATTTAAAACAAAGAAATTATCCCAAGCTCTCCGAGAGAACATCAGAGTCGCTCACGTGGTGTAATATGGGGCTAGTATTTAAATATTTTAGGTGGCGGATTCAGTTTCCAGCTCAGACCTGGCCACCATATCACATAGCCACAGTCAAAATGATCACCCACTTTTTCACGTAAAAAATTAACAATATGCACACCAACAGATCACTGGAAAGAGATTGGGTCTCTCGCGTTCGCCAATTACATTTCAGAACTTAGCTGCGCATCATCATCATCATCAGAGCAGTGCATCCATGCCCCAAAGGAACAATCCTTCGATGGAAGAAACATGGCAACCACCCACTGTGATCCCAAAGTTACAGAAACCTAATCTGGATACTGAGGCCATATCTACCGAAGAACATCATAGTGGTGGCTCATGACTCATTGCTCTTTCTGGATGAAGGTGATGCTTGCCGTCTGGCACTGGTTGATCTCTCTGGGGCAATCAATGCTAGTAGCCTCGAGACACCGTACACGACTCCTGCCAGTTATATGGGACTTATCTGACCCATTCTGGAAGAGCCTAACCTCTCCAGATGAAGTGCTCTTCCTCCGTACGACTTCATCACTTATCCTGTTCCACGCTAACATAGAACTGTTGGGGACCATGCTGTCCATCTACGTATATGCAGCGGCCATCCATTTCTATATGCATGCGTCCTTGTGCCTTAAGTGAATTAACTCTACAAAAAAATTCTCACTCATCTACTAGAAGAAATTCCCTTGAAATACAGAATTGTCTAGAACAAGTTGAACCAGGAGAACCGCATGCTTGATGGTCTCCAGAGGAAAGGCTCTTAGTTTCACTCCTGCATCCAGTTAAACCAACCAGAACATTGCATCACCAGAAGGCCTGTTCCATCTGCATCTACATTCTACAGAAGAATAATGTCACTGGTCCCCCAGATGACCAAACCTGCAGGACCTCACAACTATACCGAGGCATCACCATAATTGTTGCCTTCCCAATGACATGCTTGTCCATGTGAAGGCCACACTCCTTGCAGCTTTCCATCTAGTGATAGCAGCTAAGAACATCAACCACATCAGCCACAAGCTGCAGCCATGAAAATGCCTTGGCCAACATCAGCCTGCCAGTCTACGCAAGGAATTGGCTGATGTATGTAATGGGTGAGTAGTGCGCTTTACAAAACCCTGATTGGTTGATTGATTGATTGGTCGATTGATTGGTCACACAACACAGGATGCAAATCACCTCTTCCTAGACATCTCCATGGCCCCAAACTGTGCATCTGACACAATCGACTCCATACTCTTCACCAACAGGATCCACCCACTGCATATTATTCCCATTTTCACTTCTCCCACTGATTAACTAGATCTCTTTCTTGCTGCTTTACTGTCAATGCCTCTTAGGACTACACCGAAGCCCAGAAGCAATCACCTGAACACATACATGATTATATTGAATACAAAACACTTGTGGCAACTCAAGAAAGGCACTTAATACATTGCTGGGGTAAAATAACAAATACAAAAGACAGACCCAACATTAGAGCCCACTTGATAGTATTGATCCGGTTGTAATGCGAAAGTTGTTGGCCAGATTATAGGTCCCAGGTTGGTAAATGTTTTAGAGTGAAGGAACTACTTAGTGCAAGAATGCGGATGCTCATAGCACCAAGCCACCCGTGCTTCACAATCCTAGTTCTCATTCAGATATCGTAGTGCCTGTGGAAGGGATTTAAAAGAGGTGGGCGCTACTCCATGGTTTTCCAGTGGGTCAGTGTTGCTGAGTGGCCTCTTAGTACACATACTCAGTGGTGTCAGAGAACTAATGTATCCAGGGGGTAAATGTTGATTGTCGGGGGATGGAGGCGGTGCTTCTTCCAAAAACAGCAAAACTCTGATAAAAATTGGAAGCAAATGAAGACCCATCTCTCTCCAAAGTGTTAATTCTTGAATGACTTTAGCCCTCCAGCTGCCGTGCCTCCCATTCTTCCTCGAGTCATCCTTTGATCGTAATAACATATTACAAACATATTTAAATAAATGCATATAGAAATAAAAGAGCGTGCACCCTTCAGGCACATGCTTTCAAGCCCCACAGTAATCTGAAAACAAAATTGTGCAATGCACATAGTGGGGTTACTGATAACCAGGCTGTGGATACCCCACAAAATGGATCCGATTACAGGCAACTTCATAATGGCGACGTTACCTGGGAGAAAGACCCAGCCCCGTAAATGAAGACTTCAGAATGGTTTTTGAACTCTAGAAAGTTTGGGCGTCTAGTGGTTTTAAGTATGTTCTAGAATAGCTATGGTCCAAGTCTGTGACCTACTCCTGATGGGTGATGCTTGAATTAATCTCAGCCACTGGTGATTACTCTTGAACTCATTTATTTCCAACGTTTTGTTGCTTAACGTGCCCATACAGATAGACTCAACCATATAAAAATCAGCATTGGTCACGTTCCAGGTGGAAAACTCAAGCTTGAAATGCTGGGCCACACCCATTTAGAAGGAACACAAGTCCCCTGGACACATTTTAACCTTGTTGCGCCTCATCAGTGAGGTTCAGCTTGAGTCCTAAACACAAGGGGGCCAATTCACAGAACTAACTTAAGACAAAATCCTAAACTTACTACTTTTGGTATTCACAGAAGTTAGGATTTTGTCTTAAGTTTGTCTTAAGACAAACTTAAGACAGACTTACGACAGTCTTAAGACAGACTTAAGACAGTCTTAAGACAGACTTAAGACAAACTTAAGACAGACTTAAGACAGACTTAAGACAGACTTAAGACAAACTTAAGACAAAATCCTAACTTAAGTCTGTCTTAAGTCTGTCTTAAGTCTGTCTTAAGTTTGTCATAAGTCTGTCTTAAGACTGTCTTAAGTCTGTCTTAAGACTGTCTTAAGGCTGTCTTAAGTCTGTCTTAAGTCTGTCTTAAGTCTGTCTTAAGTTTGTCTTAAGACAAACTTAAGACAAAATCCTAACTTCTGTGAATACCAAAAGTAGTAAGTTTAGGATTTTGTCTTAAGTTAGTTCTGTGAATCGGGCCCAGTAACCCATGTGGCCAACGACTGGACATCCCTTGACACTTAGGGCATTGCAGTGAAAACACGTTCGGAGGACCCTGGGGCATGTGTGGGACATTGTTACACATCGTGCATTCAGTAACGACGGACCTGCAGCATGTGTTGACTATGTAGCTGTTTTCCTTGCTGTTCTAGTTGTGAAGAAAATAGAAGCCAGGATTCACCTAAAAACATGTGGATTTAGAAGAAGCAGCTTCTTGCTGCTCGCTTCATGTCAGCGCGTTGCAGAACATCATGTGTAGTCTGACCCACAGCATCCCCCACTGCCAGAGTCAGTTTACAGCTTCCTCGCTCACAGTGACCTGGAAGGGATTCCCCCGAGCTGCAGGTAGCATGCAGTGTGGCGGTAGCAGGTGATGCACCGGATGTCCAAGAAATCAGACTTCATATTCAAGGTGGAACCAGTGCTATAATCGAAGACTTACACCATAACTTTCCCAAGATGGTGTCAGTCCATTGGAAGATATTGAAGTATCCCAATCCAAAATGATGCAGACCTCTATCCTAAGATGTTAGTTCTTGATTTAAGTAAGCGTATGGTATTGCTTGGACGGGAGTTGTGTTCAGTGATTTTTCGACACGTTGAACGTGCTACTCAATTTTGTCCCTGATTCTTTCCTTGCAGGTTGGATCACCTTTGTGCATCATCTCTTGGCTTTCCTAGTTCTTCTGCTGATCTCTATTCCCAGTCCTGATGTTCAGGAGGAATTTAATGCTTCAATCAATATTTACAAAGATTGCCAAAGGAGTTCTTCTACTTTGTAGTCTTTTGCTCCAAGTTGTGACCCTCTAAGGGAGAGACCTTGTCACCTATCATGTATAAGGTTCTGTCAAAGGTGGCAGAGTGGCCACTGGGGCGAGTCGCCCTTTCCTCGGATGATCTAGAAGTGTAATCAACAGACCTTCTGTGTGTCCAGTCCTTCATACCTGACCTCAGTATGATCAGTAAAGACAGTTATTTGAGGCAAGGCTTAACCTGCAAAGGCCAATTGCTCTAATGTCATTTGATGAATAATATATGACTCCCCACATACTACTGATACATATTCTGTTCAATACTGAAACCACACATTACTATTGCGATCTTTCAATAAAGGGACGGGGATTCATCTAAGAACAACCTAAGTCATAAAACTTTGGAAATATCTGTGAATCAGTAAGTTTCAGGAAAAAAGCCTATATGATTCACATTAAGTTGGCTCAATGAAGAGAGAGGGAGGAAGCTTGCGTGTGGGGGAAGGGATTCTGTGAGAGAGAGAAGCACAGTGAGTATCATGATACAACTAAAGTACGGAGGTGGCCAAACTGAGAAGGGGGTGAGAAAGATACTCATTGAGGGGAACAGAGAAGCACGATGTAGTCCCATATTTTTCCTCTGAAGGTTTCACAAATTCTTGGCTCTGCAGGTTTCAGCATAAATTTGATTTTAAATGGATTTTAATGGCTCCCATAAGTTTTATTAATATCACAGTTCTCTGCACTGAATTGCTTGGCTGCCAAAGTGGCTGTGAATAAGCAGGATTTATTCTGCGCACCGGTGTGTCTAGGAACACTGCGCCGCCAGGGTTGCTATGGGCTGACTATTAGACTTAATGAAGCTGAAGTCAAAAATATACCTGGATACATTTAAATAAGAGCCTAAACCTCATGAGACGAAAAAGCTCTGTTACTTCACTGACTATTATCTGTTCGCAGGGATTGAGGAAAGAATCACAGACTCCCTCGCCTGGCACAAGCCATTGATGGTAGCATCTCACCGACCCACAAGAAACCAGAGAGAGATGACCCCAACCTCAGATGCAATGGATGAATTCTACAGTGCATCTGAAAGAAATGGAGAATGCTTCCTCAACCAACATCTCATTTGTGTAGCTGATGGCAGCATGGAGAGATCACGGCAGCACAGAGGGTTCACACTGGTCCTCATCGCAAGGAAAGAGAAGCTAGCAGTGAGGGATCGTCTCCAAACACCTCAAGGGATCATAGAGGAAACATTCTAGGTCACAACCCTGAATGGGATCACCACAAGCCACATCTCACCGATATAACAAAAGGCACCAGAGAGGGATCACTACAACCAACCAAAGGACACCAGAGAGGCATCACCCTCACAATGATCTAAAGCGTGTAATAAATGACATCAGAGAGGGACTGACACAGCCCACATCTCAAGGATGTAATTGAATGCCTCTGAGAAGTATCATCACAACCAGAAAAACAACATAAGTAAAGACATCAGAGAGACATCACTCACAGCCGCCTCAAGGATGTAATACATTACATCAGACAGGGATTGCTCCGACCCACACCTCAAGGATGTAAGAGAAGGCACCAAAGACAGACCAATAACACCTATCAAAGGTTGTAGGTGAGAATATTGGAGAGGGATCACTCCGGCTGACAACCCATTAATGAAAGTGAGGATGGCAGAGAGAGATCATGTCACACTCTAGTCTGCAGGGATGATGTAAGTTAGAATACAATGAGGGATCACCTACAACCATCTCAAGGATGTACAAGAGGAAAGCAAAGAGGGGGTTACAGAACTCACACAGTCACCTTATATTTAACCCTGGGCCGAGAAAGTAGAGTGGCACTCAGCGGGGTTCCACGGAGTAAAAAAAAAGATTTGTGGAGCTGAGCTCCACCCTCCCAATAAACAGAAAAAAACACTTACCTGCTCTGGGGTCTCCAGACTGCCCTCCTCCTTGCCGTGGTCTCTCGACCTCCTCGCCGTTCTCGTCAGTCGCCGCATACCCCTACATTGTACGTCTTGCGAGGACTGCGCATGTTCACATTCGCGCGCAGGTGCAATCCTCCCAAGACGTACAACGTAGGGGTATGCTGCGACCGGCAAGGACGAGGACGGCGAGGAGAGACAACGGCAGAGACACCAGAACAGATAAGTGTTTTTATTTTCTGTTTTGGGTGTGGGCAGGGGCGTTGACACAGCAGGGGCTAAATCCGCCCCACCGCGAAGTCGAAGTTTTGCCTGAACTCCGCATTCCAAACGGAGCACGGAGTTGGCAAAACTCTGCAAACTCCACTGGCAGAGTGGAGTTTGCCACCCAGGCTTACTTAATTACCTGAAGAATAAGACTGAAGAGATCTCAACGAAAACACCTCAACTCATGACCAAAAGATATATTTAGAGGTGGGAGAGAGAACTCCCCAACACACATTACACACATGCAAGCCAAGGTACCAGAGAGGAAGCACCACAATTATGAACATCAGATTTGGAACACCACTTCTCAAATATGTAAAGGAGGACATCAAAGATGGACTTCCACAACAAATCCAAGGAGGTAAGGGAAAACACCTGAGAGGATGACCACATCTGGAAGGCAATTATATGAGGACTACAAGGAGGGATTATCACTACCCACATCTCAGGGATTGGAAGGAGGAGATCAGAGAGAAAACAACCACCTCAAGAAGGCACATAAGAATAGGAGTTATGGATCACCCAAAACTCAACACTACAAGGATATGGCCAACAAGATCTCAGTAAAACATCTTAACTCATGATCAATTGACATATTTAAAGGTGCCAGAGAGAGGCAAAGAGAGAAACCAAACCAACCCAAATCGCAAGGATGTAATTGAGGACACCAGAGTGAACCACAACCACCACAAGTATGTCAGTGAGGATAACAACTGAGATTTCCACAATCTACCAAAGGATGAGTTTCCTACATATCAGAGTACTACACAGTAGAAACAACAGTAAAAACACTGCCTCTGCAGTGCCAAAGGCCCGTCCTTGAAATCCTCTGAATCTTCCCATAGTAGCGTCAGGTGGCTTTCACGCTGGCTCCATGGGTGGCTCAGACGTACTCTCTTCTTCTAAAGGCATCAGTTTCTTTACCAGGTTTAAACTTCTGATTAGATTCAGGAAAGTGTTGACAGCTTGCAAACATAGGAAGGCTGTGGCTAAGAGGTTGTAATGCACAACATCAACAACAAAAGTATTGTGAAACAAAAATATAATTTCCTAAACATCGACTAAAATAATAATAACCTTTTATACACCCTATATAAAATACCATAATATATTGACAACAAAAATATTGACATAATTTACAGTTGTAGTTACTTTATTCGATATATTAAAAACATATCATAAAAGTTTGGTACAATAAATATAAAAACAGTTTTAAAAACCCACTACAACTATGTGCTTTGAACCTTATACAATTAAAAGCAATAAAAGATAGCAATAAATATGCATGTACAGTGTAAACAAAGACCCCCATTTGTCAGTACCTTTGGCAATGATATTCTTTATGGGCAACAGGGATAAGTTTATATCTTAAATTTATTGCACCTTAAGGAGCTTGCGTCTGATCCTCCAGGCCCAGCCCAGGTATTTAGCAGTCCCACAGATGACACTAGGGACTGATGTGTCATAGATCAAGATACGCAATGCCACCCTGGCAGACCTGGTCCCCATATTTTTACAAACCGGTGTCAACCATCTCGCTCTTGGTTGCCGGTATGCTTTGCATGCAAACAGAAAATGACCAATAGACTCCAAGGGCGAGGCACAACCGGGACAGCCTTTCGAACTTTCGGGTGCCGTGCTCCATCTAGATTGAACCTCGAAGAGTGGGAGTGTACCATATCTCATCTTGAGATAAAGGGACCTATCTTCAGGAGATTCAATAATGTCCAGAAAGGGTTCCATGCTAGGTGCAGGTTTCACATCCAGGAAATTTAAAGTTAGCTCACCTCCCTGATTTCTTAGGGTATTAATCGTAACCCATTCCCAGTAAGCCTTCTTTATCACAGGTTTGGGTGGGGGGAGCTGGGTTACCCAGGCCTCTTCCAGACCTATCTTCTGGAGCTCCTTTTTCAAATTTGATACCCAGGGGATCTTACGCTCAGCTCCGAGTTTTATTAGCTCGTCGAGGGCAGATGCATAGTGGAGGAGTTCAGGGGTTCTCCGAAGCCTTGCCCAGTATAGTAATGGGCGCAGCCTGGCTACATTGCTAAAGTTTTGTCTGCCAAGATCATAACGGAGAGGAACTAGTGGGGTAGACAGAGGGAGCGACAATAAGTCTCTGAAGAACTTATTCTCAGATCTAAGCAGCTCTGTTAGGTTTTCGAACCCCCACAGTTCTGCCCCGTATAGGGCCGCTGGCATTGCCTTCCCCTCATAGACCTTAACTGCCGCGGCAATGGGCCTGGTGTAGGAGAGTCTCTGGTGTTTCGCTATTGCCCCTGAGGCTCTCTTATGGGCAAGAAGCATTTTCGATAGATGGGGAGCCCATTTTAGCTTATTGTTTACCCTGACTCCAAGGTAATCAAAAGCCTCAACTAGCTCAAGAGTAGTGTCGTTAAGCTTAATGTTATTCCTAAAATTTCTAGAGGGTGATAGTGCCATTAGCTTGGTTTTAGAAGTGTTTATTTTCAAGCCCCTGGTGTCACAAAAATGGGAGAAGCGGGAGAGCAATCTTTGTAGGCCCATAGGGCTTTTAGATATCAACAGAGTGTCGTCAGCAAAGAGCAGGGTGGGTGTTTTTTCCCCGCACAGGGTTGGTGCATCGACCGTGTCCTCTCTCAAGTGGTCTGCCACCCCATTTATAAAGAGAGAGAACAGGGTCGGGGCTAAAACACAGCCCTGGCGTACTCCTTTCTCGACGGTGATCCTCTCTGTGAGCTGTCCCTGATGCCCCCAACGGACTTTAGCAAAATTCCCTTCGTGAAGGCGTTTGAGGAGGTCCAAGATTAGGGGGGGGATGCCCAAGTCATACAAGACCTGCCACAGCTGTAATCGTGGGACCAGGTCAAAGGCCGTTTTTAAATCAATAAAAGCCAAATACAGGCTGCCTTTTTCGATAATTACAGATTTCCAATGTATGGTACAGAATCTGAAGACCTGGTCAATGGTGCCAACCCCTTCCCTAAAACCGGCTTGAAAATGGCTCAGGATACCCTCCTCATCTATCCAGGTCTTGATTCTAGTGAGGAGGACTCTGCCAACCACTTTTTGTAGGACATCGATTAAACTAATCGGTCTGTAGTTGGCAGGGTCCCCCCTGTCCCCTTTCTTATAAATGGCCACCACCTCCGCCCCCTTCCAAGAATCCGGAACCGGGCATCCCAAAGCTAAGTTATTTAAAATGCGTAGAATAAATTCTGCCCATAGGTCTTTGTCGTGTAGCAAGAGGTCGCCAGGGAGGCCATCAGGTCCTGCTGCTTTTCCTGGGGCAATCGTATTAATTGCAGAGAGGACCTCTGATAGGCCAAACGCGGCCTCTATCTCCAGGGGTACCAAGTTCTCAATTACCGGGGTCAGATTCTCTGGAGCCATTTTTTCCCCAAAAGAGTAAAGATCAGAGAAGTGCTGGTGCCATTGACTCCCCGTTATATGATTGGGGATTGGGTCAGCTCTTCCCTTGGACCGGACATTAATGAGACTCCAGAAGGGAGTTGAGTCTTTTTGTAAAGCTGCGGCCTTTAAATCCTGCCAATGGCTTTCCTCCCACAGTCTCTTTGCCTTCCTGATAGTTTCGTAATAAATTTTTCGGGCTTTAACGATGGCCGGTTGAACCTTATGTTTAATGGCTTCAGATAGAATCTGTCTTTTTTCCCTGCACGCCTTTGAGAACCAAAGGTTTTCTGATTTGGGGGGAGGGCACTTATGGTCCCCCTTTTCCTGTAACACAAAAAAGTTCCCCACCCTTGTCACTGTTTGATGATATACCTCTAAGAAGTGTTGGGGAGAAGGGGCCTGTGAAAGACAGCCCCTGGGCATATCCAGGGCTATAGAACCTTCTTCTGCAATTGTTGAGTGTGGTGAAGGGCCCGGGCTCACAAGAGGCCAAGCTTTGAGGGGTTCTTTTTGGCCCTCCCATCCCTCAAAAATGTTAATAATGATCATATAATGCCCTGCGCATCAAAATATATGGTTTATACATTGGCATATTTTCATGTGTATACGTTTTAAGAAGGGTATTTAACCAATGCCAGGATGCAGGAGGGTACATTTTTCCACTAAGGTACAGTCCCAAGGAGGCTCCCTTGCTACTGATAGAGCAGGTTTGCTGTGTAAAACCATTGCAATATGCAAGCCATGAGCCCAATAACTGCATTGAAAAACATACATTGGTACATTTATTCAAATTTGCGTTTACTACAATAGTTCAGCAAAACTGACATTAGAAAAACATTGCTGACTGCCTCACAGATTGCATGCAGCAATTACTTTACCAAAGGAAACAGCTCTCCTACTAGTCATGAGCGGTGGCGGCTCCTCAGCTAAGGAGGAGGAGCGTCGCCCACCAGAAAAATAAAATGATAATAATGCCAGGTATTATAATTTTATTTTTCCCTGGCAGATCTCCAGGTGAGTGGCATGGTGGGGCAGGGCTGGGCTGCTCAAAGAGCAGAGAAGGAGTGGTGCGCATCACTGCTTGGCCGGCCGTTTTGGGCTGGCCAAACAGTCCTGCACACTGTGCATGTTCCCCACCAGGCTGTAATGCACAGCCTAGTGATAAACATGCCGAGACTCCCATTCGCCGACTGAGTGCCAAGCAGTGGCGCTTAGATGAATCACGACGCTGCTATCAGCTGCATTGTGATTGGCTAGAGGAGTCTGGAAACTTGGGTGCTTCCTGTTCATGCATCAGCTAAAAGGACGGAGGGGACGCACACACTGGTAAGTTATTTTTTCTTATCATTTTTCAGCTTCTCTCTCATTCATTTTAAATCTCCCTCCCGCCCTACCACTGATGCCCGGAAACAGCTGCTACTCGTCATAAGGCTTCTTCAATGTAATTTTACCTAACTGCAAAACTTACCCCTTGAATCCTGGTTATAGGTAAATACAGATGAAAATGTCCATCCACACAGCCCCTTTCCCGAGCCTGGTTAGGCCCTAGGGACCCCACCCCCTGGGTCATTTTTATAAATTAAAGGAGATGGGGCACATGGCCCCCTCCCCGAGCCTGGGGACCCCAATCCACAGGCCTGTTTTTTTTAATTAAAGGGGAGGGGGTCCTGGGGCCCCCTTCCCGTGCCATTTTAGGCCTGGGGACACCATCCCTCAGGGCCACTACTAAAATTAGTAGGCCGTCCTTCAGCCTTTTCCCACCCATGGGTCGCCGGGCCCACATCATTAAAGGTTGGTGCCCTGGTGCCCACTCACCATACATTCTTGGCTGCGGTGGGAACCCTGAGGACCCAGCTGCCCCAGCCAGCTCCCTGCATGCAGGGGGGGCCAGCACTGCTCCCACTTAGAGAGAGCTGTGCCTCAGGGCGGGAGCAATATTGTTATCTGTTTTCCTGCCCGCACCAGTGGAGGCAGGGAAATAGATCAAAAGTCTTATCCAGGCTGGAAGTAGCATTTTCAAAGCTTCCGTCCGCTGGAAGCAAACTTTGTGTTTGCTCCCGTTTGGCGGGACATATAAAAATGCTCCCGCCAAGCGGGAGCAAACACATGTTTCCATGTCTATATCCAAATATAACTAATGAGCTGGCCCCGTGGAATTGGGTCACTGGACCATTATTTGCTCAGGGAAGAGGGCAGCATGGCCCCCACTTTTTTTGTTTTGCACCAGGGGTGTGCTCCCCGGGCCCTGTGATAGCTTGGAAAGGGGGGCCGCAAAGCCCAGTGCCCAAGTTGATTAATTCCGGCTTCAGCGGGTTTCATCCCGGGGAGTCAGTCAGTCAGTGTGCACCTTTTTTTTTCGCCCATTGGTCCCTCTGGGTGCCCCCCCTGGGGCCAGGGGGCTAAGGTATCCCTACTCTGCCCACTTATATTTGTTTTTTACATGTTCAGAACAGGTGACTAAGTCCCTAAGCCCTGTAATGGCACCCAGCAACATTATTCTCATGTTGCTGGCAGCCAATCAGAGTGTTCGCTCTTACCGGAGACAGACTCCCACAGGAGCGAGATGGCCAGAGGGAAATTAAGCTCCCTCGGCCAATCACAATGCTCTTTTTCCAATCTGGAGCTCCCTCAAGAGTCTCGGAAACTCTTGCAAGCCCAACTGGCAAAATATCCAATTATATTTGACTCTTAATATCTCAAAAACTACTGAGCAAATTTGCACCAAATCAAAAAGGTTAAAGTAACGTTATAGTTAAGTGTGATAAAAGGATCTTTTTTTTTTAACTCAGAAATTCACTGAAATAACCAGAGCTGAGAGTAATGTTATAGTTAGGTGAATTTGGCAGTGTCAATATGAACTTTTGAACAAACAAAAAACAAAAACAGAAATTCATCAGTTTTTGGGCCCCGCCATACACTGCTTATCACCTCACATATCACAGCACTCATGACATGTTCTATGAAATAAAATCATTTCAAACCATCCCCCGCTCAGAAAGTGACCATTTCCCTCAAGTATTTAGAATAGAGTTTGTTCCTTTAAAATTGACCTCAACAAATGGCTTATCCACACTTTCCCTTAGTTATAATACAAAAAAGACTCAAATGACATGCCTCAGACACGGAACAAATAATGGCTTTGGTCCACACCCATGCAGACAGCCCTAAGGGGACATGCAAAGATGCAGGGCAGCTTCACTGGGCAGCCCTAATAAGGAATCTACTCACTGCATTCCCAATCAACCCAACAGTCCACTCCAGAAAGGACTGGATGTCTAATTACCCTGGGTTGAGAAAGAAGGAGTTGGGACATGATGGATTTGCAGGACTTAAAGAAACAAATCGCAAGGGAAAGCAAGAAGAATGACATCACACGTAAACTAGGAGAAGCGACCGACAAAACATCTCTTCAGCAGAAGAGGTCCATTTACAGCAAAGAATGCTGGAAAGCAAACAAGATGCAGCAATAAGACATGTGGGATAAGCGCCTACTGACGAGTGAGCTACCAAACAGCAAAGAATTCTGGGGTGTGATCAATAGGCTGGTTCTGGGGCAGGTTCGTCCCCAAAATACAGGGATCACCGAGGAGGCTTGGGAGTGCCACATCCGTGCAATGCACCTTGATGAGTGAGAACCAACCAGACTGAAACTGGTGATGGCGGTGTTGGAGGCTGTAGGGGGTTGCAGGAACTCAAACAGTGCACAAGCGTCTGGAGAAACCAGAGGGGGCACTGTGCCCAAACGTCCTACCAAATGCTTTTTTTAAAGTATGATGTCAACTTCTAAACCAGTTATTTAACATTCCTTTTTAACCAACTCAACCGCTCTGACTTAATTTCACCTTCATGGAAAGGGAGTATATTCCACCTCATATATAAGAGCAGCAGTCAATCTGTTCCTCTGATTTACAGGTTCATAGCTCGAGTTGACGTCAAAGCCAAACCATGGGGCATATCAGCAACAACCGGCGATAATTATCGTTAAGCGCACTTAGCGCTAACATAATTATCGCCGGCTAGCGTGGATTTTTATCGATGAGATAGCGTGCTATTAGCAACGCTTATCTCAAAAGCGATAAAAATCCTAGCGCTAACTGCCTAACGTGAGATTATCGCTGGAAACCCAGCGATAATCTCTCGAAATGTGGCGTTAGCTTGTTGATAGGGCCTCACAAACTTATCCATGATATCCACCTTCCATAGGATATCACGGCTTAGTCAGTCCCGAAGCAGGCATAAAAGTAGCGATAACAGGGGTTATCGCTACTTTTCTTGCCGCTATGCTTAATAGCATGGGGCTTGATGATAGGAGAAATGTCACTTAGCGACATTTCTCCTGTCATGTCAGGAATGCCCACTTTGCATCTCATTAGAGATGCAAAGCTGGGCGTTAAGAATTCGTGCGCTAATGCAAGGTTTCACGCGTTAGCGTGACCTTGCTAATTAGCCGATAAAATTATTGCCGCTTTTCGGCCGAAAACGGCTGCAAAAGCGGCAATAATTTTCTATCGCCGCCTTGTAAATATGCCCCTATACCCTTACTGTATACCCCAAGACCTGCGAGCTTGGGTCAGAGGGAACAAATGAATCCCAAAAACAACAACTGAATTCAGGTTGGGCTTGGGAACAATTGCAAACCTGTCAGCTCTTGTCATTCTAGCTGAAATGCTTGGTTGATCTTAAATCCACATTCAACAGAGTCCCTCACGGCCACCTTTGGGCAAATCTGCCAGAATGGGGTCCACCGGGTAAAATGCTAAATGCAATCATTGCCTTGGACAGTGAAATATGGGCCGAGGTCACGGTCGGAAATGGCAGCAGAGTAACCACCAAAATGTATACAAGAGATGGCCTGAGGCGGGGTGGGGGGTGGGGGAGGGAGGTGTTAGCCCCCAGTTAATTCATCCTTTGCCTGGCGAATCTCAGTGTGTACCTGGCACGTGTTGAGGGCTTCCCACCTAGACTGACAGCAGAGAGAAGCGGGCACCCGCAGTATGATAACAACATAGTGAACACCCCTTGGGCTACAGAGGTCACTCAATGTATGGGAAGGACTCATAGAGCAGCAAGGCTTAGAGCTGAACCTAAACAAAAGTGGTCCGCCTTGTTGACTCAAAGAGAAGCCATTCAACTGTTTTGTAAAGTGCAAACACATAGATGTTGCATCCTCCTACAAGTACCTCGGCGTACACATGGAACACCAGTTCACCTGTAAACAACATCTTTCCTCCATACAGCCAACAATTGCATTTATTAACATTTGCATTCGAGCAGTTGCAAATGAAACTCAGCTGCCTTCATGCCAGTGCCCAGCTCATCCCATCAGTAGCACACAGCTTGGAAGTCATGCATGGAACTGAGGCGGCCACGCTTAACTTGTGACAAGCGAGTTTCCATGAGGCGGTCTTTTGCTTGCCAAAGTCAACTTTCGCTGCTCAAGTTTGTCTGGAATTTGGTCCCATGAACCAAGAGCTGCAAAGAGCGAACACTCTTGGCAAGTTACGTTGGTCTTTCCATGGCTCTGCGTGTGGCTCCGTGAACTATGTGTGCTGGCTGGAAACAGAGGCTCAGATGAGAAAAAACACTAAAAACATCATAGAGGGACTACTCGGGGTGGGCGATAGAAGACCTTGGCATCAAAGAAGCGTGGACCACCCCCAAGAAAGAGCAGCCTGCTTTCGATTAAACAGGGCCTCTGCTAAGGCTTGTCACAATCGCAAGACGAGAACTCATTTGCAAGGAAACACCGCGTTGAACAGTCAACAATAAGTATCAGAGTCTGAAGCTCCAAGCACATCTGATAACTCATTTCTCTCCAGCACTAAAACTCCAGTTCATGTAGTTTTGCTTTCGGCGATTTGAAACAAAAGCCCTTATGCTGTCGTGGAAGAGGGGCCCGAACTAAAGACGATAAGCCACATTTTGTGCACGTGTCCAGCTGTCTTGGAACAAAGAAGGGAGTTAGTCAGACCACTTTTCTTGCAACTGCACATTCGTGCTTGTAGACTAGACAATCTGTTACTTCCTGGCTGAGTGGAGCCTCAATCCCCCTGACCTGCCAGGGGACTCAATTCTGGAGCCTGGTGAAGAAACAGTTTGGCGAATCATTGAACTGGGGTCTCTTGTTCATGCACTTTTTAGCAACATGATGACTTTTGCATTTCTTATGCATAATGCATCAGCACTTTTACAGCATTTTCGTCAACAAGAAAGGTTATAGAGGGCACCTGCTCCTTACGGACCCATTACAATGTTCTCGAGTCTCTAAAATCTCATAAGAACTAAAGCAGACTCCAATCTGTGAAAACATTACACTAGGGGGAACTAACAGCTCGGTGCATTATTATACCAGCGACTTCTAACTTCGCACTTTCAGTAAAACCGCTGTCATTTAACCTTTTATGCTAAAAGCGCTTGCACTTTTACAGCATTTTCCAAACCAATAGGATGGAGGACACCGTATAGCAACCGATGGAAAACTAGGCTGCATAACAGTTGCAACGCCATCGAGGATGCAAAACAGATCCCAAAACACGAAACCATAGTATTAGAGATGCTTGTTTAAGCACTTTAAGTGAAAGGACGGTCATACGTTCTATGCACTTGCACTCTTGCACTCCCTATTGGCATAGACAAATAATTAAATGATAAATGACCTATGGTCTCAGCCCATAGACAGTATAACACTGTGGTGCCTTTATGCAATGTTGCACTGGCCTCCAATTACAACATCTGGCACAGCCTCTTTGTGATCAACAAGCCTTGCTGCAAGGGGAAATTGTGCATTTGTTTTAACTGTTTACATATAGGATATCTTATGTTTTAACTGATTATTATTAGAATGTCCTCATTTTATTGTGGAATGAATTATCAGATTGTCTGGTACACCTCTGTAAGAGTTGTTATTAACTATACAATAAACTTCACTTACCTAAATGTGTGGCATCACTGATGACATATCAAATGACATCATTGATGACATCCCTGTCACAAGCTTCATTTTCCCGCATATGGCTGTATACAGTGCTATGGCTTTACATATAGCATAGTTCACATTAACAATCAACAACAAAAATATGGAAAACCCTCACTGACTATAGTGTTTAATCTGTATACAGCTGTTTATAGAAAGCCAACATAGTGAATGCCAGTTCCAAAACAAATGTCATGCTACGGACAGCTTTTATCTGTATCAGAGCCTTGACTCACACCAAATGTACACTAAGAACTGTGTACTGTAAACGGTGTTTACCCTATGGAGAGAGTTCATTCTATGCCACACTGTTTGCAAACAGTAAATCTCTCATGAGAAAGACACCTCAAAGCATTAAAAAAAAATCTACAAAGTACAGTGCACACTCTATGTAACGGTTGTCAAAAAGGACACTAGTTTTTAGAATTAACTAAGATCTGACGGTGTTAAAGATCCTACTACCCGCACCCCTGACACTGTGAAGCCTTACAGATAGCCCTTTGTCTGAAGCCCGGTACATAGGTTATTCCCTGGTGCACAAACTCTTCCATGTGTAGTATAAATGATCATGGTGACACGATTCTCTCTAACAACTCAAGGTCCCTCACAAACGTTAGTATCCACCATAGAGACTCTTTCTCCTGTTGTAAACTTTTTTTCTACAGAACCAAAACGTTGTGCGGAGCATAATGAATACAAGTCAACTGTCGCTTGCACACAGAGTTAATCTTGAATGCAAACATTTATAGCATGTTCAATACCTCTACACAACTATGGTGCATTAGGAGCACATGCGTTTTGTAAACACTTACACCCATTAGCTGCCCCCAAACTGTACAAAATGAGATTGAGAATTACTATGGTAGTTACCTACCACTATATAAACATTAACAAACTAATGCACTCTTTGGATGGTGTCATCAGTGATGTCATTTGAGATGTCATGAGGGATGTCATAAATGATGTCATAGAACATGTTATGACTGATGTTATATGTGAGGTCATAAGCAGTGCATGGAGGGGGCACAAGTTATAGTTAGCTCTGCTAATTAAAAGTGGTACATTTGTGTATTAGCTCAAAACGTTAATCATGACACTGATTCACCTAACTATAACGTTACTTTAACCTCTGTTTTTTTTAATGAATAGCTAGATAGATAGCTACATAGCTAGATAGCTAGACAGACAGACAGACAGACAGACAGACAGACAGACAGACAGACAGACAGACAGACAGACAGACAGACAGACAGACAGACAGACAGACAGACAGACAGATAGATAGATAGATAGATAGATAGATAGATAGATAGATAGATAGATAGATAGATAGATAGATAGATAGATAGATAGATAGATAGATAGATAGATAGATAGATAGATAGATAGATAGATAGATAGATAGATAGATATAGATAGATAGATAGATAGATAGATAGATAGATAGATAGATAGATAGATAGATAGATAGATAGATGATAGAGAGATAGATAGATAGATAGATAGATAGAGAGATAGATAGATAGATAGATAGATAGATAGATAGATAGATAGATAGATAGATAGATAGATAGATAGATAGATAGATAGATAGATAGATAGATAGATAGATAGATAGATAGATAGATAGATAGATAGATAGATAGATAGATAGATATTGCCCATTGGCGGTTGCCACTGAGTAGTTATGGTTAGGATTGTGTTTCCATAGGCAATGACTTTTTTGTGTTGCTAATAACTTTGGTGACATTTGATGAATCTCCATGAAATTTTCCCAAAAAGTAGTACTTCTTGGCTAATTTGTACACTGAATGTTTCAGGGGTGATCTGTCGAGGGGAGGTGAGGGGGGGATTGTACAAGGAAAAGAGAGGGCCCCAAAACACTTTTTCCCAATTAATTTTTCCGTAGGAACTTAAGACATATCTACAGCCCAAACCACTCAACAGATTTGCATCAAATTAGGCAGCCAGATCTTGGTCAAGAAGAAGTATTTTATTTCATTTGGTGTAAATCCGTTCAGTGTTTTTTGAACAACTGATGCTCAAATACATTTTAAATCCAGGGATATAGAGCCACTGCGGATCCGAAGGATCTCCTGCTGAGATGTGATTGGCTGCCACCACATTAACCAGGAAGTGGTGGCAGCCATATTAGGACTCCGATCTCAGTTCTGAGTCCTAAATAAATGCAAATTGAGACATAGGGGGCAGGGTGGGGATACCCTGACCCCTAGGATGGGGCCAAAAAGTTTGTTTTTTAAGTTTGCTGCCAATTCATGGAGGAGCTGCAAATCTGTGTGCAAAAGTAAAAAAAAGAAAAGCATGGGCTTCTGTGCTTCTTTTTAAAAAATACCTCTCCAGGTCCAGGGGGTGACAATAACTTTAACATTTTTGGGAGGAGGGTATGTGGCCCCCTCTCCCCAAGCCTAAAAAGGGCCCAGGAACCCCATCTAATTGTGCCAAGTATTTAAAGGAAGGGGGCATGTGGTCCTCCTCCCTGGGTCTAATTAGGCCCTAGGGACCCCAACCCCTGGGGACGAAATGTAAATAAAAGTGGAGGGTAGCCATGCGGCCACCCTCCCAGAGCCTTTAAAGGGCCTGGGGACTCCATCCCACTGTGCCAGCTCAGTGACTGTGTCCCAGGGAGCCCACTCCTGTGACACAGTACTTTTGCCACCCCACTACCGCGGGAAGGGACTCATAAGTGTGCTCCAAGCTGACAGGAGAATTTTTACATTTCCCTCCCCATGGGAGCAAACATTGGAGTGGGTTCCAAGCCAGTGGGAGCTTTAAAAATGCTCCAGCCAGCTGGTCGCAGACTTCTGTTCTGTTTCCTTGCCCACACTCTTGCGGGCAAGGAAATAGAATACATATTGCTCCCGTCCGTGAGAGCATGTAAACAACAGTTGCTCCCTCTGGGCAGGAGCAATGCTGGCTCCCGCACTATGTGGGAAGCCAACTGGGGCTGCGGAGGTCCTGGGACTCCCTCCACAGCCTCCTGCAAGATACTTAAAGGGTGCCCAGAAGGGCACTGGGACTTCCACCTATAAAGTAGAAATGCCTCAGGGATTGGGTCCCTGGGGACTAATAAGGCTCAGGGAGGTGGGCCCATGTGGTCTCTTCCCTGTTCCAATTGCATTTGGCCCCAGGGGAGGGATTCCTGGGACTTAATGAGGCTTGGAGAGAGGCCGCATGCCGTTTTAAAATTTGGTTCATGGGAAAGCAGCCCCTGGCACTTATCAAGGCTTGGAAAGGGAGCTTTATGCCCCCTCCCCGTTACATATCTGTTTTAGACCCAGGGATGCCGACCCCAGGGCCCAAAGGCTAACCCAACGCCGCTTCACCAAAGGCGGTGCATGGTGTGGGGTTTCCAGCCTGTGGGGGGTGGTGTTCGCTGCCTTCGAATGGCTTTCCCAAAGGACCTGGCCATTGGCAGTGTGCAGAGTGGGGTTGGATGCCCCAGGGTGTTGGATGCACTATACTGACATTGTACCTAGGTGAAAATGTCAGTTAAATGCTGCATTTTAAACTTAAAAGCACTGACATACACCAGTTATAGTTAACTGAAGTAACTATAACTCATGCCCCCACCATGCACAGTTTTTGTCATCATTAATTTCATTACAAATGTTGCATTGATGTTATCAATAATGTAGTGAGTGATGCAATATATGAGGTAATAAGCAGTGCATAGTGAGGGCGTGAGTTATAGTTATTTCAGTTAACTATAACCGGTGAATGTCAGTGTTTTGAGTTTGAAATGTAACATTTTAACTGACATTTACACATAACATCACTTTAATCTTTATTTTATTCAGTGAATATAGATATATAGATATAGAAGGATAGCTATGTATATGCAAATATATGTGTGTGTGTGCATGCTTGTGTGTGTGTAATCTATATATTACATAGTGACAGTAGACATTGTGGCATTTTAGCTTGAACATGCTCCCACAAGTAATTGATTTTTTTGTTTTCTAATAACTTCAGCACCGTTTGACGAATCTTCACAAAACTTTCCAAAAAAAAGGTTCCTCCACCTCAACTCTTTCCTAGAAAGATTCAAGCTGACCTGTCAAGTGGGGGGCAGAGAAAAAGGGATGATCTCAAATGTATTTTCCCCCTAGGAACTTCAGACAAGGCAATGTATGGGAAACGTTGATGGCCCAAGCCCAAGCAGAAGCTTGTCCAGCTCTTATGACCACAATGCAGTTTCTGACCCCTGGCGGTTGTCGATTCGGAGTGAATAAAGACGATTTTTATAATTTAATATCCGAATTCCAAAAGGAAATGACATCCCTCTGTCAAGACATCAACAAATCCATTGCTGAGCGGGACCAACACCTTCACAAATGAGAAGGTCGCTTAGATCAGCTTTAGGGGGTCGAGCAAGAAGAGGAGCAGGAAACACTCGACTACAATAGCGACACCTTACACATATTAAAAGGACAATGGACCATCTCTAAAAACAATATTCCCCTGAACACTCGGGGGCTCCCACTGTGTCTTCTCTTCACTATCCAGGGCAAGTGGTACAAAACTTATACCCCGGAGGAGAATGCTTGAAAAAATGTTGTGACGCAAGTGGTAACACAAGCACTTTTTTTTTTTTTTTTTTCAGCTCTCTATGAGTTCTAGGTCCTGAGGAGAACCCTAATTTATATTTTGTTTTGAAACGCATCGACTACCATGTGACCAAACAAGTGTGTGAAAATACACTACCAGGCTAACCCACTTTTTTTTTTAATCTTGTGAAGGACTGTTAAAGAGCCTAAAAATTATGTTGGTTGCCCTGAATAGTACACTGTCTGGTTGCTGCCCGTAACAAGGTTGTGAAAAATTCAGTCTTAAAAAGTCTCAACCTGTTCGGGCTCTATCTTTTTGCTTTACTTATTCATTTATTTATTTTTTCTGTTCTTTAATGTGTTTACTCTTTTTGAAGCACTTAACTCGAGCTTATACATTTGTTCTGTTGAATTTGTTGTTTATGTCATGTCTAGGTTTTGTCCAACAATACAATTTGTGATGTTAAATATATGTAATGTGTGCAAAATCAAGTGTGTGGTCTGTTGAAAAATTGTTTTTTATGTGTTGTCCTTGTGAAAACCGACTAAAATTTCTAAAAATTGGTTTTTCATGAAAAAATGAACTCTTAAACTAAAAAAAAGAAATAAAACCCTCATTTTTCAGTCACATCAATTGTCATGTGTGATCTAAAGAAATGATGAGCAACTAATATCAGTACTGGCACGTGGGTTGTTGTGTGCTTGTAATATTGGCCTAGCCTTCCTGATTATGGGCCAAACCCTCTTTAGTTGATTTCCTTCATAATAGAGCTCATAGCTGGGGGCTCCCCCTTTCTGCAGGGCACGTTGAGTGATGGCCATTGCGCCCCTTTTCCTGCCAGTCCCCCAAATGAGATCTGATAGGAGCCCATGAAGCTCAACAAAAAAATGCTTAGGGAGGAATACTGGTGAGGCAGCGAACAAGCCAATCGGCGATGCAGTTCACGCAATGTAATTCATTTTTTTTTTTTTTACTTAACTCAGTTCGGCAGTAAGTCGGAGTTTACTACCCCCACCCTGCCCCTCCCCCACCCCACCACTCCGCAGCACTCCCACGAGGAGCCGCCACTGGTATATATATATATTCACGTGAGCAAGGCTGCGGACGCAGTCGAAACGCGTTGTGGATTAAACCTGGTCACGATTACATTTGGATTTGTCGTTTGATAGCCTGAGAGCGTACGTACTTTGGATTTTGTGATTATTGATTGCCAGCCGCTCCGCTGGCGTGTACGCCACTTTCCAAGGGGCCAGCTGTCCAGAAGGAGCTGTTGTTATTGGGATATATATATATATATATATATATATATATATATATATATATATATATATATATATATATATATATATATATATATATATGCATTATTGATAACATCACTGCAAATTGTGAGATAATATCATTGATGACAAAACTATGCATGGCGGGGGCGCAAGTTATAGTTGCCTCTGGCACGAGTTATAGAGGTATAGTCATTAGCGATAACTATAACTGGTCAGTTTCAGTGCTTTTTTTAGTTTAACATGTTTCATTGTCACTGAAAGTTTCACCCAACTATGATGATATATATATATATATATATATATATTCTGCTCCAAAGGTTGTCCACCAGGTGAGCAGCACTCGATCAGCAGCTTTGTTTATGATAGGCATGGACGAGGATCCGCTTGTAGATGCCGCTCCGTAGTGGAATTGCCTGACGCGTTTCGAAGCTCCATATGCTTCTCTTCAGAGGCTTTAACGGAGACGGTGTGTGCAAGCGCTGAACCTACTTCGCCATTTTCATATTGCACTCCCACCAATGGGAAGCTCGAATGAGACTGTGCATTGTGGGAAATATGGTCCGGATAGCACACAAATCTTGTCCTGTATGGACCCTGCAAGTGGACTCGTCCTCAATCCTGTTTGCCGCTGCTGACCCACATTACTGACATGATGGTTACCATGTCAGGTGGCCCCCGTAACATTACGGGGTGGTGCAAGCTCCGCGGCAGGACGGCCGCGTGTTACATTCTGCTCCAAAGGTTGTCCACCAGGTGAGCAGCACTCGATCAGCAGCTTTGTTTATGATAGGCATGGACGAGGATCCGCTTGTAGATGCCGCTCCGTAGTGGAATTGCCTGACGCGTTTCGAAGCTCCATATGCTTCTCTTCAGAGGCTTTAACGGAGACGGTGTGTGCAAGCGCTGAACCTACTTCGCCATTTTCATATTGCACTCCCACCAATGGGAAGCTCGAATGAGACTGTGCATTGTGGGAAATATGGTCCGGATAGCACACAAATCTTGTCCTGTATGGACCCTGCAAGTGGACTCGTCCTCAATCCTGTTTGCCGCTGCTGACCCACATTACTGACATGATGGTTACCATGTCAGGTGGCCCCCGTAACATTACGGGGTGGTGCAAGCTCCGCGGCAGGACGGCCGCGTGTTACATTCTGCTCCAAAGGTTGTCCACCAGGTGAGCAGCACTCGATCAGCAGCTTTGTTTATGATAGGCATGGACGAGGATCCGCTTGTAGATGCCGCTCCGTAGTGGAATTGCCTGACGCGTTTCGAAGCTCCATATGCTTCTCTTCAGAGGCTTTAACGGAGACGGTGTGTGCAAGCGCTGAACCTACTTCGCCATTTTCATATTGCACTCCCACCAATGGGAAGCTCGAATGAGACTGTGCATTGTGGGAAATATGGTCCGGATAGCACACAAATCTTGTCCTGTATGGACCCTGCAAGTGGACTCGTCCTCAATCCTGTTTGCCGCTGCTGACCCACATTACTGACATGATGGTTACCATGTCAGGTGGCCCCGTAACATTACGGGGTGGTGCAAGCTCCGCGGCAGGACGGCCGCGTGTTACATTCTGCTCCAAAGGTTGTCCACCAGGTGAGCAGCACTCGATCAGCAGCTTTGTTTATGATAGGCATGGACGAGGATCCGCTTGTAGATGCCGCTCCGTAGTGGAATTGCCTGACGCGTTTCGAAGCTCCATATGCTTCTCTTCAGAGGCTTTAACGGAGACGGTGTGTGCAAGCGCTGAACCTACTTCGCCATTTTCATATTGCACTCCCACCAATGGGAAGCTCGAATGAGACTGTGCATTGTGGGAAATATGGTCCGGATAGCACACAAATCTTGTCCTGTATGGACCCTGCAAGTGGACTCGTCCTCAATCCTGTTTGCCGCTGCTGACCCACATTACTGACATGATGGTTACCATGTCAGGTGGCCCCCGTAACATTACGGGGTGGTGCAAGCTCCGCGGCAGGACGGCCGCGTGTTACATTCTGCTCCAAAGGTTGTCCACCAGGTGAGCAGCACTCGATCAGCAGCTTTGTTTATGATAGGCATGGACGAGGATCCGCTTGTAGATGCCGCTCCGTAGTGGAATTGCCTGACGCGTTTCGAAGCTCCATATGCTTCTCTTCAGAGGCTTTAACGGAGACGGTGTGTGCAAGCGCTGAACCTACTTCGCCATTTTCATATTGCACTCCCACCAATGGGAAGCTCGAATGAGACTGTGCATTGTGGGAAATATGGTCCGGATAGCACACAAATCTTGTCCTGTATGGACCCTGCAAGTGGACTCGTCCTCAATCCTGTTTGCCGCTGCTGACCCACATTACTGACATGATGGTTACCATGTCAGGTGGCCCCCGTAACATTACGGGGTGGTGCAAGCTCCGCGGCAGGACGGCCGCGTGTTACATTCTGCTCCAAAGGTTGTCCACCAGGTGAGCAGCACTCGATCAGCAGCTTTGTTTATGATAGGCATGGACGAGGATCCGCTTGTAGATGCCGCTCCGTAGTGGAATTGCCTGACGCGTTTCGAAGCTCCATATGCTTCTCTTCAGAGGCTTTAACGGAGACGGTGTGTGCAAGCGCTGAACCTACTTCGCCATTTTCATATTGCACTCCCACCAATGGGAAGCTCGAATGAGACTGTGCATTGTGGGAAATATGGTCCGGATAGCACACAAATCTTGTCCTGTATGGACCCTGCAAGTGGACTCGTCCTCAATCCTGTTTGCCGCTGCTGACCCACATTACTGACATGATGGTTACCATGTCAGGTGGCCCCCGTAACATTACGGGGTGGTGCAAGCTCCACGGCAGGACGGCCGCGTGTTACATTCTGCTCCAAAGGTTGTCCACCAGGTGAGCAGCACTCGATCAGCAGCTTTGTTTATGATAGGCATGGACGAGGATCCGCTTGTAGATGCCGCTCCGTAGTGGAATTGCCTGACGCGTTTCGAAGCTCCATATGCTTCTCTTCAGAGGCTTTAACGGAGACGGTGTGTGCAAGCGCTGAACCTACTTCGCCATTTTCATATTGCACTCCCACCAATGGGAAGCTCGAATGAGACTGTGCATTGTGGGAAATATGGTCCGGATAGCACACAAATCTTGTCCTGTATGGACCCTGCAAGTGGACTCGTCCTCAATCCTGTTTGCCGCTGCTGACCCACATTACTGACATGATGGTTACCATGTCAGGTGGCCCCCGTAACATTACGGGGTGGTGCAAGCTCCGCGGCAGGACGGCCGCGTGTTACATTCTGCTCCAAAGGTTGTCCACCAGGTGAGCAGCACTCGATCAGCAGCTTTGTTTATGATAGGCATGGACGAGGATCCGCTTGTAGATGCCGCTCCGTAGTGGAATTGCCTGACGCGTTTCGAAGCTCCATATGCTTCTCTTCAGAGGCTTTAACGGAGACGGTGTGTGCAAGCGCTGAACCTACTTCGCCATTTTCATATTGCACTCCCACCAATGGGAAGCTCGAATGAGACTGTGCATTGTGGGAAATATGGTCCGGATAGCACACAAATCTTGTCCTGTATGGACCCTGCAAGTGGACTCGTCCTCAATCCTGTTTGCCGCTGCTGACCCACATTACTGACATGATGGTTACCATGTCAGGTGGCCCCCGTAACATTACGGGGTGGTGCAAGCTCCGCGGCAGGACGGCCGCGTGTTACATTCTGCTCCAAAGGTTGTCCACCAGGTGAGCAGCACTCGATCAGCAGCTTTGTTTATGATAGGCATGGGCGAGGATCCGCTTGTAGATGCCGCTCCGTAGTGGAATTGCCTGACGCGTTTCGAAGCTCCATATGCTTCTCTTCAGAGGCTTTAACGGAGACGGTGTGTGCAAGCGCTGAACCTACTTCGCCATTTTCATATTGCACTCCCACCAATGGGAAGCTCGAATGAGACTGTGCATTGTGGGAAATATGGTCCGGATAGCACACAAATCTTGTCCTGTATGGACCCTGCAAGTGGACTCGTCCTCAATCCTGTTTGCCGCTGCTGACCCACATTACTGACATGATGGTTACCATGTCAGGTGGCCCCCGTAACATTACGGGGTGGTGCAAGCTCCGCGGCAGGACGGCCGCGTGTTACATTCTGCTCCAAAGGTTGTCCACCAGGTGAGCAGCACTCGATCAGCAGCTTTGTTTATGATAGGCATGGGCGAGGATCCGCTTGTAGATGCCGCTCCGTAGTGGAATTGCCTGACGCGTTTCGAAGCTCCAAATGCTTCTCTTCAGAGGCTTTAACGGAGACGGTGTGTGCAAGCGCTGAACCTACTTCGCCATTTTCATATTGCACTCCCACCAATGGGAAGCTCGAATGAGACTGTGCATTGTGGGAAATATGGTCCGGATAGCACACAAATCTTGTCCTGTATGGACCCTGCAAGTGGACTCGTCCTCAATCCTGTTTGCCGCTGCTGACCCACATTACTGACATGAGTGCTACTTACAGGTGGACAACCTTGGAGCAGAACATAACACGCGGCCGTCAAGCCGCGGAGTATGCACCACCCCGGAAACCTTGGGGGCCACGAAAGTGGAACAGCAGCCGTATATAGGATCGAGGACGGGCCCACTTGCAGGGTCCATACAGGACTTGATTATGTGCTTTCCGCACCACACTTCCCATAATGCACAGTCTCATTTGAGCCTCCCATTGGTGGGTGAGTCATATGTTAAATGGCGAAGTGGGTTAGCGGTTGTGCACACCGTTTCCGTTAAAGCCTCTGAAGAGAAGCATATGGAGCTTCTAAACGCGTCAGGCAAATCCACTACGGAGCGGCTCCTACAAGCGGATCCCCGTCCCTACCTACACATAAATCAAGCTGCTGGTCGAGTGCTACTTACAGGTGGACAACCTTGGAGCAGAATATATATATATATATATATATATATATATATATATATATATATATATATATATACACACATATATATTACCTACTGGCAGTCGCCAGTAGGTAGTTATAGTTAGGACCTAGTTACCATAGGAAAATAGCAACATTCTATTACCACTAACCTTGGCGCTGATTGACGAATCTTCACGAAATTTTCAAAACTCGTGGGGCGCTCTGGTCCGCTCCTATCTTGAAAGTTTGAGGGCGATTCGGCAAGCAGGGGCTGAGAAAAAAGGGGGTTCCCAAAACATGTTTTCCCCATGCAATTTTCCGTAGGAACCTTTAGTCGCAGCTACAGCCCGAACTGCTGAGCGGAATTATACCAAATTTGGCAAAAAGATAGCCCTTGGTTCAGTCGTGCCTTTTAGTTAAATGGTGTAAATCCATTCAGTAGTTTTTAAAATATTAATGGAAAAAGAAATATATATATCTGGGCGGAGCCTAACTACACATCTCATCGTGAGATCTGATTGGCTGTCAGCACTACATCCAAGAAGTGTTGGCAGCCATCTTGGGACCAATATACATGATAGCACCTCATTAAAAAGCATTGCGGTTAATAGAAGGTTTTAAGACTTTAGTTAAATTATAAATCATTTGTTGATGGTACCATACTCATTTTAGGAATTGTGGTGTGTTCTAAGGTGATTTTACCATGTGAAAAAGACTTCTGCTGGGATATCATGAATCGTGTTTGAGAGAAAACTATTTTCTCATGCTTTTCCCACAGAGGTTTGGAAGGTGATCTATAAGCTAAACTGAGAGCATATTTTCTGTAAATTCACATTATCTTTCTCAGTCATGTGAGAATGAAGTCTGACATTCTCAGTAAAACATGTACATCCAACAAGGGCAGAGACTGTCAGTTGATTCCTTTGTGTTCTACTGCAGCTTCCTAGAGTGTTCTAAAGAACAACTGGAACGCTAACAGTCCTACTTATGACAAACGTATTGCACACCTGAAGCCATCTTGATTGGAATAAAGTGGTAATTCTTAAAACATTTAATTTAAAAAGGAACACGATGAGGGGGTTCATTTTGCCATAGAAAGTATGATTAGTGCTGCAGGAAGAAAAATTAGGGCACATTTTGAGTGACTTCTCAAATCCTCTTCTATTTCATAAAATAATTCTGACATGCAGACTGAAACATGCACTTTCAATACCAGCAGCAGACTTCCCTAGTGAGTAGTAGCTTTACTACAGTGATCTAATGAGCAACTAGAGTGCTAACATTCAGAAGTTATGGCAAATGTGTGACACATGTGAATGCGTTCTTGATGGAAACAAAGTAAAAAACTGAAAGTATTTCCTACTGAGGAGACTGCAGTAAATGAGGAAATTAGGAACCTTCATAACAAATAGGTCTCCCAAGATGGCCACCAGAGACAAAAGAGCCCAAATGTAGCAAAAATATCACCCAGATGTAGCCCAAGTAAATTGATACTTGTATAGCGCACTACTCACCCGCAAGGGTATCAAGGCGCTTGTACGAATACCGCTGTGGAACCCATTCTGGCTTTCCCTGTGAGGCGTCCACTCCTGGGCACCCCCAAGGTGGAGGCCAGGCATCCTTAGCGTTGTGGGGGCCGTTGTGGAGATTAAGCAAGCTATTGCCCAGAGTTGCAGAGTGGGACTCCATGATTGGAATGGCACCGAGGCAAGAATTATCAGGTCCGTGGAATTTTTGAGCCCAAGACCCGCCGAGGCAGTGAATTGAACCCTGGTCCCAGGCTAGACCTCTGCATCAGGGTCTGCCGCTCTAATCATTGAGCCACACTTCTCCACTATAGCCCACATTGGGCTCCAATATAGCCCAATGACAGAATGTCCCAGAGTGTTCTTAAGAACAACTAGAGCGCTTACTGTCTAACTTATGACAAAAGTATGGCACACCTGAAGCCCTCTTGATTGGAATAAACTGGTAACACTTAAAACATTTAATTTAAAAAGGAACACAATGAGGGGGTTCATTTTGCCATAGAAATTATGATTAGTGCTGAAGAAAGATAAATTAGGGCACATTTTGAGTGACTTCTCAAATCCTCTTCTATTTCAAAACATTCTGACATGCAGACTGAAACATGCACTTTTAATACCAGCAGCAGTCTTCCATGGCGAGCAGTAGCTTTACTACAGTGATCTAATGATCAACTAGAGTGCTAACATTCCGGTTTTGTGGAAAATGTGTGACATATCTGAATACCTTCTTGGTGGAATCAAAGTAAAAAACTGAAAGCATTTCCTACTGAGGAGACTGCAGTAATTGAGGAAATTAGGAATCTTCATAACAAATAAATCTCCCAAGATGGCCACCACAGACAAAAGAGCCCAAATGTAGCACAAATATCACCCAGATGTAGCCCACATGTAGCCCAATAACAGAAGTGTGCAAAACACTTTTTATTTTTTGTGTTTTTGCAGTTTTATATAGTGCAGACTTGTCAGGTATTGGAGCGCTTTACATGAGCATTGGTTACATCACACAAGAACAAATTCATTTTGGTTGTAGACATGGGGAGATTAAGTGATTTGACCAGAATCACAGAATGTCGAGCTGAAGCTGAAACTCCAACCTGGTTCCCCAGTTGCAAAGTCTGCAGCTCTGGAAGTAACACCACATCCTCTCCCCTAAGTGCAACATTTAATCAAGTGGTCAACTGGATAAAAAAAATAAAGATAACAAATAATTTAAAAGTTCTTTGTCGCTATTTGAAAACTCAGAAAATATGTCCTCATTTTAGTTTTTTAGAGCACTAACCATAATTTTGATGCAAATAAGACCCTCTCATATATGTAATTTCTAAAGGAAATGCTCTAGGTATTACAGTTTTGATTACATCAAGATGACGTCAGGCGTTCCACACTTTTGTAATAAATATAGAATGTTAGCAATCTTGTTGTTCATTAGGATACTGTTGGGAGGCAGAGGCCAGGGGCATGGACTCTGAAAATCGAAGGCAGGTAGGAGGGTGCAGAGGCAACAATTTGACTACACTGGGCAGGCAGGAAGGGCAGTGGCAGCACAACAGACTATGGAGGGCAGTGGAAAGGGGGGCAGGGGCAACAAACCAACAATACAGGACTGGCAAGAGAGGCTGTGGCAATATAATAGACCATTGTGGGCAGAAGGAAGAGGCAGTGGTAGTACAACCATGCATGCCAACAGACCCGATTTAGCCAGGAAACGTCTGATGTTTTTAAGCCCAAGAGGGCTTTATTTGATCTGTCTCCTGTCTACAATCTCCTCTTTTTCAATGTAAGTCAAAGGGGAAAATCAATACCCCAATTTGTTTTCAAAAGCTCAAAATGTTAGCAAGTATGGTACATTGGATCATGGAAGGCAGGAGGAATTGGGGTAGGGACATGGACTCGGATAATAGAGGACAGGAGGGACATGGAGAGGTGCACCATACTGACCCTCCAGGGCAGGCATCATGGTTTGCATCAGCACAATACACCACACAGGTCATGCGGGATGGGAGTGCAGCACAACAATCCATAGAAAGCAATAGGGAGGGGACAGGACCATGCACATGGACAACAGAGAACAGAGGGGAAAGAGGCAATGGTAGCTAGCTGACCATAATGGACAGACAGGAGAGAAAGCTGCAGCATAACAGACCATAAAGGGCAGGAGGGACGGATCAAGGGCATTACAATGGAACAGACAAGCCGGGAGAAGGGGAATAGGGGTCTGCACATGGAAACAGAGGGCTAGGGGTAAGGGGGCAGGGCAGGAGCAGCAAGATGACCATGGAGGTCAGGCAGGATGGGCACTAGAAGCAAGACACACCATGGAGAGCAACAGTGAAACTATGATGGCATACACCCAGACCATGGAGGGAAGGTGGGAGGGGGTCGGGGGCAGCTAGCTGACCACACAGTGAAGGTGGGAGGGGCCGTGGCAGCACAGAAGACCATGCATGGCAAGCAGGAGGGTTAGTGGCAGCACAATTGCTATGATGGGCAAGAAGGAGGGTGCAGGGGCATGCAAAAAAGGACCATGGAGGATAGAAGGGAGGGTCAGGACCTAGGCACAGACAAGAGAGTTCAGGGGAAGGGGCCTCACAACAGACCACGTGGAGCAGCAGGAGGAGCAGTTGCAGCACAACAGACCAGGGAGGGCAGAAGGGTGTGACAGTAAAATGGACCATGGAGGACAGGAGGAAGGGGATAGGGGAATGGAATGTGGACAGGCAGGGTGGCGGTGGCAGGGAAAGTTTACAGTCATCTGACAATGCTAGGCAGGTGGGGGGGAGTGGCAGCTCAACAGAACACTCAGAGTAGATAGGAGTGTCAGGTCCATGGAACATGGTGGGCAAAAAGGATGGAGCAGGGGCATGCACAAAGACATCGGAGGGCAGGGGGAAGGAGAATAGGGGCAGCAAGCTAAGCACAGAGGCTAAGTAGGAGGTCAATGATGGGGCATAGAATTGGGCAATGGAGGGCAGGAGGAGTGGACTGGTACATCATGCTAAATGGAGGGCAGTGGCAGCACATCAGACAATGCATGGCAGGAGGGAGGAGGCTAGTCCATGGATTCAGACCACAGAGGATAGGGAGGAGGTGGATGGGGCAGCAAGCTAAACGTTCAGAGAAGGCTTGAAGGCCAGTGGCAGAACAACGGCCACACAGGGCTGTAATAAGGGAGCAGGGACATGGACTTGGACAATGGATGGCTAGGAGGAGGGAAGGCAGGAGCAGCAAGCTTGGGTGGGGGCAGCACAATGCCAGGCCCTGCTTCCAACCCCCCACCATCCATTGTGATATGCATCTTACTTAAAGTTTAAAAAAAACTAGAAAGTTGCTGAAAAAACCCAAAGATTACAGGGACAGTATAGTTAGACTCAGATTTCACTCATACACAACCAGTGAAATTCAGCAGTTATAGTTACCTGAGCTAACTATAACTTATGCCCCCACAATGTACTGCTAATGACCTCAGACATTACATCATTCATGACTTGGTCAGTTACATCACTCATGACATCACTCATGACAGCTCAAATGAGCTGTGAATGGAATGGAACTATAATCGCTAGAACTTTATTTAGGGATAGCGTGTGTATATTAACACCCCTTTTTTTCCTTTTCTTTCGTGTAAGAACCATTATAATACGCAACGTGCCCAGAATAATATGGCCGATAGCCTTTGACATTAAAGTAATGTGTAGTCCATTGTTTATGTTGATGTTTGCAATTCTAAGTATGTTTATTATGAATAAGTCCCGTTGATGAACATACAGGCATGACGGTCATGGGGCAAGATTGGCTGAAATTACATTGGGTGCATATTAACACTTGTTTTCTTTTCTTTATTGTATCAATTCCTGAATTTTCACATCGTGACCAGGCCAATATGGCCGCCAGCTTTTTGGATTAAAGTAATATGTAGTCCTTTGTTAATGTTGGCAACTGGAGGCATTTGTACATTTAAATAAGGATGCTACAATGACGTCTTGTATCGTTATCAACGGTCGGACGAGTCGAAACGCGTGGATCACGTCCTTTGCAGATTAAATACTTCCAAACTACAACCTGAGTGCTGATTCCTTTCTTGTAAGAGTGAGAGGAGATTAAATACATATATATAAAATTCACTGAAAAAAACACAAGTTTCAGGGACATTATAGTTAGAAATTAGCATTTAAAAAACCTCAGAAATTCACTGAAAAAACCACAAGTTTCATGGACGTCATAGTTAGTTGGACATTACACTCGTACAAAAAAGAGAAATTCAGACGTTATAGTTAGTTGTGCTAACGATAACTCGCGCCCCCGCAATGCACTGCTGATGATGTCACATATTACATCACTCATGACATGGTCAGTGACATCACTGATGACATCTCAAATGACATCACTGATGACATCATCTACGTGATCATCTGATGCACCTCCTCACACCCTAAAATACAGACTACCATTCTCAAAACCATAGACACACCAATACTAGTACAGCTACAATATTCTGTGCACTACAAATGCAGACCTCTTATCAGTTATATAGCATTGATGCAGTCTTTTAAATACTCAGTTAGTATCTATGCAGTCTAGGAATCCTTAATTCTGTCCCATGCACTTGTCCATTCACCCATCCAGCACTATGTACGTATCCTATCACTCTGCCAATACCTAAGCACTTATACATTTAGCATGCACTCTCTTTGCAGCACTGAAATTACTCCAGTTATTAGTCATATACTTAAGGAATGGCCTAGCCACTAACCCAAGTACAGGTACAATGTTTTGTACACTATGCATGCAGACCTCTAACTAGCTACATACTATTGAAACGCTCTTCTAAATACCCAGTTAAAACCTATGCAGTGTTGGAATCCTTCTGTCTGTGCCATGTATTTCTCCAATCACCCATCCAGCACTAACTACATATCCTATCACTCTGCCAATACCTAAGCACTTATAAATTCAACATGTACTCTGTTTGCTGCATTTAAATTATTCTAGTTACTAATCATGTACCTAAGGAATGGCCTAGCCAGAAAAACTAGTACAGCTACAATATTCTGTGCACTATGCATGCAGACCTCTTATCAGCTAGATAGCATTGATACAGTCTTTTAAATACTCAGTTTGTACCTATACAGTCTAGGAATCCTTCTGTCTGTCCCATGCAGTTCTCCATTCATCCATCCAGCACTATCTACATATCCTATCACTTCACCGATACCTAAGCACTTATAAATTGAGCATGCACTCTCTTTGCAGCACTGAAATTACTACAGTTATTAGTCATATACTTAAAGAATGGCCTAGCCACTAATACAAGTGCAGGCACAATATTTTGTACACTATGCATGCAGACCTTTAACCAGCTACATACTATTGATATGCTCTTCTAAATACCCAGTTAGTACCTGTGCAGTCTAGGAATCCATCTGTCTGTCCCATGCACTTCTCCATTCACCCATCCAGCACTATCTACGTATCCTATCACTCCACCAATACCTAAGCACTTATAAATTCAGCACACACTTTCTTTGCAACACTGAAATTACTCCAGTTATTAGTCGTATACTTAAGGAATGGCGTAGTCAAAAACACAAGTGCAGGTAAAATATTTTGTACACTATGCATGCACTCCTCTAACCAGCTACAAACTATTGATACTCTCTTCCAAATACCCAGTTAGTACCTGTGCAGTGTAGGAATCCTCCTGTCTATCCCATGCATTTCTCCAATCACCCATCCAGCACTATCTACTTATCCTATCACTCCACCAATACCTAAGCACTTATAAATTCACTATACACTCTGTTTGTAATACTGTAATTATTCTAGTTACTAGTCATGAACTTATGGAATGGCCTCGCTACTAACACAAGTACAGCTATAATATTTTGTGCACTATCCAAGCAGACCTCTAACTAGCTACATACTATTGATACACTCTTCTAAATACCCAGTTAGTACTCATGCAGAGTAGGAATCGTCCAGTCTGTACCATGCACTTCCTAAATCACTTATCTACCACTATCTACTTATCCTATCACTCCACCAATACGTAAGCACTTATAAATTAAGTGTTCAGTCTGTTTGCAGCACTGTCATCATGCCAGTTACTAGTGGTATTCTTATAAAATGACCTAGGCACCAACACAAGTACACATAAAATATTATGTGCATAATCCCTACAAATCTCTAGGCAGATACATACTATTGGTCCACTCCATTAAATACTGAAGTAGTACCCATGCAGCGTAGGATACCTCCTGTCAGTCTCATGCAATTCTTTAATCACCCATCCAGCACTATGTTCTTATTGTATCAGTCTGCCAATACCTAAGCACGTATGTGGCAGATTTACAAGCACCCTGTGCCACCAGTACGTCATTTTTTGTAACGTTGTGATGGCGCCAGGCACTCCTTCATATTTACAAGGAGAGGAAAAGCCACATTGCGTGGTTTTTCCTTTCCTTGTAAATATGACCCCTTCATACACAGAACTTTGCGTTGAAGGGGCATCCAATAGGTGTTGCTGTGGGTGTTCCCACGCAACACCCATAGAACAAGACACATCTCCAGATTTATGAGAAATCATAAATCTGGAGCTGTGTGTGAATGCTGCGCCATCCTAGAGATGGTGTAGCAAGGCGCAACAAGGAGAATTGTTTTAATTTCTCTTCATTTTTTCCTCTTTCAATGCATGCTGCATTCCACAGCATACATTGAAAGAGGAAAATGCCTTTACTGATTGTTTTTGTGCAGGAAGGTGTCCCTTCCTGCATAAAAACAATCTCCACACGACACAGACATCCTTGCACCATGGTGCAAGGGTGCCTGTGTCACTGCATGGCTGCAGTTTGTGTAGCAGTGCAGAGGGAAGCACAGAGTTGCAACATATTCATGTACATATGTCACATCCCTGTGCTTCGGAAGTGCCACAGTGCAGGGCAGCTAAAGAGCTTGCAGTGTCACGCTGCAGAACTTCCTCATAAATCTTCACCTATAAATTCACCATACACTACTAATGCATTCTTTCAGTCAATCAGGCTGTATACATATATTTAACCAAACTTTCACACATTACCTTGCAATTATAGTTATTTCTTTCACCAGATAAGGTAGTTTTGATAAGAACTTTTCTTCTTTTTTCCTTTTGTATTGTTTTTGGTGTTTTTTAAAAAAATGAACAAAAAAAAGAACGAATAAAACAGGAAACATTTGGAATTACTTATCATTCCAAAAAACAAAAAATTAAAAACGATGGTTGCGTTGCGCAGCACAAACTGCATCCACCGACTGCTCACCAAAGCATATAAGTTTCATACACTTCACGCAGTGTTGCTCGAGAAAGGCGAATTCGGGCCTAATGTCCATTGCAGGTGTTCCTGAGGACGCTCCAGATGTACTTGCCACAGCAGGTGAGGGGTTCAAAGCAGCTCGCCTCATTTCCTCCCGAGCAAGATTGAGAGGATGTGTGGTCCGGAGATGCTTGTACATAGAAGCAGTGCCACAAGAGTATTTTTTTCACTGGCTCTTGACAGGATTCGGTCACAAATTTTGCACGTCAACTTTCTCGCATTTGCTTTTTTCTCTCCAGGTGCAAAAGTGAAGAATTTCCACACAACAGATTCCGGTCTCTGTGGATGTGGTGCCTCCTGCAAGAATTCTTCTTCAGAAGATACTTCCTCCTGCTGCTGCTGCTGTCCAGATGCCATTTTGTTTGATATTTTTTGAAAAACACCAAAAAAACAAGAAAAAAGGGTTCTTGTAGGAAAAGAGATGTCTCTCTAAAGATGCTCCAACAAGAATGATTAAAATGGGTGGGGTCCTTCAATAGTTACAGTGGGAAATGATATGAACCAATGAAATCTTTTGTTTTGAGGTCACATGGGATCCGCGCACTCTGCGCTCACGAAGCACGCACCCGACGCGACTTCGCAAAAATATATTTAAAAATAATATAAGTTTATTATAAGTACAAATATATTATTTTTATGAATATCTTAGATAGTCTCTTGCCCTAATATGTATATTAAACACACATACATATCATTTTAGAACATAAAAAAATGTTGCGGGAGTTGCGCACCCAGCGCGCCCCAGCACGTATATGACGTCATGCGGGACCTGCCACCACGCAAGCATCGCGTACCGTAATGCGCATGTGTCGCGAATGCGCGGGAGCAGGAGTCGCAGATTGGTCGCATACCATTTGCGCACATCACGTAATATTAAATGTATATGATGTAACTAAGAAACACGCAGCCGTCGCACACCGTACGTGGATCCTCCACGACGTTTCTAAAATGGCAGCTAGAATCCATGAGGCACAGGGTCAGACTGATTTGCATATGGCCATGTCTGAACTGGGGTGGCAGAGTGGGCTAAAGAACGGTGATGGATTAAACCCAGATCAGTTGACTGGGGGTGAGTGCTTGCAATGTTCAACACTCCGTCCATCATTTCCTTTGGTTTTTGCTTTGTTCGCCATAAATTGGCAGGGTATGCTCAGACGTGAGTCCCTTGCTCACTTTGCCACTGGATTCAAGCAAGCCTGGCTGAAGACGGCTGAAATGCCAGAAACCGGTCCTAGGAAGCTTGTTTCCGGTCCAGGGAAGACATGGCTTGGCAGTTCGGGCTGGACTGTTCCCATGAGGCACAGGGTCAGACTGATTTGCATATGGCCATGTCTGAACTGGGGTGGCAGAGTGGGCTAAAGAACGGTGATGGATTAAACCCAGATCAGTTGACTGGGGGTGAGTGCTTGCAATGTTCAACACTCCGTCCATCATTTCATTTGGTTTTTGCTTTTTTAGCTAGAATCCATGCACCCACTGTGATGTGTACGCTTTGGGTGCGCAACTCCGAAAAAAAATTGGAAAAAAAAATTAAAACCATAGAAATTCCTCCGTTATAGTTAGTTCTGCTAACTATAACTCGCACGCCCGCAATGCACTGTCATTTGAAATGTCATCAGTGATGTCATCAGTGATGTCACTGACCATGTCATGAATTATGTAATATGTGACATCATCAGCAGTGCAGTCCCTACTCAGGCAGATTCCACCCCCCAGGGCTAATTTGTATTTAAAAAAAGAGAGCATGGCGCACGTCTGCCTCCCCGAACCTTCAAGGCCCCGGGGACTCCATCTCCCGGGGCTATTTTTTTATTAGAATAGGAGGAGGGCCTACTCCCTCCCAAAGCCGTTGCAGGCTCTGGGTACCCCATCCCTGAGTCAATAGTGGCTTTAGGGACCTCATCCACCGGGGCCTTGAGTGCGCCTGAATGGGTGGCCTGTGCCCATCCGGAGCACCCACCAAAGAGTACATTTAGGGCCATGGGGGAGCCCCATGGTGTAAAGAATTTTCCATACTATTTGCCCCTGTGGGCTTTGCTGCAGTGGCATTTTAAATTCTGCAGCAGCAGGTCCACCTATGACAGCGTTCTGGTTTCCTGCCATCACAGGGCTTGCTGCATTGGCATCACCTAATTTTGCCCCCTCAGTTCCAACTGCGGTGGGACCATACATTCCACCTGGACCTCTCCTCCCATTGGTGTCCTCAGTAAGCACCATCTTAGAGCAGTAAGGTTCAGCAAACAGGCTTCTGGTGTATGCCGTATACGTTGTATGCAGGAAGGTTATTGTTTTAAAAGAAAAGGCACACTGCAATACATATTGGGGCACATAGTATTAACTTAGAGATATGTCTTAATTCATTTATTATTTTTGCGTTTGTATTAGTTTGTTAGATTATCCTCTCAATCCAACCTGGCCAAACCCTTTCTATGAGCTCTTGTCCTGTTCTACACTATTTAAGGGAAATCCATTGTGAAGTCTAGTTGCATCACAATTGTTTTGTGCTCTTGACTGCTCACTGGGCTCCGAGGCTTCTCTCCCAATCTCCAACTTCAGTGCTTCTTCAGTTCTGCCTTTTCATCCTGATCTTTTTCCCGTTCTTGCTGTTTTATTTTCAGGAGCATTGCTGGACAGCTCGTTCCCATTCTGGCACATGGTACTGCCACCGAAGATAAACAGCCATATCTCTGGACTAATAGGCTGATCAGAGCATCGTCCAGTAGACCAGCCCTTGACAAGTTGGAATGCCCACACACTCTACCAATTAATCTAGCTCCGGAGATGGTCCAAGTTCAAGATGTGTTAACTGCAGTTAATAACCTGACGCTGCAAGTCCAGAATTTCACCTCTGCGAATGCTTAATTTTGCCAATCCTGCCCATTTTACAACAAGGTTCTTTTGATCCACCCTTGGCTGACTTGGTAGTATTCAAATTTTATAGCACTCTGCAAAATTTGAAGAGCTTCTTAGACACCTGCTAGGTGCGTTTCACTTTCAAACCTCTTAACTATGCCTCTGATAGGTCCAAGGTAGGATGTGTCATCAGTAATCCCATTGGAAATGCATTATCTGGAGCCATGCCATTGGTTTCAGACACCAGTCCACTTCTGGATAACTTTTTGACTTTTCTTGCTGAGTTCAAAGGAAGTTTTGATCTTCCCACTCATAGACTTAGTGCTCAGGATGAGATTTTGGAGCTCTGCTAAGGATCGATGGACCTTTAATTCTTATGTTTGTTGAGTCAAAGACTTGACAAGGGAGTTGAATTGGACTGGTTCTCCTCTTTTCAGCCTTTTCTGACAGGATCACAAAAACAAACTCAAGGATGAACTAACGATTCAGATCAATACCTATCTTCAAAAGATATGCCTAGAGCGTAAGAAACAACCTATATCAAAGCGCACTAATAAGCTATTATTTAAACCCTGCTCAAGACCATCGAAAACCAAGATGAACCAAAGCAATTAGGCTTTACTAAAGGTCCATTATCAGAAGAAGAAAGAAATGGAAGACGGAAACTCGGCTCATGTCTGTATTGTGGCCAAGAAGGCCCCCTTTTGAGTTCCTGCCGAGTTCGGCCTGCAAAAAGTCCCAAGAATTTTGGAAATGAAAGTGCTCATCCCTAGTGCAGGGAATAGAGACGGTGTGTGAGAATCAAGCTCCCCTGCCTTCTTTGTTGCAATCTTCCAATTTTGTTCTCTTACAAGGTGAATTCATACTACAAACTTGGCATCTGTCAGTACCGGTTTCTCGTTGATTGCGGAGCATTCCGTGTTTACATGGACCTCCAGTGGACTTCACTTCATCAAATATCCACTAATTAAAAAAAGGTACTTGTGGCTGTTGAAGCAGTGGATGGAATTTTAGTGTCTTCTGGATTAGTGGTGGACGAAACCACACCATTAACTTTTAAGATAGTTGCACACTATGAGAATATTGTTTTTGACTTGATATTCATTACCCAGTTATTATAGGCATCAGTTGGTTAGCTTGACACAAACCTTATATCAATTAATCTGCAAAGACATTGGGCTCGATTCACAAAGGCAATTTGAGACGAAAGTCTAACTTTACGACTTTTGGTCTTCACAGACGTCATTTACAAGTCGTATATTTACGTCCGCAGTGGGGGCGGAATCTCTGGCTTAAGCCGTACTCTCTGGCTCAGGCTGGACGAACTGTAATCAATGGGCCTTAATGCAATTTTTACAAAAATTAACATTGGTAACGTGAAATAAATGGTAGAGGAGGTCATGAAAATCAGTTTGGACAGGGAAAAGGGTGTGGCCAGACACTGCATCACATTCCAGAAATGTTTGCTCCTTTGCATCATGGAACATGCAGTTCACAATTTGCGCTCCCCTCAGTGTTGACTGTAGTGTTACACCACACTCAGTGTTGACCGTAGTGTTACACCAAACTTTGGTGTAACACTACAGTCCACACTGACACAGGATGCGATGTAGTGTCTGGCCCACCCTTTTCCCTGCCCAAACTGATTTTATGACCTCCTCTACCATTTATGTCACGTTCCTAATGTTCCTTTTTGTAAACAATGATTATCCGAGCAAACGTTCAATTCCACCTAACCAATCTCAGAAGTACATTCTGCAATTATACATGATGCTTTGATTTCTGGACCCGATGTCAAATTGCAACAGAGGATCTGATCAGGAGGATATTCTGGTGGTCTTCTCTTCCTCAAGATGATCTCAAATTCATCAAGACTTGTCAAGTTTGTGTGCAAAGCAAATAAGAGACACGAAAAAGTTGTATTATTGTTGTCTCCTTAAATGCCAATTAAATCTTGGAAAATGATCTCAACTGACTTTATTTTCGATCTGCCATTGTCAAACAACTATACTGCAATCACGGTCACCACAGATTCCTTTATTTAGATGGGCAATTTCTTTGCTCTCCCAAAACTACCAACTGCTTCAGAAATGGCAGAAATTTTTATTCAGACATTTTTCCACTTCATGGATTACCTCAAGAAAACATTTCTGACCGTGATCTGCAGTATGTCTCTACGTTTTGGAAATCCTCACGCAAGAATTAGGCATCCAGAGAACATTGACCTCTGGTTTCACTCCCTAATTAAATGGTCATACAGAAAGATGTTGTTTAATTTATTTTTTATTTTTTATTTATTAACACATTATAAAAAGCAAATGATTGGTCTGGTTACATTATGACCTTATCATTCCCGTGACATACACGTATATTGTACCGTATAGTACAGATCATTATACATAGTAGCTTACTTTTAACCCCTTCCATGCTGCGCAAATTCCGCCGCTGTGCTGACGGAATCTTGCGCGGGCGTGGTCATGACGGAACGGTTCCGTCATGAGCACAGCTCAACCGTGGCTCATGACGGAACCGTTCCGTCATGAGCACCGAAGGGGTTAAAACAGGAGGCATTCTGGACAAGTAATCAAGCACATTAAGGAGTTTGCTCCTACAACCCAGTGCAAAATCTTCAGCCACTTATCAGGTCAATCGCCAGTGTGGGTCCCTCTTGACAGTTCAAGTCTCGTCAGTTCTGCCAACACCACTGTCCCACACCCTCCCCTCCATTACTCAGCGTGGATACATTCCATTCCCCCCATCATCTAGTGCTATACATAATCTACTCTTGCTCACTTTCCACCTCTCCCATTTCCTTTCTCACTAAATACATCTTATATGGCCCCCAGTAGTCTTTGTGACGGTTCTGCAGTAGAAGAAGCTCATTATATACATCTGATTGCATCTTGCAGTATACCATGCCTGTGTTCCATTCCTCTATTGTTGGGTCAGGGCCTGTAGCCAATCTCATCGCCACTCGTCGCTTAGCGAGCAACAAACCAATAGATACCAGCCTCCTAGTAGCCTTGAACTAGTTCCTTGTAATAACCTAGCAGTGCTAGAAGTGAATCCACCTCTAGGGGAGAGCCAACAATAACGCCTAACTCTTGAAAGACCTTTCTCCAGAATCCCTGTATTCCCGGGCAGCACAAAGCAGTGTGCATGAACCCAGCCTCCTGCATTTGGCATCTATCGCATCCCGCTGTGTCACGCAGACCATATCGACACAGTGTCTCCGGAGTGTACTAAACCCAGTATAAAAACGTATAGTGTCTCAAGTGGTGCCTCTCATTCAACAATATCTCTTTCTTTTTAGCGCAACAGTACCGCCAACAATTATCATCAATGACCGTGTCGAGATCCCTTCGCCATTCGAATAGTATTTTATTGTAGTTGCATTTGTATAGCGCTAACTACCCCTGATGAGGCGTCTAAGACCTTTTTCGGCGAGTAGCACGCTACTCCGGGACCCATACAGGATTAGTGGTGAGTTAGTATACTGAAACATGCAAGTACATTTTAAGTGGTGGATAGGTTAGTCAATTATTTGGATTCGGAAGGATTGCTTTTGTCAAACCAGGCCTACACGCTTCTTGTGTATGAGCAGTGAGTGATGCTACTATTTTAGTTGGGTTAAAACAAACAAATGATGGACGGAATGCTGACAATGCAGACATTCTCCCCCAGTCAAGAGATCTGGGTTAAATCCATCGTTCTTTTGCCCACTACGCCACCCCAGTTCAGACATGGCCACATGCAAATCAGTCTTGACCCTGTGCCTCATGGGAACAGCCCAGCCCGAACTACCAAGCCATGTCTTCCCTGGACCGGAATCAAGCATCCTAGGACCGGTTTCTGGCTATCAGCCGTCATCAGCCAGGATAGCTTGACTCCAGTGGCGTAGTGAGCACGGGTCCCACGTCTGGGAATACCCATCCCACTTAGGGCGAAAAGCGTTAAAACAAACAAATGATGGACGGAATGCTGACAATGCAGACATTCTCCCCCAGTCAAGAGATCTGGGTTAAATCCATCGTTCTTTTGCCCACTACGCCACCCCAGTTCAGACATGGCCATATGCAAATCAGTCTTGACCCTGTGCCTCATGTGAACAGTCCAGCCCGAACTACCAAGCCATGTCTTCCCTGGACCGGAATCAAGCATCCTAGGACCGGTTTCTGGCTATCAGCCGTCATCAGCCAGGATAGCTTGACTCCAGTGGCGTAGTGAGCACGGGTCCCACGTCTGGGAATACCCATCCCACTTAGGGCGAAAAGCGTTAAAACAAACAAATGATGGACGGAATGCTGACAATGCAGACATTCTCCCCCAGTCAAGAGATCTGGGTTAAATCCATCGTTCTTTTGCCCACTACGCCACCCCAGTTCAGACATGGCCATATGCAAATCAGTCTTGACCCTGTGCCTCATGGGAACAGTCCAGCCCGAACTACCAAGCCATGTCTTCCCTGGACCGGAATCAAGCATCCTAGGACCGGTTTCTGGCTATCAGCCGTCATCAGCCAGGATAGCTTGACTCCAGTGGCGTAGTGAGCACGGGTCCCACGTCTGGGAATACCCATCCCACTTAGGGCGAAAAGCGTTAAAACAAACAAATGATGGACGGAATGCTGACAATGCAGACATTCTCCCCCAGTCAAGAGATCTGGGTTAAATCCATCATTCTTTTGCCCACTACGCCACCCCAGTTCAGACATGGCCATATGCAAATCAGTCTTGACCCTGTGCCTCATGGGAACAGTCCAGCCCGAACTACCAAGCCATGCCTTCCCTGGACCGGAATCAAGCATCCTAGGACCGGTTTCTGGCTATCAGCCGTCATCAGCCAGGATAGCTTGACTCCAGTGGCGTAGTGAGCACGGGTCCCACGTCTGGGAATACCCATCCCACTTAGGGCGAAAAGCGTTAAAACAAACAAATGATGGACGGAATGCTGACAATGCAGGCATTCTCCCCCAGTCAAGAGATCTGGGTTAAATCCATCGTTCTTTTGCCCACTACGCCACCCCAGTTCAGACATGGCCATATGCAAATCAGTCTTGACCCTGTGCCTCATGGGAACAGTCCAGCCCGAACTACCAAGCCATGTCTTCCCTGGACCGGAATCAAGCATCCTAGGACCGGTTTCTGGCTATCAGCCGTCATCAGCCAGGATAGCTTGACTCCAGTGGCGTAGTGAGCACGGGTCCCACGTCTGGGAATACCCATCCCACTTAGGGCGAAAAGCGTTAAAACAAACAAATGATGGACGGAATGCTGACAATGCAGGCATTCTCCCCCAGTCAAGAGATCTGGGTTAAATCCATCGTTCTTTTGCCCACTACGCCCCCCCAGTTCAGACATGGCCATATGCAAATCAGTCTTGACCCTGTGCCTCATGGGAACAGTCCAGCCCGAACTACCAAGCCATGTCTTCCCTGGACCGGAATCAAGCATCCTAGGACCGGTTTCTGGCTATCAGCCGTCATCAGCCAGGATAGCTTGACTCCAGTGGCGTAGTGAGCACGGGTCCCACGTCTGGGAATACCCATCCCACTTAGGGCGAAAAGCGTTAAAACAAACAAATGATGGACGGAATGCTGACAATGCAGACATTCTCCCCCAGTCAAGAGATCTGGGTTAAATCCATCGTTCTTTTGCCCACTACGCCACCCCAGTTCAGACATGGCCATATGCAAATCAGTCTTGACCCTGTGCCTCATTCTCCCCCAGTCAAGAGATCTGGATTTAATCCAGATCTCTTGACTGGGGGAGAATGTTTGCATTGTCAGCATTCCGTCCATCATTTGTTTGTTGTAACGCTTTTCGCCCTAAGTGGGATGGGTATTCCCAGACGTGGGACCCGTGCTCACTACGCCACTGGAGTCAAGCTATCCTGGCTGATGACGGCTGATAGCCAGAAACCGGTCCTAGGATGCTTGATTCCAATCCAGGGAAGACATGGCTTGGCAGTTCTGGCTGGACTGTTCCCATGAGGCACAGGGTCAAGACTGATTTGCAAAGAACGATGGATTTAACCCAGATCTCTTGACTGGGGGAGAATGTTTGCATTGTCAGCATTCCGTCCATCATTTGTTTGTTGTAACGCTTTTCGCCCTAAGTGGGATGGGTATTCCCAGACGTGGGACCCGTGCTCACTACGCCACTGGAGTCAAGCTATCCTGGCTGATGACGGCTGATAGCCAGAAACCGGTCCTAGGATGCTTGATTCCAATCCAGGGAAGACATGGCTTGGCATTTCTGGCTGGACTGTTCCCATGAGGCACAGGGTCAAGACTGATTTGCATATGGCCATGTCTAAACTGGGGTGGTGTAGTGGACAAAAGAACGATGGATTTAACCCAGATCTCTTGACTGGGGGAGAATGTTTGCATTGTCAGCATTCCGTCCATCATTTGTTTGTTGTAACTATTTTAGTTGGGGCATCTTTCGAAACCAAAATGATAGCACTGGCATTTCTGGTGGTTCCTGCATCTCGTCTCCCAGTAGATCCCTCAGTGCATGTGTAACTTCATAACAATGATAGCGAGTGAGGGTTGATGGTACGTCATCTTTTTCATGTATAGTCTCCCATTCACAGACCACACCGCCCTGAAAGAGGACCTCCATCTTTTATATTCCCAATGTGCGCAAGGCCTCCCTAACGCCTTTTTCTTGTCCCACCTGAAAACAGGAGCACCGTTCTAATGGGATCTGCGGGGAGTGTAGTAGGGAAGCAGACTGTTTCTCCAACAATCCCCGCCAAGAATGAACTGTAGTGTTCAGAGAGTCCGTTACATTGTGCCGCCACGTCGGGTTGCAAAATAATATCCAAGTGAGTGTGTGAGGGTATGCTGCATCTCTTTCGATTTAAAGGTGTGGCAGATCCTGTGTGCCACAGTGCCAATAAGGTCATATAGAAAGATTAAATAAAAGCCATGAAGAGTTTCTGAGATGCTGTGTATCTGCTCCTCAAGACAGCTATAAATCCCTTTTGCCTGCAGCTCAGATTGTCTATAACAATTCAGTCGACTCCTCCTCACTTTCCCTGTACCCCTTAAAATTGAAGAACCTGTACCTGCAGTACAAGACTCTTTACACAAGATTAAGAATCCAAAACAGATTACTCAGTAATTTAAAAATAGCTACAGGTAAACAGAGATCTCAAGTTATCAAACATAGACGACCAGCCCTTCCTTATAAGGTGGGCGAAAAAGTCTGGTTATCTTTCATTATCTTACCACGTAATATCTCTTGGTCTAAATTATGCCCATGACATTGCAGTCCTTTTGAATTTTCTAAATTTATCAATCAAGTCTACGTTTAAACTTCTTCCTTCAGGGAAAGGTCATCCATCCTTTCATGTCTCATCCTAAGCAGTACCTTTGTCAAAAGGGTTCTCATGTTCAGAAAAGGTCTGCACCTTGACTAGTTCACATGCAAAAAGAATAATTGATGGACAGAATGCTGAACATTATCAATCATTCACTCCAAGTACAGAGATCTGGGCCTAAATCCATCGTTTTTTTGCTTACCATCCCATTCCAGTTTGTTCCCAGCCATATGCAAATCAGTCTTGACCCTGCACCCAATAGGAACAGTCCAGCCCGAACTGACAGGCCAGGTCCTTTCTGGACCGGGAACAAGCATCATGGGACCGGTTTTGTGGTATCACCCCTCATCAGCCAGGATAGCTTGACTCCAGTGGCATGGTGAGCACAGGACCCACGTCTGGGCATACCCGTCCCACTCGGGGTGACAAATGCAAAAAGAACACCTGATAAACAGAATGCTGAAAAATATCAAATAATCACTCCTAGTACAGAGAGCTGGGCCTAAATTCACCATTTCCTTTGCTCACCATGCCATTTGAGTTTGTTCCCAGCCAAACGCAAATCAGTATAGACCCTGCTACCCACGGGATCAGTCCAGCCTAAACTGCCAGGCCAGGTGTGCCCTGTACTGGAAACAAAGCGATACCAAAGTGGATGATGGACGGAGCGTTTGAGCAAATCAAACACTCACCCCCAGTCAACTGATCTGGGTTTAATCCATCATCATTCTTTAGCTCGCTCCACCACCCCAGTTCAGACATGGCCTCTATGCAAATCAGTCTGACCCTGTGCCTCATGAGAACAGTCCAGCCCGAACTGCCAAGCCATGACCAGACGTGGTTCCCGTGCTCTTCATGCCACTGGAATCAAGCTATCCTGGCTGAAGAGGGGTGATACCCCGAAACTGGTCCTAGGATGCTTGTTTCCAGTCCAGGGAGGACCTGGCTTGGCAGTTCGGGCTGGACTGTTCCCATGAGGCACAGGGTCAAGATTGATTTGCATATGGCTGGGTTCAAACTGGAATGACATGGTGAGCAAAAAAACTATGGATTTAGACCCAGACCTCTGTACTGGGGTGAATGTATGACATTGTTTTGCATTCTGTCCATCAATTGTTGTTTTTGCATCTGTGCTGGAAACAAGCACCCTGGGACCGGTTGTTGGTATCACCCCTCATCAGCCAGGCTAGCTTGCCTCCAGTGGTATGGAGAGCACGACTAGTTCTCAGGCATCCTGAGTATGAAGTACAAGATGTTTGTGACTCTCGATATTATAGAGGTAATCTCCAATGTAAAGGTTACAATCTTCTGGCTGCTCTTGGGAACTGGCACATCAAGTACATGCTTCCTGTTTGGCCGAACAGTTCCATTCTAAGAACCTCCGGAAACCAGGAGCCCCCAAGAAGTTATAGAGTGTAAGGAATTTTTCTTACCATGTGCCACTGTGGACTCTGCCACAGCGGTGTTTACCAATTCTGTCAGGGCGGGTCCTTCCACAGCAGTGTCCTGGTTTCCTGCCACTGTGGACCTTACCACAGCAGCATCACCTCATTTGCCGGACCAGTTCCAACTACGGTGGCTCTAGACACTCCACGTGGGCCTTTCATCCTTCTGTTGGTGTCCTCAGTGGGTGCTATCTTGCAGCAGTAGGGTTCAGCATACAGGCTCCTGGTGAATGCCGCATGCGTTAACCTTGTTGTATCATTATCTTAGAGATAGGTCTTTATTCATGTATTATTTTTATGTTTCTATTAGTTTGTTAGTTCATCCTCCCATCCAAGATGGGCGAACCATCTTTATAAGCTCCTGTCCTGTTCACACCACTTAAGGGAACTCCATTGTGAAGTCTAGTTGCGCCACAGTTGTTTTGTGCTCTTGCCCGCTCCTTGGACTCTGTGAATCCCTCCATTCCCTGCTCCGCTTCTTCTTCAGTTTTGCCTGTTCAGCTTGAAGGTTTTTTCTGGTCTCCAGCTCTTTTCCCTTCTTGCTGTGTTATATTCCAGAGTATTTCTGGATGACTTGTTCCCATTCTGTCTGGCATCTTTTCCTGCCTCTGAAGATGAACAGCCATAGCTGCAGACCAAGGAGCTGATAGGAAGTTGTCCAGAAGACCAGCCCTTCACACAGCGCCCCCATGGCCTCGCCGGCTCCCCCCGCCCTGGGTGCAGTGGTAGTCCCATTGCCCTCTCCTGGCGGAGGCAGCTGCTTGTGCTTGCTCCCACAGAGCGGGAGCATTCGGAGATTCCTGGCCGCAAAAGCGCAGGCAGGGAACCGAAGTCTGCTCTCCCCTGGCGGGAGCTCTTAAAGCTCACGCCGGGTGGGAGCTGACCTGCCTCTCCTGACTGCATCCTGTGGGAGAGAAACTACCGTGTCCCCCGGGGTGTGCACCCTGGACACAGTGTAGGAACCGGCCCCGGGGAACGGGTCCCTCGTGGTCTTTAAGGCTACGGTTATAGGGCCATGCACCCCCATTCTCTATAGCTAGAATGGGGTCCCGGGGTCCATTACTGGCTCAGGGAGAGGCGTCTGCGTGCCCTCCTCCCCTATAAATATGTACTTTGGCCCCAAGCGATGGGAGCCTATACAGGCTCCGGGACGGGGGGGGGGGGGGGCTTCGTGCTCCCCCTCTGCTTTCAAACTACACCAGGGCCGTAATCGACCTAGTGAGGAGGGCCAAGCACCTCCCTCATTTTACATTTTGGCCCCATTTCGGCCACAACCCCCCCCCCCCATCATTCGTAGTAGATCTCCTCAAACTTCTTATATATACACCTCACTGCGGTCAAAAGAACAGAGGGAGGCATTTGTGTGAGTTTATTTCACCATTTAGTGTGGAACAGTCGAGTCGGCGCATTGCAGCTTTTACAAGGCTTATATTTAAGACAATAAATATGTCATACGTTTGCATGTAAATTTAAAGAGCACATCAATATTTGTAAGGTCACATAACAGTGAGTGAAAGAACCATATTTCATAAAAACAGAAACATATTACTGTGGCATTTGCAGTAGCAATCAAAACACACTCAGGTTTTGGAAAAATTGAGATGGATAATTCATCGTGGTGGCTCAAATTCTTTTATTGCGTTTTTCAATGAATACATGTTGAATTACACAATATTCAATAGGCATCTCTTCCTATAAAATATATTGTAGTTAAACAAAAGTAAAGAGGTTCATTTTAGCAAGCCTCTATTATCTTAAAGCTTTTAGTATATATTTAGCTGAGCAAGGTTCACATTACCTCAGTTTTCTAAGTAGGATTAAAGACATGGGTAATTCATCATAAAATATACTTTAAATGATAAGAAATTGTACCCAGTATTCACGTCACTGCACCAACTCCTTTCCTCACACACAGGACAAGCCAGACATGCCATGTCTCTGCATAATGCCACTGTGGGCATTTTGATGTTGCTTGTGTCAGTGATCGATCATGTACTGACGTTTGCTACTGATGGTCACATGATCCTTTTCATGCTTGTCAAACAGTTCATGCTGTATTTGTTTATACAATTAGTTCTTCCAAAGATTTCCTCAATGAATGATTGAATTATTGATTGGTTTACCATTCCTAAAGCATTTAGGGCCACAAGCATCAAATAAGCATTTTGCGATGACTAAATATCGATTTTCACCAAATTGCTATTTGGTAATCGCAAAATGCTATGTATGTAAGGATTCGCCAAAGATTTAGCGATTCCCTATTAATACTTATTAGCGATTTGCTAAATAGGTAATCGCTTTTAGGTAATATTAGGTAATATTACTCCTTTAATTCCTGAAGGCCAAAAGGCCCATAGGTGCGAATGGTTTTGCATTAGCTAATTTGCGATTACCTAATTGGTAATTGCAAAGGCAAGGGGGCCCCTGGGCCAAAGGCCCCCCAAAGCACCCTCAAAAAACATAAATGTGCACATGTAAAGTGCACACATGGCCTGGGAGCATGTGTGCGCTACATGGCACTTAGAAAAAGGCAGTTTTGTGCATTTTTAAAAAAGTTTGCGCATGAAGTCGATGGTAATTGCATTTTCTTAAATGCACAGTTTGCATTTGGAAAATGCTTCATGCATGAGCGATTCCCTATTTATAGTCGCAATTTAAGGTAACCGCAAATCTTGTGATTACCTTAAATTGCGACTCCAAAGCCTTTCATACATCATAAAAGGCTGTTTTGCATTTCAAACGGCTGATTTAACCAAATTGCCCTGTTTGCAAATGCAGAAAGCTTTCATACACGTGGCCCTTAGTCACCTAGCAGAGTATCCTGCAACTAGACAGCCTTCAGAGAGAGCAAGCATTGGCAAAACCAACAGGTCTCCATTTTCAATGGCGTTACTCGAACTTTTGGATTTCCATCTGCAAAAAGAAAATATATGTCTGCTGTTTCCGATCAGCATAGGCAAAAAAGCACATCTTTGTGCACACATGCATGTGTCATCATGTGTGAAAGTATAGATTCTCATGCAATGGGAGCCCAAGCATGGTGATTCACGCACACATGTCATAGTATGGCAGCGATGTTTGTTGTTGTTTACATTTACTGTTCCAAGATGACAGACACCTATTCTGGAGTGGTAAATTAAGAAGAAGTGGCCCGGTGGCAACCTGGAGCATCCTATCTCAAGATGGCAAGAAAGCAAACAATCATTATACTAAAGTAAACTAGAGAAAGGAATCTTGCAGAGCTAAAGTAAACAAAGCAACCTGACGCGTAGACTGATGTGACAATGCGGGCACGTGGGACAGTGCGGCTGCTGCTCCTATGTGACCTGTGAAACTTTTCACGATATTGTCTTTCAGTCTAAACACAGTCTGTAGAAAGACGGCCCTCCAACCGGCTTTAAAAGAATGCACTGAAGAACAAGCATTGGCAAAGCCAAAAAGTCTCACCTATGCAAAAGCCATTGGCATTGGCAATATCTTTTAGCCATGTTGTACACCAATGTGGCTGCTGTTCAGTATGGCTAAAAGTTATTGGGGTACAGGGCAGTGTCATGGAGTGATGTAAAGTGTTGTTGAGTGAGTAGAGTTTTGTAGAGTGGAAGGATGTAGAGTGGAGTAGAGTTGAGTGTTGTAGAGTAGAGTAGAGCCCCAGAGTGGAGTAGAGTGTCATAGAGTGGAGTGGCATAGAGTGCCGTGGAAAGGGGTAGAGCAGAGTAGAGTAGCATATCTGGTATCAGGTGTTGCACACAGTGTAGTAAAGTGTTAAAGACTAGAGTGCCTTAAAGCAAAGTACATTGTTGTAGAGGGGAGTGGCATAGAGTGGAGTATTGTTGCAGAGTGGAATGGCATAGAGTGGAGTAGATTGTTGTAGAGTTGAGTGGTGCACTGTAGTGTGGAGTGACAGAGTGGAGTGACGCATAGTGGAGTACTGGAGTGGAGTAGATTGGAGTGGTGTGTTGTAGAAAAGAGTGGACAAAAATGGCATGTAGTAGCATATATGGAGTTGCGTAGAGCATTGGGGAGTGTCATAGAGTTCAAAAGTGGCATAGAGTTAAGTAGAGTGTTGTAGAGTGGAGTGGTATATATTGGAGTATATAGAGTGGAATAGAATTTAATGGAATAGTGTCATAGAGTGGAATATCGTAGAGTGGAGTGTCGTAAAGAGGAGTAGAGTGCCTACGGTGAAGTGGTGTACAGTGGTGTAGAGTAGATTGGTGTAGACTGCAGTGCCATAAAGTAGAGTGTTGTAGAGTGCAGTGGCGCAGAGTAGAGTGGTGCAGAGTAGATTACAGTGGCATAGAGTGCAGTGGTGTAGAGAAGACTGATTCAGAGTAGAGTTAAGTGGCATAGAGTGGAGTGCTGCAGGATAGAGTGGAGTGGTGCAGGGTAGAGAGGTGTAGACTAGAATAGCGTAGAATACAGTGGCTTAAAGTAGAGTGGTGCAGAGTGCAATGGCATGGAGTGCAATGGTGAAGAATAGATTAGAGTGGAGTAGAGTGATGCAAAGTGTAGCGGCATAGAGTCAATTAGAGTAGAATACAATAGTGTGGCATGGAGTTGAATGGTGTAGAGTAGAGTGCAATGGCTTAGAGTGCATTAGAGTGGCGTAGAATAGAATGGTGCAGAGTAGAGTGGTGAAAAGAGCAATGGTGTAGAGTACAGTGGTGCAGAGCAGAATAGAGTGGCATAGAGTGCATTGACATAAAGTGCATTGGTGTACAGTGGCATAGCGTGCAGTAGTGCAGAGTAGAGTGGCGTTGAGTTCAGTGGCGGAGAGTGCAGTCTTCAATCAATCAATCAATCAGGAAATTTGTAGAGCGCACTACTCACCCGTGAGGGTCTGAAGGCGCTGGGGGGGGTGCTCTTACTGCTTCAAAAGCCAGGTCTTAAGTAGCCTCCTGAAGGTCAGTAGGTCTTGGGTCTGCCGTAGGAGAATTGGGAGGGTGTTCCAGGTCTTGGCGGCGAGGTAGGAGAACGATCTGCCACCAGCGGTCGCTCTTCGGATGCGGGGGACGGTGGCGAGGACGTAGTCGACGGAGCAGAGCTGGCAGTTCAGGGTGTAGAAGTGTTAAAAGCAAAACGACAATCGTGAACTTTGCCTGCACCATCTTGTCTGGTGGAAATTTCTATGTGCACATAAACTACAGTCATTTTAATCTATCACAGCCATTTACTGGAACGCCGCATTGATTGTTGGAGTGAGAGGACATTCAGGCGCTGGAAGGGGAAGACGAAGAACTGTCCACACGGCCCAGGTAAGGTCGTGAAAAAAACCGACTTAAATTGATTGATTGAATAGTTTGATTGAAATACTAGTATTCCTTTTTTATTGAGTTATTTGAGACATTCCCTGCTTGCAAACAACGAAGAATAGGAATATTCTCTCTCTTTGCAGACAGGTAGTGCAGACTTTTTGTCTAAATTGATTGATTGAGATATTCATTTTGACCGATAAATACGTCATGCCTGTTTTCTCTAGATTGTTTGATTGCAATTGTTTTGGACCGGACCGTTTGTTAGAGGTCAGTCAGCTGGCGCCGCCGGAAGGCACCCCAAAAAAGGACATGTACGTAAAGTATGGATTAGCCACCGTAGCTTATAGTAAACTATGGCATAAATACACTAGGAAGGACCGGGTAAATCAGTGGCCACTGACGGGATCTTTTGATCCCGCTAAAATAGAAATGTTAGAATTAGCTCTCCACAAAAAGTAAACTAGACCAGCCATGTTTGACAGTTTTGGTTTATGGCAAAAAGAAGCAGCCCAAAGATAGAAAAGAGACGAAGCTAGACAAGATAAAGAAACGCGAACATCAGCTTTCCAAGCCTGTAAAAGGTTAGAAGAAAAACTAAAAGAAAAGGAAATCGATAAAAAGGAACACGAATCAAAAATATCAGGTCAATGCCCTGTTAGAACACCCTCAACTCTTTAGTCCGAGTTACCGGCAAAACAAAGGGTAGATGATGATTTATTGTTAGGTCCCCCAATCATATACATGCCACCCCTTACGCCCCTACTCATCACGTAGTACAACCCCAGGACCCCCAAAGTATAGCCGGAGGTGACACGATCGCCTCAGTCTCCACCTCCTCTGCTCCCACCGAGTCACACACACCAAATGACTCACCAAAGGATACAGTAGTAGAGGTAGGATCAAAAGAAAAAGGAGCGCCCAGGGTCCCGCGATTAAGTACAAATGAGCAAGCAGGCATTGATAAAATAGTTAAATCCCTCATAGATAGGAAGGAGACAGAAGAGCATGTAACTGACATATGCAACTCCTATGTTGAAAATCACAAACGATACTTTATTGTACGTCTCTGTTACCACACTCTTACTGCATATGAAGAGAAGTACCAAGATGTAGGGCCTGAGCGACTAGTGGCTCTCTATAGGAAAGAAGACACCGGAGAAGAAGGTGACAACGATGTTACAGAACTCTTTTCATCCACACTGGAAGTATGCTGTCACCTCGTGGAACAAGGACGGATAGATAAGGACAGGACATCTAAAATAGCAGGACCCCCGGTGGAAAAAGCAGATAGCATGATGCCGATAAAAGAAGCTGCCCCTTATTGGGTACCTCCTAGAGGACAAGGGACTCATGACGATATGAACCATCAAGACGCTAGAGGAAGGGTGGTCTACAATTGGGTGTATCAGCCATGGGACAGACAGGACATTTTGACGTTCTGTAAATCTTTACTGGACTTACGAAAAAACCCCACCGCCTTTTACACCGAGTTAGGTACCGCTCTGGGATCAACAATAATGACACTTGCCGACATAGACTTGTTCTTCGGGTTATGTTTGCCAGCAGATGTGTGGAAACAGATTAGGAAAATAGACCATACAGAACTGCTTGGTCATACCTGGGAACAACTCAACACACTAGATAAACAGCGGAACCCTGGTCAAAAACCGGTTAAAGCAATATTGGACCTCCCTGACAAAATAGTGCAGAAAGTGAAAACGCTGATCCCAGAGAAAAAGATAGACTGGTCCATAGTAACCGCGCGCTGCCAGAAACCACAAGAGGATGTCTCAGAGTATTTCTCCAGATTTGAAATGGTGTTCTCCGATTACAGTGGACAAGACATGTCCACCGCAACCGGACACCACTTATTTGTGCAGAACTATGTCAAAGGACTACTGCCAGATGTATCCCAGAAACTACAAGCCAGCGAAAGTAGTTGGGCAGCATCTAAACCGGCGGCCATTCTCTAAATGGCCCAGTACTATGAGCATCAGAGAAACGAAAGTGACAGGGCTACAGAAAGGAAAAAGAAGGACTTGAATGAAAGGGTGATGATAGCACAACTCCAGTGGGCGAATACAGGAAGGGAGCAATATAGGGGAGGATACCAGCAGAATACCCCTAGTGTACAGCCACCTAGAAACAATTCATCGACTTCATATGTAGGACGCCAAGACCTAGGCCAGGATCAATGTGCATTTTGCAAAGAATATGGACACTGGAAAACCCAATGCCCGGCTTTGTTAGGAGCTGGTAGGGGCAGGGGGTGAGGGAAATAGCAAGTGGACAGAGAGGAAGAGGACGTGGGAGAGGGTATGCGAGTGAAGCAAACGAAGACAGGCCAGGAAGAGTGAACGCATTTGACCATCCCAAACAGAATCAGTACCAACAGACAGATTATGACAATACGTACAATTTTGCATAGGACAGCCAGGGGCAAGGGAGTGATCCAGTCAAGCTCTATGTTGACCAGCAAGGCCCTTATGTTACCGCTAAGGTCCTGGGCACAAAATCGGCATTTTTGGTAGACACTGGAGCAACACGTAGTGCACTATCCAAACGACTGATTCCAAGGGCACCCTTGTCAGGCTCACATGTGACCTCAGTAGGATTTGACGGTACGCCCTCCACCAACCCTTTGTCCCGACCGATCCCTTTTAACCTGGACAACAATAGCGTCGAGACGACATTCCTCCTCTCTTCTAACACCCCAGATGCCATTATGGGTCTCGACCTTCTGAAACACTTCCATGCGACTATCAGATGCTCACCAGACGTAGTGCGTGTCATCCTGTATGACAACGCCCACCGCCATAGAGAGAACCCTTCTCATCACATGTTTTCCATCTCCGCGACTGACGCATCCCTACTGGACACTTTGCCATCACACTTATGGGCTAGGGCTGATTCAGACGTAGGACGAATGATGATTGACCCAGTACACGTAACAATACGACAGGACGCAACCCTACCGAAAGTACCGCAGTACAAAATATCGCCAGAGGGTGAGAAGGCACTGACAGAGATCATACACTCTTTGGTAGAGGCAGGGGTGGTAGAGGAAGTAGTGAGCAACGTTTGTAACAGTCCCACACTACCGATTGTAAAGAGACAGGGAGAGGGAGACGGAAAAGCCTACCGCTTCATCTTTGGCCTGCGGGAGATAAACAAAATCGTAGTGCCACAATACCCAGTAGTTTCCGACATCACGACAATTTTGACTTTAATCCCCTCCACTGCCACCACCTTCACTGTAGTTGACCTCAAAAACGCATTCTTTTCCATACCTATACACGAGGACAGCCGCTATCTATTTGGATTCACCCTAAACTCCCGTTCGTACAGATTTTGCAGAGCACCTCAGGGGTACACTGAGAGCCCAAGCATCTATAGCCAGGCCCTTAAAAGGCAGTTGGACGCCATACAATTGCCAGATGGAGTGGCACTAATACAATATGTAAACAACATCCTTCTAGCAGCAGACACCATACCAATAGCCGTCACAGCCACCATCAAACTACTCCATTTTCTTGCTGAGAATGGTCACAAGGTCTCCCGAAAGAAATTGCAGTTCTGTAAATCCCAAGTGACCTATTTGGGTCACCTTTTATCAAAAGAAGGGAGGAAACTCACGCCTGACAGCATCCAGACAATTCTAGACACCCTGTCCTCAAAGATCAGAAGCAAGTCCGCTCTTTGATAGGTCTCACCTCATTTTGCCGACAGTGGTTACCGAACTTTAGCCTCATTGTCAAACCCCTTCTCTCCCTCCTAGCTAAAGACATCCCCTTGCCTCTCCCCTGGACCCCCGAATGCCAGTCAGCCTTTAAAGAACTACGCAATGCCCTTTGTTCAGCGCCTGTCCTAGGAACCCCAGATTACTCCAAACTATTCTTCCTCTACACGCACGAGAGGGAGGGATGTGCATTGTCTGTCCTAACACAATCAATTGGTCACAAACAACGCCCTTGCGCATATTTCTCTGCCACCCTCGATCCAGTAGCCAGAGCGCTGCCAGCGTGCCTGCGCGCTGTGGCAGCTGCAGCAGTATCAATACGCCACAGCGAAGGAATAGTGCTCTCCAATCCAGTCACTGTTTTAGTACCCCATGCAGTCGACACACTACTAAACCAGACCAAAACCCAACACTTGACTAGCGCCCGACTGACCGGATATGAGTTGACCCTGCTAGCACCGCACATTACCCTAAAGCGATGCACCACCCTCAATCCAGCCACACTGTTACCCCTACCCGAAAATGATCCTAGCGTGACTCCACTACACGACTGTGTGACACTAACCAATGAACAAACAAAGAGTAGAATAGATCTCAGAGACACCGCCTTTCTGGAACCAGGAGAACTATGGGTGGATGGTTCGTGCATCAAACTCCCCGACGGCACCACCTCAGCTGCATACGCTGTCACCACAGCCCGAACCGTTCTGGAAACAGCCCGTATTCCCCAACATTCAGCCCAGGTTGCAGAACTCATTGCCCTCACACGAGCATGTATCCTAGCGACAGACACGACAGTTAACATATACACCAACAGCCAATATGCCTTCGGGGTGGTTCACCATTTTCGGATCTTATGGAAAGAAAGAGGGTTTCTGACTTCACACGGTACACCCATCCTGCATGGAGATTTAGTCTCCGCCTTGACGCAAGAAGTCCTCCTCCCCAAGTAGTTAGCAGTGATAAAATGCCAAGCACATAGGAAAGTGACTGATCTCATTGGACAGGGAAATGCACTAGCAGACGTTACTGCCCAAGCCACGGCAGGAGACAGAACTATGACACAAATGAATGTGACCAGGTCACAAGCTAAACAATGGACTGACGCTCGGACCACTGTAAGGAACATTCAGACTACATGCACACAAGACAAATTGACCGAATGGAAAAAGGTGAGACTAAAAGACGAGGAAGATTGCTGGAGAACTAAAGACGGAAATAAATGGCTGTTACCCGATGCCTACCTCATCCCCATATTGACCATGGCACATTTACCAGCACACATAGGCTCCACCCCCATGATTGAACTAATCACCAGAGTATGGCATAATTTCAAGATAGCAGAATCTGCAAAACGCCTAGTACAACAATGTATAGTCTGCCTACAACACAACCCAGGGAAGGGGACAGTAGTACCACGGGGAGGGTTTGGAGTCCCTGACCACCCCTTTGAAATCCTTCAAATGGATTCACCAAGAAAGAACACTACCTGGTATCACTACCGCCACATCTCTGAGAACGACGCAAAGAATTCTAGAATAATTCTTTCGTGCAGATGTTGCACCAGCACAATCTTGCCACCAATACTACCAACTGTTGGGTCTGTGGGCTGTTACCACATGCCTCTGAACATTCCATCCCTTTCATCCCTTCGCCCTTTTCTATTCACGGATCTTGCCTTGCCTGGATGATACTCCTACAAGACAGTTACAAAGACAATGCCACTTCCGACGGAACAATCGCCCAGTTCTACAACGAGTTCTGGCGAAACAAAACAGGAAGAACAGCCGCCCCCTTCTGCCCTCACACCTTCAATGCGACATTCCAGATGAATGTCCCCTCCAAAGAACGAGTGGAAATGCAAGTGTTCAATAATCCTAACAGAGCCACATTTTCCTACCCGAAGAAAAGAACTGCTGCAACACTGACTGTGGCCCTATCTTTGGTGAACGTCTCTGGCCTTGTATGCATTGAAGGCCGTGGGACTAAGAATGTGGATCACAGCACCTGTAGCATTGTAAGGACTTTGAACACTACCAACCCTCCTGCACTTGTCGCATCACCCAATATGTACTTTGTTTGCGGAACCAAAGCCTGCACCTGGCTCCCAAGAAACTGGAGGGGCACGTGCTACATCGTCTTTATTTTGCCACCAACCTACACAGCCCATGCAGAGCATCATCGAGAAAAACGATCTAAAGACACTGATCAAGCAGACACTGTCTCATCCCAGTTCCTCGACGCAGCAAAAGGCCTCATCCCGCTATGGGGTCCGATGGCAAACAGCCGAGCCATCAGACATCTATCCCAAGCGGTAGAGACCGCCCTGAACGTCACTGCTGGCATCCTCACCAACAACACTGCTGAGCTCCAAGCAGTCCGTCTGGTTACCCTGCAAAATCGCATGGTCCTGGACGTGGTACTAGCGGACCGTGGAGAAGCATGCCGCATCATCGGTGCCAGCTGCTGTATATACATTCCTCATAATTCACCTTCTGTCTATGAAGCAATCGAACATCTCCATAGACTGTCTTCAGAAATTCATCAGGGATCAGAAACCTGGACAATTGGAAGTTGGCTTTGGGGCATCTTGAAGGAGTGAGGTTGGAAAATATCAATGATTCTCTTGGTCCCAGTATTGACAATATGTGGTTGTTGTTTGGGTATACACTGTATACCACCTTTGTGTTCTCTTTGTATAACTACCTTGCACCCTAAGACTAGGGACACTCAGCTAACAAAAATGAGAGTAATGTATGATCAAGAGATACAGGACATTATGGAGATCGAAATAGACTGACAAGCTGGCTAGTTATGTTCAAAGGGGCCACTGTTAAAAGCAAAACGACAATCGTGAACATTGCCTGCGCCATCTTGTCTGGTGGAAATTTCTATGTGCACATAAACTACAGTCATTTTAATCTATCACAGCCATTTTGTACTCTGTTGGCCACCTTTGTTTCACCCTGCCCTTACTAGCATCCCTCTGACCCTCTGACCGACCTGGTATGTGTGCTGGGGGCTAGCAACTCTATTGCCGCAACAAACCTCAGCCCCACTTGCTGCCACAAACTCGTTTTTCCTCTCATTTCTGTTTACAGGCAAACCTTTGGACACTCTACCCCTCACTACACCTAGTTACACAAACAGGTTCCAAACACCAAAAAGACTCTTGCAACATGATTTATTGCACTGCAAACAGCAAGACTTGTTTTTACCAACAATGGGACCTGTTTTTATCAACTGAACGGACTCTTAGATCTGGCCGGTCTCACATGTTTTAGACCCTGAAGCAAGGTCCAGCTGCAAGATAAGATTGTCTGTTTGATCTGGGTGGGAAGAGAAATACTGTTGGGCTTGTGTGACAACCTGCCCGGGGCGGGGACTCCAAGCTTGTGTAACCATGTTGATGAAACAAATGCATTGTGTCAAACCTGTATAAAAGGAAGAGCCAAAGGAGTTATCAGCAGAACACCTCCCTCAGACATCCCTGTGTGTGCAGTTGACGTGATCTCCTCATGAGAAATAAACCTTTTTCTTGTCTTCCAGTTTCCAACGCTTGCCTCGTTATTTTGATAGCGAACCCAAAGTGAATTAGAGGTGGAACCCTGCACCAGGCAGCATTGAGGGTCTTAGAAGACTCGCTGTCTTTCACAGAAGGTGAGTTGTCTGTTGAGGTATGCTGGTCCAGTGTCGTGGAGTGCCTTGTGTGCGTGGGTGAGGAGCTTGAAGGTGATCCTCTTGTTGACGGGAAGCCAGTGCAGGTCTCTCATGTGGGGTGTGATGTGGCTGTGTCGGGGGATGTCGAGGATCAGGCGGGCAGAGGCGTTCTGTATGCGCTGCAGTCGTTTCAGCAGTTTGATTGGGGCTCCCGCGTAGAAGGCGTTTCCGTAGTCCAGCCTGCTGCTGTCGAGGGCCTGGGTGACCGTTCATCTTGTGTCAGTGGGGATCCACCTGTAGATCTTGCGGAGCATGCAGAAGGTGTTGAAGCAGGAGGATGAGATGGCATTGACCTGCTTGGTCATGGAGAGCATTGAGTTGAGGATGAATCCCAGGTGGTGTGCGTGGTCGGTGGGTGTGGGTGCTGCTCCCAGTGCGGTCGACCACCAGGAGTCGTCCCAGGCTGAGGGGGTGGAGCCGAGGATGAGGACCTCCGTCTTGTCTGAGTTCAGCTTCAGACGGCTGTTCTTCATCCATTCGGCGACGGCTTTCATTCCTTCATGGAAGTTGGTTTTGGCGGTGAGTGGGTACTTGGTGAGAGAGAGGTTCAGCTGTGTGTCGTTGGTATAGGAGATGATGTTGAGGTCGTGCAGTCTGGCAACATGGGCGAGAGGGGCCATGTAGATGTTGAACAATGTCGGGCTGAGGGATGATCCTTGGGGTACGCCGCAGATGATCTTGGAGGCTTCGGAATGGAAAGGGGGCATGCGGACGCTCTGGGTTCTGCCGGAGTGGAAGGAGGTGGTCCATTCCAGCACCTTGTCTCGGATCCCTGCGTTGTGGAGGCGTGTGCGTAGGGTGCGGTGGCAGACCATGTCGAAGGCAGCTGATAGGTCTAGGAGGATGAGGGCTGCGGTCTCGCCGTTGTCCAACAGGGCCCTGATGTCGTCGGTGGCGGTGATGAGGGCAGTTTCGGTGCTGTGGTTGCTGCGGAACGTGGAATGGGATGGGTCCAGGATGTTGTTCTCCTCGAGGTAGCTGGTCAGCTGTTTGTTGACGGTTTTCTCGATGACCTTCACCGGGAATGGGAGCAGTAAGATGGGCCGGAAGATCTTGAGGTCCTTCGGATCCACCTTGGGTTTTTTGAGCAAGGTGTTGATCTCAGCGTGCTTCCAGCTCTCTGGGAAGATCGCGGTCTCAAAGGAGATGTTGATAGCCTTGCGGAGATGGGGTGTGATGGTGGCGCTGGCTTTGTTGAAGATGTGGTGTGGGCACGGGTCTGACGGGGAGCCGGAGTGGATGGTGTTCATGATTTTGATGGTGTCGTCATCGTTGAAGTTGGTCCAGGTGAGCAGGGGGTTGCTGTGGGTGGTGGCCGTGGGGTCTGAGGTGTCGTTGTTGGGGTGGTCAGGTTGTCGAAGCTGTCATGGATGTCTGAAATCTTGCAATGGAAGAAGGTGGCAAGGGAGTTGTGATGGTGGGATGTCGCTGATGTTGGAGCTGGGGTTGGAGAGTTCCTTCACGATGTTGAAGAGCTCTTTTCTGTTGTGTGCGTTGTGTGCATTGTTGTCGAGGCGGTCCTTGAAGGAGGTCCTTTTGGCGGATCTGATGAGGTGATGGTGTTGGCGCATGGCGTTCTTGTGAGCTGCGTGGTTCTCCGGTGTCTGTTTGCAATGCCATTTCCTCTCTAGCTTTCGGCAGGTTTGTTTGGAGGTCTGGAGGTCCGCGGAGAACCAGCTGGCAAACTTGTTTGTGCGTCTGTTAGAAGGTTTCTTGATCGGGGCGAGAGTGTTGGCGCAGTCGATCCAATGCCTGAGGTTGCTGGCGGCAGTGTTGGGGTCGGTGGGGTCAGTGGGTGGGCTTTGGGCGAGGGACGTGTTTAGCTGGTCCTCAGTGATTTTGCTCCAGCTGCGGCGGGGGATATGTTGGGTGCAGTGGTGCGTGTTGGGTTTCCGGAAGGTGAAGTGGATGCAGCGGTGGTCAGTCCAGTGGAGTTCGGTGGTGTGGCTGGAGGAGACGTGGGAGCTTGTGGAGAAGATGGGGTCAAGCGTGTGGCCGGCAGACTGGGTGGGCATTGTGACGAGCTGTCTGAGTCCAAGGTTGGCGAGGTTGTTGATCAGGGTGGTGGAGTTGGTGTTGTTGTTGTTCTCAAGGTGGAAGTTCAGGTCACCGAGGAGGATGTAGTCCATGGAGGCGAGGGCGTGCGTGCTGACGAAGTCGGCGATGGAGTCGCAGAACTGAGGCCAGGGTCCGGGGGTCTATAGATCAGAGTTCCTCTGAGGGTGGTGTTGGGATCAGTGTGGATCTGGAAGTGCAGGTGTTCAGCGGTGCTGTGGGTGTCGTCGGAGTTGGTTGAGACCTTGAGGGTGGACTTGTGGATGATGGCGATTCCGCCTCCTTCTCCATTGGTGCGGTCTCTGCGGGTGATCGTGTAGCCGTCTGGGATGGCTATGGCGATGTCGGGTGCAGAGGAGTCGTTCATCCAGGTCTCTGTCAGGAAGGCGACATCCGGGAAGGATGTGGCGAGCAGGTCCCAGAGTTCCACGGCGTGTTTGCGTGCGGAGCGGGTGTTCAGTAGTATGCATATGAGGTGGTTGCGTCCTCTCCTAGTGGGCGGGTTGGTGGCTCGGAGACTGATGATGCTGCAGCTCTGGCAGGAGAAGGGTCCTTCGGTGCGCTTCGGGGCAGCCAGGAAGCAGTGTGCAGTCGTCCGACATTGAGTGCATGGAGGGTGTTGGCGTCGTAGCGGCGTTGGGAGTCATGGCATTCGTGGGGGCCAGGGGCTCTGGCGCTGGGTGCAGTCCAGGCACAGACAGGCGCAGACGGGCTTGCCTTAGGCGTGCCTTCAGCTCACCAGTGGCGCACCCGCTGCACGAGGCTGCCATATAAGGGGAGGTGGGAGGGAGGAGCAGCCGGGAGGCAGGAGCGGGGCGGCAAATGGGCGAGCAGGAGGGCGGGCCGCAGTGGCGGAAAAAACGGGAGTTAGAATGGGCAGAAATAACAGAGGGGCACAGTACAGTACAGGAGAAATAAGGGGCAAAAACTGAATAAAAACACAATACCAGAATTAAATAAGGGGCAAAGACAGAATAAAAACACAATCACAGAATTAACAGAATACAACACAATTACAAAAGACAAATCGCCAGCAGGGCAGACAGGCAGAAAGGGGGCAGAGCGAGCGGAGAGAACCTACGGCTTACCACTGGCCACCAGGGATGAGGCGCAGGAAGTAGCCTGCGGGTGGAGGCGGGCCTCGAACTTCTGGAAATCAGCAGTGGCGGGCTCATGGGGACACAGAACACAGGTGGTGCTGTGCAGCGTGGGGAGCGACCTGCCTGAGAAAACAGGGTCAAGGGTTACTCTCCTCACCGCACAGCGGCCGCCATATAAGGGGAGGTGGGATGGAGGAGCTGCTGCGAGGCGGGAGCGAGGCGGTGAATGGGAGAGCAGAGGGGCGGGGCCTCAGGGGATGCAGCGGCGGGAAAAAATGGGAGTTAGAACGGGCAGAAATAACAGAGGGGCACAGTACAGTACAGGAGAAATAAGGGTTAAAAACAGAATACAAAACACAATACCAGAATCAAATAAGGGGCAAAGACAGAATAAAAACACAATCACAGAATTAACAGAATACAACACAATTACAAAAGGCAAATCGCAGCAGGGCAGACAGGCAGAAAGGGGGCAGAATGAGCGCAAAAAACCTAAGGCTTACCACTGGCCACCAGGGATGAGGCGCAGGTGGTAGCCTGTGGGTGGAGGCGGGCCTTGAACTTCTGGCAATCAGCAGCGGCAGGCTCACGGGTACACGGACACACAGGTGGTGCTGTGCGGCATGGGGAGCAACTTGCCTCCTCACCGCGCAGCGGCCGCCATATAAGGGGAGGTGGGAGGGAGGAGCAACTGGGGGGCGGGAGCGGGGCGGCGAATGGACGAGCAGGGTGGCGGGCCGCAGGGGATACAGCGGTGGGAAAAACGGGAGTTAGAACGGGCAGATATAACAGAGGGGCACAGTACTTTACAGGAGAAATAAGGGACAAATCAGAATAAAAACAGTCTTGCAAAGTATAAGGTCGTACACTGCAGTGTCGTAAAGTCTAGTGGTGTAGCGTGGTGCAGAGTATTTGAGTTATTTTCCAGGCCTGAGCATCTGTTAGTGAATGTCAAGACCTCACTTTGTAGTTCCAGATGGATGCTTGGTAGACTCAGAGAGTTGGGAAGCGTTAATAGCTGCTTTGTATATTTGTGCCTATTTAATTTTAATTTGCGTTAAACTTTGTAGTTCATTTTACATTTTGTTGGCATTCTTTGTTTTGCTCTGTGTATGTCAATACTGGTGTTTTCATTATTTGTATATGCATTTTCAAGCTTCTTACTGTTTGCATTATGTTTGCATTTTGGGTTCTGGAGTAGTGTGCTACTCGCCGAAAAGCACTTCAACACCTCATCAGGAGTAGCAAGTGCTATAAAAATGCAAACTCTTCCCTCTTCTATCCCTCCACTATCCTTTCCAATCCAAATAACAGACTAACATGTCCACCGCTCAAATTAATATTTCATATTAACCCTATACTAATTCACCACTAATCCTTTTTGGGTTCCGGAGTAGCGTGCTACTCACTGAAACGCGCTTCAACACCTCATCAGGGAAAGCAAGTGCTATATAAATGCAAACCCTTCCCTCTTTTATCCCTCCACCATCCTTTTCAATCCAAATAACAGATGAGCATGTCCACTGCTGAAATTAATTTCATATTTCACTATACTATTTCACCATTAATTATTTTTGGGTTTTTGGAGTAACAAGCTACTTGCTGGCAAAGTGCTTTGATGCCTCATCAGGGGTAGTAAGTGCTATTTAAATGCAATTTCAAGGCCAATATTTTATAACACTAAAGTAAACTCATCTATGGTGAGTACACCAGCACAGTCATTGTGTTGTTTTCTTGGTCCACGACACTGATCATTCTTGCAAGCTCCAAACTACACAACCTGGACTACTAGTTCCTTTCCAAGTATGATGGTTGGCAGGAGTCATTTTCAAAGTGTGACAAAGAGGTGTGGGAGTTTACTAGTGCTTACGTTGGCTGTTGAAGGCATTTCTTGGTTTACCTTGACATCGGAAGTAGAGTTTTCATCATGTGCGGAGGTCTGAGCTTAATGTAAAGACCAGTTCCAACTTGTGTTCCAACTGGTGAGTTCTGCCTGATGACTTCGGAAAAATCCATATGCCTTCGTTTTGGGTGCTCTTGTGATAACACTAAAGGAAAGTTTAAAGTTTTTTCATATTTAATCGTTTCCTGCACGCCGTTTTGCAACATGGTCTGCAATCTGTTTTTATGTGTCAATCACATTAAGCTTATTGATTTCACTGCTTTTGAGTCACCAAAAAGCATTACTGAAAAAATGTGTGTCATTTTCTGTTATCCGTACAACCAACACAAACAAAATGGAAATTAACATTTCCTAATTGGTACAAGAGGAAGAAGAAACCTTGCTCTTCGATCTGAATGTTTTACACACATTTGACTGATTTTCCTCTGTTTCACATTTGGGCATGGCAGATCTGATTATCCAACCTCAGGTAAACAGAGTTTGTCGCCCTGAAAGACACAGAAATGTGAGTAGCACATCTATCGAAGTAAAAGGAGCATGTAACATGAATAGTTAAAAATATTTGTTTCTACCACACTTCAGAATTACAAACAAAACGTGTTCCATTCCTACTGTTCTCATTCTGATGTATTCTGGAATATCATCACAGTTCATTTTTGTTGTGTACTAGAAAAATTATATCTCACACAGGTACTCAGCAGGATGGATTGTCACATAAATTCTCTCACTTTGAAGTCAGCAGAAGGAAAAGTAACACCAAGTTCCCTAGGCATACAAAGCCTGACATTGACCTCTGTCTATGAATGCACACCAAATGAAACAAAAAAGGAACAAGAGTTAAAGGCCTGTTTACAGATAGCAGTACAAGGAATGCTCATGGGAGAGACAAAGTCAAATTAGGGCAGCCTAAAACAATAAGCAAGCTAGGAAAGATGCACTTTTCGGAGTGGCTCAACAGAAAGAAAAAATTCGGTCCCAAAAGTGCGAGCAGTACTCAAGTACACAAGTAATCACGCCATGTTCTAGGGAAGGGTCACATGCAAGAAGAGGGAAGTGCCGAACACAGAGCAGATCTGCAAGAAGCAAGCAATCGAGAGTGGCTTGGAAGCCCACTAATTGTAAGTAATGGGAGGGTTCCAAGCCCACTAACAGTAAACAGACAGAGACAGTGGTCGGCGTGCTCATTCTCTCCCGCCTGGATTACGCTAATGTGGGGATTCCGGCATACTCCCTTAATCAACTTCAAGTGGTGCAAAATGCGGCGGCTCAGCTTTTGTGAGAGATTCCCTTAAGAAGTAGCGTGCGAGGCTATCTGCGCTCTCTTCATTGGCTTCTGATGGTGGCCCGGGTGAAATTTAAATATATCACCATTGCCCATCGTGCTCTACATGGCTTTGGGCCAATTTATCTACAGAAACGGTTCTCCTTTTATGTTCCAGGGAGACTATTACGCTCCTCCGCACTCCGCTTGGCAAAGGTTCCCCGTTCTCATCGGCATAGGCTAGGTGGCGGTTCCCTCGCCGTTTTGGCGGCACAGGCCTGGAACGCCCTGACGCTTGCGCTCCGCAGTATTGAAGATCCTGTGGTTTATTAAAAATTGCTAAAAACTCATCATTTTGTTTAAGTTTGGTTATGCTCTCAGTTCCTCTGTGCTCGCGCCGGGACACTCCTCGGAGTAGCTGTGCGCGTTAGAAAACTAATTAACATAACATAAACAAAATGTCTCGAAGAGACAGCGCATGTATTGTCTATGCGAGACTTAAAAACAGTGTGTTTACTGGAGAGCAGGGAGTGTTTTAGAAATCATTTCCAGATAAAGTGCCACAGCAACAACCGACCAAACACTGACTGACAGCATGTATTCTCTCATGCCTGGGTGAAAACAATCCTCTTACATCTCACTCAGGCTGGTAAAATGAACATTTTAATCTACAGTGATGCAGGAACCTCGAGTAAAATATAGATCCTTGCAAATCCTCCTCACACGATTGAGGTCTCCCCTAGAGCGTCATTGGACACAGTTATGGGAGCGTTGCAATTGATGTGGGTTTACTGACCCTATTTAGAAATCTTTGGGGCAGATTAACCAGATTCTCACGGAGCGCAGTGCAGCAGCCGCAAATGCTGTGCTGCACTGCATGAGAAGGAGAGAGCAGAGGAGCCATACTTACAGAAATATGGCACTCTCCGCCCCTCTCCCGGGCACCGGCGCAGAAATGTGCTGCCATGCACCACAGACACACATTTGTACCATAGTGCAAGGGTGCCTCCGTGATCCAAGCACAGGCTTTGTACTGGAAGAGAACCCTTCCAGTCAAAATACCATGCTTGGACTAACTTGAAACCTTTTCCCATTTTGTATGTGTGCTGCACAGTGTGAGTTGGAGAATAAAGGAGAAATGGAAGAATGTCTCCTTCATAGCGCCTATTTGAAATGTGTGCTATTTTCTTATGTTAAACCCTGTCTAGTTTTTTAAGTAATTAGGGTTTAGCGTCAGAAACCTTGGGTGGGTGCATGGGAACGTCCATGCACCACCCATAGAACGCACCCTTGGCGTAAGGTCATGCAAAGCAGCTCTATGCGCTGCTTTGCGCTACTTTCGAGTGATTTTCCAGTGCACTGGAAAGTAAATTAGTCAAAAAAATATTTTTACAGAACTAATAAACATGGGGGCATATTGTCAAGGTCCGGCGTTAAAATTATCGTCGCTTTATCGGCAGAAAACTGCCGCTAAAGCGGCGATAATGGGCTAGATACTATGTCCTTGAGAATTCCCATAGAAGCCCATGTTCACACCAGAACATGGGCTTCTATGGGAATTCTCTACGGTATATTATCAAGCCCATTATCGCCGCTTTAGCGGCAGTTTTCTTCCGCTAAAGCGGCGTTAATTTTAACGACGGACCTTGACAATATGCCCCATTATTTCTTAGAAGTATAAAAGCAGTCCCACACGTCTGTGCAATACCTGGAAAGGCAGGACTAGTTGGAATGTGTTTTCTTTTGTAATGCATCTGTTTGCACACAGAGAGGTGATTGGGCGTCTGATCCTATCACTTGACAGGAAGTTCAAAGACAACTTTTCTGGCAGGTGTGAAACGGAGGTGCCAATCCTACCGCTGCTCCTGTGGACAGAAAAAAAGATCAGCACATACGCCCTGCTTTATGTTAATTATAAAACATAATTAGTTGTACCTTGTTTTTTTTGTTCTTGTGATGACACCTCCTCCTAGTGCCTGCAGACATTATTTACAGATTGCCAGTGCTTAATTTGTAAAACAAATAAGTGCCAGAGCCCTCATCAGGAGGCCACTGCAGCTTGCAAGACCTATTGCCCCTGCCAGCGCTGCCGAGGTCAGTAGCAACACAACTACAGACCATCACACTCCTACAACAGGGACATTTGTGACTATTCCAGGCCCCCGCAGCTGCTAGAATTTCTCGTGCAGCAGGTATTCGCCATTTCAATGCATATTAAACCAATAGACCACTGTTGTTATGCTCAATCCTAAATTAGGCAAACAGCGCCACCATGAAGGAGACTATCGTAAGTGCTGGTGTTAACAATTAAGTGCCAGTGCTGAGCACCGGAATCCACCGGCTCAAATTAAGCACTGCATATTTCATTTTTTTGATGGCCAATTCTCTTGCAGTAACAGTTTTTAACGCCGCCTATCGTTGATTGGAGCCAAATAACCTATTTGCTGATATAGAGGAGCTTCAGAGGGCAGTGTTGAGAAGCCTGCTCAAGAGGGAGCGAGTAAGAAAACACATGCACTTCTAAGGAGGCATAAAAGCAAAAGACACAAGCATTGGCAAAGTCAATAGGTTTTGCCTAAGCAGCAGCCACTGGCTTTGCCAATTTCTTTAGACATTTTGAACAGAAGCGCTGGCTACTGTGCAACATGACTTACATTTTTTTTAAAATCTTTATGACGCAACTAGCATCGACCATGTCATAGCGTCTTTTTTTTTCTTTAAGGCATGTTGAACAGCAGCCCGTGCAATATGTGTAAAAACAGCCTGGGGGGGCAAGCAACACTAGCGAGGAGGGAAAGAGGGCAGGTGGTGGGAAATAAAGCACAAACAACTTGAGGAGGGTGGGTTGCTGGTAAAGAAGCACAGATAGCAGGAGGAGTGCAGGGGGATGGGATATAAAGCATGGACAGCGGGAAGAGGGCATGAGGTGTAAAGAAAGCACAGACAGTGGGAGGAGAGTTTGGTGTAAAGCAACAACAAGCAACAGTAGGATGGAGGGGGAGGTGGGAAAGCAATAATGGACAGCGGGAGGAGGTTGGGGTAGGGAAAGCAACATCGGCCAGCGAGAGGAGGGCTGTCAAAAGAAACACGAGGGAGGGAGCAGCAGCAGTGGGAGGAGGGGAGGGATGAAGGAGAGGGACTGCAGATGCATGTACTCTGAGGAGCTTATTTACAAGCCCAGTGCACAACTGGAACGTCACTTTTTATGATGATCCGGCAGCGTACTGGGCTTTCCTATATCTACGAGGCCTCGTAAAGCCACCCTGTATGGCGGTTCATGGCCTCCTAGATATGGTGTGAGTCAAAGCAGTAGAAGTCACTGCGTTGCCTCGCACTGCAAAGGGAAGGCATACCATGGCGTCACAGTGGCTGTTCCCACGTAACTCCCATGACATTTGACACATTCCCAGATTTACAATGTTCTGTAAACCTGGAAATGCATCAAAAACATACGCCTCCACAAGGAAGGCGTAAGAGTTGTTTTTGTGCAAGGAAGGTGCCCCTTCCCCCACAGAAACAGACTGATTACAACACAGACACCATGGAGTCGGGGTGCCTGCGTTGGCGCATGGCAGCAATTTGAGCACCAGCACTGTGAAAGAATCCAGGAATGCAACCTTATCTCATAGATACTGTGCATTCCTGCCCTTTTCTTTTAACGTAGGGCAGCGCAGCAGGAAGGCTTGAGGTGCTGCCTTACGCCAACATTTTGTAAATTGATCCTAAGAGTGCATATAAAACATAAAAAGGAGTATCTGCATGAGCCTGTGGATAGTGGAAGGACAGGAAGCTGTACTTGGTCCATGTTCCACGGCAGGGATACATATGAAGACCCAGGAGGAAGCCGAGGCGAAGAGGAGGTTCTGACCAATAGGAAGCAAGGAAACATGAGTGACGTCTGAGCCAAGTAATGGTAAGTAATGAAAAGTGAGGGGCGGGCTCTAACCCCATTTGATTTTTTTTTTGTTTGTCTAGAAGAGATTTTTGCAGGTAAACCCTAAAAAGTAGTACCCTTGTGTTGAGCTGTGTAAGAAGGCAAATCATACAAACAAAAGGACGATAGAGAGGCTGTGCTCCAAGGGTGGGACAAACACAAGAAGATGAAAGCAAGCCATCAAATAAGATTCAAGCAAAATAAAAGTGACAATAAAGCCAACCAATAGTAAGCAATAGGCTTGGTCCCAGCTCCTGTATTGTCTTGGTATGCCCACGATATGTTTTTCACAACCACTTGTGAAGTAAGGCAAGAGATGAACGAAAACGAAGAGTGAAAGAAAGTCAATTCTGGGCTTTGCCTGTGTAGTAAGAGAAGGATGGACCACCAATCTAGCAATTTTGATTCTATGAATGCTTAGGATACCAGTAAATAGTGAAGACATATGTTAGGATGAGAAAGAAGAACAACTTCTGAATGTATTTAGTTCTAGTCTGAATGAGGGCATGATGGCACACACAGACAGAGTGATTTAAATAGTGTTTTTCAAATGACAGTCAATGAAGAGACTATAGATGAGGAGAGATATGACAACATTTTCTCAGGTCGAGAATGAGCTGGACAGCTGATTCTGATTAATATGAAGACTATGTATTTGGTATTTGGGGAAGTCTAGACGGAGAGAATTGCAGTAATTAAGATGCAATAGGATGTTGCTTGTACAAACTATTGCAGATTTCAATTGAGAAAAGAGAGAATTCTAAGAAGAAGTACACAGGTAAAAATGAGGTTAGAGACCTGATACTGGAGAATAAGGCCAGTGTCAAAATAAACTCCAAATGTTTTGCCAAAGAATCAGGGGCGACCTGGATCTTAAGTCAGAGTACCACCAGTTTTAATGCCAAATTGATGAGGTGTTCAAGACAATAATCCTAGTTTTAGAGGAACTGAGAAAATGAGATGTAATGAAGTAGGCTTTGCCCAGTGTGTAGTGGGTGACAGACAGGTCTATTATGGGAGAGACTACATGTCACCATCCAGTATTAGAATAAACTGCATGCCGCCCTCATATGCATCCTGGAGTCTCAAATGGAATTTTGCCAGCAATGCCCATCTTCCGCCACTACATGGAGCTACTTGATGCTCTTCTCACAGAGAACAAAGCAAAACCAAAGGGGATGATGGACGGAGTGTTGAACATTGCAAGCACTCACCCCCAGTCAACTGATCTGGGTTTAATCCATCATCATTCTTTAGCTCACTCCGCCACCCCAGTTCAGACATGGCCATATGCAAATTAGTCTGACCCTGTGCCTCATGGGAACAGTCCAGCCCGAACTGCCAAGCCCATGAGGCACAGGGTCAGACTGATTTGCATATGGCCATGTCTGAACTGGGGTGGCGGAGTGAGCTAAAGAATGATGATGGATTAAACCCAGATCAGTTGACTGGGGGTGAGTGCTTGCAATGTTCAACACTCCGTCCATCATCCCCTTTTGTTTTGCTTTGTTCACCCTAAGTTGGCAGGGTATGCCCAGACGTGGGTCCCTTGCTCACTTTGCCACTGGATTCAAGCTAGTCTGGCAGATGACGGCTGATTAGCCAGAAACCGGTCCCAGGATGCTTGTTTCCGGTCCAGAGAAGACATGGCTTGGCAGTTCGGGCTGGACTGTTTCCATGAGGCACAGAGTCAGACTGATTTGCATATGGCCATGTCTGAACTGGGGTGGCGGAGTGAGCTAAAGAATGATGATGGATTGAACCCAGATCAGTTGACTGAGGGTGGGTGCTTGCAATGTTCAACACTCCCTCCATCATCTCCTTTGGTTTTGCTTTCTTCTCACAGAGAACAGCATCAAGAATCACCAATATGCCGATGACACACAACTCTAAGTGAAAGTCTCCTCCGCTTCAGACATCCAACTATTCAAACACTGCGTGCACAACATCCAGACATGGATGTCCAGTGTCTGTCTGAATCTAAACCCAACCAAGACACAAGGCCTGATTTACAGCGTGGCAGATGCGTTACTGTGCCACAAACGTGATGGATATCCCGTCCACCATATTACAAGTGCATTTTATCCAAGGGCACTTTGAATATGGCAGACAAGAAATCTGTCACGTTTGTACCGGAGTAACCTGTCCGCCGAACTTTAAATCAGGCCCAGAATTCCTATTATTTGTCAAGATAAAAAAACAAGAAACAGTACAAAAGTGGCTCAATGACAGGAAACTTGAGTACTTCAAACACAACTTTAACTGAATGCCAAGTCACCTGGACTCCCCCTTGGCACCGACCTGTGCCTAAGGAGCACACTGCCATAAAATAAAGCTGTCCTGGTACCAGCTCTCTCTTCTTAAGAAGTGAATCTGTTTTTCTATCAAGTGACATCAGAGCTAGTGGTCAAGTCCTCGTACTCTCGCATCTGGATGGTGGTAACACCCTGCTCCATGGCCTATTAGACTCCAGACTGGCACCCCTTTAAAGGCATCTCCTACATGTTACAGCACATCTCATTCAGGGCTCAAAGAAATATGATAACACCAACTCCATCCTGCAGACTAAACAGTTTTAAAAAGTTAAAAACAAGACAGCAGGCCTTTTCCATCTATGGGCCCAGGATTTGGAACCGCATCTTCATATGTATGAGGACCGCCCCAATGAGCAAAGAGTCTGAAGATGTGCCTCTTTAAGAACACCTTGCATTATCTGTACACGACCAGATACCGCTCCTATTTCTTCTTGAGTTTATGCTTATCTATGACTCTGTACAGCGCCCCGCTTCCGTTTAGCGAGGTTTACGCTATTGAAATACTACAAACATACATATACACTCTGCCTGTTGCCTATCCCGGAGTTGAAGATTCTTTGGGAAGCACATAGAATCTGGATGGGGCCTGCAGGACTATAACGGAAATGCAGGAGCACAAGGTAAATAGGAGGAAAAATCCATAAGGACAAGGAACCAAGGGAGCTGAGAGAAGGACAAAAACAACAATAGTATTAAAGTGGGAAAGCTGAATGAGAATCAAATGTTTGTCAGGAAGTCAAAACAACCACTGTTACCAACACTCATGGCTGCACTTGGGTAAAACGTATACTAACACTGCCTCTAATGACCTGGACGTGGTATTGGCTTTTACCTGGCCTACAGTGGTTGGTGCAGGGTATTAGATCTAATATGACCCTGACAAATTAGCCCTGCTCTGGTGAATACTTTTCTGTATCTTCCACTGACCTGATCACCTTTTTCTATTCCTGAAACATCATGAATTTTTTGTTGGCGTCTTTGGAAATGTAGCTCTGAGCTTACATTCAGGCACCTATGTGTAGTGTGCCCTCCAGTCAAAGCCTTTTCCCCAAGCGACAACAATGTCCTGAGTGCACTGCCAGCCTTGTGAGTTCAAGGTATTGTGTTTGTGTGTTTTGTGTTTAGTGTTGTGTGCTTGGTGGCCACAAACGTGGAACAGTGAGTCTTTTTTGCCACAGATCCTCACTGCAAGCTGGTAAGATTGCAGGTAAAGGTCTTAACATAACATGTGTATTTGTAAAGTGCACGTTCACCCAGAAGGGTATCTTGGCGCTGAATAACAGATGTTTATTGTTACCCAACTCAATGGTACTCATTTTATTGACCTCATGAGGATGAAAGGCTCAGTGGACCCGCTGGGATTTGAACCTGTGACCATGGAGTCGAACACAGGTCCCTACAGTAGTTGCATTCGTTGACAGAACCAATAGACCCAGCTTAGACTCAGACAAAGCAGAATGTGCAGTGCTCTAGATCAGGCAAGAACTTTACAGAGAGGAGAAGGGAGCAGGCAGACCCCTAGCTTGCAAACTCTGGGCAAAAATGGCTAAAAACAGAGTAGCAGCAGTGAAAGTCAGAATGGGAGCATTGATTCAGATCGACACAGGCAAACCCTTGTGGTTCTTTTATTGGGGGTGTACCAGGAAGGAGACCCAGCATCTGATCAAGCAGAAACATACTTACTGAAAAGGCAACAAACTAGAACAGCCTAAGCAAACAACTGAGAACACCACTAGTTTCACAAAACTGAACATATCAACTGGGCCGATGACTGACAGCCACTGTTCGATGATGAGACCTTGTGTGAGGTAAACCAATTTCTTTGTTGAATGTGGATGCCCGAATCTTCACAGGGATGGTAGATGCTGGTCCTAGCCCCATTCTGCTTGGGATAATAGATCATGACCAATGTGTGTTTATACCGAGCAGAAACTGTAGCTGTGACATCAAGAGGGCCTTGCACTCTTTAGACGGCATCTGTAGAAGAAAGAAAAAGGCATTATTGCTCTCTCTAGATGCTGAAAAAGCTTTTGATCAGTAGAGCTTGGGTTTCTTGAGCAAGACACTTGAGGTGTAAAATAAGTATTTTTCATATAAACAAATCCATTTTTTAAATATGAAAAATATGTTATTTTATTATAAATTACAAATACAATTAATTTTGCGTTTGTATAAAAATAATCAAAATCTTTACTTCAAAAATAGTTACCCTTTAATTAATAATAATTCAAACTATTATCTTTCAATATTTATGAAGACTATGATTTTTTTGCACATATTTTCATAAAATACTATATTTTTGTAGCAGGCATTTTGAAAGTTAATATTTTTGTCAATTACATTATAATTAAAGAATTAAAACACTATTATAAATAAATAAAGTCAGTATTTTGATAATAGATTTTTTGGCCATGACAGTTTTGGAGCTAGATATTTAGTTATTTTTGTGGTCGATATTGCGGCATACATCTCAACTGATCCAGTACCAGGTATGCGTCTTACAACAGCAGTGCCTCTGGATTGAGTCCAGGTCGTAAGAGTTACTCCACCGGGCCACCACAATCCTAAATGGCATTGCTGATTAATCCCCCAACCAAAAGCAAAGAATACACTGCCACTGCCCAGCAACCCACACAGTTTACTACTAAACATTCACCTGTTGTTCCACGATCATCCAGTGATCTATTATGGGTCAGACATTATTCCTCCAGTAGCTACAAGACCCATATACAGTGAGCAGACGTGTGAGCTTCTCCACCACCCTCAGGCTCACAATATGCCCAGAAGCCTAAAATATGACACTTTGAGACCAATTCTGGAAACCATCACTGCTGATGTTTAGTGCCAGATTGTGCGAGTTGCCAAAATCATAAAACATCAACTGTAATCTTGTCTTCTTTAGAGACAAACCAGATGCATCCATAAACTTATTTCCATCTAATCTTCCATCAAAGCAATTCTTCTTCATTGCAAGGTGGGCACAAGTTCAATGCCATACTCTCACAAGGTACTTCTAGAAAACATCTATGGTACTGATGCTGTCATCACTAGGACAAGAGTCTGCCGGCCTTCAAAGAAATATTACAAGGACTCGCAAATTCACAACGGAGCAGTGCTAAATCCATTACACCCACCTCTGCTGTTCCTCCAATCAATCCTACACGTCTCAGGTCGCTCTCTGCACTGCATACCCCTCACTTTACTCATCGCGGCAGACTAAGACCAATGTTCTGCCACCAGCCTCCCCTACCTGTTCAACCCCTCTCGCTACCTCCAATTCTCTACTTCCATGTCCACCACTCATGGTTGGTTTCTCCCCAGCACCATTCCTGCACCTCTGCTCATCACCCCTCCACACTGAAAGAGACCTCCAAAATGTCCTTGTCATCCCCTGCTGTGCCTCAGCACCACAAGAGACCTAGCTCTTCCCCACAAACCTTGATATATCATTCAAACTAGGCAAGAGGGATCCCACCAAAACCAGATAGTACAAAGTGGGGCGGAAATCCTCCAACAAATGGTTGAACAAGGAACTTGTCAAGTGGCAATTTGTCAGATGAATCCAGTAGCAAGGGTGTGCAAATCACCGCCTCAAGAGGGCAAATGCATTGCAAGAAGCACAAGAGAGGCTACTAGGAGGTCATCAAGAGATATAAAAAGGCTAATCCTTCCACATGCAGATTTGAGGCATCCATTCAGACAAAGAACATTTTCAATATCCAAATGCAATTATTAAACCCTGATGCTATAAGAAAAATAGCCATTTCACATTTCTACAACATTACTAAAACTTCGAGTTCTTTGTATCCAGAATCACCAGAATCCGTATATCTGCCACCAACCTCCATAAAGTGCCTCTCTATCTTCTCTCTGCTAAAGTCATCATTCACATCCTTCAAAACTTTGGAAACTACTCTAAGCTTGTCCCTCAAAACAAAACATTTGAAATCTTCAAGGGGCCCTTGCTCATCCGCATGCCTTGCACAGCTCTCCACATTACAACCGTAGACAAACTCCTTTGTATGAGATGTGCAAAGGGCTGCGTAAAAAGGGGACATATGCCACACAGGGTAGCTTTACGTGTCCTTGTAAATAAGGAGCACCAAATTGCGCCGCCGGTGCGTCACAAACAGTGATGCACTGGCAGCACAAGGGGCTTGTAAATACGCCCCTAAATTTGCACTGACTTTCAAATACAAACCACTTTTGCAATGACTTAATTATATCCTGTGATGCGAATCCCAAATTGTGCATTTCACAGGTGTTTTCTCAGGGGAATAGTTGCAGGGGTGAGGAGTGGGGTGTGAAACCTCACCACCCCAAAAAAATTATTCTTGTCTTGGTAGCTTGGTCTTGGCACCCTGAGTCAGTTCTGCTATCTCTGTGTTGTTTCTTCTCATTGTGAGCCAAGAATAAAAGGCAAAACAAGGAACTTTTATGCAAATGAGAGAGAAAGAGATACACATCTGGTGGCTGAATTTCAAAATGGGAAACCAGATAACCTTAAATCAATACTGTCTTCCCTTTTCGTCTAAAACTAGGATCCTAGGCAAATATTTTATCCTTTTTTTTTATTATCGTAGATGAGCACATTTTTAAACAAATACTTTAGTTCAGGCGGTGTGCTGTGCAAGCACTTCTTATATTTGATTTAATAGACTGTAATGTTGCTCCATCTATAGTAAGAATCTAGACTCAGTTTAGGGTTTCCATGACTACTGACTTGCCTCTTAGTTCACTAATGGTATTGTTGCTGGGGGGGAAGTGGATGATCCATGAATGATTATAAAAACTACCACTTTCAATACAAGTCCATCTATTCAGTGATATCATCTAATGTACTACTGTGAATTTGCTTTTGCATGTTAAAATAATACATTTTTGGGTATTTTGAAGAGATGTTATCATATTTGTAAATTTGTTACATGGTATAAATGGCAAATATTTTAATGTCTTGGGTCCTGCACGGACTCTTGGAGCCTTAGTCAGTCCCATGGCTCGGTAAGCTTTATTAATTTGCTTGTGCACTGCCCTCTATTTGTGACTCGGGTTTAGTACATGGGGCCGTTGATCACTTGATAAAATGATTTGTAAAAGTTGAGGACTAGAAACATGGACACCTGCCCACATGCACAGATTTGCCAACTCTACAATCAAGGCTTGTTGCAGCAGAGAGAAAGAAGCGTGTGTGCAGTGAAAATCCATTTAAAATAAGTGATCACAGGGCATAGACTCCAGTCCGTTGTGTTGTACATGAACGTAGTCATGAGTTCCCAGGCACAACCACAGGCCCAGGTGGGACAGGCAGGGGTATATCTTCAGTGGGGGTGTTTGGGGTATGACACCACTCAAATGACTTCTTGGGTTGGTAGTTGGGTCTAGGGGCCCTGAGTTGGGTCTGCTATGTCTGTGTTGGTTTTTCTCATCGTCCTCATTACACTCAGAGGTATTGACTATTATTCTTTTTTTGGATCCAGATGTTAAATATATATAATGAATGGTTTACCAAGAAAATAGTGAATCTGCACCAATAGAAGTACTCCTTGAATAGGTGCAAATTTGCAGCTTTTTAGAATTCACAAACATTGGCCGAATACCTGTGCGATTCTCAACTTTCTAGGAATACAACTGGGAATCAAATAATGGTGGGCGGTGAACTACGTGCTGCCGCCGGAATTGTTGGAGTTTTACAACTCCACGCTCCACTTGGAGCGCGGAGTTCGACAGAAACTACACTGGCCGCAGCGTAGCGGAGTTTGCCACCCAGCCTAGCTGACCATTGACCCAATGAAGCTGACTGGATGTCCCCAATAATCTTTGGCTTTCTCTTCAAGGTTGTACTTGGAAGTCCGGAACAAATGGGGCACCGGAGCTGGCACTTTGTTGTTGATAATCTCAGTCCCACAGGCAGCTCCTGCCCAGCAGCAGCATTCCTGGAGCTGCAGTGATTTGTTTGTCCTCTTTCCCTTTCGATGCCCCTTGTTCTATGGCACGCGGTGCGGCTCATGTCACACATCTTCCTGTGTCGCAGCCTGCCCATGGGCTACAGACGCAAGGTCCTCCTCAGCCGTATGTGGCACCTAGTTTATCGGTGCTGAGAGAAAAAAGGTGGGGGACGACTGTGCGACCTGTGTGCACCCCCACGGGAATGTGAACTGTCAGCGGTTTGAGGAATCGAGGATCAGAGGCAGCAGAGGCAGGCGTAAACAAGCAGCAGCAGATACACTGGCACAGGTGAGGTGAGCAGGTGGAGGGGGTAACGGCTGGTTGGAGAGTACTAGCGGGGTCGGCTTGCTGGTTCTATGCACGGCAGTTTCAGAGCCTCGTTCCTTGGGGTGAGTCGTTTTGAGGATGCCACTATTACGGCGGTCAGGGGCTTCTCCGTTCTGTGCAGAAAGTGCAAAAAACTGCATGCTTTGCCATTTAACAATGCATTTTCAAACTGGACAACTACCATCCATTGACTTGAATTTGGTATGTTGCTCCTCAAATGATTTATGTGTTTATACTTGACTTAAAAACGCACGTTTGTGACGCTTGTGTGCAATTTGACCCCTGAGGCTTTGTTTTGTGCGACGTTTCAACGGACCTGAATAGGTATTCCATCCCTCACGGAACTCCGCGGAATCCCATGGAGTCTTTTGGTAACTCCACGGAACTCCTCGGAGTGAAACTCCGCAAGCTCCGCCCAGGCCTAGAATCAAACACATTAAAGCTGATTGGATGTATGCTTGCAAATAGTGGCAATCGCTTGGGATAGCATTCCAACCCATCATTCTTCACCCACTGTGCCACCCTAGACAGAGTCCCACTTGATGCAAATCAGAGCCTGTGGTCATGGAAACAGTCCATCCCAAACCTAGGTCTCCTCCCCCTCCATCCTGCAGCCCACTGTTTTTTCAATTGGGAAATGTGAGATTTACGCCCACCGAATATTGATGACTAAGCTAGGCCCCGTGGTGTTCTGAATGCTAGCCCAAAATTGGAATACACTTGTGGCTGGTTTTCTGGCACCTTGCGGCGGCTCTATAATAGCTGATGGGTTTTCTTGTTCTTCGCTGTCTGTCTTTTGCTGCGGCTCCCAGTGAGGATGGTTAATATGAATTTATTGGTACATAGATTTATGGCTGCGTTTTTGCTTTATTTGATCGTTGCATACCCATATCTGTCATTTTGTCACATGTATTCTCATGTGTCTTCGATATGTTCTTTTTTCCTTTTCAGTGATTTATATAACACCATCTCTAGGCCATTGACAAGCCTCGCTCTAGCATATCATGTTTTGATTTCCCTCAGAAGGTGTGCACCCCCTTAGGTTTGGTAGAAGCATGCTGCAGTGAGTAGCACAAAAGCAATCCTCCCTCTGCGGTTAATCGCGATAGTAAACTGGGGCACGCGCAGAGGCCGGACTGGGAACCAAAACCGGCCCTGGCAAAATGCTCGGCCGCCCCCCTCCCCAATCAAGGAAATTTTCTTTAAAGTCAAACGCATACATAATACCTGAAAAGAGGGCTTCTGGGCTGGGAGCCCGGTACCACGTTCTCGAAAGGGATCGAAACTTTGACTTTGGTCACAGACTCCGGGGCATATTATCAAGCCAGGCGGTAAAATAATTGCCGCTTTAGCGGCAGAAAACTGCCGCTAAAACGGCGATAATGGGCTTGATAATATGCTCTATGGAATTCCAATTGAAGCTCAGGTTAGATGTCGTTCACATCTAACATGGGTTTCAATTGTAATTCCATAGAGCATATTATCAAGCCCATTATCGCCGTTTTAGCGGCAGTTTTCTGCCGCTAAAGCGGCGATTATTTTGCCGCCTGGCTTGATAATATGCCTCCAGATTCTTATTGTTTGCCAATGTCCTAATGGGCCATGCTGTTCTTCTTTCTACATACGCAGGTTGATCACGATTGTCACGTGTGTGTGTTATCGATGAGAGATCACCGAGCATGTTTTTTCACCAACACCCACTGCGTAGATGTATCTGTTTGATTTTAAAGAAAGGCTCTTTTTTGTTACAATAGCAATAGAGATATGAGCCAACAAGATGAGCAGGCCCAGCGCCACAACAAAAGCCAGGTGCCCTATCTGGCTTATAAATTTAGAGAATATTAACAATATTTGTTGACTGCATCGAATTATCCAAAGTCCATCAGTAAGGTTTGCTCCTTTTATTTGGAATATAGAACCTTTTTGTATAAACTATATATTCTAGTTATTAAATTATACATTCATTCTGGTAGCAAATATCCATGGCTACAACACAAAAATAGCTTAGTATCACTCTATTGTGTAGAGCCAACATGACAACTTTCAGCCAACACGTGTTTCGTGGCAGACTGTGCCCCTTCTTCAGGGCTAGTTACATATGTCTGTGGTGTATCATGCGATAAGGTTTCCCAATAAACATCAATTAATAAGCTGTGTGTGGAAAAGTTGAATTATGTAGAGTTCCAAGTGGTTTTCCAGGTACTCTCAATCTAGGTTAGAAGAGGAGAGCAAGAGCCGTTCTTAGTTTATATGTAAGAGTTTTATATTTCGAACAAAAGGAGTGAACCTTACTGAGATACTTTGATTATTGTATGCGCCCAACAAGCATTGTTACTTTTGTCCCTTTTTTGTGACTCGGCTTATATTCTTCCAACAGAGGGAGCCTATATTGCATAAACATAAAGGTTTCCTCTGAGTTGAGTGCCACTCATCTGTCGCAAGTCTTTGGACCAACACAGGCGTGGATGGCTCAGCCCCATCTTGCACATCTCACACGAAGTACCCAGTTCCAGCCATTCTCCTGGGTGAACACTCCCGACCAGTCTTAGTTGACACCCTCACTTCATGTGGCGCTGCTTCCGCTTTCACTGTGGGTGAAACATCACTGGGGAATAACTGAGAAGGTGATCACATTGTGACCTCCAGTGTTCCAGAGAGACCTGCAAATACTTCTGTTGGGTCACTGCTTCTCACCCTCGTGGTTAGAAAACCCTCTGCTCTACTTGCCCTGTTCTTGGCCAGTCCTCCTGTTTCTTCCATGATCTGTTACTCCTTTCTCTCTCTTCCCTGCCCACACATTCGGTGGTGGTTTTCTGTATATTTATTGTTAATCTGGCATTGATTGCATGAGGTCAGTAAACCTATAAACACTAGTTTGTGCTTGAAAGACACCTATGATCACCACTGTTGCACAATCTTTGTATTATTCCCGGGTTATTGTGGGTTAAAGGGTTGCTCTTGTAGCCTTCTAAACAGACTTCAGAATCACAGCCTATGAATTTAGAAACAATGCGAAACACGTTTCTCGAGAAGGCAATGCACATTTTAATCACACTAATGAAACAAGGAGAACGTTTTTCAAATGCAATTTCAACTGAGGGAACATAAAATACATTGGAGTTCTGGAACATAAAAGAAACACATAAAAAATGGATAGTTTGTTTTTAAATTCAAAGTTCTCAGTGAACTGGAAAATGTACAATTTGTAAAAATTACAGCAAAGCATATCTCGGGCATTAAGAGTGGAAAGGCAGAAAGGAACACACAATGGTGTGCCGTGTTTCTAACACAAGGCCCGATCTGAGGACGTGTCTGTGATGTGATTGAATGGACTCGCCCGTGAGAGCGGATATTGTAATGGCGGCCGGTCAGCCATTGACATCAATGGACGTGTCCGTGATGTGATTGAATGGACTCGCCCGTGAGAGCGGATATTGTAATGGCGGCCGGTCAGCCATTGACATCAATGGACAATGTGGAGAGACGGATCTCTGTTCCGGGGTCCATTAAGATTATTTTCAGCTGAAGAGTGCCCTCAACAGCTACACTCAGAGATTCCACTTCAATGGTAATTGCTACTTAGAGAATTAGTCTCTATGGTGCTAAAGAGTTTTTTTTAAACTAGCGAGTACATTTCTCCCTCCATTCTTTGGCTATGGTGTTAAATACAGGCAGAACATTTAGTAAATGGATTCATTTTAATTACACAAGGTAACTTATCCTCTTTGCCACTTACACCTGCTTATCACCTTTCCACCGTGACGTTTCTGGCAGCAAGTATTCATGAAAATGTACAATGAATCTGTCATTTAAATGACCTCCTTCCGTCCTGATCTCTGGAGAATACGAATGAACATTCTACATTCCTCTGTCTGCCAGGGTGATGAAACGTCAGACTGAAAGCCGTGAGTTTGCACTATTTGCGTAAGGTGTGTTAGAAATGAATTCGAAAACAATTCTACTATTCTTTCTGACGTGTAACTGGTGTTCTTTCAATGCCTGCAAGATACGATATTTGAACCAGAAAATCCTGTGTCTTGATGCGCAGCTAGAGGAAGCGCCTCACAGCCTCGGGGACTTCGGGAACTGGTCCATCATAGGTGTCTTTTATTTTTAGGTCTTCACTGGCTCTTCCCATGTTGGAGACTCAAATATTGCTTATTTCCTAGCGTTGTTGTCAGTGTGAGCAGGTTTTGGTATAATCGAGAGTTATAGTTTGCTAAGTCTTGCATCCTGCGATTAGGGTCTTGCTAAGACATTGAATTATTTATTAGACTCAAAATATTCTAAATTGCAACAAAGACAAATTCTGATCTGGGGCGTATTATGCACTGTGATTGTTTGCGCCCGGCGCACCTTTTAAAAGGTGCTCCGGGCGCAAACGATCACAATGCGCCCTATTATGTTGTATGCGCTGCCCCCAGGGCAGCCGCGACCTCGCACTGCCCTGGGGGCAGCCAATTCATGTGAAAACACTGAGCAGCTGCCTGCGCTTTCAAAGGGGATTAGAGATCAAGGGGATGTCTGGGGGGTCCATGGGACCCCTTTTAGCCCTGCAGAGGACTGCTCTCAGGGGGTGCACTGACAGGGCGCCACCTTTTAAATGGTGCACTGTCAGTGCGCCTTCTGAGGGCTGCGTTGACTCTGCGCCCGCGTCCGTATTATGGCAAGGGAGCAGAGTCAAGGGAATTCCCTCTTTTGCATAGAGCACGCCCCTATGCAAATGAGGGAACGCCCTCTGTTGATAGCGCTGGTGCTTTAAGTGCGCCAGCCCTATCGGTATTATAGAAGGGAACGCACAAGCGTCTGTGCCCCCCTCTATAATACCAAAGTGCCCCGGGGGCACTTGTTATAATACGACCCCTGGTTGGTCCTAGAGCCGGCTTCATGTGTTTAATGTGCTGAATTTAGGGTTTGGCTTGATTTAATCTGCAGACACAAGGAGATGATGGACGGAGTGATGAAACTTTTCAGACACTCACCCCCAGTCACAGATCTGGGTTGAATCCATCATCATTCTTTAGCTCACTGCGCCACCTCAGTTGAGACCCAGCTATATGCAAATCAGTCTTGACCCTGTGCCTCATGCGAACAGTCCAACCCGAACTGCCAAGCCAGGTCTACCCGGAACCAGAAACAAGCATCCTGGGGCCGGTTTCTGTGTAACACCCTTAATCAGCCAGGCTAGCTTGACTCCAGTGGCAAAGTGAGCAAGGGTCCCGTGCTCTCCATGCCACTGGAGTTAAGCTATCCTGGCTGATGAGGGGTGAAACCCCCGAAACCGGTCCTAGGATGCTTGTTTCCAGTTCAGGGGGGACCTGGCTGGCAGTTCGGTCTGGACTGTTCCCATTGGGTGCAGGGTCAAGACTGATTTGCATATGGCTGGGTTTAAACTGGAATGGCAGGATGAGCAGAAAAACGATGGATTTAGGCCCAGATCTCTGTACTGGGGTGAATGTATGACATTGTTCTGCATTCTGTCCATCAATACGTTGACATTACTGCAGGAGTCCACGATCATGCACTATGTGGACATTAATGCAGGGTTCCACCATAGTGCAATATGTCAACATTACTGCAGGGTTCCACCATCGTGCAATATGTGGACGTTACTGCAGGGGTCCACCATCATGCAATATGTGGACATTAATGCAGGGTTCGACCATAGTGCAATACGTAGACATTAATGCAGGGTTCCACCATAGTGCACTATGTGGACATTACTGCAGGGTTCCACCATTGTTCAATATGTGGACGTTACTGCAGAGGTCCACCATCATGCAATATGTGGACATTAATGCAGGGTTCGACCATAGTGCAATATGTGGACATTACTGCAGGGTTCTACCATAGTGCAATATGTGGACATTACTGCAGGGTTCCACCATTGTGCAATATGTGGACATACTGAAGGGTCCAACCATTGTGCAACATGTAGACATTAGTGCAGGGTTCCACTATTGTGCAATATGTAGACATTACTGCAGGGTTTCAACATCATGAATTATGTGGACATTACTGCAGGGTTCCCCATCAAGCAAAATGTGGACATTACTGCAGGGGTCCACCATCATGCACTATGTGGACATTACTGCAGGGTTCCACCATAGGGCAATATGTGAACATTACCGCAGGGTTCCACCATCATGCAGTTTGTGTACGTTAAGTTATAGGAATACATCAGGTTTAATCTAGGGATAGCTCAAGTCTCAGTGGTGTGGGAAGCAATTAAACTAGTCATTCGAGGAGCGTGTACGAACTTTGTGATGTAGAGAGCTCAAACTGGAAAAAACGTATATGTGTGGAATAGCACAATATTTGGTAAGTTTGCAAACAAAGGCACTTCGAAGATGACCCACAGCCACTACTTATGTTAGATAGATTACGTACAGCAAAAGATTTGATGATGATTAGAAAAACAGAGGAAGCGCAAAACAAATGAATGAATGCAGTTTGCACTTGAAGTTATGAGAGAAGCCAATACACAGGCAGAGATAGGACTCTGGTGGCCAAGAATTCTAAATCTTCAGTAAGATATGAACTATTTGGGACTATGGGATTTTGAAGTTGACTCACACTTTAAGCCTCTCTTTAAACTTTGTAAGCATTGCAAACTGTGAACTATGCAAAGGTTTTTAAGAGAAAAGACCGACTTCCTCAGCGGCCCTTCATGGTAGCGGGAAATAGTTCCTAAGAGGAGTCATGAGAGCAGCAGTTAGACCTGTCCCTTGCCCCACACATTGCATTACCTGCTGCCACATTATCCACCGCCCCCACTAGGGCCCCTTTGAGCCAGTCCCCATGCACAGTTATGGAGCTCTAGCTGAACCTCTTGGCCCACCGGCTTCCAGTCGCGGCTGGTCCCGCGCATCAGTAGTGGGGCAGGGAAGGTGAAGGGAGACATTTAAAAAAAAAAATCTCTTGTCCGGCCACCGCCTCTCTTTATTCTTGTACCTGGCTTCAGCTGCAACAGGAAGCAGGATAGGCTCCCCTGAGCCAATCACAACACTGCAATGCAGCGTTGTGATAGGTAAGCACCCAGGCTGCCCTAAGCCAATCAAGCTGAGGAATGGAAGCCTGTTCTCCACCCAGCTATAATGCAGCCTGGACACAGAACATGCTGAGTGTGCATGAATGATTGGCCAGAAAAACATTCATGCACGCTTAGGAGGGTGTCTCCATTCCTCTCCTTTGCGCAGCCCAGCCCCGCCCCACAAAACTGCCCCAGCACAGAAAAATAAAACGATAATATCATTGCCTTATTATCATTTTATGTTTCCTTCTTTGCCGGGCAGAAAGGCAGTAGGGCGATGCTCCTCCGCCTTAGTGGAGGAGCCGCCCCTGCCAGTTTTCCCGTACCACACCATGCAATGAATTTGGAGCCAACTCCTACCCTCAGGATGCCCCATCCATCATGGGCACGACCTCCTGCAGCTGAGAAGCAGCCAGGCGGTGCAGGCTTGCCTGTCAGAAGGCTTCGAATAGGCAAAGTCAGGTGAAGTCATATCATATCATATTCATCTTAATTCACTCAGTCTTGGTCATAAAAACACAATAAAAAACATTAACAGAGATTTCCCCCTTCAACAAACAGGTGATCCAATCACATTTAAGGTAAAAATCATAAGTTGAATTAATACAAACAGCCCTACGGAGTTGATCGTACACAAATTCCACATTATTTATAGGAATCCCTTGATACCGACCAAATCTATACTAAGCAATCAAGCGGAACCTGCATCACATTCAAAAGCATAGATCATAATGCATATTTCTTCCTTAATCAAAGCGCTTGAGTAATACAATTCAGAACCGCAAGTCATACCAAAGGAGACTCAAGACGCTGTCAATAATGCAAACCCTGATAATGAGTCTGAAAAGATCCTCCGCTGAGTATGGGGCGGAGGAATCATCTTCTAAAAGGTGCAACAAAGCATAAAGTGCTTGGTTGACTGGAGTGACCTCCCATCGCATGGACACCACGGTAATGACGCAAACCAGGTGCAGCAATAGGGGAGGCCACCAAGCAATGAACTGCGCTCACTCTCAATCGTGTGAGATGAAGCCTGAGTTCCGGTGCCTCTCTCCGTGTTAAGTATGGCTGCATGTCTCGAGTGGTTGAGGGCGGGACGTATGATTGAATGGTCACCATATCAAGTTCTCTCATGATCCTAGCATCCGCTTTTTTTATAAGGAACTATTTCTTGATCTGGACCTTCTAGTGTGCATTTATAATCCCCGGATTTCCAAAAAGATGACTCAATCCCATGTCTTGAACATTGTTTAAACATATTTAACCCATGGCACGGCTCTCCAATTCCTTTGCACTGGACAGTCCCCTACTTTTCTGCATGAAAAGGCCAACTCAGGAGTGACCCAAAGTTGGATCCATAATAAAATCGGGTCAGGCCTACCCAATCTTCTAGGAAGTTTACCCCCAATTCGTTGTGTGCTATGAAGCTTTGAGTAGATTTTGGAGTTCCCAGTAACCTATATAAAAACGTATTCTCTACCACCTGTAAGGGTTTAGCTGCTAAGTACTCCCAAACGCCGGCCCCATATGTGCCGATAGCGAAGCTTTTACTTTTATAAAGCATGGTCTCTTCCTTTGGGGGCTTATATCCTAGTTTCTTGCACACCTAAAAATTGATTTGCACGATGCCTCCGTGGACTGAGCCCTCTGGGTTGATGATCGTTCCCACTTCATGTTGTCATTGAATAAAATGCTCAAGTGACAATTTTTTTTTTTTTTTTTTAAATTAGAGTCTCCCCAATAAAAGATTTGTTCAACCTGGTATTTATTGAGCCACAGGTCATAATGTAGGATTTACTATGGTTAACCTTCAGTTCCTGCATAAAATTATTAAAACCTTCTAAAATTACAAGTAATCCGTTTGCTGTATGGGCTAGTAAAAGTGTTTTGTCTACGTGCAAAAGTATGGGGACTAGACGTGAACACATTTTGGGGAAAGTACAAGAGGTTAAAAAGGTATCCAGGGCATTAATATAAAATAAATACCTACTGACTTAAATATGGGGTGTGAGATCTCCATTTTGGGTCTAAGGTATCCGCATGTAAGCATCACAGTGAAGGTGAAGTCATAAAACTTCACTGCATGTCTCAGGGAGATATCATCACATTTGCTAGATGTTGGGGTGAACGCTTTGTTTTCAGCCACCTCTATTCAAGATGTTTCAGGTATTAAAGTTAAAGGTGATTTTGAAGTTGGTGATGTTACTGTCAAGAATATTGATATAAAGAGACTAATCCATGTTTTATATAAACACCAAAGGGATTGATCTGACAGTACATGCAATGCCTCACAGATGGTCCTTCTGCTGAAAGAACTGAGACAGAATTTTGCCCAACAATTGCTAATGTACCATCCAAATAAGAAATGGCATTGGAGTGGCATTCTGGGGGAGTACTGCTAAACTTTCAGGATCAAATGTCTAATATGTAACTCTTGCCCATACATTAGAGGAGATCAAAGGTTTTTCCTTTCGATGAGGACATGTTAAATTCTTTAAATTTGCTAAGAAAAGAAGAATGACAAGGGCCACTTTTTATTCTGACTCTTATCTTTTGTGTTGCTGGTGGTAAGCATCTTGCCAAAATCCTTACTAAACCTTTAATGTCTTTAACGGTGCGGATGGAATCCTCAGCACAGTGGAGGCAAAGGACTCACCCTCATGCCCACCTGGGGCCAGAGTGGATTCCTAGAGATACTATAGCAAAGGTTCCATAGGACTCACTGAACACTGCTGGCAATACAGGTCTTACACGGATCTAACACACACATTGGATAAACAAACAAGGGGGTGATAAATACAGGCAGGAATCTCTTTATCCGCAAAGATATTTTTTTATTCTCATCTCGCAGTGTTTCAACATGATTATCCGTAGTGCAGACGGCGCGGTGCCCATAGTTTTCCGTTTCCCACTCACAACAGTGACGTAAGTAGGAGCCGTCAGACACATTGGGACACATTAACCATTATTTCATGCAACGCATCAATATTATTGAAACTCTGTCAGTTGAGAATGGATCATTCTCTTTGCACAACAGAGGCCTGTCTGTATTTACTCATTCTATCATTTGTTTATCCAATCGGTGAGCAGATACCGATTTAGTAAGAATGATATTGCTAGCTGTGTGGAAGTGAGTCCCATGGGCCTTTGCTACGCTAGCTCTAGGTATCCCCAGCATAGCAGGATGTTCTCCCTGTAAAGAGCACCACAGATAATATTATAATATGTTTGACCCTGGCTGACCATGCATGACTTATGGGCTCTTTTTTCCACTTTCTCTCTTGATGTTCCAAACTCATTTGACAGTTCAACAGGGCTCTTCTGTAGCATTAATTAAAGACAATTGTTTCCATAACCAGCAACTTTGTTAAGTGTCGTGACCCTACGTCTGTTCAGAGTCTTCCAGGGGCGGTGGGTGAGATTTTAAAGTGGTGGGGCGCAAACGAATTAGCATACAGCACCGTAGCGAGCGAGCGCAGCGAGCGAGCCCGAACCCCAAAAGGGGGGTTTTGGGGGATAACCCCCCCCAAGAAAATTTTGAAAAAAAAGAAGAAAAATCGTGCATTTTCAAGCAAATTTGAGAAAGCAGGAAGGTTAATAAAGCAATTGTGAAAGTGCAGTTATTACATTAATAGATGGCATAACATAGGTAGCTGCTTATTCAGTATTACCACAGAGCTTCATACATTCTGTCCTATTATGCTCAGGTGCTGAATTCAGACTATAAGACTCATGGAAATCTCAGCTCTAAGAGTAGAAGAAGTTGCACAGCAGTGTAATGGTTGCCAGGCTCGTTCCGCAGGAGCGTCAGGAACTTGAAGAAAAGTCCACAGTCTTCCCCTACGGCCTTCCGACTCTATTAGACTCTAGAGTAACGAATGGCACGCAAGGGGAAAACAGGGAAACAAAACAAGGAAAGGCGGGGGAAGAAAAACAGTCTTACAACATACTGAATAAGACTCTAGAGTAACGAATGGCAAGCAAGGGGAAAACAGGGAAACAAAACAAGGAAAGGCGGGGGAAGAAAAACAGTCTTACAATATACTGAATATAAAAGAGGCAGCGCAATGCGCTGTTACCGTGATTCTGGTTGAGCTGAACTTTGTACACACACTTCACATAGGTCCACGCAAGTACCCCAAATATAAATGGTATAAAGCAGTGTTTCCCAAACTGTGGTCACATTCCCAGGGGGGTCCTCAGGCAGTAATTTTAAAAGCACAAAAAAGTTCCTTGTAGAATCAGCAGTTTTCCAGCAACAATAAAAGTGTCAAGATTACGTCGGTGATTAATGTACCTGCTGGAGAGAGATGAGAGTTGTGTCAAGTGGCAGCTTTGACTTATCTAATGTAGCACAGAGGGTTAATATGCCTACTGCAAAGAACGTGTACCATGCATTTTGAAAAACATTTTTTATGTGCCTAGGTTAGTGGGTTACTGCTTTAGTCACAGATTCTTTTGTTACTGTGCAGTTCATAAGTGACAACCGTAATCTAGCACAGTGACCTATAAACTGTCATCAAAGAGCTGCTTGCAAGCTGCATGATACAAGTTAGAAACATATGTTTGTTTCAAGTCTTTCATTATCCTAATCCTGCTAAAAAGGTTTATTTGGGTGGAAATACATTTTTATTGTTAAAGTCAATGCTAACCACTGTTATGTTCTGAATCCTGAGTTTGTGCTTCTCCAGACCAAGCACTCTTTAAAAATGCCTACCAGTATGAATAACATGTGAATCCTACACCCTGTAGTCGCATTTGCCTTGTGTAACATTTTCTATACACTGATTTACACGTATGAATCATTGTCTCCATGGGGCAGATTTGCAAGAAAATTGACTGTGTGTCGCAAGCCATTTGGCTGCGCCGCACTGAGTCACTTTCGAAGCACCAATGCTTGTTTTCTTTACTTTTAATTTACTGTATATTTTAAAGTGTGTGCAAATGCATTACAGAGAAAGGAGCAGCTCAGTAGCAAATTAAAGCTCCGGGGGCCTTCGAAAACAAATTATTATATTTTTTTTAAATGGTGAGGGAGACAAACAACGTCGGAGCTAGGGAGAGGTGGGAAGAACATTTAAAAGTCTGTGGAGGACAGAGTGGGGTAGAGCAAAAAATGGACATGCTTGGGGCAACAACACAGAGAGTGCAGGGTGGGGATGTGAGGGGAAAGCAGCACACGGAAAAGGCAACAAGAAAACACATGCACTTCCATGGGGTGATTTAAAAAAACATTTTTTTAAGTTGTTCCCTGAATAGAAACAGTGGAAGGATGCAGCTCATCCAGTCAGAAACACTGTAAAACAGTTATGCTCAAGAGGATGGGCAAACACAAGAAAAGGAATGAAAGCCATTGAGTAAGAAACACGCAAAAGAGGCAAGAAAGTCATACAATCATGAGAAATAAGTCGATTCAAAGCCCTCTGTAAGCATTGGTTTTGTGCACAATAGATCGTTCAAGCGAGACCTAAAAATGTTAAAATAAGAGATGAGGAAGAGCTAAAAGGAGGGAGAAAGAGAAATGATATAGAAAGAGAGAGTGGGAATTTGAGTTAGAAGAGAGTAAAAAGTATAGGGTGCAAGTGAGCGACTAAACATTGGGTGAAGGAGAATGAAAAAAAGGAGGCGAAAGCAGGGTGGAAGAGAGGTTAAGGAAGATGAGCTAGAAAGAAGGAAGGCATGGAGGGGATAAAGAGGAGATGGAAGACATAGTGAGCAAGAGAGATGAAAGGATACAGAAAGATGGAAGAATAAAAATGGGTAAAGAGGGGGAGTGGATTGGGCAACTGAGTGTGGAATCCTTGTTTAAAACACAAATGCGTCAAAAGTCTCCATGTTCTGTATAAATCCCACTTGCACATTTTGGTGCCCCCCAGCGTGATCACAAATTATTTAAGCATTCTAATGATTCAGTGCTTTGAAAATAGCCTCTCTGGTTATGTCAGGGCCCATTTTATGTCAGCATTTGAATTCTTGCAAGGGTCTGACTTTGCTACCTTTCTGTAAATCTACATGAAGCGGCTGGAATTATGTCAGAAGCTATAACTCCAGCAAGCCCGGGAGCGGTGCGTGCGTGCGCCACACGCGTGCTTGTCACAGTAAAAGACAAACACACTGCTGGCACAATTTTTTTGATATTAATTTATCTTTCCTCTTCGGGAATAGCAATACGCAAGGCCAAACACCAATCAAAATATAACCTGGTGTCTTCCTGAAACATTTTGGACTATAGCGTTATTTCAGGCTTGTCCTACCAGTAGCTCTCCAGCTCCTTTTGAGTAGCTTTCCGGGGGGGAAAGCGTACTCTACTAAATCGAAAAAGTGTTTATTCGAGAAAAAAAAATTATTTTCAGAGCTCAAGTCATAAGATTTTTGGAGAAAAATGGTTGGATTTCAAAAATACTTTTAAAGTCAAGTGATAAAACATGTAGCATTGGGGAGACATATTAATAATACTGTTACCTTAGTGCCATAAGCATTTCAGCTACAGCTGTTAAGCACTTCCTATGTAAAAAGATTCCAAATTGACAGACTTTTTAAAGTTATTGCTGGCAACCCTGCCAGTGCCTTATGCACTGAGCTGTCAGTAATGTTGAATAGCGTGGCCACCACCTATATCATCTTGTCTCATGTCGTTGCTATTACAAGGCCAACAACATTAGTAGCTCGGGAAAACTTTTATTGAACATAAGAAGCTCTGGTTACAGAAAAGGTTTGAGACCCCTGCGTTATTTACTATTCTAACTTTAAAAACTAGAAATGCTATCTGTTTGAACGTTTTTCCTCAGCAGCCTGCTGGGCACAGCCCACGTGTACAGCGGTGCAATTTGTGATCCCGGTTTATACCCAAAAGAAGCTTGAATGGCGCACGCACGAGTCATGATCAGGCAGAGCGGGACAGTCGGCCGCCGCCGCAGCGGTGGTTTGGAAAGGTTTCTGCACCTATGAAATCTCACCCACCGCCCCTGCCTATGGCTTCGGCTAGCCCGGCGGCATGAGAGCTGAAAGCTTCGTGTGCTGCCACCCGAGTGTGAGAAGGAAGTTTATTGCTGGACCAAACTAAGCAAGCATTTGCAATGCAACAGGTGTCTCGTTTTCGAAAGCTTGAGCGTTTGGTGTTGAAAATGACAAGTATTTTCCTTTAGTTTGTTGGATGGAGTGGAGTCATATATATTTCCATTGCGCTCTTGACATTTGCATGAACTCGCCGCGCTGGAAAACCAGAAAATGGGAAATAGATTATGAGGGGGGGGGGGGGGGGGAGACCAGAGTGATTTGCTGCCTGGGGGGCAAAAGAAAATGTCACAACAAGAGAATGAGATGCTCCTGAAGCTACAACATTTTCAACAGCGGAGAGACAAGCGTAAAACACAGACACGAGAAATAGAGATACATAGATATGTAAAGAAACAAGAAATGTTAAAGACAGAGTGCGAGATGGGGCAACATGGATGGTAACTTAGCAGAGAGAACGAGAGAAAGTGGAGAGAGACGAAGACAGAGGTCAGTGTGTAGGGTGAGAGAGAATAATCTTACCTGTCTATAGGGGAACTAATGAAGGTCCTGCGCACACACACCGTCCCTCACGACCACGAGGCTGGGCTCAGGCAGCGACGCGCACGCACGAGTCAGTCAGTCGAGACAGAGTGAAGTTCAAGTTAGTGAACCCGACCGTTACTTACGTCGTCACGCTCTCGGCATCCAATTGCCCGCCCCTGCGGTGACCGGCCAATCCTGGCGCATGCAGCACCAGGATTGGCTTGGAGGGCACAGTGACTCCTCGCCCTGTCGGCCCTTTTGCTGCCAGCGCTGCCGCCAGCAGGTCCTGCACCCCCCCCCCCTACTAGCTAATGGGGCCGGCCTGGGTGCGCATGCTCGGGCAAGTTGCTGCCCGGAGCATACATGCGGGGATAAAAACGTATTTTTTTAAACACAGACACCAGCCAGCCCGGCCCGCCCCCCCCCCCCCTGCACACTCCCGATAAAGTCGGGTGCTGCCCGGCGCAGCGGCGCCGTGTAAAATGGTAAGTAATATTTATTAAAACTTGATTTATTTTAATTGAAATTCTTTAACGCGGGTCCAGGGCTGGTGGGGCTACGCCCCTACGCCCCAATGGACGCACCGCGGCTGGAGTCTTCCCATTGAGATCACATGGCAGAAATGTCCCCTCCAGCCGAATCACAAAGGGCCTTGTTTATGAAAAGTGTGGCATCGCTGCAATAAGACAGCGATGCCACACTTTTCACTGTGCCTGTACCTCACAGACCCCTTCAGAGTGCCACACAACATTGAGGTCACTTATTGGATGGCCACAAGATGTAATTTTAAATATATTGAAGTGATGGAAATGTGATGTTCATATGGGTTCAGAATGCTCAGCCTGCCGAGAGCAATGCCTGACAATGAGTTGTGCCCAGTCTGGGCAATGGCCCGTGCTGGGTCAGAGTTACAATGGCAATACAACTGATGCCTAGAGCAATATCCCTGTAGACCTGCAGATCCTTGGATGGTTCCAAAATGAGTTTTCTGAACCAATATTAGCCTGATTACTTTAACATGGACTACATTTGAAATGTGTTAGAAAAACCCCACTCCCACACCGGAAGGGTGGTAATGGGATTTTCCCGGACATACACTGTGGTAGCTTGGCTCGAGTGGTCAGGGGTCAGGCACCGTGCTAAGCATACGTCATACCCACACAATAACCATGCGTGCATCCGTTCCAAAAACGACACTACACCTTAAAAATTATACTGAAAATATATCTCTTTATCTTCTTTTCTCTTAGTTGCTGATTAAATAAATAATAATACAATCACAGTACACAAGGCTTTTTCTTAAAAAGTGCAGGTCAAATAAATAATAACACTTTACAGGTGCAATAAATAGGATCAGGTCAAATAAATACTGTGAGGCAATAAATACTGTGCAGGAATAAGTTAGCTCAGGACAATGAATACATCACAGGAATAACTTAGATAAATACAATAAATACAGTACCCTCAATAAATAATATCAGCCAACAATGACATTTGTAAAATCAGATCACATTTAAAATACTATGGGCTGATTTGGCCCAGTCACAGCTTATGGTTAGGTGGATGGCCTGAGGGGTATACTCCCTGGCTTGGACAAGGCTGAGGCCTAAACTGAGGTAGATCAAGGCGGAATCTAGAGATCTGGCTCTCCCACACTACACAACCCCTCTGTATTAGTCTCAGCTCACCCCTGGCACAATCAAGCTGGTTCCAGCACCTCTCTAGCCCCTAGATAGTCTCTCAGGGCTCCACAGGGCCTTAGGCGCCCTCTATTCCACTTACTGCCCTTTTTATGAAGCTCCGACGCCGCTGGAGTCGTGTCGACGTCGATAGGCGGTTCCGGTTCGATGTCGGCGGCCTCGGCTCGATGTCGACCTCCGGTTCGATGACGTCGGGCAGTCTTGGCTCGATGTCGACTTCCGACGGCTCCGGAGTGCGATCTCCACTCCCGACCTCCGGTGCTCCTTTCCTCAGGTTCCGGCGACTCCGGAGTGCGACCTCCACTCCCGACCTCCGGCACGATTCTCTTCAGGTTCCGGCGACTCCGGAGTGCGATCTCCACTTCCGACCTCCGGCACGCTTCACCTCGGTCTCCGGCGACTCCGGAGGGCGGACTTCACTCCCCCGTCGACGCCGCTCACTCGACCTCGGGTGACTTCCTCCTCGACCTCTGGTACTCTCCACGACCTCCGTCGGCGCCCTCTCTCGACCTCTGGCGGCTCCGGGTACGACGTCTGCTTTCCAGTCAGCGCCGCTTCTCCACCTCGGGCTCCAGGTCTCTAGGCTTCTCGACGTCGGACTTCAGGTAGTTACCAGTAACCAGGTCAGGTATTTGCTGTTCTTTACTTTTAAGGCCTGTTCCTGCTGTCCAGGTCCTTAAGATGGTTTTTCTTGCTTTCTCCCACACAGGGCTCCAGGCTGGGCTCAGTCAGTAGGGACTAGTATCAAGGGTGGGTTTATGGACCCCACTCCAGGCACAAGTTTCCACCCCTGCTGCCTCACTCCTTCCTCCTTCAGGTTTCTGCTGCTCTCTCTTCACCAGTCAGGTGCCAACTGCCAGCTCCAACTGTCAACTCTGGCTTAGCTTCCCAACATTCCAAACCGCCTCCAACTGTCACAGGGTTCCAGAATGTTGCAGAAGGTTCTAGTAGGTTCCAGTGGGTTCTGATGATGTCACAGGTGGCCACCATTGTGTGCTCCAGGCCCTCAGACAGAAGTTCCAGGGGTAGATAAAATGGCTCCCTGAATCTGCATCAATACTAAAAAGTCTGGTGGTTCCCAAAAAGGAAAAAATACTAACAGGGTTTGAGGCAAAAGTGGGACAAAATAAATAATGATGAGGAGGGACCACCCAAAGGACTGACAGGTCTAACACGCGTCCCCCCCAGCTGAAAGTGGGGAGAGCTACCCAACCCCTTGGGAGTTCTCATCACTAAGGCGGAAATACCTTGAGAGACCGTCTGCATTGGCGTGGTCCACTCCAGGCCGATGTTCCACCTGAAAGTCCATTCCCTGTAGGGAGATAGACCACCTCAACAACTTGGGATTCTCCCCCTTCATCTGCATCAGCCAACGAAGGGGTCTGTGGTCGGTCTGAACTAGGAAGTGCGAGCCAAACAAGTATGGCCGCAACTTCTTCAGAGCCCATACCACTGCAAAGGCTTCACGCTCTATTGCACTCCACTTCTGTTCCCTGGGAAGTAGTCTCCGGGATAGGAAGACCACGGGTTGATCCAGACCCTCTTCATTGAGTTGCGATAACACTGCCCCAATGCCATGTTCTGATGCATCTGTCTGGACAATGAACTCCTTGGAAAAGTCTGGGGCCCTTAAGACCGGGGCCTCGCACATGGCTTGCTTCAGCTTCACAAAGGCCTGCTGACAAGCCTCCGTCCAGACTACCCGTCGAGGTTGTTTCTTGGACGTGAGCTCCGTGAGGGGGGCCACAATGGTTCCGTACCCCTTCACGAAGCGGCGGTAGTATCCCGTGAGGCCCAGAAAAGCTCGGACCTCAGTCTGTGTCTTGGGGGGTTCCCAGGCCATGATGGCCTCGATCTTTGCCTGGAGGGGTTGCACCGCTCCCCTACCCACCAAGTGTCCAAGGTACACTACCGACCCCTGCCCGATCTGGCACTTGCTGGCCTTGATCGTTAACCCAGCTTGTCTCAGGGCCTGGAGAACAGCTTGCAGGTGACGCAAGTGATCCTCCCAGCTGTTACTGAAGACGGCGATGTCATCCAGATAAGCAGCAGAGAAACTCTCCATTCCGGTGAGGATCTGGTTTACCAGGCGCTGAAACGTGGCAGGTGCGTTCTTGAGCCCAAAGGGCATCACACAGAACTGGTAGTGGCCATTGGGCGTGGAGAAGGCTGACCTTTCCCTTGCTCCATCAGTCAAAGAGATCTGCCAGTACCCAGAAGTAAGGTCAAAGGTACTTAGATATTGGGCAGCTCCCAGCCGGTCAATCAATTCATCCGCCCTTGGGATCTGATGAGCATCAGTTTTGGTTACTGAATTCAGTCCCCGGTAGTCCACACAGAACCTCAGTTCCGGTTGGCCACCCGGTGGTGCGGCTTTTGGTACTAACACCACCGGACTGGACCAGGGGCTGCTGGAAGGTTCGATCACTCCTAGCTCCAGCATCTTAGTGACTTCACTGTTAATGCTGGCCTTCACCTTGTCTGACATCCGGTAGATCTTGGACTTCACAGGTGGGCTGTCTCCTGTGTCCACGTCATGGACGCACAGGTGAGTCCTACCCGGGACAAGGGAGAACAACGAAGAGTACTGTCCCAGGACCTGGCGGCAGTCCTCCTGCTGTTCAGGAGTTAGAGATGGGGAGAGAATCACTCCCTCCACCGACCCATCCTTCTCTTGAGACGCAAACAAATCGGGGAGAGGCTCGCTTTCCGCGTCCTCTGCTCCGTCAGTCACCATCATCAAAATGACTTCGGGCCTCTCGTGGTGGGGTTTGAGGCGGTTGGCATGCAGCACCTGTAGGGGCTGACGAGGGGTCTTAAGATCCACCAAGTAGGTAGCCTTACCCTTCTTCTCCAATACCTCAAAGGGTCCTGACCAGCGATCCTGGAGGGCGCTAAGCTCTCCTGGTTCGATCACCCACACCTTCTGGCCAGGCTCCAACTCCACCGGGTGAGCGTTGTGGTCATACCACGCCTTCATTACTGCTTGGCTGGCCTCCAAGTTGTCAGAAGCTTGCTTCCACAACTTAGCCATTTGGCTCCGGAAGGCCAGCATGTAGCTCACCACGTCCTGGGGAAGCTTTCTGGGAGTTCTTTCCCATCCGTCTCTCACCAGGTTGAGAGGTCCACGTACAGGGTGCCCATACAAAAGCTCGAAGGGGCTGAAGCCCACTCCCTTCTGTGGCACTTCCCTGTAAGAAAAGAGTAGACAGGGTAGGAGGACGTCCCATTTCCTCCGCAGGCTTTCAGGCAGACTTCTGATCATGCCTTTCAAGGTTTTGTTGAAGCTCTCCACCAGACCATTGGTCTGGGGGTGGTAAGGAGTGGTGAACCGGTATGTCACTCCACACTCCTTCCACATCGCCCGCATGTACGCTGACATAAAGTTGGTCCCCCTGTCGGACACAACTTCCTTGGGAAAACCCACTCGGGTAAAGATTCCCATCAGGGCCCTAGCCACAACAGGTGCTGTTATGGTCCTCAGAGGTATTGCCTCTGGGTACCGTGTGGCATGATCCACCAGAACCAGGATAAACCTGTGACCAGCTGTAGTAGGTGGATCTAACGGACCCACAATGTCGATGCCCACCCTTTCAAAGGGGGTGCTAACGACAGGAAGTGGTTCCAGGGGAGCTTTCAGCTTCACCCCTGTTTTCCCACTGGCTTGGCAAGACACACATGTCCGGCAGTAGGTGTCGGACGACACTTTCATCTGAGGCCAATAAAAGTGTGGGACAAGACGGGTGAAGGTCTTGTCTTGCCCCAGGTGTCCTGCCAATGGGATCTCGTGAGCCAACTCCAGAAGGAAGGCTCGATAACGTTGAGGGACTACCAAGGCTCGTGACGATCCATGTAGGGGTGCCTTGAGTTCACTGTAGAGGAGGCCATCCTCCCAGTAAACACTGTAGTTCCCTTCAACGTTCCCTGCTGCCTGGGCTGCGGCCTGACGCCTCAGCCCCTCAAGGGTAGGGCACTCCCTCTGGCCCTGGCAGAATTCCTCCCTGGACGGGCCTCCCTCCACGTGCCACTCGGCCGGGATGGGTAGGTCCTCCAGTTCAGTGACATCCCCCACCGCAGACTCCTGGTCCACCACCTCCGGTGGCCTATCCGTCCTACGGGGTGTGGACGCCGAGGCAGGCTCCTCCTGTCCTCGGTTCTTCCCTTGACTGGCAGCTGGCTGGGCCTTTGTTCCAGGCTCCAGCCGAAACAAACTCCCTCTCCGGGTAGTCGCGGACCCTGTGCTCACACAGGCCCAGTCAGGTGTGCCCAGCATCTCAGTATGAGTCCGGTATTCCACCTCCTTCCAAGCATTGTGCTCCATGTCATTCCCCAGCAGACAATCAACTGGCACGGCAGGGCTTACGGCAACTCGAAGTGAACCTGCAACCCCCTCCCATTCAAAGGGAACCTCGGCCACCGGATAGTGGCCTGTTCTGCCGTCAGCCATTGCGGCTGGGTGGAGTACATCGGGAATTACCTGCTCTGGAGACACCAGTTGGCTACGTACCATAGTCATACTGGCTCCTGTGTCTCTCAGAGCCTCCCCTCTTTGGCCGTTGATGGTGACCCACTGCCCATACTTTACGGTATTTGCGGGCACCTGGATCTTAGGAACCATCTCCCGTTCTCCCAGGGACACTAAAGTGACACCCGCCCACTCCCTTCCCTTAATTAAGGGCATCTCCTCCCCGAGCACTGCACTAGCTACTCCGGGGGTCTTTCCTCCAATGGGAGGGGGTAGTCGTTTCGGGCACTTCGCATCTCCCTTGTAGTGTCCAACGCCACCGCACTCGAAGCAATGGACAACCCTTGGCTGCTGACTCTGGCCAGGATTAGGGTTTCTGGGTGGGTTAGCCCTAGGGGTGAATCCTGTTCCCTTCCCTTGGAAGTTATTTTGGGGGCCTTTGGAGAACTCCTTTTTCTTTTCCCCTCCCTCTTTCTTCTGGGGGGCGCCCTGTCCGGCCTTTTGAGTATCCCCTCCAGTCCCCCTTGTGGACACCAGGGTACTAGCCCAAATGTTCGCCTCCTCAGCAAGCTTCCGGGGATTGGTCAGCTTGCTATCCACCAGGTGTTGACGCAGTTCAGGGAAACATTTTTCGAGCAGGTGTTCCTTCAGTACTAAATCAAACAACCCCTCGTAGTTCCTCTTTTCACTGCCCTGAATCCAACCCTCTAGTGCCTTCTTTGCATAGTCCAGGAAGTCCACCCAATTCTGTGTGCCCAGTTTGTGACTACCCCGGAACTTCTGTCTGTACTTTTCGGGTGTTAGTCCAAACTTTCTTATGAGCGCCACTTTCATGGTGGGGTAGTGGGTCTGCTCATCCTCCTCTAGGGCCAATAATGCATCCCTACCAGCTGGAGGCATGTACTTGTACAATCCCCCTCCCCAGTACTTCTCTGGAACCCCATGGGCCCTTAACGAGACCTCATAGGCCGCTAGCCACTTGGCGATATCGTCACCCGCCCCAGAGCTAGCTACTATGTCCTTTGGCAGGTAGGGTTTGGGTTCCCTGGTGAACTCTCTTTCTTCGCTGCCACCATTAGGAACAGGGTGTGCCCTAACTCTTAGGATCTGAAGATCTATCTCTTTCAGCCTTAGCTCATGAGCCATCCTCTGTTCCTCCTTCTCTTTCTCCAGCCTTGCTAAGTCCCATGTGAGCTGTCTTTTCTCCCTCCGGTCTGTTAACTCCACTTCAGACAAGCCACCGCTAGAGGCACTGCTGCCCTTCCTAGAAAGTGTCCTGGGCCCCGCTAACAGGTTCCCCACCTCAGGTTGGTACAAACCAGCTCCCTCACTGTCGGGCTCTCTATCCCTGTCCTCCTCCTCAGCCTTGCTTTCTCGTCGTGCCTCCCCCCAAGCCCTTAAGCTGGTTTGGAGTGCACCCTTCTTTGCTCCTGGGGGACAATACACCCCCTCCCGCTGACAAAACTCCCTGAGTTGGGCCACAGTATAGGTTTCCAGGTCTTCTAGCACAAACTCCATTTTGCCCACTCAGAACAGAAGACAGGTTTTTGCAGAAGCAATGCAGGGGGGTACCTTAGATAATACCTCCTCCCACCACCAGAGTAAATTTGGAAAAACAAAAACTCACAATTAGGAAGGCCGCTTGGAGAAAACTCCCGGTGTAGGCCTATGGACTACCCACAGTTATTGTCGAGTATACGTAGGCACAGCTCAATCCCACCACTGAACACCAATTATGTTAGAAAAACCCCTCTCCCACACCGGAAGGGTGGTAATGGGATTTTCCCGGACATACACTGTGGTAGCTTGGCTCGAGGGGTCAGGGGTCAGGCACCGTGCTAAGCATACGTCATACCCACACAATAACCATGCGTGCATCCGTTCCAAAAACGACACTACACCTTAAAAATTATACTGAAAATATATCTCTTTATCTTCTTTTCTCTTAGTTGCTGATTAAATAAATAATAATACAATCACAGTACACAAGGCTTTTTCTTAAAAAGTGCAGGTCAAATAAATAATAACACTTTACAGGTGCAATAAATAGGATCAGGTCAAATAAATACTGTCAGGCAATAAATACTGTGCAGGAATAAGTTAGCTCAGGACAATGAATACATCACAGGAATAACTTAGATAAATACAATAAATACAGTACCCTCAATAAATAATATCAGCCAACAATGACATTTGTAAAATCAGATCACATTTAAAATACTATGGGCTGATTTGGCCCAGTCACAGCTTATGGTTAGGTGGATGGCCTGAGGGGTATACTCCCTGGCTTGGACAAGGCTGAGGCCTAAACTGAGGTAGATCAAGGGGGAATCTAGAGATCTGGCTCTCCCACACTACACAACCCCTCTGTATTAGTCTCAGCTCACCCCTGGCACAATCAAGCTGGTTCCAGCACCTCCCTAGCCCCTAGGATAGTCTCTCAGGGCTCCACAGGGCCTTAGGCGCCCTCTATTCCACTTACTGCCCTTTTTATGAAGCTCCGACGCCGCTGGAGTCGTGTCGACGCCGTGAGGCGGTTCCGGTTCGATGTCGGCGGCCTCGGCGCTATGTCAGTTCTTGACGATGTCGATAGGCGGTTCCGGTTCGATGTCGGCAGCCTCGGCTCGATGTCGACCTCCGGTTCGATGACGTCGGGCAGTCTTGGCTCGATGTCGACTTCCGACGGCTCCGGAGTGCGATCTCCACTCCCGACCTCCGGTGCTCCTTTCCTCAGGTTCCGGCGACTCCGGAGTGCGACCTCCACTCCCGACCTCCGGCACGATTCTCTTCAGGTTCCGGCGACTCCGGAGTGCGATCTCCACTCCCGACCTCCGGCACGCTTCACCTCGGTCTCCGGCGACTCCGGAGGGCGGACTTCACTCCCCCGTCGACGCCGCTCACTCGACCTCGGGTGACTTCCTCCTCGACCTCTGGTACTCTCCACGACCTCCGTCGGCGCCCTCTCTCGACCTCTGGCGGCTCCGGGTACGACGTCTGCTTTCCAGTCAGCGCCGCTTCTCCACCTCGGGCTCCAGGTCTCTAGGCTTCTCGACGTCGGACTTCAGGTAGTTACCAGTAACCAGGTCAGGTATTTGCTGTTCTTTACTTTTAAGGCCTGTTCCTGCTGTCTAGGTCCTTAAGATGGTTTTTCTTGCTTTCTCCCACACAGGGCTCCAGGCTGGGCTCAGTCAGTAGGGACTAGTATCAAGGGTGGGTTTATGGACCCCACTCCAGGCACAAGTTTCCACCCCTGCTGCCTCACTCCTTCCTCCTTCAGGTTTCTGCTGCTCTCTCTTCACCAGTCAGGTGCCAACTGCCAGCTCCAACTGTCAACTCTGGCTTAGCTTCCCAACATTCCAAACCGCCTCCAACTGTCACAGGGTTCCAGAATGTTGCAGAAGGTTCTAGTAGGTTCCAGTGGGTTCTGATGATGTCACAGGTGGCCACCATTGTGTGCTCCAGGCCCTCAGACAGAAGTTCCAGGGGTAGATAAAATGGCTCCCTGAATCTGCATCAATACTAAAAAGTCTGGTGGTTCCCAAAAAGGAAAAAATACTAACAGGGTTTGAGGCAAAAGTGGGACAAAATAAATAATGATGAGGAGGGACCACCCAAAGGGCTGACAGGTCCAACAAAATGGTAACTGAGGTGACCACCTTACCTATACTTCTTCACATTGACCTACATTGTCAATGTGTAACATTTATGTATGACAGTGCAATGTTTGTTTTGCACAGATGTTTTCAGGCTCTGACTCCTCCCTCAGCGCAGCCTCCCATTGACCCAACCTTGTGTCCCTCCCGTCCCCCTCCACCGCCCCTTACCCATACCAATACCCTATTCCCAAACCTATCCAAAACATTACATAAACATTTGCGCACACCCACTCATACAGACCCAAGCCAAATATCAATACATAAGCAAAAACCTCTCACAAAAAACAAGCATGCATCAAAACCACACAGACACCGCACCCACCACCACAATCATGGGCACCCCGACCCCATCAAATCCACAACCACCACTGTCAATACCACAGCCATATACTCACACCACATCCCCATCAGAGCTTCACACAGCACAGGAGACAACACACAATCATGCACACCCCACACCCCACCATCACATCCCCACACAGCAGACACCTTCACACTAACATTAACTACCGCAACCACCATCACATCAATACAGACACCACACATCACACCACAGTCATCACCACATCAGCAGTCACAACAGAGATACCCTGCACATCCACTGCATCAACATCCACACAGACATTACTCACAATATACACACCTAAGAAACTCAAACTGAAACAATCACGCACCCAACAGACAGCAGAGAAAGAAGACATACCCATACTTGCACCACATACACCTGGCACAATCCCAAACACATCAGACACTGAGGCTCTCTCTACCTCCAAGACCCCACTCACTCCCAAAGCCCTTGCCAAGTTCCCCACTGAGGATCCTACCTTTCTCCTGGCCCTCTGCTCTCCCAACCCAGCTACCACCCTTTCCACAAAGGTTCCAACCACTGCCACACCCAAACACACCCCTTCTTACTCCAAATCCACTCCTAGTCCAGACTCCAGAACCATCCACCCCTTCCACTTCCAAGGGTGCCACTTACAAATGTCGAATCACCCATTCCAAATCCCAAACACCTCCTCCTGATCACCAGTCCACCCCTTCCTCCTCTAAATCCCCACCTTCCAAACCCAAGGGCACCCCTCCCAAACCCAAACATCCCCCTCCCAAGTAACATCATCGAGGTGCCTCCACTGCTTAATGGATGCCCCTCTGTGAGGAGGTTCCCTGACAGTGTCATGAAGGGCATGTTCAGTGACACAGCAGTGTACTGGGCCACACAGTGTACAAATGGACTGGCAATTGGCATTTGGTCTAACTATTTTAGCACAATTAAACATTTACTTTGTTTAGAACACATTTGTCCTGCCAATACTTTTCTAACTATTTGATGTTGTTGGATACTTTGTGATGTGTGACTACAGTGGTGTTTGTTTCACCCAGATTGCTGATTCATTTGAAGTGGTTAGTATGATCTGAAATTAGAGCCAGTGCTGGAGTCACACAGGATAAGGGGAAATGTTCAATTTGTGGGATGAATATTTTTTATTATTGGATTTTTAAATTGTTTTTAAAATATATGAATTCTATGGAGAAGTGTGGCTCAATGGTTAGAGCGGCAGACCTCAATGCAGAGCACTGGTCCGGGACCAGGGTTCGATTCCCGTCGCGGCAGGGTCTCGGGCTATAAATTCCGCGGACCAGATATTCTCGCCTCAGTGCCTATTCTAATCATGGGTCCCACGCTGCAACTCTGGGCAATAGCTTGCTTAATCTCCACAACAGCCCCACAGCACTGGGGATGCCTGGCTTCACCCTGGGATGCCCAGGAGTGGACATTTCACAGGGAAAAAGCCAGGAAGGGTTCCCTAGCGGTATGAATACAGCGCCGGAATACCCTGGTCCGGGGTAGCTGTGCGCTATATAAGTACAAACACATACACATTTACATTTATATAAATTGCATAAACGTTTTCACTTGGAGTGATGTATTAAAAATTAATTGTTTAAAAATTGTCTTTTGGATCCCTCTTAAGACGGGTGTAGAAGTATACACGAACTCGAATGAAATGAAAGTTGAATGTTTGAATAGAATGGAGTGATTTCTCCAAGGGATCATTTATTGTTGACAAACACAATTTAATGCTCACATCACTATCCCTGATTATTACATGTAAACACACGTCAACTTTGGTAGAATGTACCTGTGCAGTGTCAGTGACCTGGAAATCATTGGATCATACATTGAGAACAATTCTGAACAGGGGCCCACAAAATATGTTTGGCCTAGGGACCCCAACCCCATGCCATGTTAATGGTGGGGCATCTATTTGCTGAGGAGTTTATGGAAATGGGTAAGAGTATAGCTTACCGTCGGTTGTGTCCACGACGGTGCCAGTTTTGGACGTCATAAAGCAGCAGCATGTGTGTGATCAGCTCCACGGCAACACAGGATGTGCAAAGGTGAGTACAGGTGAGTTTCAGCCTTATATCCCTCCTTTTGCGCCAGCTCAGGTGTGGTGGTTTGACTGACACAGACATGTTGGCGGGAAGGCACATCGTAATTCAGCCAGCGATAACACTGGCTGTCTGCCCTCCGACAGAGGCATTGGCCTATCCCACCTCCACGGCAGTCGAAAATTCCTGGCAGAAGCAGAACCTTGGTGATCATTCATCTATGAAACCTCATGCATCGCAATAGGGCGTTCGGACTGCTAATGGTCCGAGGGTGATTCCGATGCCATTTCAACGGCAGTCCCAAGACGCCAAACATATAATCAGGCGATGTCATTTGAGATGTCATCAGTGATGTTATCAGTGATGTCACTGACCATGTCATGAGTTATTTAATATGTGACGTCATCAGCAGTGCATTGCGGGGGCGCGAGTTATAGTTAGCTGAACTAACTATAATAGGGGAATTTCTAGGGTTTTGTACGAGGGAAATGTCCAGCTAACTATAACGCCCCTGAAACCTATGGTTTTTTCAGTGAATTTCTAAGGTTTTTTAAATGCCAATTCCTAACTATAACGTGCCTGAAACCTATGGTTTTTTCAGTGAATTTCATAGGTTTTTTAAATGCCAATTCCTAACTATAGCGTGCATGAAACCTATGGTTTTTTCAGTGAATTTCAAACATTTTTTAAATGCTAATTCCTATCTATAACTTATCTCTAAAGATATCATGCAAATCATTCTTTTTTAAAAGTAGGGTGCACATTAGTTTTGTGGAAAAGCATCTTTGTGATTGGTTAAGAAAAAGCAGTTTCAACGTGGAGTACATATCATAGGATAAAATTTGCTCAGCTCAACCACACCTGCTACTTGCATTTGGAAGGCACTGTTCGAACTTAAAACAATCGTGAATTTTTAACCTGCACGTGTCGTTAAATATTCAAGAAAATGTAAAAAAAAATATTGTTACGTTTTAAAAAAATGATGACCTTTTAACCTGCACATGTTGTAGAATGTTCTAGAAAGTGTGTTGATAGAATACGTTGCACTTCTGACTTCTATGTGTTGTTGAATATTAAAAAAACGGTTCATATGGAAAATTAAAAAGAAACCAATAGAGAAGTTTTGAAACCTAAAAGAATCAAGGAACTATTCTAATTTATTCTTTACACAACAGCACTAGGAAGAGGAAGAAGCAGGGAGTGGGGGGAGGGGGGAGATGGGCAGAATGGCACACATGCACAATTAAGTACAACACACATATAGACTAACAATGGCCAAAATGAAACACACCAACAAGGAGCACAAGTCACACAACCCGCCAACATCACACCACTGAACGAGCATAGAAGTGAAAACCACGCTGCATTCATACTGGATGTGTACAAAGGCCAGTCGTTGGTGTTGTGGGATGTCTGCGACCGTGGTCATCATGGTTGAGATGCCCAGCATGTGGCACATGGTCGAGTTCACTGTGTGTTATGTTGCCAAACGGCTGCTCCTCCCTCCCACGAGCCCCCACATTTTTGAATGGTGTGCTGTTGTATCTCATGCACTCGTACGGCACACCATTGTAATGCCTATTTGCGCATGTCCCGCTACATTCCAACTACAACATAACAGTGCCGTTTGGAGGTGGTGCATGCCACTTTACAACATCGACTGCTGCGGCTCTTGTAGCTGGCCACACCAGAACACAGAGACACACTTACCGCACTTCCTGTCCACGGACATGTCCGAGACACCCCCTTCCCGTTCCCCTTGCCGGATAGGCACACCCCTGCACTGACCTGTGAACCCCAGACCAGCACACGCCTGTTGTGCATGCACGAGGATGCATGCGTAGCTACACATCCAGGCTCACTGCCAACGCTGAGGTGACAGCACACTGTGATGTTGCAGGGCTTGTGCCTATCATGCTAAGACAATGTCCACAGGGACACACTTACTAAGATGTGGGTTTGGGGGGCATTGGCGGTCCTGGAGTTGTTGAGATGAGTCTTCTGGCCTTCATGTGTATACCTGTATCATGCTCATTGACTCTATGGCACCTGTGGGTGTTCTGGTGTGGCTCTTGGCTGTGTTCCCTTTCATGGTGCAGGTAGTTGTCCTGCTTAACACCAGCCGAAAGCAGGTGTAAAATCCCTGGTGCTAACGTGTCTTATCGCCGGAATTTGTTTCGCATTGCAATTGGTGTGAAAGTTGTGATGTGATTTTTTTCGTGTGCAGAACAATATACGAACTGAGCAGTGTATTTCGTCAAGATCCAGCACCTGACGCACTATTCCCAATCAATATAAATACAATGAGATTTCTTAATAGATTTTGTGTGTACACTGTAAGTGCAGCCAATACCTCAGTGCAATTCAATACAGGATTTTAGTATTTAGAATAAATCGGAAAGGTGCACCTCGGCTAGTCTCCAATTCATTATCAGCACTTTAACGGAAGTAAAGTTGAGATAAATCTAACACACTATTCAGAAGTTAGTGCCCCAAAATTTAACACCATGGTGGACTCCATCAAATAACAGTAATAAGAACAAGAAAGAGTCACACAGCAGTTAAGAGAACAACCAAAAACGTTATTATTTTTTTTAAAAACTTTATAATAATAAATATATAAACAATAAACTATTTTCAAACTTTATTTTTTTATTAACATATATATGAACAATAAACTAATAAACAAAATGTAACAACAATAATAAAAAACAACAAGGAACACAGGAACACTCCTGTGGGGACAATGGATGTCGACGACAGACCTGGAAAATAAGAAAGATTCTTAAAAAAAAACAACATGGTATTCTCAACAAAATACCACAAGAAACAAATAACAAATATTTAAAATGCATACAGCTAACAAAATTTTATACGTTTAACTTACAAAAACTGTAAATGTTGGAGCTTTAAAATATTTTCCGAATATGAGGATTTCTTTTTGCAGAAGGCACCACGCCAACAACATTTTTTCGGTGGTGAAGACATTTTTAACTTATTCCAAGGGGCAAACAAAGACCAATGCCACCTTCTTCATTCACAAGATTTGCCAAAGAGTTCTGTTACGAGGGGATCCTAAAAAAAAATACTCATGCGGCACAGCAAATATGATGAAACACCTAAGGACCCTTCATCCAAACAATCTTGCACGAGAAGAGTGCATACAGATGAGAAACACTCCTGTTCTGTATCTGTAAAAAAGAATCACAAATAAATGTATATTAATAACTTACAAATTTATACTATTCCATTACTGTACGAACACATTTTATATAAAAACTGACTATGAAACTATAGCCCTGAACCACAAGTGTGACGATCGTTCAAACACTACATGCATAGTGCATACTACTTTGAAGCAGTTCATGCCCTAAAGCCTACCTCACTAAAAGACTACATGCTAACTGACTAAATGATTACAGGAGACACATTGGGTAACTAACAGGGTGTTTGCTAGAAGTGTATGAATACTAACTGGGGAATTGAAGGTGTGAAAGACAATTGTGTAGGTGGTTAGAGGACTGCATGCATAGTGGATAAGGGTTTGAAGCAGTCCATATACTAAGGCCTGGGTCACTGGATGAGTACTTGGGTACTGACTGAATGATTAGAGTACTTCAAGGAGAGTGCCTGGGTGAATTTATAAGTGGTTGGGTTTTGGCACAGTGAATGGATTAGTACATGGTGCTGAATGGGTCACTAGAGGAGTGCAACGGCAGTGACAGGGTGTTTGCTGGAAGTGAACGATACTGACTGGGGAATTGAAGGTGTGAAAGACAAGTGTGTAGGTGGTTAGAGGACTGCATGCATAGTGGATAGGGGTTTGAAGTAGTCCATGTGCTAAGACCTGGCTCAGAGCATGAATACTTAGGCAGTGACTGATTCATTAGAGTACTGGAAAGAGGGGGCCCGATTCACAGAACTAACTTAAGACAAAATCCTAAACTTACTACCATTTTGGTATTCACAGAATGCACTTACTGCTTTTGGTATTCAGAGAATGCACTTACTGCTTTTGGTATTCACAGAATGCACTTACTACTTTTGGTATTAACAGAATGGATTTACGACTACTAACTTTACGTCCGCACTCGGGCTGGAAATTCCGGCCCGGAGGCGGAGCTTCTGGCCCAGAGGCGGGGCTTCCGGGCCGGAGGCGGAGCTTCCGGCCCAGAGGTGGAGATTTTGGCCATGGCTAAATCTCTGCCACTGGCCGGAATCCCCACCTCCGGGCCGGAAACTCCGCCTCCGGCCGGAAAGCCCCGCCTCCGGGCCGGAAGTTCCGCCTCCGGGCCGGAATTTCCGGCCCGAGTGCAGACGTAAAATTAGTAGTCGTAAATCCATTCTGTGAATGCCAAAAGTAGTAAGTGCATTCTGTGAATACCAAAAGTAGTAAGTACATTCTGTGAATACCAAAAGTAGTAAGTTTAGGATTTTGTCTTAAGTTAATTCTGTGAATCGGGCCCAGAGTGTCTAGGTGAATTTATAAGTGTTTGAGTTTTAGCACAGTGAATGGATTAGTACATGCTGTTGAATGGGTCTCTAGAGGACTGCAAAGGAAGTGACAGGATGTTTCCTGGAAGTGTAGGGATACTGACTAGGGAATTGAAGGTGTAAAAGACAAGTGTATAGTATGTTAGAACACTACCTGCATACTGCATAGACATTTGAAGCAATCTATTTGGTACTTAGAAACTGACTAAATAATCAGACTACTTCTAGGACATTGCTTAGGTAAAACTTTAAAATTTTCAGTTCTGCCACAGTGAACAGAATAGTACATGGTACTGCACCTTAGTGTCAAACCCTGACTCATTTTATCAATGCATAAGCAAAGACTAGCTTCTAATGCTACTAAAACTTGACAACATGACAGGTTTTAAAACAGTTATCTGTCAGCAAATACACGATGTTACCAAATGCTTCTCTCACAGTGATCCCAAATACACACTAACTCACACTGTGATTCTAGACAAGCACCACTATCCCTAGGAGCTTACCAAAACTCATTCAATACAGTGCAAGTGGTAAGGGAACTGCACACAATCTACATATTTCACGACTGCACTTTTATGTCAATGCCTGACTCATATAATGAAAGCATAAGCCATAACTGTCTTCTAATGCTACTAAAACTTGACAACATGACATGTTTTAAAACAGTTATCTGTCAGCAAATACACAATGTTACCAAACACTTCTCTCACAGTGGTTCCCAAATGCACACAGACTCACAGTGTGATTCTAGACCAACAACCACTATACCCAGGAGTTTACCAAAACTCATTCACTACAGTGGAAGTGGTAAGGGAACTGCACACAATCTACATATTTCAGGACTGCACTTTTGTGTCAAAGCCTGACTCATTTAATCAAAGCATAAGCAAAGACTGGCTTCTAATGCTACTAAAACTTGACAACATGACCGGTTTTAAAACAGTTATCTGTCAGCAAATACACGATGTTACCAAATGCTTCTCTCACAATCCTTACCCAAATGCACACAGACTCACAGTGTGATTTTAGACAAGCAACACTATCCTATGAGCTTACCAAAACTCATTCACTAGTCTGGAAGAGTTAATGGTACTGCACACAATCTACATATTTAAGTACAGATGCTTCTCTCATAGTGGTTCCCAAATGCACACGAACTCACAGTGTGATTCTAAACAAGCACCACTAGGAGTTTACCAAAACTCATTCACTACAGTGGAAGTGGTAAGGGAACTGCACACAATCTACATATTTCACGACTGCACTTTAGTGTCAATGCCTGACTCATTTAATCAACACATAAGCAAAGACTGGCTTCTAATGCTACTAAAACTTGACAACAATACAGGTTTCACAACAGTTTTCTGTCAGCAAATGCACGATGTTACCAAACGCCTCGCTGACAGTAGTTCCCAAATGTACATAGACTCACAGTGTGATTCTAGACAAGCACCACTATCCCTAGGAGTTTACCAAAACTCATTCACTACAGTGGAATAGGTAAAGGAACTGCACACAATCTACATATTTCACGACTACACTTTAATGTCAATGTCTGACAAATTTAATCAACGCATAAGCAATGACTGGCTTCTAATGCTACTAAAACTTGACAACATGACAGGTTTTAAAATAGTTATCTGTCAGCAAATACACGATGTTACCAAATTCATCTCTCACAGTGGTTCCCAAATGCACACACACTCACAGTGTGATTCTAGACAGCAACCACTATACCCAGGAGTTTACCAAAAATCATTCACTACTGTGGAAGTGGTAAGGGAACTGCACACAATCTTCATATTTCAGGACTGCACTTTTGTGTCAAAGCCTGACTCATTTAATCAAAGCATAAGCAAAGACTGGCTTCTAATGCTACTAAAACTTGACAACATGACCGGTTTTAAAACAGTTATCTGTCAGCAAATTCACAATGTTACCAAATGCTTCTCTCACAATCCTTACCCAAATGCACACAGACTCACAGTGTGATTTTAGACAGGCAACACTATCCTAGGAGTTTACCAAAACTCATTCACTAGTCTGGAAGAGTTAATGGTACTGCACACAATCTACATATTTAAGTACAGCACATCAGTGTCAAAGCATGACTCATTTAATCAACGCATAAGCAAAGACTGGATTCTAATGCTGCTAAAACTTCACAACATGACAGGTTTTAAAACAGTTATCTGTCAGCAAATACATGATGTTACCAAATGCTTCTCTCACACTGATCCCAAATACACACTAACTCACAGTGTGATTCTAGACAAGCACCACTATCCCTAGGAGTTTACCAAAACTCATTCACTACAGTGCAAGTGGTAAGGGAACTGCACACAATCTACATATTTCAGGACTGCACTTTTCAATGCCTGACTAATTTAATCAACGCATAAGCAATGACTGGCTTCTAATGCTACTAAAACTTGACAACATGACAGGTTTTAAAATAGTTATCTGTCAGCAAATACACGATGTTACCAAATTCATCTCTCACAGTGGTTCCCAAATGCACACACACACTCACAATGTGATTCTAGACAACAACCACTATACCCAGGAGTTTACCAAAAATCATTCACTACTGTGGAAGTGGTAAGGGAACTGCACACAATCTTCATATTTCAGGACTGCACTTTTGTGTCAAAGCCTGACTCATTTAATCAAAGCATAAGCAAAGACTGGCTTCTAATGCTACTAAAACTTGACAACATGACCAGTTTTAAAACAGTTATCTGTCAGCAAATACACAATGTTACCAAATGCTTCTCTCACAATCCTTACCCAAATGCACACAGACTCACAGTGTGATTTTAGACAAGCAACACTATCCTAGGAGTTTACCAAAACTCATTCACTAGTCTGGAAGAGTTAATGGTACTGCACACAATCTACATATTTAAGTACAGCACATCAGCGTCAAAGCATGACTCATTTAATCAACGCATAAGCAAAGACTGGATTCTAATGCTACTAAAACTTCACAAAATGACAGGTTTTAAAACAGTTATCTGTCAGCAAATACATGATGTTACCAAATGCTTCTCTCACACTGATCCCAAACACACACTAACTCACAGTGTGATTCTAGACAAGCACCACTATCCCTAGGAGTTTACCAAAACTCATTCACTACAGTGCAAGTGGTAAGGGAACTGCACACAATCTACATATTTCAGGACTGCACTTTTCTGTCAAAGCCTGATTCATTTAATGAAAGCATAAGCAAAAACTGCCTTCTAATGCTACTAAAACTTCACAACATGACAAGTTAAAACAGTTATCTGTCAGCAAATACACAATGTTACCAAATGCTTCTCTCACAGTGGTTCCCAAATGCACACAGACTCACTGTGTGATTCTAGACAAACAACACTATCTCTTGCACTATACCAAAACACATTTCTTCATCTAGACGTAGTACTACATTTTATTATAGAAACATAGCATAACTCATTTCACAAATTCATAAACAATGACTGGTTTCTTATTCTACCAAAATATAAAAACAGCACAGTTATCTGTCTACAAACACATGAAAAACACAAATGCTTATCACAGAATGGTTTCTACATGCACCCACATTGTAGAGAAAAAAAGTACTCCCACACTTTAGCAGGAGAAATACATTAGTCTGATTAAAATCAAAATAGTCTACATACATCCCCTCACAATTAAATAACTCATCTTTCAAGTTTTTTTGTAGATTAAGAAGTATATCAGTCACTCACCATATTTTCTTTTACAGAATCTCTGCACTGTGCACCTCTCAGCAAAAACAAAGAATGGAAAAGTTTCCCTCTCATTTTCCACACATATACATGTAAACATCAAATCACAATCCTTCACACATAAACTCAAAAGCAAACACACATTTCAATTGGTTAAATACTTCAACCCTTTCCAACTGAAATACATTTCAACCCTTCCCCCAATCTGTCTTCTGCCTGTTACCATAGAAACAGCTCATGGAACACTGCACTGAGCTCACAGGTCACAAGTTCAGCACACAATGTTGCAAATCAAGACAGGAAGTGTGCTTGACTTTTCAACATATCAGCTTATCATATATAATGTTCCTCACAATCTGTTTTTGTTAACCAATAACAATCATACCTTTAACAAAAAGAAATATACACCCTAACTTTCAGTGTAGAAAGTTGTCATACAACCAATGATTTCTTGTTGTTTTTCCAAAAACGTTGCCGTGGATCCACGCACCCACCACAAGAGAATCCGTGCATCCAACGCGATAGGATGCGCGCACCGTGCGCGCATTTCCCCGTTATTAAAAAAAAAAAGGGGGCCCCAGGGGGTCCTTCTGGGACCTCCTAAGCACCTCTACAGGGTCAGAGTATTTCCACTCTGCCCCCTTTATATGTTTTACACACTTATTCCCCTTGCTTCTTCAGCCTTGCTTCTACCGAGACAGAAAAGGGCCGCCAACAGTTCCTGGTTTCGAATGTACAGAGACACTCAACAGCCAATTAGCATTCAGCGCGTGATCGGGAGTGTGCGCGCTCGGTTCGGGGAGGGTGCGCTTACGGTGCGGGTAGGGTTCGCGGATCCTCGCCGGACATAGATATCACTAACTTTTTTACCCTAATTGTCTCAGGAACTACTGAACAGATTCACACCATATATGCAAAAGGCACGAGTCGGAACTGAGGACTACCTCTTTGCCAAATTTGGTGTCATTCCGTTCAGCGGTTCGGGCTGTAGCTGCGACAACAGATCCTATGGGGAAATTGCATGGGGACCCCCCTTTTTTCTCGGCCCCCGCTTTACGAATCACCACGAAACTTTCAGGGTAGGAGCGGAGCGGAGCCGGACAAAAGTTTGGAGAATTTTGCGAGGATTCATCAACCGGCGCCAAAGATATTCCCAATAGAATGTTGCCAATTTCCTATGGAAAATAGGTCCTAACTATAACTATCTACTGGCGACCGCCAGTAGATAATATATATATATATATATACATATATATATATATGTATGCGTGTATGTATGTATATATGTATGTATGTTTGTATATATAGTCACTTGGAAAGTACATATGCAAATGACATAAGTAGGGGATTTACAGTGATCATATATATATACCTATAAATATATATATAAATATATTTATATATATTTATATATATGATCACTGTAAATCCCCTACATATATATATATATATATATCTATCTATATATATATATATATATATCTATCTATATATATATATATATATTAGTTATAGTTAGGACCCTGTTTCCATAGGAAAACCGCAACATTCTATTTTGAATAACTTTGGCGCCGGTCGACGAATCCTCGCGAAATTTTCAAAACTAATGGGGCGCTACGCTCCGCTCCTACCCTGAAAGTCTCGGGGGGATTCGTCAAGCGGGGGCTGAGATAAAAGGGGGGTCCCAAAACGCGTTTTTCCCATGCATTTTTCCATAGGACCTTTAGACACAGCTACAGCCCGAACGGCTGAACAGAGTTCCTTGAAATTTGGCAGAGAGGTAGTCTACAGGTCAAGGAAGTGCCTTTTGTAGGTTTGGTGTAAATCTGTTCAGTAGATTCTGAGAAAATAGCCTTTAAATCAATATATATATCTGAGCCAGCTTACGGTGCGCTTACGGTGCGCTTACCGTACGCGTACGGTGACGTGCGCGAGTGCGATTCTGATTGGCTGTTAGATCTTAGTAAACATTCGAATCGGTCGAAACCAGGAAGCGGCGTCCGCCATTTTCTATCTCGCACTCTGAGGGATTGGAAGAAAAACAAAGACCAAAAACATATAAAGGGGCCGTTTAGACAGCTCCCAACCACCTAGCCTTGATGAAGGTGTCCTCAAAGAACCCCCAAGGCCAAAAATTCAATTTTAATTTTTTTCGAAAAATCGCTGATTACGCTTACCTTACGCGTACGGTAAAAAATAATTAAAAAAAAAAAAATATCCATATTCTCCACACCCCGTGTGCAAATGGTGCCCGAAGGGCCCCATTTGTGCATGGCATATGTAATAACCATGTTACTTCAAAAAATCAAACATTACCTTTCACAACGAAGCGCATAATATGTCCTCCATGTACATGGCCCATCCAGCGTAACGTGGGCACGCGGTGCGCGTAGCGCACCGCGTGCCCACCCTGCGTGCACGGCACTAACTGCGTAAAGTGGGCGCGCGGTGCGCGAAGCGCACCGCGTGCTCACTGTGCGCGCACGGAACGAACTGCGTTAAGTGGGCGCGCACGCCACGAATGGCGTAAAGTAACTTAGCATTTAAAAAAACGTACAAATTCACTGAAAAAAACATAGGTTTCACACACGTTATAGTTAGGAATTAGCATTTAAAAAACCTTGCAAATTCAGTTAGCTGGACATTTTACTGATAAAAAAACGATGAAATTCCCCCGTTATAGTTAGTGCAGGCAACTATAACTCACGCGACCGCAATCCTCTGCTGATGCTAATACTGTATTTAGACACTTATTTGCCCATGTCTTCTTCCATTAAATTTTATCTATACATATATTGCAAATATTTTTTTTTCATAAAGACACATATGTCATCAGCAGAGGATTGCGGTCGCGTGAGTTATAGTTGCCTGCACTAACTATAACGGGGGAATTTCATTGGTTTTTTATCAGTAAAATGTCCAGCTAACTATAACATGTGTGAAACCTCTGGTTTTTTCAGTGAATATATATATATATATGATCACTGTAAATCCCCTACTTATGTCATTTGCATATGTACTTTCCAAGTGAGTGGTGTCCACACGAACATGTGTCAAAAACATGCATCACCCTCATTGCGCTTCCCACCTTTAGAGTTTCATCCATATTGGCACTTCCTATACGTCATTATAAGTAAATAAAGCATAGTATAGAATAAGTCCCTTGTTAGATCTGGCATCTTTTGGGGTGTTTCCCCTTGTCTTTTTGCTTTCTGACCTCCTGCTTTTGATGGTGTGCTGGACTTTGGTTTTGCTGGCTTAGTGTCACTTTCTCACTGCTGTTCAGTGATCAAGTGCAAGGTCTTCTGTTGTAAAATGTGCTTATGGATTGGTATTTCCACGATTAGGATATTCGATTTACTAGTAAGTCCAAAGTACAATGCACTGTGCATGCCCAGGGCCTGTAAATCAAATGCTACTAGTGGGCTAGCAGCACTGGTTGTGCCACCCACACAAGCAGCCTTTCAAAGGTGTCTCAGACCTGCCACTGCAGTGTCTGCACGCAGTTCTTACTGCCATGTCGACCTGGCAAGTGCACCCACTTGCCAGGCCTAAACCTTCCCTTCCCTTACATGTAAGGCACCCCTGAGGCAGGCCATAGGTACCCCCATGGGCAGGGTACAGTGTATGTGAAAGGTAGGACATGTGCTGGTGTGTGTGACATGTCCTGATAGTGAAATACTGAGTATTTTGTTTTTCACTATTGAAAGACTTTCTGTCCCATTGGCTTAACATGGGAGTTGCCTTGTAACATTTTACAAGCCTAACTCTCCATTGAGATAATATAAGGAAATGGAGTTTAGTATGCCTGAACTCAGAATTTAAAAATACATCTTCAAGTGAATATGTTTGTTATGTTGTGTGTTTGAAAATGACACTTTTAGAAGATGTGCATTTGTTTGCTTAACCATCCTGTGTGCCTCTGCCTTTTGTGTATTCCGTGTCTGGGTTTAGACATGACTCATAGCTAGGCTGAATAGACCTGGCTGCATTTAGAGTAGTGGGAGGAGTTGTTGCTGCACCTGAATGGACTGTGACTGCCTCTCACAAAGCTGTCTCCACCTCCTGTGGTAAATGTGGCCTGAGCCAGGCAGAACTGGTTTATGTGTGCCAGAGGAACTTTGTTTGTACCAACTTCAAAGGAGAATGTGGTATAATTATTGGGGCCCTGACCCCAGAAATTTGGAACTCTTTAGGGATCAAGGAACCTGCCAAGAAGAAGAGCTGGAGAGAATGTGAGGAGAGACTACTGCTTTGCTGTGTGCTTTGCTGTGTTGGCCTACAGTGGCTGCTTCTGTCTTGGGCAGTGAAAGGACTGGGGTGGACCTTCTCCACCTTCTTCTGCTGAGTATCTCCAAGCCATTTCTGCACCAGAACGCCCACCTTGCATACATTATACCTGTCGCAGGTATAATGTAGCGCAGGGTTTACAACGTTGTTGAATAGGGGTCAAACCCAATAAACCCTTGAGGGCTTGGGCAGAAAGATATGAGAAGGTCAGTGTGCCAACAAGGGATTTGTTTTAAAGTGATCAATTAGTTGTGAATTTCAAAGATTTGAATCAATAGGCATGTTAAAATAAATAACATCAATGTGAAATCAATTCTATGAACTGGACATCATAAATATATAATGATAACAACGCACACGGGGATTTCTTTTGTGATTTAAACACAATAGTTTATATAGTTTTATCCAGAGTAAAAAGAGTACAAAAGAGACATAAATTAAAGCAATATATCATGAAAACAAGGGACGGAATTAAGTCCTCATTTCATCTAGATATACACATCTATTCCTGATTGGTTTGAACAGAGATGAGACTCTTTTTAAGCATACAATCTACTGTACATAACAGATAAATTGGAATTAGATGGTAAAGTCGACATTTCGGTCTTGGGTGGTGTCAATCCGTCAGACCATCTTCACCGTGATAATGCGGGAATCAATCCTGCCGAGATTTTATTTATTTCTGTCGTTAGCCCTCAGAATGAGAATATGATCCGTGTGAATCAGGATAGCCTAATTATGCACTGCGATGTCATGTGCTTTTAGAGAATGGCTGTGGTTACAAATCAACACAGCTGAAAGTTTTCTGGCGTTAGTCTTCAGAGAACAAATGGGGGTCTGCCTGCATCAAAACAGCCTAGACTGTTTTGATGCAGGCAGACCCCCATTTGTTCTCTGAAGACTAACGCCAGAAAACTTTCACACGGATCATATTCTCATTCTGAGGACTAACGACAGAAATAAATAAAATCTCGGCAGGATTGATTCCCGCATTATCACGATCTGACAGTTGCTGATGCCAAGCTCTACATGTGTAAATATCCACATGATTTTAAATAAAGTTACGTGAGAACGCTACTGAGACCTCTAAGAGTCCTTGTTTAAGCAATCATTGTCCTGAAGATGGTCTGACGGATTGACACCACCCAAGACCGAAACGTCGACTTTACCATCTAATTCCAATTTATCTGTTATGTACAGTAGATTGTATGCTTAAAAAGAGTCTCATCTCTGTTCAAACCAATCAGGAATAGATGTGTATATCTAGATGAAATGAGGACTTAATTCCGTCCCTTGTTTTCATGATATATTGCTTTAATTTATGTCTCTTTTGTACTCTTTTTACTCTGGATAAAACTATATAAACTATTGTGTTTAAATCACAAAAGAAATCCCCGTGTGCGTTGTTATCATTATATATTTATGATGTCCAGTTCATAGAATTGATTTCACATTGATGTTATTTATTTTAACATGCCTATTGATTCAAATCTTTGAAATTCACAACTAATTGATCACTTTAAAACAAATCCCTTGTTGGCACACTGACCTTCTCATATCTTTCGGGTTTACAACGTGACGCATCTGCTTAGATGTGTCACTTTGTAAGTATGGCACAGTGTGGTACATTTTTTACGAGCTGCAGCATCACAAAAAGTGACTTAGCGGTGGCATAAGGGTCTTATAAATAAGGCCCCTGGTAAGGCTTGTTTCTATCAATGAGATACACACAGAGTTATGGTTCTATTCCTCTGAACTAGTGTTAGTCCTGTTTTTTTGAATTTTTGGTAAAGCATATGGTAGGGTTTTTATGTTAATGTTGCCAGAAATAAATACAGCTGTATACAGTAGCCTGGATGTAGTGCTGGCCACGCGTTCAGACAGAGCAGAGCTGGAATGACCCGTCTAAAGACGGGCAGCGAGAGGGCAACTGGCTCATTAGCAAGAGAGTTAATGAAGTGTTGATAATGCCTCCAATCCGGGAATTGCTAAATTGATATTCCTTATCATGAGCAATGGCCGGAGTATTACTCAGATGCTTTATGCAGTGCCTTATTTGTCACAGCTCACTGTGCACACATCGCAGGATACTGTGCATCATGAATCCTTTTGAGGGCATTCTGTCCCGAATAGAGTCCGACTTTGACTTCATACACTCACGGGGCTGGGGATGTGTGTGTGTAAACATATATAAACATATACACATGGACAGTACTGGAAAGTAGGTGGATCCCACACATCCCAGGTCCGGCCAACCCAGGGGAACATGCTGAATTTATCCTGGTTTCAATTACCAACATAGCAACATAATTCAGCAATGCCCGCACCTTATCGTTCTGTTCAGTGCAGCAACCTGAAGGCAGCAGGGGGCTTTCTTATTTTATCATCCAACTTGGGCCAAAATAAAGGCCTGATTTAAAGGGCCTTTAGCTTTCCTTTTGTTCAAGTATCATCCTTACTGGAGTCATCTATACCCGAACACCTAGATGGCAATGCAGTAGATGGAAACAAAAGCACAGAGCTTCTTACCACTTCATAGGTCCTTTAGAAAATCTATTGAAGGCAGGTTTTTAACTTTGTTCATCTCCCTGTGCAAGGCATGTACTTGCACTGTAGAAATGTATGGATTATGTGTCTGTATGAGTAATTCACAAATATTGATTTGAATGGCACCTACTAATTATTTTTATTTAACACTTTTACAGCACTGCTCACCTCAGAGTAGGGTAACAGAGCACTCTACATCTCACACAGAGGCACAATAAATCATACAAGTGTATAAATCAATGTACAGGATATGTTACATAAAACAATGAGAGTTATAAGGTATAGGAATCACAGCTAGTTACACACCCAGTGCTGCAGACTATACTTGCCATGGGAGAGGGGTGCCACCTGATCACATGGATATACAAAGCCATCCGAGAAATCACTGGAACCCCCCTCACAGGGTTCCAGAATAATTGGGAGCATAACCTTGGGAGGGCACTGAATGACAAAGAATGCAACCAGGCATTAGAATTCCCCCAGTTTGTCTCTCGAAATGGGCACTTTAAAAGCATACAGTTCTTTATTCTCCACTGGACCAACCTGACCCCTGTGCAATTGAACAGTTTCTTCCCCGATGCACAACTCAACTTCCCCCATTGCAACGTACCAGAAGTAGATCTCAACCATATGTCCAGAAAGCGTAGCACTGAAGATGTGAGTTTATTGCAAATACCAATGCCCACCACATGTCCAGCCGGTATGGATTTTAACCGCTCTCTGGCAGAAGCCAGGAATCCTCACAGACCAGTCACGTAAGCGGACAACTTAAATCACAATGATAATGCAGGCGTACACACGCGTGCATATAATGCCTTGACAACAGTACAATGCACATACAACATCACCATCCCCCCTTAAAAAACAAAAATAGTACAATTGAAATAAAAAGTACAAAAGCAATAAAAAGAAGGCAGAATGCACAAGAAGTAACTAATAATGATGGAGGATACACAAATACATGTTTTAAGTATCCATTATGAAAGAACATAATCATCAAACGTCTTGGGAGCCTTCCTAACGCAAGCCCCTGCAGAAATCATTCCATACTGGTTTCCAGGTAAATTAGTGCGCGCCATAGAACTTTCCTCAGCACGCAACTGACTTGCTACTGCACTGTTGCCAGCCTCCGACTGAACACATCCAGGTTGCAACCATTGTTCCCAGTCAGAACTATGAACCAGTCATTTCTTCTTGCCTAAAATACTCACTTGTTCAGGTAATATTCACGAGCTGCCTCTCGTTCCACCAAACATTTCCCAAGACCAGTGCAGCGCCTTTACCGACTCTGTCGACCTGTACAGGTGCCAAAACGTTTGATACACCTTGCTTTCTTCTGACTGGGTTTTTATCATAGCTCAATCACCTACCACTAGATCAACTGCTACACGACAGTGTTTCACATCAAAATGATGCTTCATGCTTGCCTGTTTACTAACCACTCTTGAAGCTATATCAAAGTGAACACTTCCACCATTGTGAGTTCTATCACTCAACCATGATGGAAAAAGTGGCGTATGCACATCCCTACCCCTCAACAAAGAAAAAGGGGTCACACCTGCAGTACAATGCAGAGATATGTTATATGCCCAGACTTTTTGAAGGATAAATATGACAACATCCAGACCAGGGTATTCAGACATAATATCGAGTTGGAAATGCTGAATTACACAAATATCGAGTTGGAAATATCGTGACACAGAAATATGGATAGCAAGAATATCGTGGTCAAGAATATCGAATTTAAGGTAAGAAATATAATTTTCAAAACTATAGAAGTCAATAATATTGTTTGCAAAAATATAGTTGTTTAAAATATAAATTTTTAAATTAGTGTTATGTATTTTAATTTATATGTTAAATATATGTGATGTATTTTTTTTGTATAAGTATTGTTTATGATTTTTAATGTATGTATACATTTTAAGTAGTTATCAATATTATTTTAGGTACATTTTACATTTTGTAGTTCCATAGTGGGTTGTGAGTTTATAGGGGAATAGGGTGGTAAGTAAACTAATTTTAATAAATTAATGATTAGTTTTTATTTATTAATATTTACTTATTTGATATTTTATAGTGTTAATTGTGGGAAGTAATTTATTTGTAATTAATTAATAATTAAATGATTATTAATAATAATTAATTGATATTTAATTAGGGTATTTGTTAATTTTTTTGTGTGTGGGTTTTACTGCTATAGGGGTACAGTGTAGGGAATACATTAATTTTACTTACTTTATAATTAAGGCTCCCTGTTTTCTGTTTTTACGGATTTTTACAGATAGATACAGACAGAAAACAACATGTTTTCTGTCTGCATTTGTTTTTAAAAGTGGATAAGTACAGACAATTGTGCTGTTTTTAAGTGATTCTCCGTGCTGTCTTTCATGAATCATAGCATAACAGCTGAGCAGATGGACAGCATGGGAAATTAAAAAAACTTTATGAAAATTCTTTAAATAACGGATGTGTCAAAATACATTTCTGGTATAGTGCTAGTATTTACCAGTGGATGTATTATTATGTAATATTTGGCAGCTTAAATAGCTAAAACACGACATCAAAGTATAAGTGTGCATCTATAAGTTAAATAAATATGGAAATTTTCAGTTTTACACCTTCATTTACACACAAAACACAAAATAAATATGGATAAATGAAAATAAATTGGGCAAAAAATAAACATTGATAAATAAAGACAGAGAGGTTAAAAAAATAAATACCATAGAACCGGGAGCCCTATTTATAATTAGTTGTTAAATACTATTAGTTTTTTGATTTAAAATCAGTTTTAATTGAGTAATTTATTTTTTTACAGTTTAATTCTAGCTGTGGGTTGTGGGGATTATATGGGTAAGTTTGGGAAGTCCATTAATTTTTATGAGTTTTAATTTGTTTTTTAATTAATAATATTTCTTTAATTGGTAATTAATTACGTTAAATAAAGAAGTACATTTAAAAATAATTTAGATGTAGGTTGTGAATTGTGTGGTGTTATAGAGTAGGAAATAAAAAAGTAAATTTATGTAATAATTAATGTTTTTGTTTTTAAATAATTTCTAATTAAAAATATTTTATTGTTTGGAAATTATTTGGTTTTTTATTTAATATAATATTTGTAGGTATTTGTCATATGTATTTAACATTAGAATATGTTTTTTAAACATTTTTAACATTAAATATATTTGTATTTTAATTTTTAACATATTTATATATATTTTTTGTTTTTTAAATATTTTAGCTTTTGTTAATATTTTTTTTAACTGACTTGAGAGAGAATATTAATTGTTACTCCTCTGAAATCCAACACTTTCCCTACTGTTGCACTCATTGGGTTGGGAATAGTAATTTTTACACCTCTGCTATCTAACAATTTCCCTTCTTTTGCACTGACTGGTGTGGTAATAGTAAAATTTTACACCTCCGCTATCCAACACTTTCCCTACTGTTGCACTGATTGGAGTGGGAATAGTACATTTTATCCCACCACTATCCAACACTTTCCCTACTGTTGCATCACTGGAGTGGGAATAGTAATTTTTACCCCTCCGCTATCCAACACTTTCCCTAATGTTGCAGTGACTGGTGTGGAAATAGTAATTTTTACCCCTTCGCTATCCAACACTTCCCCTACTGTTGCACTCACTGGAGTGGGAATAGTAATTTTTACCCCTTCGCTATCCAACACTTTTTTTACTGTTGCACTCCTTGGTGTGAGAATTGTAATTTTTACCCCTTCGCTATCCAACACTTTCCCTACTGTTACACTCACTGGAGTGGGAATAGTCATTATACCCCTCTGCTATCCTATACTTTCCTTGCTGTTGAACTCACTGGAGTGGGAATAATAATTTTTACCCCTCCGCTATCCAACAACCTCCCACCCACAAATTTCATCAGTCAACACTGTGTTGTGCCCGCTTTGCCCCAACCACAGAGTACCACATCCAGTGCCTCAACTCCCCTGCTCTCTGTGCCCCTCTCAGTAGAGTGGGGAGCCCCCATGATGATGGGCTGTCGATGCTTTTGGCCCAGGAACAATACCCTCACACATCAATGTAGCCCCCACTCACATTACTTTCTCACATGCACGCAGGAGTTCTTTCCACAACAGATGTGGTCCGAGGGTTAGACTGACGACTTTGGTGCTGGAAACCAGGGTTCGAGCCTCGGGGGTCGCGTCCACATCCTGTGATTCTGGGCAAAACACTATGGGCCCGATGTAGGTAAAACCGTAATACCGAGTCCTTAATAGCGAACTTTATCGATTCGCTATTAAGGACTCGCAAAATTGAATGTAGGTAGGAGTCGCTAAAATATTAGCGATTCCTTAACATTCCTTAATAACGAATCCGAAATTGAGATTAGCTAATAAGGAATACCTACCTATTCATTCCTATGGGCTAGGAGGCCCATAGGAATGAATGGGAAGCTATTCACTATTAGCAATTCGGTATTAAATAATGGCAAATAGCGGACGCTATTTCAAGGGTGCCAGGGTGTCAAAAGGACACCCTGTTGCACCCCTGAAATGTGCATGTGTGCACATGTGGCGCACATACATGCCCTAAGGGAATGAATGTGTTCCACATGGCACTTTAAAAAAGCAAAAAAGTGCCTTTTTAAAGGAAATCGCTAATTACCACCAACTTGAAGTTGGTGGTAATTAGCGATTCCTTAAGGCTAAAGTGCACTTACTTTCGTGCTACTTACATTGCATTTAAGGAATCGCAATTCCCGATTCCTTAAATGCAAGAGCAAAATAAGGAATCACAATTTTGCTATTCCTTATTTTGCTAGTAGGTTTAAACTCACCTACATTGCTCGAAGCCAAATAGCGATCGGTAACGCTGGAATTCTGCTAATTTCAGCGTTACCGATCGCTATTTGGCCACCTACATCTGGCCCTTAATCTCCCCGTGCCTGAATGTGTAATGTAAATACGGTGTACATGTAAAGCGCTCCAATACCTTCGGTTCGAGTTTGCGCTATATAAATATGCAAAAAAAAGAAAAAGACCCCCCTGTTGCTGCCCTCTTCCCCAGTTCCACCCTACACCCCAGTTGGGTACGCTGCAAGTACACGCTGGACGCACCTACCTACGTTTTTCTGTTTGAGCATCGGAATCAGGGATATTCTCCCTCCAGGTACCTTGTGTAAGTGTCAAGTTTCTATGTTTTAGAGCTTATTCATGAGTGCACTTACCCAATGTGGTTTGTCAAACGGCATGACTTGTATAACCCATGTTGTTGTACTCAATAAAAACATTTAAAATAAAAAATGTTTAACTATCACATACTTGTAGATATATGTAAAGAGTGAATGATCGGAGAAACTCAAAGTCAGGATATAAAACTAAACACAGTATTTTGGTTGTCTATTCTAACAAGACTTTATTACTTCCCAAAGGAACCCTTTTTATGGTCTGGCTTGACAGTGCAGCTGTTGCCAAATAATTATATTAGTGCTGCTAAAGAGAGGCGTTGGCTCTTCCCACATAAGACAGGAGAACATGTTTTGTTTGGGAAGAAATTGTGTGCTTCCACAAAAAAAGTGCTTGCCCTACATGCGGCTGTGCGTTCATAAAAAAACAACAAGGGAACCCATGGGCATTGAGGGACCTGGGGTATGTAGCATTATAACAGAACAGTGGTCCCGCATCACAAAATACAGCAATATTATTATAATATGGATACGATGATGCCTATGTATGTTGTCCAATAGAAAGTTTTAAATCATTTATTTGCACAAATATCAGACAAATAGGTGGGTGAAAAGTAATGTACATAAGGGCAGTAGTACTCTTGAATTGTGACTAACCCATTTTGTTACTTCTATCACATACAAGTTCCTGAGTCTTGTTTTGACAGTTTTTTTCCTTTGTGTTTTTTCACCCACCTATTTGTCTGATATTTGTGCAAATAAATGATATAAAACTATCTATTGGACAACATATATGGGCATCATCGCATCCCTATTATAATATTATTGTTGGATGTGGGAGCACTATTTTTTTAGAATACGCCACACAACTATAATCATTTGGTTTATTAATCCAGCTGGCTAAGCTTGAGCTTTCAGGGGAACACACATGGCATTGTAATGCTAGAAAAGTGTCTTGGATAACTAGATATTTTATGGTGGTTGCCTTTCTCTGGCAGCAGCACAGTTGAGATGAGGGCAATCATTAACCTACATGGAGTTTTAGCTCTGGTTTGACAGTGCTACTGCCTCTTGACTTTTAACCTACACCAATATTATTCTACAGATCTGGGCTTCCACATTAATATATATTCTATTTACTTGTGATGCTTAACAGTACTCCACAAAATCCCTTTAAAGCCAGACCTATTGCCAATGCTTGTTTACATTCTTAGAAGAGCAACAAATTGAGGAAAAACAGTAAAGATCTAACCCCACGACTTACAGTTGGCATGCAGCGCCTTGAAGGTGGTAAATAGTAAATATTTAGTCCCAGGTCTATAGTTTTGGTTGCTGACGTCAGGTGGGAAATGCTACATTGCCCACAGGGGTAATGTTCTGTGATTGGGGGAGCCCCAGCATCGTGTTCATTGTCTGTCCTGGTGTTTGTTGTTGTCTAGGTTTTGTGTGGACCAGACTGTCACGTATGCTTCGTGCTCTCTTGTGAGAGAATAGGGGCTGATCCCATTGTCTGCCTCCTATATTCAGAGTTCTCCAATTGCGTTGAGTAATTTATTTTAAGTCAGTTAGATGCTATGTGACATGTAGTGACGCACTCCAGGGGGATCCGTCTTGTTGCGTGTTGCCCATTCCAAAAGTGCCTCTCTGTTTTGGTTTCTAACTCCTTTTTATTTCTCTATCAGTTGTTCGAGGTAGCTCCTAGCTTTCAGCTTGTTTGTCAATATTTCTGCTTGTTTCTTGAAGTCTTTTGTTTGGCTACAGTTGCATCGTAGGCGGAGAAACTGGCCATAGAGGACATTCTCTCGCAGACGGCGCGGATGAAAACTATCAAATCTCAAAAGATTCTTTTTTTGCTGTGGGTTTGTGGCAATTGCCTGTATGTAACCTACACTCTTCATGGAAGATCGTGACATCAAGGAACTTGAGACTATTGTCATCTTTGGTATGAGTGAATTTGAGGTTTCTGTCTTGTTTATTAAACCAACCAATAAAGGTTAAGGCTGTGTTCCTGTCTATGTTCCATTGAATAAAGATGTCCTCAATATATCTCTTCCACATGGAGATGTGTTTTTGATAAGGCTTTGTCTCATGAAGGAGACATTCAGTTTCTAGGTTGAAGACATAAAGTCCTGCTATGCTTGGAGCGAAGGTGCTCCCCATCGATGTTCCGTTTGCTTGCAGGTACAGTGTTCCCTCAAAATCAAAAAAGTTCCTAGTCAGAGCTAGATCTGCACATTCTCTTGGTCTGTTAAAGTTAAATTGCCAGTCTTTTTTGTGTAGGGCTTGTCCTAACCCATTTACGTTCAGTGTCTGTGTGAGTGTCCAATGATTAAGCATGCCACAGGTGGTACCTGTGAGTCATATATATATATATATATATATATATATATATATATATATATATATATATATATATATATTCACTGAAAAAACCATAGGTTTCACACACGTTATAGTTAGGAATTAGCATTTAAAAAACCTTGCAAATTCACTTAAAAAAACCATAGGTTTCACACATGTTATAGTTAGCTGGGCATTTCCCTCGTAAAAAACCAATGAAATTCCCCCGTTATAGTTAGTGCAGGCAACTATAACTCACGCGACCGCAATCCGCTGCTGATGACGTCAGATATTACATCACTGTATTTAGACACTTATTTACCCATGTCTTTTTCCATTCATCTTTAGCTATACATATATTACATTTTTTTTTTTCAGAAAGACACATATGTCATCAGTGATGTAATATCTGACGTCATCAGCAGCGGATTGCGGTCGCGTGAGTTATAGTTGCCTGCACTAACTATAACGGGGGAATTTCATTGGTTTTTTACGAGGGAAATGCCCAGCTAACTATAACATGTGTGAAACCTATGGTTTTTTAAGTGAATTTGCAAGGTTTTTTAAATGCTAATTCCTAACTATAACGTGTTTGAAACCTATGGTTTTTTCAGTGAATTTGTACGGTTTTTAAAATGCTAAGTAATGTATTTATTAATCTATTTTTTTTAAAAAACGTTTTCACCGTGCGCGCATGGCGCGCGCACGGTGCGCTTCATGCACCGTGCGCGTGCGGTGGGCACGCGGTGCGCTTCACGCACCGCGCGCCCACTTTACGTAGTTCGTGTCATGCGCGCACGATGCGCTTTGCGCACCGTGCGCGGAAAGTGGGCATGCGTTGCGCTTCGCGCACCGTGCGCCCACTTTACGCAGTTCATGCCGTGCGCGCACGGAGCGCTTCGCGCACCATGCGCATGCGGTGGGCACGCGGTGCGCTTCGCGCACCGCGTGCCCACTTTACGCAGTTTGTGCTGTGGGCGCATTGTGCGCTTCGTGCACCGTGCACTTCGCGCACCGTGCGCCCACTTTACGCAGTTCATGCCGTGCGCGCATGGAGCGCTTCGCGCACGGAGCGCTTCGTGCACCATGCGCGCACGGTGGGCACGCGGTGCACTTCGAGCTCCGTGTGCCAACTTTACGCAGTTTGTGCCGTGGGCGCACGGTGCGCTTCGCGCACCGTGCGCACGCGCGGTGGGCACACGGTGCGCTTGGCGCACCGCGTGCCCACTATACCCAGTTTGTGCCGTGCACGCACGGTGCCCTTACGCAGTTTATGCCATGCGCGCACGCTGCGCGAACTTCGCAGAATTTTTTCCGTTTGGGTGGTGCGCGCAGGATGCGCACATTCCGCGATTTTTCGAAACCCTAGAAATTCCCCTGTTATAGTTAGTTCAGCTAACTATAACTCGCGCGCCCGCAATGCACTGCTGATGACGTCACATATTACATCACTCATGACATGGTCAGTGACATCACTGATGACATCACTGATGATATCTCAAATTACATCACTGATGACATCACTGATGACGTCATCCAGTGAGTATGTGTTTCTGTAAAGTTGTAATATGTTTTATATATTTATAGTGAAAGGCCTATGGAAGAATGAGTGGGTGTATAAGTGTGTGAATGGATGATTTTCTAGGTGCGTAACTGACTCTATAAGTGAGTCATTAAATGTATCTTACTGCAGACTAGTGACTGAACTGTGTGAATGTCTGTATGTGTCTGTGTGTTGGTGTATAAGTGGCTGCATGGTTTTGTGAATAGCTATATGAGTGTCTATATGGGTTATTGATTGGTTGTCTGAGTATCTGTATGGGTGCCTGAGTGTTTGTGTGGGTAGGGTTTATGTGACTCTGCGACTAGATGTGTGAGTGGGTGATTCAGTGGGTGCATGGTTTTAGGAGTGCATCTGTGATGGACTGTATGGTTGGGTGAGTGTACGTATGGGTGTGTTAGTGATTGAATGTATATCTCAGTTGTACATGTGTCAGTAACTACATATGTGAAACGCAGTGTATATGTGTGTAAGAGTATATAACTATCTATATGTGAGAGTGTGTGATTTTGGGAGTGGCTGTATGCGCCATAGTACAATGATATCTGTGTCATGTGCTGTTTATTTTTCTGCAGGAAGACACAGAATTTGTTAGTATTTTTATGAGTAAGTGAACTTGAGTGTGTTTAACTGTATAGGTGAGTAGATTGGACTGTGATTAATTATTTGCATGACTGACTAGATGTGTCAGTACCTCAATGGGTGATTGGCGGTGTGTGAGTGTCTATATAGGTATATAAACGCACAGAGTGACTGTAAGTATGAGTGACTGTATAGGTGAGTGAGTGGACATGTATGTACACCTAAAAGTCAATGAGTGGGTGAGTAGTTATTGGTATTGGAGTATCTATGGTTGTCAAAATGGCCGTCTGAAATTTTGAGTCGCTATATCAAAGGTTATATTAGGGTGTGAGAAGATGCACTAATTTATCACATGGATGACATCATCAGTGATGTCATCAGTGATGTCATTTGAGATGTCATCAGTGATGTCATCAGTGATGTCACTGACCATGTCATGAGTGATGTAATATGTGACGTCATCAGCAGTGCATTGCGGGGGCACGAGTTATAGTTAGCTGAACTAACTATAACAGGGGAATTTCTAAGGGTTTTGTATGAGGGAAATGTCCAGCTAACTAGAACGCCCCTGAAACCTATGTTTTTTTCAGTGAATTTCAAAGGTTTTTTAAATGCCAATTCCTAACTATAACGTGCATGAAACCTATGGTGTTACGTTATCAATCGTGAACTGTGGGATGGAAAAAAATCAGATTAGGTTCGGATGTAATGGTGGCTGTGGATTAATCGTTCCATAACGTTGGGGTGTCCTTTTGCGCCAAAGTTAGCCATTCTTTTTATGGCAAAATTCGAAGAAAAATTTGTCTATAACAATAATCCTTATTCCCAATTCATCGGAAACTGGATCCGTTATATAGACGATATTTTCATGACATGGACCAATACAGAGGAAAATCTCCAAAGCTTCCATTGCTGGCTCAACAACCGCACTGAGGACATCAAATTCAGCATTAACTACTCTAAAGTAAGAATCCCATTTCTTGATGTGGAGGTATATCCATCTGACAACGGTTTGGCGACAACTTTATTTAAAAAACCAACAGATCGCAATAAAACGTTACATTTTACAAGCAACCATCCCAGGAATTTGCGCGAAAATTTACCCTTCGGGCAATTCTTACGAGTGAGACGTAACTGCAAATTTAAGGATGAATACGTTTTTCATGCTACTAGATTGTCCAATAATTTAATCACTAGAGGGTATCCCAGGAAACTCCTGAAAATGGCTATGAAAAGAGCTTGGTGGACACCAAGAGAGGAACTTCTCCAAAAACACGAAAAACTTCCACTAGACAGGATTGTCTGTGTCTCGACATACTGCCCCAATTCAAACAACCTCAAAAAGGTGATCATCCAAAATTGGCATCTGATAAAAAATCTCGATGCCTCACTTAAACAGAACCCACTTTTTGCCTTCAAAAAGGACCGGAATATAGCTAATCAAATCGTACGTGCATCCATGCCCAAAGAAAAACAAAGTACTTTGCGTGACTATGTCGGCCTCCCTCCAGTACAAGGACACCACAAATGTGGTACTTGTATCTGCTGTGACTCTACAGAAGAAGGCAATCTATTTGAACATAACTCCACATTTTGGAAACATGACTCTTTCACTAACTGCAAGAGCAAATTCGTGATCTATGGCATCCGCTGTCCCTGCAATCTATTATATATAGGGAAAACTACCTAAGAGATTCGTACAAGGATAATACAACATAAATCGCGGATCAATAAAAATGTTGAATCAGCTCCACTGGTCACCCACTGGAAAGCCAAAAACCATCAAACTAATGATCTAAAATGGACAGTTATCTCTAAGATAGAACAAGATCCAATGGGAGGTGACTTAGAAATAAAAATGTCTCACAGAGAGGCCTTCATGATATTAAAATTCAACACAGCGTCTAATGGATTGAATGAGATCTCTGAACTTTATAAACTGAGCTAATTTTGCTCTTACGGTAACCTTCCCGTTGCCATATGTGGAACTCTCTCAACACCAACTTGTCTCGGAGACATTTATTTCCTATGTTGTAGCAAGTCATAAATGTGCATATCGTATCACGAACGCGGCTCAATTCCCATACAAAAATTTCCATCACCGCCATCTTGAATTGGGCTCCCCAGATATTATTAGTCCTTCTTCGATGTTATGCACTTGATAAACAACCTCGCGTGAACTTACACCTCACGTGACAAGTTCGGCGTTGCAAATCGATCGAGGATACGAACAGAGATGCATGCAGGTAAGCCCACGCCCGGGCTCGCCCTTTCTTTCTTCAAGAAACATCGCCTCAGTCTTTATTAAGCATTACGAGTCTCCTCAGCTGCATTCCTTTTTACCTTTGCAGAACCTTATTGCAATTGACTTCTCAAATATACTGGCGACGTTAGCTCCATACCACTTCCTCTCTTGCTGATTATACGCAGCACCACGCCGTTGTGAAGTACAACACGCCTCCCCGAGGCATTTAAGGTACTAAATTCAAGAACGTTATGGAACGATTAATCCACAGCCACCATTACATCCGAACCTAATCTGATTTTTTTCCATCTCACAGTTCACGATTGACTCGCTCCACATGGCAGCTACTTTATACCTGAACAAATCTTTCTCTACATCGAGACTCCATTGACGCGCTACTTTTCATGTAAGCACATGACGATTATAGACGTTTCTTTGACACTTTTTTGGTTTCACCATCACAATTAGTACCATCTGACCCACCGATTTAGTGCCCCATTTCTTTCTTCTTTTTTCAGAGCCTTCTTTATTAGATCGGCTGATCTTCTTGCATTTGTCAGAGGTAACTATGGTAACACTGAGCTTTGTAGTTTGCAATCAGAGGTCTTTTGCCCCTGCCATTCTCAATGTTGGCTTTTATTTTGATTTTCAGGTCCTGATGAGAGAACCCCAAACTTGGGGTTCTTGAAACGCGTAGACCTTGTTCTACTACCACAAGAAATTGAAATTGGTTTCAAATTGGTTTAATAGTGCTATTGAAATCTTGCATTGTGATTTTCTGTGGTTTTCTAAAATAAGTGAACTAAGTGTTATTGTCATCATTTGTTTTTTCACGAGCTTGATTGAGTGAGCGAATGTTTTATAGGTACCAGTATGTTTGGCATAAAGATGAGTGTTTTTCCCAGAATGTTTGAAACGTGTATCTGAAAGGTTTGCTGTCCATTCCACGTATGTTGTCTCATGTATGTGATTTATATAAGAAATTTTGTTGTTGTCCGTCTTTTGGAAGGACGTTAAAGTGTTTTTGATATTATTAAATTTATTGATTAAATCGGAAAAAGAAATTATTCCAGGCATTTTGTAATTCTTCAAAATGTTTCCTCACAAGTCTATTTGAGGTTTAAACAGTAGCAGTATTAGCACTTCTGTTGTTCACTCTAATACGGGCTCGCTTTACTGCTCTTAGGCCCACCTCCTAATTTGGTTGATGAACGCTGAGGTGACAGCACACTGTGATGTTGCAGGGCTCGTGCCTATCATGCTAAGACAATGACCACAGGGACACACTTACTAAGATGTGGGTTTGGGGGGCATTGGCGGTCCTGGAGTTGTTGAGATGAGTCTTCTGGCCCTCATGGGTATCCCTGTATCATGCTCATTGACTCTATGGTACCTGTGGGTGTTCTGGTGTGGCTCTTGACTGTGTTCCCTTTCATGGTGCAGGTAGTTGTCGTGCTTAACACCAGCAGAAAGCAGGTGTAAAATCCCTGATGCTAATGTGTCTTATCGCCGGAATTTGTTTTGCATTGCAATTGGTGTGAAAGTTGTGATGTGATATTTTTTGTTTGCAGAACAATATACGAACTGAGCAGTTTATCTCGTCAAGATCCAGCACCTGACGCACTATTCCCAATCAATATAAATACAATGAGATTTCTTAATAGATTTTGTGTGTACACTGTAAGTACAGCCAATACCTCAGTGCAATTCAATACAGGATTTTAGTATTTAGAATAAATCGGAAAGGTGCACCTCGTGTCCTTTTGCACGGGAACGGCTACTCTCCATTTCATTATCAGCACTTTAATGGAAGTAAAGTTGAGATAAATCTAACACACTATTCAGAAGTTGGTGCAAACTGCAGATATCACCAGTATTCCAGCGATAAGTGCCCCAAAATTTAACACCATGGTGGACTCCATCAAATAACAGTAATAAGAACAAGAAAGAGTCACACAACAGTTAAGAGAACAACCAAAAACGTTATTATTTTTTTTCAAACTTTATTTTTTATAATAATAAATATATAAACAATAAACTATTTTCAAACTTTATTTTTTTATTAACATATATATGAACAATAAACTAATAAACAAAATGTAACAACAATAATAAAAAACAACAAGGCGGAACACTCCTGTGGGGACAATGGATATCGACGACAGACCTGGAAAATAAGAAAGATTCTTAAAAAAAAACCAACATGGTATTCTCAACAAAATACCACAAGAAATAAATCACAAATATATAAAATGCATACAGCTAACAAAATTTTATAAGTTTAACTTACAAAAACTGTAAATGTTGCCGCTTTAAAATATTTACCGAATCTGAGGAACATTTTTTGCAGAAGGCACCACGCCAACAACGTTTTTCTTCAGTTTTGAAGAAATGTTTAACTTTTTCCAAGGGGCAAACAAAGACCAATGCCGCCTTCTTCATTCGCAAGATTTGCCAAAGAGTTCTGTTACGAGGGGATCATAACAAAAAATACTCGTGCGGCACAGCAAGTATGATGAAACACCTAAAGACCCTTCATCCAAACAATCTTGCACGAGAAGAGTGCAAACAGATGAGAAACACTCCTGTTCTGTATCTGTAAAAAAGAATCACAAATAAATGTATATTAATAGCTTACAAATTTATACTATTCCATTACTGTACAAACACATTTTATATAAAAACTGACTATGAAACTATGGCCCTGAACCACAAGTGTGACGATCGTTAAAACACTACATGCATAGTGCATACTACTTTGAAGCAGTTCATGCCCTAAAGCCTACCTAACTAAAAGACTACATGCTAACTGACTAAATGATTACAGTACTATAAGGAGACACATTGGGTGACTAACAGGGTGTTTGCTAGAAGTGTATGAATACTAACTGGGGAATTGAAGGTGTGAAAGACAATTGTGTAGGTGGTTAGAGGACTGCATGCATAGTGGATAAGGGTTTGAAGCAGTCCATATACTAAGGCCTGGGTCACTGGATGAGTACTTGGGTGCTGACTGAATGATTAGAGTACTGCAAGGAGAGTGCCTGGGTGAATTTATAAGTGGTTGGGTTTTGGCACAGTGAATGGATTAGTACATGGTGCTGAATGGGTCACTAGAGGAGTGCAACGGCAGTGACAGGGTGTTTGCTGGAAGTGAATGGATACTGACTGGGGAATTGAAGGTGGGAAAGACAAGTGTGTAGGTGGTTAGAGGACTGCATGCATAGTGGATAGGGGTTTGAAGTAGTCCATGTTCTAAGACCTGGCTCAGTGCATGAATACTTAGGCAGTGACTGAATCATTAGAGTATTGGAAAGAGAGTGTCTAGGTGAATTTATAAGTGTTTGGGTTTTGGCACAGTGAATGGATTAGTACATGCTGTTGAATGGGTCTCTAGAGGGCTGCAAAGGAAGTGACAGGATGTTTCCTGGAACTGTATGGATACTGACTAGGGAATTGAAGGTGTAAAAGACAAGTGTATAGTATGTTAGAACACTACATGCATACTGCATAGACATTTGAAGCAATCTATTTGGTACTTAGAAACTGACTAAATAATCAGACTACTTCTAGGACAGTGCTTAGGTAAAACTTTAACATTTTCAGTTCTGCCACAGTGAACAGAATAGTACATGATACTACACCTTAGTGTCAAACCCTGACTCATTTTATCAATGCATAAGCAAAGACTGGCTTCTAATGCTACTAAAACTTGACAACATGACCGGTTTTAAAACAGTTATCTGTCAGCAAATACACGATGTTACCAAATGCTTCTCTCACAATCTGTACCCAAATGCACACAGACTCACAGTGTGATTTTAGACAAGCAACACTATCCTAGGAGTGTACAAAAACTCATTCACCAGTCTGGAAGAGTTAATGGTACTGCACACAATCTACATATTTAAGTACACCACATCAGTGTCAAAGTATGACTCATTTAATCAACGCATAAGCAAAGACTGGATTCTAATGCTACTAAAACTTCACAACATGACAGGTTTAAAAATAGTTATCTGTCAGCAACTACACGATGTTACCAAATTCATCTCTCACAGTGGTTTCCAAATGCACACACACTCACAGTGTGATTCTAGAAAACAACCACTATACCCAGGAGTTTACCAAAAATCATTCACTACTGTGGAAGTGGTAAGAGAACTGCACACAATCTTCATAATTCAGGACTGCACTTTTGTGTCAAAGCCTGACTCATTTAATCAAAGCATAAGCAAAGACTGGCTTCTAATGCTACCAAAACTTGACAACATGACAGGTTTTAAAACAGTTATCTGTCAGCAAATACATGATGTTACCAAATGCTTCTCTCACAGTGATCCCAAATACACTCTAACTCACAGTGTGATTCTAGACAAGCACCACTATCCCTATGAGTTTACCAAAACTCATTCACTACAGTGCAAGTGGTAAGGGAACTGCACACAATCCACATATTTCACGACTGCAATTTACTGTCAATGCCTGACTCATATAATGAAAGCATAAGCCATAACTGTCTTCTCATGCTAATAAAACTTGACAACATGACATGTTTTAAAACAGTTATCTGTCAGTAAATACACAATGTTACCAAACACTTCTCTCACAGTGGTTCCCAAATGCACACAGACTCACAGTGTGATTCTAGACAAACAACACTATCCCTAGCAGATTACCAAAACTCATTCACTACAGTGGAAGTGGTAAGGGAACTGCACACAATCTACATATTTCACAACTGCACTTTAGTGTCAATGCCTGACTCATTTAATCAACGCATAACCAATGACTAGCTTCTAATGCTACTAAAACTTGACATGACAGGTTTTAAAATGGTTATCTGTCAGCAAATACACGATGTTACCAAATTCATCTCTCACAGTGGTTCCCAAATGCACACACACTCACAGTGTGATTCTAGACAACAACCACTATACCCAGGAGTTTACCAAAAATCATTCACTACTGTGGAAGTGGTAAGGGAACTACACACAATCTTCATATTTCAGGACTGCACTTTTGTGTCAAAGCCTGACTCATTTAATCAAAGCATAATCAAAGACTGGCTTCTAATGCTACTAAAACTTGACAACATGACCGGTTTTAAAACAGTTATCTGTCAGCAAATACACAATGTTACCAAATGCTTCTCTCACAATCCTTACCCAAATGTACACAGACTCACAGTGTGATTTTAGACAAGCAACACTATCCTAGGAGTTTACCAAAACTCATTCACTAGTCTGGAAGAGTTAATGGTACTGCACACAATCTACATATTTAAGTACAGCACATCAGTGTCAAAGCATGACTCATTTAATCAAAGCATAAGCAAAGACTGGATTCTAATGCTACTAAAACTTCACAACATGACAGTTTTTAAAACAGTTATCTGTCAGCAAATACATGTTGTTACCATATGCTTCTCTCACACTGATCCCAAATACACACTAACTCACAGTGTGATTCTAGACAAGCACCACTATCCCTAGGAGTTTACCAAAACTCATTCACTACAGTGCAAGTGGTAAGGGAACTGCACACAATCTACATATTTCAGGACTGCACTTTTTTGACAAAGCCTGACTCATTTAATCAAATCATAAGCCATAACTGTCTTCTAATGCTACTAAAACTTCACAACACGACAAGTTAAAACAGTTATCTGTCAGCAAATACACGATGTTACCAAATGCTTCTCTCACAGTGGTTCCCAAATGTACACAGACTCACTGTGTGATTCTATACAAACAACACTATCTCTTGCACTATACCAAAACACATTTCTTCATCTAGAAGTAGTACTACATTTTATTATGGAAACATAACATAACTCATTTCACAAATTCATAAACAATGACTGGTTTCTAATTCTACCAAAATATAAAAACAGCACAGTTATCTGTCTACAAACACATGAAAAACACAAATGCTTATCACAGAATGGTTTCTACATGCACACTCATTGTAGAGAAAAAAAGTACTCCCTACACTTTAGCAGGAGAAATACCTTAGTCTGATTAAAATCAAAATAGTCTACATACATCCCCTCACAATTAAATAACTCATCTTTCAAGTTCTTTTGTAGATTAAGAAGTATATCAATCACTCACCATATTTTCTTTTACAGAATCTCTGCACTGTGCACCTCTCAGCAAAAACAAAGAATTGAAAAGTTTCCCTCTCATTTTCCACACATAAACATGTAAACATCAAATCACAATCCTTCACACATAAACTCAAAAGCAAACACACATTTCTATTGGTTAAACATTTCAACCCTTTCCAACTGAAATACATTTCAACCCTTCCCCCAATCTGCCTTCTGCCTGTTACCATAGAAACAGCTCATGGAACACTGCACTGAGCTCACAGGTCACAAGTTCAGCACACAATGTTGCTAATCAAGACAGGAAGTGTGCTTGACTTTTCAACATATCAGCTTATCATATATAATGTTCCTTACAATCTGTTTTTGTTAACTAATAAGAATCATACCTTTAAAAAACAGAAATATACACCCTACGTTTCAGTGTAGAAAGTAGTCATACAACTAATGATTTCTTGTCTTTTTTCAAAAAACATTGCCATAGATCCATGCACCCACCGCGGCGGATCCGCGCACCCAACGCGATAGAATGCGCGCACGATGCGCACATTTCACCGTGTTTTTTTTTAAAAAGGGGGGCCCCAGGGGGTCCTTCTGGGACCCCCTAAGCACCTCTAGAGGGTCAGAGTATTTCCACTCTTCCCCCTTTATATGTTTTACACACTTATTCCCCTTGCTTCTCCAGCCTTGCTTCTACCGAGGCAGAAAATGGCCGCCAACAGTTCCTGGTTTCGAATGTATATATAGTTTCCTTTTTCACACCATCTCTTAGAATGTTTAATGTCTGAGAAATTGTGAAGCAAGCACCAATTTACCTGGGTGCATTACGCTCACTTGTCTCGGATACAGGATAGACAGACACTGTCACAAATACCTGGGTCTCCCCTCTCCTTGTGTTTATTGCATAGTAAAAGTGGGAAGCCAAGGGTATACCCTTACCATATACTTCTCACTCTGCTTCGGTGTATAAAGATTATGTGCAGCGCACAGCTGTAGGAAATATAAGAGACATTTTTCAACCTCGGAAACAACTGTACTTTTAGTGGTCAAAACTTTGTTATAGATAGTATCAACAATTAACTCAACATAAGGACTATACATTAAACGAACCACAGACGTAGACAGCACAGGCTTAAGCATGGCAGAACATCTTGGGTTAGCATTTACAGACAAGGATATAAACCAAATTCTAGTGGGACCATCACTACTGACAGACATAAACATAGCACAGACAATAGCAAAGACTAATGACTGGGAGGCACTTACAGAAAAGAAAAAACAAAGAATACAAATGATACTACATGGGGTGATAATGACAGAATATTTGAGAGCCAACAGGTCCCCAGAGGTCTAATAGTTAAAAACACTCCCAGAATCTTTCTAGAAGATGCTACATTTCGCAAAGAATGGGCCCAGATAGCCTGACACTGCTCCAGAGACTGGCTAATACTGATAATCAAAACAGCACAAACATTATCAGAGAAAATACTAGTCGAAATCCAAACCAGTGAAGGAGAAAGGAGGGCAACAATCACATCTTACACAAAAAGACTGGACGAAATAAATAAATGAATATAAGGACTATTTAATACAGTCCAAAATAAAAAAGCTTCATAAAGACATGAGCCGTTTTGCATTCAACAAGACTCATACATACTCAATTGCTGACTATAAAATTCCAACAGGGTACAACTCTGATACCTCAAATAGCAATTCATCGGTTGGTAGTTCAACCGATTCAGAGACAAGGGCGAGTGATGACAACCAGAAATGGAACAACAAGAGTAGAAATAGAAGAAGACCATGGGCACTGGCATAGCAAGGATACAGTTATCCTACACAACCTATGTATCCCCCACAAACATTCTACCAACCACCTTTCCCCACACAAAGTGTACACATGCAGCAGTGGGTCCCACCGTTCACCACAATGATTCCCCCTCATTTCCAAACTACCCAGCGCCCCCCTTTTTTAGGGGAGGGGTCAAAACAGAAGGGGAGGGAGAAAAAAGAACAGCAAGGTGCATTGGAAGGAGGAAGATACCCGAGTCACCACCAGGAGCATGTCAGCACAACAGGGATCGAGTACGTCCAAAACCTAGTCACTGACTTATCCAATAAAACACTGACACCCACCCAGATGCAAGTGCTAAACAAGGGATTTGGGTTCGTACCCACCCGTGGGTTTGACAAACTATAATTAAACTGCAAACTGGCTGGCTTCTTCCGCATGCTATGCCTGAAGGCGCTTTTTAACAAACAAGAACCCAGTGGGGAACTCTCGAACACAGGACTACGTGAAAAATACACGTCCTACCCACCGACACACACCATACTGGTTGAAGTATTTGCTTTTGAAAAAGCAGTATACTCAGAAGTTGAGGATTTAGACACAAAGAACATTTAAACATTTCAAGAACCTAACCAGACAGTAAAGGATGGCTTTGACTGAACTACAGAACGGCTCTATCATAATAATCAAACCCGCCGATAAAGGCAGGAGCATTGTCAACCAGATAACTGAAGAATACAAAGCTGAATGCTTACTGTTGTTAAATGACAGACAAGATCCTATTCACAAATCTAACACCATTGTTGAAACTAGAAATTGCAAACTTGGTAGAGGAAGCAGAAAGTGAAGGTTTGATAACAAAGTCAGAGGGAGATTTCCTATGAAACACCAACCCTAGAACGCCCTACTATTAGACCCTCCCAAAAATACACAGAAATCGGGCCCCCCAACCAGGACGACTGATAATGTCAGGTATTGTAGTATCCTCATGTAAGGTTATTACTGGTCTCCTATATCTTGTAACTAGCTGCTCAGCCAGTGTGAGTGTTCCATGTGGAATTTTGACGTGACTGGAATGTTGGTGTGGTGTGAGACAGTTGAGAGGATGGGCTGAGCAGCTAGCAGGCTGCTCCTGGTGGGGCTATACTATGGACTTAACTATCCTAATAAATAACCTAAAGATATATCCTGGCTACGTCTGCTGTGTCACATCAACCTATGGAACCAGGTCACTTCAATTGGCTCATTGTTAGAGCCCTAGTTCCAATTATGCGATTTTTATTTCAAACCTATGCTGTAAAAAACGAAAACATGCATTAAAGACACAAAAGATTTGTTGACACATATTCGAGGTTACGAGTATAATGGTTAAACACACCTGCTATTGAGCTTGGATGTGGAAAGCCTTTATACGAGTCTCCCATATGATGAGACTCTGGAGGTATTTAGACAAACCCTACACAAGGAAGACTGGCAATTTAACAGACCAAGAGAACTCATTTTAAAATAGATAGAGATATATGGACGTCATCTTCATTCTATGGACGGGAGACAGGAGCGCAACCTTCATTGAGTGGTTAAATGAGAAGACATAAACCTTAAATTCACTCATACCATAGATGAAAATAGTCTCATGTTCCTTGATTTCATGATCTCCCGTGAAGAGAGTAGGTTACATACAGACACGTACTATAAACCCACAGCAAAAAACAATCTTTTGAGATTTGATAGTTTTCATCCACGCCCTCTGCGAGAGAATCTCCCATATGGTCAATTTCTCCGCCTGTGGCGTAACTGTAGCCAAACAAAAGACTTCAAGAAACTAGCAGAAAGAGGGGGCGGAGCCATGTAGCCTAACATGGCGGACATGCTCTGAAAGAGCACCGCCAGCCCGATAAACATCCTTCCACCATTCTACCTGCATCGCCCTGAAATGGTCACCAGGATGACTGCCCTGGCTTGGTGAAACCCTGGAGAAAACGGACCAGCCGATTTCCGGGTCCTGCGGCGAGTGCTCAGCTGACAGCCGTCTGGGCCCATGCGTTTGTGCGGGCCTGGCTGACTGGGTGCTGGTGGTCCTGGGGCGCGTTGCCGACTAAAGGGCGCGTGGCCACGGCGGTGGATCCCGGAGGCCTTCACTAGTTGGGACGAGGCCTGAAACTACTCCGTCGTGAGATTGGGCACCCCCTGTGGGACCAGAGCTATTGGCCAAAAACATTGAGGTGGGACGCTCCGGGGGACGGCATGACGGCCCGGGCCGGCTGCATCGCTGGTGAGTGCGACTGGGCTGGGCTGCGGCTTGTGATATTCTGGTGCCCCCACTGCGATGGCTTTGTTGCAGCGGAGGCAGCGGCTCGACAGTGGGGGCGCGGAGGCCCGCGGTGTCATCAGACCCAGGCAGGAACACTGAGGACTGCTGTTTCAGTTGCTGGGACCGGAAAAGCATTGCTTTGGCCCTGACTGGTGGCATTAGAGGTGACCTCCCCTGGGAATCTGTGGCAATCTGAGGCAAGGCACCCACTGGGGGGGCGTGCTCCCGATCAGGTAGGTGGCCGGACCAGGTTATGGTGCGGCCTACCGCTGGGTGGGGGCCCTCCCTCAGCCTCTGCACATCGATTGGGGCCCCGGTCTGTGGAGCCTGGTCCAACTGGTGCATTCCGGAGCCCACCCCCCCGGTCACGACGCAGAGAAGTGAACTCTACCTGAGCATCAACTGGCTGCTTGAGTGCACGCGCAGTGCTTGGTCCGGCGGCGTGATTAGGGCAGCGGAGGCGCTGGGGCACCACTCGTGCCACTGGTTTGTGATGACGGCCACACTTGGGCAGCTGAGACCAAACAGCAAGTAGCACTGCGCCAGGCCGCTCTGAATTGTAGCATGAAGCCAAGTGCAAGGAGAGCTGCAGGGGGTGAGTGTGCAGTAGAGGTCAGCTTCTTAGTCCTCCACAACACTGTTGGTCTACCATGTCTAAGGATAAGGCACCAGTTTTTGCCTGTTCTTTTTTTGTTGTTTTTTTTTGTTAAGTACTGCGTAGATCAAAAGTCTCTAGAATGATCTAGTCCAGACTTATTTGATACTACAATATATTTTCTCGTGATACGATGCCGACAGGGCCTATAGTACACTCCTCGGGGCAATTACACATAGTGGGATGGAACACATGCTGGACAAGATCAAACGTGGTGCGGTCATTTGACAGGCCAAGCACATCGGTGCAGATGTCCTCCTGTTGCACCCGCCCGCACCACACGCAGACCCATCGACTAAGCGATGGACGGCACGCTTTGCCACCGGTATCTACGAAGTAAGTGTTCTTCGCCCACAGCGCTACAGAACCCAGCATGTCATTGCGCAGCGCGCATTCAACCGACACACGCAGTAATTTCCATTGCACTACCCAGTACCTTCACTCAGTCACTAAAACGTTAGCAAACACACCCGTTTTAGTTATTGTTGCACTTAGTCACATTAAGCACGTGTAAATCCAGGCGGTATACCCTCACTGACTCATCCCTCCCTCCCTTCCTCAACAGTGCTCCGTGACCAAGGGCGTCCCAGCCCGAAATGCATAGGAGATCAAGATTCATAGATCTGCTAGTATGGATTACAAATGAACATTTGATATGCCAAACAATATCGAATTGAACTAATTTGCTGAATAAAAGCATTTAAAAACACGCATCTTAAAAGGATTCACTTTTGCATGAATCAACTTAGTTTGATTACCCATTGGAGTGCCTACCCAGGGGATGCACTTGCAGATCTCTGCAAGACACTACTCAGCTGTTCATTGATGGTGTTAGGACGGATAACACCACCCTGATTGCGCACCCAGACCTTATTGAACGAAAATACCTTTCACCTAGCTTATGCAGTGCACCACCCACGCCTCTTTCTGTACTCCTGTTGCAGGAGACAGACATGCTTGGCACTAAAGCCCCCTGTTTAACCTGATATGTCTTTTCATCTCTTACACGCAGGATTCACTAGAGGTTCCAGGGGTGTTGCCATTTTGATTCACTGCAGAGCCGCGTTCACACTGATACAGAGGTGGGCTGATATACATGGCGATACATCTTTGGGCATGCGACGGTGGCGGGGGAGCACATTGTCCTCTGCAGCATTTTCGCCCCCCGCCCCTTGGTCAGAGCTTCCTGGACCACCTGGTGGAGGTCTGAGGGGCTCTGCCAGAGGGGCTCGTGGTGGTGGGTGGCGATTGGAACGATGTCATGTCTCCTGTCATTGATAGATGGTGCCCGGCAGGGGTGGTTGTTGGGACCCCTGAAACCAAGCTGCAGACCCTAGGGAACATGGTAGGATGGGTTGACACATGGCAGAGACACAACACCTCAAATGCTAGCTACACATATTTCTCTTACACCCATATCTCATACTCTGGGTTAGATTATATATTTGTTCCAAAGGCTTTTTTTACAGGGTGCCAGCGGCTGCGATCTTACCTAGGGGGTTGACAGGCCATTCCCCAGTGGCCATCCACCTTCTGGTAAGCCCATGCCGCCCCGTGTCAGGTGGCGGCTCTCAACCTGGAATTTAAAGGATCCAACATACCATGCGCAAATCCATGGCACGCTCTCTCACAATGAAGAATTGGTGACCTTGGTGTGCACCTTGTGGGAGGCCATGAAGCGCACACTGCACAAGGTTGATATAAGTTTTTGCACTGCTGAGTGTAGACAGCGCAGACAGTCGCTCATTCTGTTAGAGGCGCAAATTATGACCATGGAACGTCAGGCCTGCGGTGGCGATGGGGCTGTGGCGCGCCAACAGTTGCGCCTTTTTCAGAAACAGTATCATAATGTGCTGCTGGAGGCGACACGAGGGGCATGGTTCACTATGCAGAGCAGAATGTATCAGTGTGATGACAAATCCGGGAAACTTCTGTTTAGACTATGCCAACAAGCACAGGCACATACTCTACTTCCGGGACTCCGAGACTCTGCAAATGCGCTGGTGACTGACCCAGCGGCACTGGCTGATAGCTTTGCGAGCTACCATTGATCTCTATACAGTTATTTGTAGACCGCCCTCCGTGGTCCCTTTCCGATGAGGCTCGAAACTCGCTGGAAGCTCCTCTAACCTTGGAGGAACTGACCACTGCTACAGCCGATTTACATTCGGGTAAAGCGCCAGGCCCCAACGGTTTCCCCTGCAAATTTTATAAAGCTTATATGGCCTTACTAGGCCCGCACTGCCTTGCCCAGACCACATTCATGCCCCCAGATTGGAAGCATGCAGAAATTGTCGTGTTAAAAAAACCAGGGCATCCGCCGGAACGCCATACTTCCTACCGACCGATCTCCCTATTAAACATAGAAGAAAAGCTTTTAGCCAAAGTGTTCGCTACCAGACTTTTGGTGTATCTCCCCAACCTGGTCCGCCCAGATCAGGCCGGATTCATGCCTCGACGTGCCACGCGCCATAATATTCATCTGGTCCACAACACAATAGCCGCTGTGGACCGTCATGGCTGCCCTGCAGCCGTCCTTCTGGCCGACATTGATCATGCCTTTGATTCGGTCAGCTGGACATACTTATTTATCCTTTTGAAGTGTCCCAACATTGGCCCCAAATGTATTTCCTACATTCACATACTGTACCAAGGGCTAACTGCCTCCGTCCGTATAGCTGGCCAGGTGTCCTCACCTTTTCCAATAAGTCGTGGTACCAGACAAGGGTGCTCATTGTCTCCATTATTGTTTGCTCTGGCCATTGAGCCGTTGGCAATGTGGGTTCGAATGGACGCCCAGGTTAGTGGCTTTGAATGGTCTGCCAGGGTCCCCGACAGAATCGTGTTATACGCAGACGATGTCCTCTTCTTCTTGACTGACCTTCGGTGATCGGGCCCTCGTGTTCTCCAAATCATGCGGGTTTTTGGTGAGACCTCAGGGCTCTTTATGAACGTTAACAAGTCTACGCTGTGGCCTTTGCGCAGGTCCGTAGCGGATTATTTATTTATTTATTTATTTTGCGATTTCTAGAGCGCCTGGTGACCCGTAGGCATCCCCGCGCTATTCAACCTATAAAGATCCTGAAGGAGGAGGAGGGAGTGTCTTATTTGGTGAACAAGAGGGTTTTAAGTTTCTTACGGAAGACCATGTAGGAGGGTTCCAGGCGTAGACTGAGAGGGAGTGAGTTCCAAGCTGTGGCGGCTTTGACCGAAAAGCGGCGACCGCCGGTGCGAGCCTTCCTGAATTTGGGCACCGTAGCAAGATGTTCGGCGTCGGAGCGAAGGGGTCTTGAGGCTTTATATGGGGTAACCATATTTTTAAGCGCGGCAGGGCCAGCTCCATTGATGAGCTTGTGGGTGGTACATAGGGCCTTGAACTCTACTCGTTGGCGGACAGGGAGCCAGTGTAGAGTTTTGAGGGCAGGCTTAGCTGACACTCTAGGGGAGAGATTCATAATGAGCCTGGCCGCCGCATTCTGGGTGCGTTGGAGTTTGTCCAGGGTGTACTCCGGGGCCCCCAGATAGATAGCGTTGCTATAATCGAGTCGGGCCAGGACAAGACCCTGAACAAGTAATTTCCTGGATGGGAGGGGAAGAAGGGGCAGGATCTTGCGTACGGACCGCAAGAGACCGAAGCAGGTGCCTGCTGTCTTGGCTGCCTGTGTTTTCATGGTAAGGTCGGGTTCCAACCAAACTCCTAGAGTTTTGATTTCATTTCTAGGAGAGGGGATTTCGCCGAAAGTGTCGGGCCAAGATGTGGGTGGGAAGGTAGTCCATTTATTGCCCAGGAGCATGATCTCGGTCTTAGCGCCATTCAGCTTCAAGGCCGAGTCACACATCCAGGTATGAATGTCCTGGAGGCAGTGCAGCAAGCTGTCAGGATGGTTATCCAGGTGGGACAGGGAGACGACAAGTTGGGTGTCGTCAGCGTAGTTGATTATTTTTATACCGTAGGGGGCCACTACGTCTACCAGGGGAGCCATATAGACATTAAACAGGGTGGGGCTGAGTGACGACCCCTGGGGAACTCCGTTCTTCAGTGGAAGAGGATCTGACCGGGAGTTGCCGTCCCACACCTGAAAGGATCGATGGGAGAGAAAGGATTCGATCCACGCTCGCGCTGTACCCACAATTCCTGCCTTGGCCAGGCGGTGTAATAGGACACGGTGGTCCACCGTGTCAAAGGCGGCGCTAAGATCCAGGAGGATCACTGCCACTGATCCCCCTGAATCTAGGATACACCTTGCCTCCTCGATGACAGAGAGGAGTGCAGTGTCCGTGCCATGGCCGGGTCGGAACCCAGTTTGAGATTGGCGCAAGATGTTGTTTGTCTCGAGAAATTGGGATAGTTGCGAGTTGACTAGTTTTTCAGCCATCTTACTGATACAAGGGAGCAGTGAGATCGGTCTGTAGTTGGACATGTCGTCCGGGTTCAGTTGGGGCTTTTTGAGCAAAGCCTTCACGACTGCGTTCTTCCAGTTGGGGGGTACCGTTCCACCAGCGAGGGAAGAGTTGATAAGGTCCCTGATGATAGGGGCTATGGTGGAGGATACCTTTTTAAGGAATCTGGCTGGGGCTGGGTCAAGGGGGGAACCGCTTTTCATTTTCTCTAGTGTGGACGTCACCTCGGTGAGGGAAACTGATCTAAAAGTCTCCAGCTGTGGGCTGTTGTTTACGTCCGCTGAGGCCAGGGTGGGAGGGGGACTGACAGTAGGAAGGGAGTCCAGTATCCGCTGGATTTTAGACTCAAAATAATTGGCCAGATCCTTGCTTCTGTCTGGGGGGGGGGGAGTGAGTGGGGGGTGCTGTTGGGATGTTAAGTAGTTCTTTAACTATCTGATAGGATTCTTTGGCTGAGTTGGTCGCGGTTTGTATTCTATTGTCGTAAAACGTAGATTTAGCTGATTTCAAGGCAGTTTTATATTGTCTTACCGCGTTGTGATATATGTCCTTGTTGCTGTGGAGCCAGTCTTTCCTCCATGCTCTCTCCGCCTTTTTGCACACTTTACGGAGCGCTCTAAGTTCGGAATTAAACCAGGGGGCATGGCGCTTGGTCTTGTTTTTCACCTCCCGATTTTTGATGGGTATGAGGCTGTCGAGGGATAAGGAAATCCAGTCTCTGAACTGGCTGTCTGCCAAGGTGGGGTCGGCTGCGAGACTGGGGATAGTGGCGTCCAGCGCCAAGGCCCAGTTGTCCGTCGAGAGTCTGGCCCAGGATCTATCCCTGGTAAAAGTAGGGGGGTTGTGGGGTTTCGTTAAGACCAGGAAGTGGTCCGTCCACGGAAGGGGGAGGGAATTGGTGAACTGGAGTGAAGGGATGTTCGAGAATACAGGGTCGAGCAGATGTCCTTTCACGTGCGTGGCTCCTGAGTTAGTCAAGGAGAAACCAAGGGCACCCAGTTCGCTGATAAAGTCAGACGATCCTGTGTCAGTTAGATCATCGAAATGGATGTTGAGGTCGCCTGTAATCAGGAAGTTAGATGTTAAGTGGGCCAGGGATGAGACGGATTCTAGAAAAGCGGCGGAGAAGGGGCCGAAGTGTCCAGGGGGTCTGTAGACCAGAAGGCCTGACAAGGAATAGGTCGGCGAGAGCGTCAGTGTGAACATACAGCTCTCCGACTCCTTGCTCTGGATCTCGGTAGATCGGCAGGAGAAGTAGTCTCGGTAGATGATGGCTATACCACCACCTCGACCTAGAGGGCGGGGTTGGGACATGATGAGAAAGCCCGGGGGGAGGGCCGAGACTATGTCGGAATTAGAGTGGCCGGTGATCCAGGTTTCAGTTAAGAAGAGTATATCCAGCTCGTGATCGACAATTAAGTGGTTTATGAGAAGGGCGTGCTTGGGAAGCGATCTACAGTTGAGTGTCGCTAATTTGAGGCCGGGGAGTGGGGCGGCCATCCTGGGAAGGAGTAGGTTACCAGGTTTGCAGATGTTGCACCTAGTGAAGGGGACATTAGGGTCATGTATGGCCTGACAGGTGGTGTTTTTCGAAGGTCTGAGGCTGAGGAGGTCTCGTCGAGAGTAAGGTATCCTAATGGCAGTAGGTTCCGGCATGGGGGCTGGCCCTGGGCCCGGTCGTGCGCGGACGGGCGCAGACGGGCTTGCCTTAGGCGCGCCTTCGGCGCGCAGACGGCGCTCCCGCTGCGCTCGTCCGCTGCACGTCCTGTGATTGCACATCCTTATGGGTAGGAAAGGGGGCGGGTGGGCGTGGCCTCAAGGTGGGCGTGGCCTCAATTCCTCGCCGTCAATGGCGGTCTAATGTTTGTTCTTAGCTTGTTCGGTGCAGCGAAGGGGTCGCTGTTCAGGCGTGTCTCGAGCCCGCTGCAGGAGGTGCCAGCCGGGTGAGTGCGCAGTTAAAAATACACGTTATTCAGGAGTGACACAAGAGAAATACAATTTTAAAAATCGGACGTCTCCCGGCTTCCGCCTCAGGAGATTTGCAGGGTTCTGATGAGTTAGCGCTGATGACAGCGCTTTTGTACTGTGGCGGGAGGGCGTGGCCTCAAGGTGGGCGTGGCCTCAATTCCTCACCGTCAATGGCGGTCTAATGTTTGTTTTTAGCTTGTTCGGTGCAGCGAAGGGGTCGCTGTTCAGGCGTGTCTCGAGCCCGCTGCAGGAGGTGCCAGCCGGGTGAGTGCGCAGTTAAAAATACACGTTATTCAGGAGTGACACAAGAGAAATACAATTTTAAAAATCGGACGTCTCCCGGCTTCCGCCTCAGGAGATTTGCAGGGTTCTGATGAGTTAGCGCTGATGACAGCGCTTTTGTACTGTGGCGGGAGGGCGTGGCCTCAAGGTGGGCGTGGCCTCAAATCCTCGCCGTCAATGGCGGTCTAATGTTTGTTTTTAGCTTGTTCGGTGCAGCGAAGGGGTCGCTGTTCAGGCGTGTCTCGAGCCCGCTGCAGGAGGTGCCAGCCGGGTGAGTGCGCAGTTAAAAATACACGTTATTCAGGAGTGACACAAGAGAAATACAATTTTAAAAATCGGACGTCTCCCGGCTTCCGCCTCAGGAGATTTGCAGGGTTCTGATGAGTTAGCGCTGATGACAGCGCTTTTGTACTGTGGCGGGTGGGCGTGGCCTCAAGGTGGGCGTGGCCTCAATTCCTCGCCGTCAATGGCGGTCTAATGTTTGTTTTTAGCTTGTTCGGTGCAGCGAAGGGGTCGCTGTTCAGGCGTGTCTCGAGCCTGCTGCAGGAGGTGCCAGCCGGGTGAGTGCGTAGTTAAAAATACACGTTATTCAGGAGTGACACAAGAGAAATACAATTTTAAAAATCGGGCGTCTCCCGGCTTCCGCCTCAGGAGATTTGCAGGGTTCTGATGAGTTAGCGCTGATGACAGCGCTTTTGTACTGTGGCGGGTGGGCGTGGCCTCAAGGTGGGCGTGGCCTCAAATCCTCGCCGTCAATGGCGGTCTAATGTTTGTTTTTAGCTTGTTCGGTGCAGCGAAGGGGTCGCTGTTCAGGCGTGTCTCGAGCCCGCTGCAGGAGGTGCCAGCCGGGTGAGTGCGCAGTTAAAAATACACGTTATTCAGGAGTGACACAAGAGAAATACAATTTTAAAAATCGGACGTCTCCCGGCTTCCGCCTCAGGAGATTTGCAGGGTTCTGATGAGTTAGCGCTGATGACAGCGCTTTTGTACTGTGGCGGGTGGGCGTGGCCTCAAGGTGGGCGTGGCCTCAATTTCTCGCCGTCAATGGCGGTCTAATGTTTGTTTTTAGCTTGTTCGGTGCAGCGAAGGGGTCGCTGTTCAGGCGTGTCTCGAGCCCGCTGCAGGAGGTGCCAGCCGGGTGAGTGCGCAGTTAAAAATACACGTTATTCAGGAGTGACACAAGAGAAATACAATTTTAAAAATCGGACGTCTCCCGGCTTCCGCCTCAGGAGATTTGCAGGGATTTGCAGGATTATACATGGACTTCTGACCTTTCCCAGACTTGGGATGGCATGAAATATTTGGGGGTCTTCATAACCGATCAATAGGAGATATCTAGTGCACGCAACATAGATGAATGAATGAATGAATGAATGAAAGGTTTTGGATAGCGCAGCGTTCACTCCAAGGAGCATCTTGGCACATTAGCAGAGAAAGGACATCTGAAAGGTTTCGCAGCAGGGAGGACAACCAAGTAGCGGAGCTTAGATAAGAGATAACACAATATGATCTGGGGTAGCAAAGATCCAAGTTTTCAAAAGCTTTGTGAAAGTAGGTTCTGTTTGTGTGTGTGTCAGCTGAGTGGGCAGGGCGTTCCAGGCTTTGGTCCCTAGGACCGCCAAAGTCTTTCCACCTCTGGATTTCAGTTTGAAATTGGGGACTGTTAAAACATTCTCTGAGGATGACCGCAGAGTGCGTTGGGTGGTATATGGCCTGATTCTAGATCCTAGATATTCTGGCCTGGTTGTCCTTATGGCTTTGTAAGTGATGGTAAGGATTTTAAAAAGGATCCTCTTATGAAGATGTAGCCAGGGAAGAATCTTAAGTTCTGTAGCTGAGGAGGAGTCTCTAGGCAGTTTAAGTACCAGCCTCGCTGCGCCATTCTGGACCACCTGCAATCTTTTCATGACTGTCTTTTTTGCTCATTTATATAGACTATTGCAGTAGTCCTGGCGAGATAAAATTAAGGCTGCTGCAACAGTCTTCCTAGCAAGCACCGGAAGTAGGTCCAAGAATTTTCGGAGAGTTTTTATTGTTTGGAAGCACATGCCTGCCATGACAAGTGCTTGCTTGTGGAAAGATAACGTGGGGTCAAATTTTATTCCCAAATTTCTCACTGTGTCTACTGTTGTGGGAGGTAGATCCAAATTTGAGGGCCACCACTTGTTGGGCCTAAATAACTTGGACTTTCCAAACAGCATAATTTCTGTTTTCGAGCTGTTACATTTAGAATGATTCACTTTCATCCAATCCATCACTGCTGTTAGACAGTGGTGAAACTTGTCTTCCGCCACTGTTTTTATTGAGAGTGAGAATCAGCTGAGTGTCGTCTGCGTATGCAATTGATTCAACATCAAAGGTGGCCACCAGAGAGAGAAGTGGTGTCATATAAAGATTGAAAAGGGTTAGGCTCAGGGATGAGCCCTGGGGAACCCCTGATGGCAACCATTTTTCTCCCAATGTTTCCAATGTTACAATCTGATGCCTGTTTTCTAAAAAAGATGTGATCCAGGCCAGTGCCTTGTTCGTGATTCCGCTGTGTGCCAGCCTGTCTCTCAAGATGTCATGAGAGACAGTTTCGAACGCTGACGATAAGTCCAACAGAACCAGTATCGCATCCTTACCCTGATCCAAGGCAAACTTTAAGGTCTCAGTGGTGTGGAGTAGCACTGATTCTGTTGAATGGCCAGGTCTGAAACCCGATTGCTTAGGGTGTAAGGTGTTAGTTTCTTGCAGGAAGTTATTGAGTTGGGTATTAACTAATTTCTCTGCAATTTTACTCAGACGTGGCAGTAGTGAAATAGGGCTGAGGTTGGAGAGAGTGGTAGGATCAGAAAGTTTCTTTTTTTTGGAGTGGCTTCACAGCAGCAATTTTCCAAATATCAGGGATTTTTGCTAGCCTAAAGGTGGTATTGATAATCTGATTGATGACGGGATTTATAGTATCCACCAAGGCATGTAAGGTTTTTGGGGAGCATGGATCGAAGGGCGAATCTGACTTATAGGAGAGGATGGCTTGCCTGGATTGTTCTAAATTAATCTCCTTAAAATATGTGAGTTTCCTTTTTGTCCCTAAGGCTTGGGCTTTATTTGGCTGAGGTGATATATTTGTGAAACCTTTCTTTAAGTCTTTGATTTTATTGTCAAAGAACTCATCGTTTCGATCACATAGGTCCTGTGATGGAGGAATTTCTTGGCCTAGGCTTTTTGGATTAGTGAACGATTTCACGATATTAAAAATAGTTTTCTGGTAATCTGCCTTATTTATTAAGTTAGAATAGTGTGTCTTTTTTCTATTTTAATTTGCTGATGATACGATCTCAGTGCTAGTTTAAAAAGCCGCAGGTCTTCTGCTTTATAATGTTTTCACCATTGTTTTACCACTTGTCTACATTGACCTTGTAAGGCTTTTAGATGGGGGGTAAACCAAGGGGCTGACTTTTTGTTGATAGTGTTATTCTTTAGCGGAGCTTAAGTATTGGCCAGTGACAGCATCCAGTCATTAAAAAGATTATTGTCAGTTACAGGATTTCCTGTAAGAATAGGTTTTGCGGCTTCTGCCATGCTCCGTAGGTTGGGATTAGAGAGCCTGCTGTTGCACTTCCGTGTGAAGCCTGATTGATTGGGATTTTTTTCTAGTTGGACATTGTTATAGTCGAATTTGAAGGGAATTAGCTTATGGTCTGACCAAGTTATCGTAAGTGGTGGGGCGATAGTTAAGTTGGCAGCATTAGTATATATCCCATCAAAGGTATGTCCTGCACAGTGTGTGGATCCCTTTGTCTGTTGTTTTAGCCCCAAAGTGTTTATAATTTCTGTGAAAGGTTTTGTATTGGGAGTATCAGCTGCTTCAAGGTGAAAATTAAAGTCGCCTAGGATTGTAAAATTTGCATATCTGACCACTAGGGAGCTTATACTTTCCCCTAAGGTATCTAAAAAGTTAAGAGCAGATCCCAGGGGCCTACAAATCAGAGCCCCCGCAAATGTAGTACAACTGTCTAATTTGAAACTAAACCAGAAACTTTCTGCGGCCTTTAGTTCTGTGATATTAGAAATAGAACATTTCAGGTGGTCCTTGTATATTGCAGCTATCCCACCGCCTTTTTGCCCATTTCTGTCTAGTCTAGAGATAGTGTAACCATGAGGAAGGGCTCGCACTACATGGGGATTGGAACATTCCGTTAGCCATGTTTCAGTGACAAAGAGGCAGTCAAAATTCCAGTTTGTCAGCAAGTCCCGAATATGTAAAGAATTTTCTGCTAGTGATCTGGCATTTATGAGGCCACAACACACCTGTTTGTGATGCATCTTGCCCTTGGAAGGAACGGTGCGTCCAGCCGTAGTACTAAGCTCATGATTAAAAGTATGTTAACAAATAAGGCAGGTAAGAGGGCCTTTAATATTTTCCGTATACAGGGGGGCTTGACAGTTATTGACTGATGAGTTGACTGTTAATAGCTCTTCCCTGGTATATGAGCATTTTGTTCCGAAACCAGCAGCATTTCTGGCCCTGGCTGCATTCCGGATGCCAAAGGCAAGCCCGCTGCGCGCGTCCGGTGCAGCATTCCGTTTAAATCCCCTCGAGGATCCCGCCACTGGCCCGATGAGCTGCTGGAAGTGGACGTGGCCACTGTGGGAGGGGCTGCGTTTCTCTGCTCAAACGGCACCAAGAAGCCGCGTCAGACCAGAAACGCAGCCTCGAAACTCTGGTTATGATGTGCAAAATACGCTAGTGCAAAAAAGAAGCAATAACCAGAGGAAAGAGCCCCAGAATTAGTAGTTACTAATGCAGGATGCAGTCCGTTTAGGAACAAGCATAACACCAAAGTTAAAATACACAGATACAAACGAGGTTAAAAGCATGTCTCTCTCTCGCAACCAGACCTTAATCCGCTGCGCGTCCGGTGAAGCATTCCGTTTAAATCCCTTCTTGGATACCGCCACTGGCCCGGTGAGCTGCCGGAACTGTGCGTGGCCTCAGTGGGAGGGGATGTGTTTCTCTGCTCAAACGGCACTAAGAAGCCGCGGCAGATCGGAAACGCAGCCTCGAAACGCTGTTTATGATGTGCAAAATACGCTAGTTCAAAAAAGAAGCATTAACCAGAGGTAAGAGCCCTGGAATTAGTAGTTACTAATGCAGGATGCCGCCCGTTTAGGAACTATATGACTGAATGTCGGCGGTCCTCGCCCGGGTTAAGGTGGAATTAAAGTCGTGGGCGGGCTTGCCCTTTTCCTTATACGGCCGCTTGGCAATTTAAACAAGCATTTGCAATGCAATAGGTCTCGCATTATAAAAGTGTGAGCAGCTGGCATTGCTAATAATAATTCCACACTAGCTATTGGCTTTGTAAATTATAACTAAATGCCATTATGTGTTTGTTTTATAAAATAGATTAAAAAAGGCATTGTCATGAACAATGCCAATAGCTTAAAATTTTGCAAATGCGAGACCTATTGCATTGCAAATGCAATAGGTCTCGCAGTTACGAGAGTTTAAGCTCTTGGTATTGTAATTAACAAATCCTTAGGATGTTTTCTATAACTGCAGCTGGCATGATGACAGGGTTAAGAGGTGTAGAGAAAGAGGGTTTAAGAGAGGGATAGAGAGAAAGCTGGAGAGAGAGGTTTAGAGCTAGAGGTACAGAGAGGAATAGAGTGAGTATAGAGAGCGATGGGTAGAGAGACAGGTATACTGTGAGCAGAGAAAGAGGGTTTAAGTGAGGGATAGAGAGAAAGCTGGAGACTAGAAATACGTGGTGTCAAGTAGTGTGGAAATATGCAGAGTGAATTTTTTTTGTGTGGGGTGAAATTATGTGGCATTAAAGTATGTCGAGTGGTTTGGAACTGTGTGGCATGGAGCTGAATTGTGAGTTGTGGAATTGTTTTGTGTGGTGTGGCATAGACTGCAATTGTATGGAAATGAATTATGTTCCCTGGATTTAAAATATGTGGCATGGTGTTGAATTAAGGGATGTGGTGTGGAATTAGTTGGCATGGCGTGGAGTAGGATTATATGGTGTGGAGTGTAATTGTGTGGCATTGAATTGTGTGGCATGGAATTGTGTTGAGAGGAATGGAAGTATGTGTCATGGAATGGAGTGTAAATATGTGGGCTTGAATGATATTATGTGGTGGATTTTAATTATGTCCCGCTAAGTGGAATTATGTAATTGAGTGGATTCATTAATAGTGGAGTGGAATTATGCGGCATGGAATTACGTTCCATGGAGTCTAATTATGTGTTGTGGCATGGAATTAATTGGTGTGGATTTGTTTGGTGTGTCCTCCAATTGTGGGGTGTTGAGGGAAATTGTGAGACATGGAATTGTGTGGCGTGGTATGCAATTGTGTTACATGGAGTGCAATTCTGCGGAGAGGAAGTATGGGTGTGGAGTTGAATTATGTGATGTGATGTGGAATTATGGGGTGTGGTATGCAATTATGTGGCATGCAATTCTGTGCCATGGAATGGAATTATGTGGTGTGGATTTATGAGAAGTGGAGAGCACTCTATTTTGCATGTAATTCTGTGTAGTGGAATTTGTTTGCATTCACTGAGATAGACATGTTACTGTGTGGCGTGAACTACAAGTATGTGACGTGGTGTGCAATTGTGCGGAGAGGAATTAAGTGCCGTGAAGTGGATTTATGTGACATGGTGTGAAATCAAGTGGTGTGGCATAGAATTAGGTGGCAAGGAGTGGAATTATGCTCTGTGGAGTAGAATTATGAGATGTGACATGGAATGGTGTGGCATGGAATTGTCTGGTGTGGAATTGTGTGGTGTGAAATTAGTTTGGTTTGGGGATCTTAAATTTAGGTGGTAGAGTGTGGTCCAATGTGAAATTACGTGGTATGGAGTGGAATTATGTCTCATGGAGTGGAATTATGTTGCATGATGTGGAGTTGTGATGTTGCATGGAGTGAAATTGTGTGGGCTGGAGTTGAATTGTGTGGCATGGAATTGTGGGGTGTTGACTAGTGGAATTATGTGGTGTAGAGTAGAATTAGGTGGCGTGAAAGTATGTGGAGAAGAGTTGTGTTGCATGGTATTGAGCGGCATTGAGAGGATTTGAATTGTGCGACATGGAGTGGAATTATGTGGCTTGGATTGGAAATATGAGGGTGGAGTGCCCTTCGGTGGCATGGAGTTGAATAGTGTGGTGCCGAATTGTGTTGCATGGAGTGAAATTGTGTTTCCTGGAGTGGAATTGTGCACCGTGGAATTGTGTGTCGTGAAATGCAATTGTGTGATGTGGAGTGCAATAGGGTGACATGGAGTGTCACTGAGTGGAGTGGAAACCATATAGCCTGGAGTGGAATTATGTGACATGGTAATGAATTGTGTGGTGTTGAGTGGAATTACGTGCCGTGGAATTACGTGGTATGGAACCGAAATCATGTCGATTTGAATTGTGTGGCATGGCATTACATGCCATGGATTGGCTTTAAGTGGTGCTGTTTTCTTTGGCATGGAATTGTGTGGTGTGAAATTGTATGGCGTGCAATTGTGTGCCATGGAGTGTAATTTTGAGACATGGAATTGTGATGAGTGCCACAGAGTGACATGGAGTGCAATTGTGTGTAGTGGGATTAACTGATGTGGAGTGGAATTATGTGACGTGGTGTGGAATTATGTGGTTTGGACTGAAAGTGTGTGGCATATAGTATAATAATGTGGCATGGCTGTACGTGACGTGCAATTGTGTCGCATGGCAAGGAATTGAGTTGAGGGGAAATATGTTGATCTGAATCATGTGGCACGAAAGGGAAGATGCATTAAGTGACACAGAGTGGAATTATGTTGTAGGGAGTGAAATTATGTGGCATAGTATGTGTCATGATGTGGATTTATATGTTGTGCACTGAAGTGGAATTCTGTGTTATGGAGTAGAATTATGTGGCATTGAATTGTGTGAGTGGAAATTTGTGGCCTGAGCGTTATTCTTAGATGTGGAATTGTGTTGCATGGAAATTATGTTGCATGGGGTGAAATGATGTGGTATGGAGTGGATTGAAAAGAGGTGGAGTGGAATTATGTGACTTGGAGGGGTAATATATGGCATTAAATTATGTGGTGTGGAGTTGAACTACGTAGCGTGGAACTTGGTTGCGTGGGATTCTGTGATGTGGAGTCGAATTGTGAGACATGGAATTGTGCAGCAGGGAGAGCAATTGTGTGGCATGAAGGGCAGATGTGTAACTTGGAGTGCAATTGTGTGATGTGGAATGCCATTGTGTGGAGTGGAGTCACGTAGGGAGGAGTGGAATTATGTTACACACATGGCATGTGACTCGTGTTGGTTTGTACAGATTTCTATCTGATTTTCGGTTTGTACAGATTTCTATCTGATTTTCGTAGTGTTTAGCATTATTGGGGCCCCATAGGTCATTTAAGTGCCTGCTGCTTGTTTCCTCTCACAAGAGCAGAGCATCAAAGGGCTGGGTGAGAAGGGAGGGGGGAATGCAAAGGTCAAAGCGCGAAAGTGAAAGTAATTGAGCAGAGCATCCAAGGACTGGGTGAGAAGGGAGGGGGGAATGCAATTAGCAGAGGAGCAGCTGTGCACGTGCATGTGTTCTCGTGCACTCAAGGTTTAGGCCAGCCAAAAGTGTGGGTAGCACTTTGAGAAACCCACATATAAAATGTCTCTTCGAGCCTTTGGCTCGCGAGACCTAAAAATGGTGGCCTTCCTCGGCTCCTATATCAACTACACAACCACCCCTATCCCATCCCACAGACATGCTTTAGGCAATTGAACACAATGCTCAATGGGTTCCTGTGGGCTGGAGGAACAATTAGAATAGCACTTCGCACATGTTTCCTTTCTACCTACTGCGAGGGCATCACGGCCGCCGACATTCAGTCATATTATGCAGCTTCTCACCTGCAGACCTTAATGATTGGTGGTATTGCCCAAGAGATGAGCTGGCATATGCGCTGGAGCATTGGCTGCTGGGCGATCCATCCCTTTATAAATACTTGTACGGCTGGGACAGCTCTTGTGCCCTTCCTCCAGCTACCAGGGTGGTATTTACATTATGGCGTCAATCTCTTCGCCGTATATGATGGTTGAACCGCCTGACAGGTGAGGCCCGTTATGGCATTATGGTCTTCTTCACATTCTCCAGGGTCTCTCTCTCAAATCTTTTTCAGACCTTCAAGACAAATACTCCATCCCACGCACCCAATTTTACAAATATCTGCAGTTTTGTCACGCAATTACTCCCTATCTCAGAAATCTTACTGCCCTCCCTGAATTCAGTCAACTGGAAGGGAAGCTCCTTATGGGCGACTTGTCTGATCACAAAATATCTAAAATATATCAAACACTTATTACTAACAGCGCGTCAACACTGGAGCCCCTTAGGGAGGCTTGGCAGACAGATCTGAGCCCTATCAACAACGATGATTGGAGGGAAGCATTGGAGTCCCCTCTAGGGGCTGCTATCTCCTCGCGACTGCGATTAATACAGTTAAAATACTTACATGGAGCATATTTTGCTCGACTGCGGCTTCACAAGGCTGGTCTTATTGCCTCCCCAGCGTGTCTCCACCGTGGAGCGGAAGAGGCCACCTTTTTGCACACAGTGTGGACATGCCCAGCTCTTGTCCGGTTTTGGAGGGGTGTAAATAGATGTCTGGCTGACATGCTAGGTTGGGTCATACCGAGTACACCACAATTAGTGTTGTTGCATATTACTGAGGACAAAGGGGGTAATAGATATAAGCAACATCTATTGTTCCTGGGTTTGACTGCAGCTAAACGCAACATTGCCTGCTCTTGGAAGGCATCATCTCCACCCCTATTAGGGGTATGGAAGCTAGGGTTGGATTTCTGCATGGGGTTAAAGGAGCCAGTTTTTAAAGCTTGTGGTTGCCCTCAAAAACATATATGTATATGGCAACGCTGGGCAGATTACAGGGATATTATCCTGACTCCGCCATCTCGACACCCATCGCTGGACATGGACGTTCTGCCCCCCACCTAAAAAAGTTCTGTGTACACAGTCTTCAATTGATAATGGGATTGTATCACCTAAGTAGTAGATGGAGATCTGGACACTCCTTAAAGACGCTGCTCCTACGCTTTCTACCGCAGCTGGTTCTTTTTCGTTCTGTGTTATATCTACATTCGTTTCTTTTTATTTCTTTTTTCCATTGGTTTCATATAAAATGTACAACAATGCTCATGTATGCCAATACTGTATTCCACCTTAACTGCATATGATACTACTGTCTGAATATATGGTGGACAAGGAAAACATCAATAAAGTTTGTTCTTACAAAAAAAGAAACAAGCAGAAATATTGACACACAAGCTGAAAGCCAGGAACTACCCTGAACAACTGATAGAGAAAACAAAACAAAAAGCTTGAAACCAAAACAGAGAGGCACTTTTGCAAGGTGCAACACGCACAAGACAGACCCCCCCCCCTCCCCCCGGTGCGCGTCACTACATATAACATAGCATTTAACCGAATTAAAAAAATAATTCAATGTAATTGGAGATCTCTGAATATAGGAGGCAGATAATGGGATCAGCCCCTATTCTCTCACAAGAGAGCACGAAGCATACGTGACAGTCTGGTCCACACAAGACCTAAATATCACACACAGTACGTCCGGCTGTATGTGAATAAAGGGGAAAGAAAAAAGAAGAAAACTAGAGGTTGTGTAATGGCAGAAGGGCTGTGAGGGAAGAAAGAACAAGGGGGAGAAATTCCCTTCAGGACGAGAACCCTCACTCACCGTTGAGTGACATGCTTCATCATATGGGTTCCCTCCTCACACCGAGGTGTGGGCTACAACTACACAGGACTGCAGTGTTTCCAAAGTGTTGTCCACAAATTGAAGACGCACTCAGCAAAGGATGTTTCATCAGAAACTTTACTTTCAACCCGGCATTTCATTCCAAATATTTTCATAGCCTGACGCGTTTCAGAGCTCCTGCTCCGTCATCAGAGGCTTGCTAACAGTCCACAGAAGCAGTAACCCACCCTCTTCTCCCCTCTGCATGCTAGTAAGTAATTACCCTCAGGTAGGCCTCCCAAGTGTTTCAGTGCTTGTGCATGCTGGGAATTGTGGTATGTGTTGTGCACCATTATTTCCCTCAGTGGCATATGTGTTCATGTTGCAACTTTATTTAAAATATTTCAACCCTGCCTCCACTCACTGCTACCACTCAAAGAGCTCCACTTACAAACGTGTCGAGCCCACCCATTCACGTTCAGTGTCTGGGTGAGGGTCCAATGATAAAGAATGCCACAGGTGGTATAAATAGAGTCCTGTCCCACAGTTACCACCTGTGGCATTCTTCATCATTGGACCCTCACCCAGACACTGAACGTGTATATATATATATATATATTTCCCATCAAATGTGGTCTCTAAGCAGCGCACTCTTACTGCCGGTGCAGCGTTGGGATGTCAGACCACGGACCCCAGACAATGATTCACCAAATGGAGACGCTGCACTCCCAGAGGTTTTGGCACACTTCTTTATTCAATTCGCACTCCTTCAGACCCCACGACGCGTTTCGACAACAGTCTTCCTCAAGTGGGTGTGGTCTCTGATAATCATATTTCCTCTTTCTTTATATTTGTGCACAGGCCTTATGGGATATGTAGTTTTTTGTAGCTAAGTGCTTTTAGTTAAAAATGATAGTCATTTCCATTTCAATTCCATATTGCGCTGTTTGTAGAATGTGCAGCTGGCCCCCGGACCCTTTCTCCAAACACAGTAAGAGTGCGCCGCTTAGAGACCACATTTGATGGGAAATGTTTTTGTAAGCAGCGGCAACCGGTGTATGACTGTCATCGCAATACGAGACTATGAAATCGGCGGGGAGGTACTAATCTCCCGCACGTGTACTTGAAACACTGGAAGACAAAAGTCAAAATTACTTCCAAAGTGCCTTGCGCGATTTTACCCTCGTGGGACCAGCTCCTCAACACAATATGGGGAACTGTGGTCCCTTGCAACTGAAAACACCGATGCGGCCCGTTATTGTGTTTGGAGAAAAGGTCCGGGGGCCAGTAGCACATTCTACAAACAGCGCAATATGGAATTGAAATGGAAATGACTATCCTTTTTACCTAAAAGCACTTAGCTACAAAAAACTACATATCCCATAAGGCCTGTGCACAAATATAAAGAAAGAGGAAATACGATTATCAGAGACCACACCCACTCGAGGAAGACTGTTGTCGAAACGCGTCGTGGGGTCTGAAGGAGTGCGAATTGAATAAAGAAGTGTGCCAAAACCTCTGGGAGTGCAGTGTCTCCATTTGGTGAATCATATATATATATATATTCACTGAAAAAACCATAGGTTTCACACATGTTATAGTTAGCGGAAATTTTACTGATAAAAAACCAATGAAATTCCCCCGTTATAGTTAGTGCAGGCAACTATAACTCACGCGACCGCAATCCTCTGCTGATGCTAATACTGTATTTAGACACTTATTTGCCCATGTCTTCTTCCATACATTTTTAGCTATACATATATTACAAATATTTTTTTTTCATAAAGACACATATGTCATCAGCAGAAGATTGCGGTCGCGTGAGTTATAGTTGCCTGCACTAACTATAACGGGGGAATTTCATTGGTTTTTTATCAGTAAAATTTCCGCTAACTATAACATGTGTGAAACCTATGGTTTTTTCAGTGAATTTGCAAGGTTTTTTAAATGCTAATTCCTAACTATAACGTGTGTGAAACCTATGGTTTTTACAGTGAATTTGTACGGTTTTTTAAATGCTAAGTTACTTTACGCCATTCGTGGCGTGCGCGCCCACTTAACGCAGTTCGTTCCGTGCGCGCACGGTGCGCTTTGCGCACCGTGCGCGCACAGTGAGCACGCGGTGCGCTTCGCGCACCGCGCGCCCACTTTACGCAGTTAGTGCCGTGCACGCACGGTGGGCACGCAGTGCGATGACAAAGCAAGAAAGCACGTCAACAAATCTGTTTCTGCTTTCCTCCGTGACTATGGTATGGGTGCCATTTACCACAACAACTTGCGTTATGACATGCAAGACATTTATAGAGGAGATGGTGTGCACTTGTAGGTACCACTAAAAAATCATTTCATAAACACAACGGCTCTTTTTAGAGCCCCCTAATATCTAAACACTTAAATCTGATTTTCATTTTTTTTTTTTCCTACCGTACGCTTACCGTAAGCTTACCGTACGCGTACCCCGTGATTTTTTTTAAAATCAATAAATGTTTTCTTTGTACTTTTCTGTCCTTCTTTGACCCCCTTACAAATGTTAGGGGGTCTGTAACTCTCCTCATTGCCCCCTTTCCTTGTTTTCACTCTTTTTTTCAGAGTGAAATACACAAAATGGCGGCCGCCGCTTCCTGGTTTCGGCCGATTCGAATGTTTACTAAGATCTAAGAGCCAATCAGAATCGCGCACGCGCACGCCACCGTACGCTTACCGTAAGCGTACGGTAAGCGTACCGTAAGCGGGCTCAGATATATATATTGATTTAAAGGCTATTTTCTCAGAATCTACTGAACAGATTTACACCAAACCTACAAAAGGCACTTCCTTGACCTAGGGACTACCTCTCTGCCAAATTTTGAGTAATTCTGTTCAGCCGTTCGGGCTGTAGCTCGTTCTAAAGGTCCTATGGAAAAATGCATGGGAAAAACGCGTTTTGGGACCCCCCTTTTATCTCAGCCCCCGCTTGACGGATCCCCCCGAGACTTTCAGGGTAGGAGCGGAGCGTAGCGCCCCACCTATTTTGAGAAATTCGCGAGGATTCGTCGACCGGCGCCAAAGTTATTCAAAATAGAATGTTGAGGTTTTCCTATGGAAACGTGGTCCTAACTATAACTACCTACTGGCGACCGCCAGTAGGTAATATATATATATATATATATATATTATAATATATATATATATTAATTTTTCACACCATCCCAGAGAACGTTTACTGTCTGAGAAATTGTGAAGCAAGGACTGATTTATCTGGATGCATTATGCTCACTTGTGTCGGATACAGGCAAGACAGACACAAATAACTGGGTCTCCCATCTCCTTGTGTATACAGAACCTCAGGCTGTTAGTCATGTTGTGTTGCCTAATTCACTGAATTGTACCCTGACATGTGTGCTTAGAGGGTTGGAGTGGTGGTAGAGGAGCTATGGTTATGCACTATTTCAAGTGGTAATTGACGCTAACTATTAAACGTGCCCATTTTACAACACTGGTCAGCCTGGTGTCGAGAATATTCAATGATTTATCCATGTGGTCACCTCACAAATAAAGACTGGGCCATGTACTCCGAATACAATGTTCCCAGTGAAAATCTGTGCAATGAAATGTCGAGCTTGCACACATGAGGGGCTGCTGTGTTCATAAGGATACCTAGGGAGAGTGGAAACAGAGGCCGTATAAATGGAGAGCGGCTGGTTCACGGCATCCACTGGACCAAGTGATGTAAAACATATCTGATCAGATGAAAAAGCAGCAACCACACTGGAAGTGTATTTGCAGGAGACGAGACCATAACATGGGCATCAGAAAGCCTCTTTAAAACTTTAGAGCAGCATTCCTCCTTCATCTTCAAAGTGAGGCGAGCACTTGCTAGACAGGATTAGAATTTCTATATGGGAGGGAGAGGATAGAGGGGGGAGAGGGCATGTGATGTCACTTTCACTACCCCTGGCAATTTGGTGAATTGATGCTCATGGGAGGTTGGACGGAGAGCTGTAACATGGACACTGTGTTGGATGGAAGGGAGAGCAACAATACGAACAGGGTGATGGAGGAGGCAAGCAAAAGGACATACAACAAGAGGGGGGCAGGAGGGGGCAAGCAACACAACAGACAGCGGGAGCAAACACTTGTAATCTTATGGAGTGCTTCCATAACAAGAAAATAGTATCTCTGAAAGCGTAAGCAGTGGAAGGACACTAGGCAAAGAAGCAGTACTTAGGCCAAGCTCCAGGGAACGGCCAAACACAAGAAGAGGAAGTGAAGCAGGCATGTGCTGGCCCAAGAGAAGCAGGCAAATGAGAGTGATGATAAAGCCAACCAACGGTAAGCAATGGGCAGACTGTAAGCCCCCTGTAAGTAAACAAAATGTCTCACAAGTGACAGTCCCCTTGAGTAAGGAGTGTGAGGAAACAACTCATTCAATCTGAAGCAGTGTAAGGCAGCAACATTCCAAGCATTGGACAAAAATATGAAAGACATTACATACAGAACATCTAATTAAAATATACAAGAAAAACATCCAATGATAACCAAGAGAGTGACACAAAACCCACTCTATGTTTCAATAACAGACTAAAGCTGTCCATAGGCGAATCCTAAAGAAAACAATGCAGACAACTTAACTGATTGTGTTATGAGATGGGATCAAATAAAATAAAACTCCAAGACAGCGTGAGCCAGCAGCTGTCCACTTGCACCCTAAAGTCAAGCTGGAAGAAAACATTTAGACAGATGCCTTTGGGCTATAAAAAATACACATGATAAGTAGTGTCAGGGGGCTGGTGGATGAACTCATAAAATGAGGGTTATAAGAATGAAGGCTGGGAATGTCTATTGAGACCACTGGAGCCCACCTGGCCTGGATTTACACACCCCGTTGCCTCTCATCACAGAGATATCATCTATTCAAATCATTTTAAGGGACTGTGGTAGGCACAAAGCACAGAGTACAAGGTAAAACTCTCTATGACACCCACATTCTACAGAGGTCTCTAAGGAGTGACATTAAGCACCCCTCTATTGCTAGCCTTACTCCAGCAACAACATCTTTATACATTCAAAGTTTGCTCTTCTTTACCAGCCATGTAAGGTTTCCTCCTTATGCACCCTGTGAGAAATTGGGTTACTGGTTGAGGGGGTGGGGTGGGGTGTCGTCACCTACTCAGGCAGCAACCACAATCCTTGCCAGGGTGAGGCACAAGTAAAACCTGAAATAACCTGTGGACAGCCTTCTGATCGCTTGGCGCAGATCAGTCAGGCTCAACTTGGAGGCAATGTATAAAGTATTTATGCAGCATTTCAAACAGGATTAAAGTGAAAGCACAACACAAAAAAAATCCCACACAATTTCTTTTTAAACAGAGCAACATTTGATCAATAAATCAAGACCAAAACAGTAGAAGTCGAATGAGTAGTACCGGAGATATGCAATTTTAAAGATTTAAGTGAACATAGTGGGAGAAAGTCACAAGTTCAGGCCGACCGTGATGGAGTGTGGGTCGGATACAGGGATCATGTTACTCTTGTTCAAAAGTTACGTTGTCAGTCCAGCACAAAGACTCCCATCCACAGTGGAGAGGGCCACGAGGAGCAGGGAAGCTCCGCAGCCGGTCGTTGATGTAGCGTCAAGAGCAGACCTCGCATCGTGGGCGGTCGTTGCTGTGTTGCGAAGATCCCGGTGTCATCGCAGACAGTCAGGCCAGAGCTGTGTGATGGGGCTTCCAGCGTGCAGTTGATGCTGTAGCTTGATGGGTCAGGTTGACGTTACTTTGATTTGACAGGCTGTGCGAGAGACAAGGTTTTGGCACCAATGGGATCATTTGTGGTTGCAAAGAGCCCAAAAACTTCAATTCAGCTCACGGAGGCCACACCAAGGGTCCAGGATCTAAAGCGGCATCACCTGGGGCTCAGGGACTTGCTCTTGCTGGATCTGAGGGTTGGCTCAGGCAGTTGGTAGCCTGTGGCTTGGAACACGAGGCCAGCTGACTAGTCCTTGGAGTCACTCTGGGAGTCCTGGGTTCAGAAACAGGTCCAATCCCTCTGACTCAAGCAGGAAGGCAGCAGGGCTGAAATCCAGCAAGGCAGTAGCCCAGTCGGGTGGCAGTCCAGCAGTGGCAGTCCTTTTACCAGCACAACAGTCCTTCTTGTCTTAATACAGGTAACTGGAACACGGACATAATTAAAACAAACAGGAAACAAAGGTAAACTTCAAGAAGACTGTAAGGTGCTGAATTCAAATAAAAAATACCAACAAAATCGATGAAAGTGTAATATTTTATTTTATACATTTATTTTTCCACAGTTTTTCCCAGTTCTTGGTGCTGAGGAGACCCCGAAATTACATCAACATCATGCATCAGGGAGTTTGTAGCATCTTTTCCTTTTGGTGGAGCTAACCTCTAAAGATTGGGTGCCTTTTTCTGGTTCGACCAGTAAGTTGTGACAACCCCTGTGTAGGCTGTGTTTCAGGAGTATAGACAATTGAGGAAAATAAAATATTTCTTGAGACTTATTTATGACCACCCTGCGTCACTTTTGCACCATGTAAAGTGATAAATGACGTAAAACAGACCTCTCAGTCCGATTCATGAAGCCACGCAAAGCCACCCGGCGTGGCTTTGAGTGGCCTCATAAATCATGAGTAAGGCAACGCAGTGCAAAACACTGCGTTACCTTACTCTGCACCCGGGAGGAGGCCCATGGTTATTGCAGTGGGTTTTACCAAACAAAACCCATACGGCCATATTATCAAGAACGGCGATAACATTATCGCCGCTTTAGCGGCAGGAAACTGCAGCTAAAGTGGCGATTAGGGGCTTGATAATATGCCCTTGAGAATTCCAATAGAAGCCCAGGTTCTGGTGTGAAGGAAATCAAACCTGGGCTTCTATTGGAATTCTCTAGGGCATTTTATCAAGCCCCTTATCGCCGCTTTAGCGGCAGTTTCCTGCCGCTAAAGCGGCGATAATGTTATTGCCGTTCTTGGTAATATGGCCCACAGAATTCGCTACTGCCTGAGATTTACAAGAGCAAATAAACCTGGGCACACCCCAACTCTGTATGCCTCCCGAGGTGCGGCATTAGGATGAGAAATATGTTCATGTCTCCTTCTTTTGTCCTCTTCCTATGTGTGTTGCATTCTGAATACCATAAATAAGCCCCCTTGTGTTTAAAAGATGAGAATTGGTGTATTTTGAAAATTTGTCACAAATTGTTTGGTGTTGAAAATGTAAAATGTATAATTTATGTTTTTCGACTTGCTATTGAAATAAGATGTGAGTTGTGTAAGTATATCCGACATTGACTGATGGAAAAGTTACCCAGTGTATGTGAGATGAAATGTAAAATGTTGAAAGAAACAATTTAACATATATACTACAGAAAGAAGATGTGTTCATGGTAATTAAATTTCTTGATAACGCAATACATTTTTGTGCTTATTAAATTGTTTCAGACAAGGTACTTTGCTGATTTTGTAGATTTGTATGTGGTCTAACCTTGCTGAATAGACAGACACAACCCCTTAGTATAACTTTCTAAAAGTGCCATTTTCAAAATTGCAGTTTAAAATCTGACATCACCATAAAAGAGGATTTTTCATTACAATTACAAAGACACCAAACATGACCTTGTTCCATATTCCCTTCTGAAAGTTACATCTTATTAAATTAAATAAGGTAACTCCAATGTGTTTCACTACCAGAACATGTAAAACTTTATAGTACATGTTCTAATTTGTGACTAACCCTGGGCAATGAACTCCATAACTACACATTTCATGAAAAATATAGAATTCATGCAAGAACTTCCACTCCATTACACAATGTAGGTATCTACTGTACCCACAATCCTTTGATACATCATCTTTACCTTTACATGCTTAAAACCTTATAACCAGAACAGCGGGTGTGAGTGGTCCGAGGTGGAATGTCCCCCGGGCGAAACAATGAAGGCGGTGGTTCAGGTGTGCGAATGGGTGGAGAGGATTTTATTCCATTGGCAGTCATGGGCAGGTTAGCGGTCGGGGGGATGGATCCGGGAGTTGGGGGGAACCACAGACTTAGTAGGGCTGTATTTGGTTTGAAATGCCCTGCAATATTTTAGTATAAAGGATAACTGTCAAGACGTTGTAATGTGATATTGATTTGGCAGTACTCTCTGGGTTACAGAGACCTGCATGATACGTGTTCTTGATCAATAAAATATGTTTAAAAAGAAAAAAACCTTATAACCAATTCTTTAATGTGAACTTTGAAAAACATCAAGCAATGAGAGAGGTGATGATTTTGAGGTCACCCCTTACCTGGGGGAGGGCAAGCAGATGCCTTGAACACAAAGCATATCATGCTGAACGATTTGGTGGTGGTCCCATCCAGTCACAGTGGGACATCCATTTGCATCTTTCATTCAGAGGAGCCACAGAATCACAGTGGGCCCTTTTTATGCATCTTTCATACTAAGGGACATAGTCACAGTGGACCCACCCTGTGCATTTTTCACACAGAGACAATTACCAGTCACAGCGTAACTACCATATGCATTCTTCACATGGATATACAAAGTCACAGTGGACTCTTTTTTATTTTATTTTTGTTGAGGTGTTATATAGAGCGAACTCGACCCAAGGGTGTTGGAGAGCTTTACATGAGACCCAGTTACATTACAAAAGAACACATCATTTTTTTTTTAGGTACAAGGAGACTAAGGGCCTGATTGAAATTTTGGCAGTGTGGGAGTGGGCCACCATGCCACTGCACCACTCCCACACCGCCAAAATTGTTTGCACACTCCCCGCCAGATTACGAGTTGATTCATGGTCTGGCGGGTGGTGCTTTGGCGGTCCCACGGCAGTGCCTGTTAGAAAGGAACTGCAATGGGAGTGCCAAAGCAAGTTCCTGTGAAGTCCATGCTGGGCAGGAACTATGGTGCATGCAGACAGGGGGCACAGCATGTGCCCCCTGCATGCATCTCCTGGCCCAGAGGTGCCCCCTTAGTTTCCCTGCTGCAACAGTTTTCATGGCGGGCTCACCGGCATGAAAATTTTGCCTTGAGGAAACTCATAGGATGCTTGGCGGTGCTGCAGTGGCATGATCAGCATATTGCTGAGCCAGACCGTCACGCCAAAGGTGAAGGATCACAGATCCCCGGCATTTGCGACAGTCCTGTGGCAGTGGGACTGCCACACTTGTAACGTGGTGGTTGGACCACCAGTGTGGTGGCTCCCACCTGGCCACCTGCAAGTTTGGCAGTCCGATAGAACGCCACACTCCTAATCAGGCTCGGAGTGATTTGCTCAGAATCACAGAATGTTGCGCCAATGCCAATTCTTGAACCTGGTTCTCTAGATCCAAGATCGACAACTCTGGCTGTAGCCCCACAACCTTTCCCACATGCACATTTTGCACAAAGGCAATCACCCCTCCTCAGTGCAGTGTGCACTCCCAGTGCATCATTCACACAGAGGCAATCCCATGCATGATCACAGTGGGCCCTCCCAATTTATCTTTCACACAGAGCCAGTAAACCTCCACAGTGACAGTGTGCCTTTTCTATGCATCTTTTAGACACAGAAGAAGTCACCCTTCATAGTCACAGCGTGTTCTTCTTATACATCTTTCACACAGAGGCAATCACCCTGCAAAGTCCCAGGGGACCTTCCCTATGCATCTTTCACACAGAGGCAGTCACCCTCCACAGTCCCAGTGTGCATTTTCTATGCATCTTTCACACAGAGGCAATCACCCCTCCACAGTCCACTCAGTTTGGGTGTAGAAGGTATGTAGGCGCTCATATAGTAGTTACACTATATTACTCAGACTCAATAGTGTACGGTGCATCCAAAAGGGAGAGAAAATACCCTAACCCTCCAAGACTCAATCGTAGTTTGGTTACAATATTCACACTTTTTCGGAGCACTCTTGACCAATACAATGAAGAAAAAACAGAATTCAAATTATAAAACACAGATTAGTCTGTTGGGTTCTTGTTTTCTTCTCTTTAATTTTCACAGATCTTCCAATCCCTTATGCCAACATGTTTCGTCGTAACAGGTAATAAACCTACGACTTCCTCAGGGCTGGAAGTAACACAAAGTTTGTAATTGTAATTTCATTCACAGTAAAATTCTCATGAATTCAAGATACCCAAAACATTGCACCCAGTGCAAAGGGCTACTCAAAACCTTTGTGAAAATTATAAGAGACAATATATAGTGGTTTCTTCCGCACATAAACTAAGACAAATGTGACCAATTAGAATCCTTAACATACTACTCAAAATAATATACATTTTATAAGTTTTGTTCATTATTCACAGTGTTTGTCAATATTGATGTCATGTAATGTTCCATATCATACTTCATAACATCCAGTAATTAATTGATACCGTGATATTGTGGTGATCATACTCGAAACATACTATCCTATAAAAGTGCAATTTATTATGTATATAACCCTTGTGACCTCAAGCTAGAATACCTTGAATTTAGAAAATACCTTATAGTTTCTTTTTAATGGAAATCTGTAAAATCAAGATTGAAAAATACTTAGAACATAAGGCAAAGGTCTTTCATGGTATCTGTTTTGATCTAAACGACCACACTCTCTGGTCAATGAGTCTTACCTCAATAAAGGTAATCCACTGAATTATTGCATCCATTTGATAAATTCAAATTCATAAATTCATATTCTTTATGATGAGTATTCAAAAATAACCTAAGAGATAATATAATGTGTTTATGTTTTATCCATATTCACAAAAAGCAAACACAAACTATGACAATAGTGTCAAAGATTAATAATATTAACTACGTTTCTTATCTCAAATTATGTATTCATCCAAAAATAAAGTATCAAAATGTGCCAAATATATCCAGAATCAGTCTCCTATTATTTCAACCAGCAGAAAACACGCAATGTGTCGTTCCTAAAAGACTACAGAATGATATCCAATATCACTAGTTCGTCCAATTTTTGTTACATATAAACACGTCCAAAGTTTCAAGTATGACTAATTTCTTTTAATCACAACCTCTATCAATAAGTTTCATTTTGATACGTTTACACCAATAAGAAAGAATAGATAAATTAACTAAGTCATACCGTAAGTTTGAATTTTGCTTCTGTATCTCTAAACACGGCGTTCTTTACCGTCGTGGTCCGTAATTATAATATTTAGGTCCCCAATGTATCTAGTATCTAAAATAAACGATAAATATTTGTAGGCTTCAACCTTAATGTTAATTCCAGTGATTTAAAATAAATCACAAGCTCCTACGATATATACCTTATTCTGCCGTGACTCAACTCGAATACAGGCATAGTCACCGCGACTTTCGGGTTCAACATTAAAGTAACGTGACCTCAACAGTGAAAAGGGACTAATACAGTCTCTTTTCAGTCCACGCCATCTTGGAGTGATAATATTCAGTATATCAATCAATTAAGATTCAAATGTATATACCAATATAATTAAACCCAACATGAGGCGTAAAGAAATCTTCATGGCTTAGGTTAACTATATACTGCGTGTCCTCGCAGACAAACAAATAGTTATATTGAATACACCGATCTAATATTTTTGTGATCGTTTGTTAACTCGCGCGTCAATTATACTTCACTTTCAGATCGTGCCTTATATTCCTCCGTCACCAAAACAAAATCAGGAAGTCAAACAAAAAATAATATATCGTTAATCAGACGAGTATTCAATGCAGTTTCCTACTTATTGTTTCGAGAGCAATATTAAAAACGATCATAACGGACTCAAATCGCTCATAAGATTCAAATTACTCATGAGATTCGCAACCTCAGGGAAGTATTTCAATAGTTAGTATAGTTACTGAAAAACAATCCTTATTCCAATCAAAGTGTAATTATGATAGAATGTAATCTTGATTCAAGATCTCAGTCACCTAGAAAGTATTGTAGTTCTTGATCGAAGTTTAGGCCGTCCTCCACGGCCCTCAGACGCATGATCCACCTTGCCTCTGTCCTACGCAGCTTAAGCTCTCTATTGCCACCACCCTCCACAGTCACACCATCTCCTTCTTATACATATTTCACACAGAGGCAATCACCCCTCCACAGTCCCAGTGGGCCCTCCCTATGCATCTTTCACATAGAGGCAATCACCCCTCCACAGTCACAGTGGGCCCTCCCTATGCATCTTTCACATAGAGGCAATCACCCCTCCACAGTCCCAGTGGGCCCTCCCTATGCATCTTTCACATAGAGGCAATCACCCCTCCACAGTCCCAGTGTGCCTTTTCTATGCATCTTTCACTCAGAGGCGGTCACCCACCACAGTCAGAGCGTGTCCTTCTTATACATCATTCACACAGTGGCAATCCCCCTCCACAGTCCCAATGGGCCCTCCCTATGCATCTTTCACACAGAGGCCGTCACCCTCCACAGTCCCAGATTGTACCTTTTCTATGCATCTTTCACATAGAGGCAATCACTCTCCAGTTACAGGGTGTCCTCCTTATACATTTTTCACACAGAGGCAGTCACCCACCACAGTCACAGCGTGTCCTTCTTATACATCATTCACACAGTGGCAAGCGCCATCCATAGTCCCAGTGGGGCCTCCCTGTGCATCTTCCACACAGGGTCAGAGTCAATGGGTGCCTTTTTTGTGCATCTTTTACACAGAGCCACAGTGGACCCAGAGGCAATCACCCTCCACAGTCACTGTGTGACCTTTCTAGGCATCTTTCACACAGAGACAATCAGCTCTCCAGCGTCCCATTGGGGCCTCCCTATGCATCTTTTTTTACATAGAGGCAGTCACTCTCCACAGTCACAGTGTGTCCTTCTTATACATCATAACACAGTGGCAAACACCACCCACAGTCCCAGTGGGCCCCCCCCTTCTAGCCTTCTCCCACAGACGCAATCGCCCTCCACAACCACCGTGTGCCCTTTCTATGCAGCCACAGTGTGCCATTTCTATGCATCTTTCACACAGAGGCACTCACCCTCCACAGTTAATGTGTGATGTTTGTCCTCCACCACAGCCCACCCCCTCCTACAGGAAACCCTTCCTGTGAGAAGATCGTTACCTGCTCCACTGGCTTCTGCCATCAGCTGAATCTGCTGCAACAATAAGCCATGCATTTTTACAGTAATGATAGAACTATCGCTGAAAGGAAATTATGCACAGACTGCGCCAGACCAATAACAAGATGTGTCACCGGAATACTGAAGACGCTTATCACAGGGAGAAATCACAATCTTGCGTTTGCATCCAAGAGAGGAGGCAGCAGGAGCTGCCAAAGGAATTGTGACCTTGTAGTGTCCTTCAGCAGCACCAGGGGATTCCCAGGTGACGTAAAAAGACCAGACTGTCTTTTTTAAAGAATAGCTGCTCATATTTTACCAACACACAGACCCGCATAGTGCAGTTTACTGGTGCATTTGTATTACAGCTCAGTACATAGCATGCTATACATGCATGCAAAGTATAGTGTCTGCCAGTTCTCCTTGGCTACTAGGCAACTAGACAATCTTATTAATACATTCTGCTGTTGTCGTCCCTGGAACCCCAGGAGTCAGATACTACTGCGACTTCACTGAATTGCCAAGCATCTCCTTTGTTTAGTTTTGACCTTCCTGGGGTAACAAGGTCAAACAGTCAAGGCTTACCCTTGAAGATCGGTTGTGTGGTTGAACATTAGCTTCACCCATCTCCTGTGTATCACATAATATCTTAAATGTACAGACAGATTTTGTGAAAGAAGTAAAGCTTTATATCTCCGGTATAGGCACCTAGTAATTATGGCGATACAGCTTCCAACAAGGTAATACCCTGGTTGAGGTTCGGCAGCCATACTATATCACCTCATATGATTCAGTTATGACTATTTTCTTTTTATGGGTCTTCTTTTAGTGAGGTATATAAGGGGAAAGGCAATAAAGTGCAGCCTCTGGGTTCTTGAGAGGAATTGAGAGTTTGTAGCCTCTAATCGTATGTGGTGTGGTTGTGGATGCAGGAAGCGGGGACTGCACAACTCCAGCACTGCCCTGAGCAGGCAGCTGTGATCATCTCACTTGGAGGGCCATGTGACCAAAGGCTCCAGTGAAGGGTCTCACAGACTGGTTGGGCTCAGTTGCATAGGAGAAAGGCCATAATGGCTCTTGCACAGCAAGGCGGTCTGAAGACACGTTGAGCTTTGCAACAACCTTATCACAAAGAAGAAATATAATGGTTGGTGGATGCCATATCGGGAGTGACACAGGCTCCCGCAGGTTGTGTCAGCACAGGGGGTGCAGCTGCAAGAAGTCACTGCCTATGGCACTGAAGTGATTTAGGTTGAGGAGGATCTTACGGAAGCCCACCACCATAAGACCTCATTCCAGGGGTAGCACATGGGCAGTCAGGGGTACGTTGAGGGCAGCTCATGTCATTGAACTGCAGTCTGCCTAAAAGGTTTAATGATTCAGCACACGCTCACTGGGGGACATGCAGTTGTGATCTTTTGTCAGGCTGTGAATAGGCCAGGTCTTAGGTCTTTACAGCGTTTTACAGATGACAACACTCTCTGAATGATCTGCATCCACACCTCCAGAGACCTTGCACAGTCTTCTGCACAGTCCTGATCCACACAGCCCTGTCAAGTTGGTTAAGATTGTGTTAAAGTTTATGGGGAGCTTTGTAGGTTAGTATTTATTTTATAATATTCTTTTGGCTATTATTGTTAAGTAATCTACTTTGTTGTGTATGAAGAGTTTGACTTTAAATTGTAGCATGTTGTACATTATTTTGGTTAGTTGGCTAAGTGTAGGTGCAATTTGGGTTTGAGATTGTTCTATTCATAGTTATTAGAAGCTTTGCTCTTTTTGTAATGCTTCCATACATTTATAGAGTGTAGGTTGGAATCTGTCTAGTGTGGATTGGAAGCCATTATATGCCATTCTCCCACTGCATTTTTGTTTTGGCTTCCTGTGCTGTCATAGACATTCTACCTTTGTAGTTTGAATTTGAGTTGGCATCTGTGTCTGACGATTTGCAGTCTGCTCACCCAAGTATCTTTGAAATAATCCATTACGGGGCTTAGTTTGTGCGCTTATTGTTGGAAAAAGGGCTTTCTATAAGTAAATACTAGTGGCTAGCTACCTTAGTGTCAGGGGCTTAAGCTAGTACTATCATTTAGTTTTTTTATTTCAAAGGCAAATTAACTGTTTGTAGCATATTCTGCACTTAGTATAGATTTTTGGAGATGTCTCCATATGCTTTCATTGAAATGGCAGTAACAGCCTGGTATGGCTGTGTGCGGGTCAATTTTTAAAATGATTTGAATCATGACTTGTTCAAAGTCTATGATTATTTTTTGTGGGTAGTAGTTATTTGTTTTATGTTTCATGTGGTTTAAGAGTTTGTAGCAAAGGTACTTTGTTTATTTGGTAGTAGGGCATATATAAAAGGGATATGTGTGTTTTGATATTCACCATGTATGGTGTATATCCGATTGGAAGTTTGGGGCACATTTTGAAGGTCCTATCTATCAACCAGGTTTCACAATGGCTTACTTTTAGTAAGTTTTCTGGTGTAGAAAATATCAGGAGTCATCTTTTATTGTTGGGACTGCCATATAACAGGGAATTGTAGTTTGTATAATTTTTAACTGTTCAGATATTTCTATATCTTGGTATCTTCTAGAGGCAGGAAGAGTACCTCTGGTGGCTTTTTTAGTTCATGCCACTAAACATTTTAAGTGGGTATAGGTGGTAGTTGGCCTGTGACATGTTCAAGGATTTTAGGGAGTATATTTTTAGGATTTGGGTTGTGGGCTCCTGGGATATTACTTGCCTCTCTTATATCCTGCAACACTGCCCGCCCTTCTATTTACTTACAACATCCTCTTTTGTAGTGGCCCTCCCATAGCATCCATTAGAATAATATTGGGCACAAATCCTATTCATGTTTTCCATCAATGTACTTTCTAGGTTGAAGGTGTAACTCATGTGACTTAGTAATTGCTTTCATTTCTGGGATGTTATGTATCTTGCTCCTCTGTAATTGTGTCTGAAAGCAGTTTAACCCGTTCCCCGCTCATGACGGAACCACTCCGTCATGAGCCACGGGTGCCGTGTGCTCATGACGGAGTGGTTCCGTCATGCTGCGGCCGTTGGCGGCCGCTCCGCCCACGCGGCGCTAATTCCCCGCCTGTGCGGGCGATTAGCGCAAGTGGGTGGAGTCATGATGGAACCACTCCGTCATGAGCACAGCTCGCCCGTGACTCATGACGGCGTGGTTCCATCATGAGCATAGCGGCACTACAAACCCCCCAAACCCCCCCAGCGCTGCGGCGGAATTCGTGCCGCAGCGAAGGGGTTAATAGCATAAAATTACAATTTTAAAATGTTTATGTTTGTTATTTACACATACAATTATGGACCTACTTTTATTATTTATACTTACATACATATTCTTCACAGATGTTTCGCACTTTTTTGCAGTTTTTCTATTCTTGGTATTGTAATGTGGAGCAGGTGTTTTCTTTTCTGTTGGAAAAAAAAGATCATCAGTTTCACGTTAAATGTTTGTTTGTTGGTAGATTGTAGAGGCTGAGATTTTTAGGTTTTATGTTAATCACTTTTAGGGTTAGTTTCTATTTTATAATAATTTATATAAACTTATTTGAAGTTTTTTTCAGGTTTGTGATTGGTGTTGTTTTTTGGAAGGTAAGCACTTTTTGATGTTATAGTACTTTTTTAGTAAGTACATGTAAAGAAATTGAAGTTAGAGAGTTTTGTTAAATATTTGCTATTTTGCAATTTAAATTTGAATTACAAGTAGGTTTTAGTTTAAATGTCAATTTTACTTACTTTTCAAGTTAGTTATCAAGATGTATATATTTATTTTTAAGGGTCTGGTCAGAGAATCCTGCTGAGTTTCCTCATCTTGTGGCTTGTGTCATTTTTGAGGTATTCAGTTAATAAAATATGTGTGTCTATTATATTGTTGATTTAATTGTTTGAGTGATTTTATTGTTTAAGATGTTGCATAGTTTTACTTTATTGGTTAGTTTAGTTTTAGCTTGATTTTTTTTAGCAGTTATGTACTTCTGTGGTAAATGCTACTTTAGGTTTTATTTATAATGTTTACTATGTTTTTTTTTCTTTTTATGTTATTTAATTTCTAAATAGCTATATTTCTTAATATTTAATTTAAATGTTTATAGTTCATGTGAATCCTTTTTTGCTTATATTGTTAGGTTTGTAATTATATATTTTATTGGGATGAATTATAATTATTTTGGTGGCTTAATATATTATTATGCAAACATGTATATATTGGGTAATGTTTATTGTAATTATTTGTTTAATCTAAAAGTAGTTTTTCTATATGTATTAATGATAATGTAATCATTTTGGTGATATTATTGTAGTAAATATTGAGTGAAGGGATATTTTTGGGACATAAGGGGCATATTTATGACCTTTGTGGTGCAGGGCAACACAGCAAGACACCTTGTTGCACTACCTTGCTCAGGAATGCACCTTATTTATCCAATATTGCACATTTCTGTCCTTTCCCCCATCGCTGGCTCCGTTTTGGCAGCTTAGAGCCAACACGGGCACTCTTGCACACTGGTGCAAGGGTGCCTGTGTTTTTTGCAGTAAGGGGCACCTTTCTGCACAAAAACAATCCTGAGAGGCGTTTTCTACTTTCTATGTGTGCTGCAGAAAAAGGAGAACTAAAGATATTACTGCTCGTTACGCCTCTCCTGGGAAGGTGCATCTTTTTGGTGCATTCCCGTGTTTCCAAGGCCTGGGAACACCCACACAACGCTCATGGAAAGCCAACCCAGGGAAAAGTAATGCAATGCAGAAATTGGTGCTGTGTTGAGTTACTCCATATTTGTGGGGCTACTCAAAGCCAAGCAAAATGGCTTTGTGTGGCTTCAAAAATAGGATTTGAGGTCCCGAGGATGCAATGGAAGGTACGCCCAGGTTTCCCTGCAGCACTTGTGTGCCAGGGTTGAGGTAGCCTCACCAACAGATGTTTGCAGCTGACTACTCTTCCACTGGGCACCAAGATGCTGAGGGCATATTTCAGCTGGGATCTGGTTATTTGACACGTAAGCACTCCTCTTGCCAAGGAAGACTACACAGGTTTTCATCTTCGGTGCTGGTGAATACACAACTCCTTTTCTAGGGTTCGGGGTTCAGTGTATCCCAAGTTGGTGAAGGACAAAAGCACAAGGAACACAAGTCTCGGTGAGTGTCACGGCCTCAGGATCATGGCATTTGACAAGATAGTATCTATGCCACCATGAACCCGCTCATTGACAATTACAAAATCGAGACTTCTGAAGACCCTCACCTGATCAAGGCAGCAGATTACCGTGGCAATGTGCACTTTAGATGAAATGATGACGGCAAGGATCAGTGATCGGGGTCCAATCCTCCTCTTCAAACCAGCTCCGCACCAAATGTGAAGATTTACTAGCAAGGCACAATGGATAAACGAGGCAACTTATTGAAGCCGGTACGGCTCATTTTACAGAGTAAGGGAACCTCCAGCCGCTGCCAACAAGGGAGCTGAGGTGGTCCCACCTTCTAAAGGAACAATGTTAACCTCTTCAGTGCCCATGACGAGATAGTCTCGTCATGGAGCACGGTCGCGCTGTGCCCATGACGAGACTATCTCGTCATGAACCCCACCCACTAAGGAAACGCCCGGCACAGGAGGGTAAAGGGCGTGGCACAGAAGGGGTTAACCTTCTCAGAACACCTCAGCGTCCTCTCCTCGCATGTTTGAGTGGCATCCGCTGCGTCCTCAGAAAGCTCCTCTGACATGGGCATTGTGGCACCAGTCACATTTCCAATATACCTTACTGCTTCTTCTAGAACGTAATCTCTGTCTAGATTCGCCTAACTCCATCATTTCTTCACTTTCAGAAGATGAGACACACCTCTGCAACGAGCACCCAATTGCCAATCCTGAGGGGTCTCACTCCTTCTCCCCCACCCCAATCCAAAGCCCTTCCAGTCGCTATCCTGTCCTCTCCGACTCCATCACCCTCCTCCCCCACCGCAAAGCCCCCCTACAGTTCTACGTCACCACTCCTGCCATCACCCCCTTCTTCTGTACCACCCACTGTGACACCCCCATCATGGACAGCTCCCCGTGACCTTGCAGCCAGGTTATGCCCTTGACTACTCTCATACATATAGACATACATGGATTCTTTAAATCAAGAATATTTATCGGAATAAACTTCAAAAGCAAAGATGCATTATTCAACCAGGTTTATTGGAAACAGTATGTAAAATGCTGCACACTGTCCGTTTGTCTGCTGTAAAAAAAAATACAGTTATGTTTATGTTTAGAACAATTTACAGTTATGTTTATGTTTAGAACAATTTCGTATTGTATGCTTTGGAATGTGGTGTTTTTGTGAAAACGTTTGCTATGTTAAAAAGCATATTTCTCTGTAGAAGAGATTCGTTTTTTAAGCTGCTTTTTACAATGTGTTAGGTTTGGCGACCTTGCCTGGAAAGAATTCTGATTAAACAATGTGCAGTGATGACGCTGGGCAATGTGTTTTGAACCTTTCATAATCTAAACATGATGTCACACCTCAGAATCATTAGATGGCGAGAAGGATAGCAGACATCCATGACTGACAGGAATGATGTAATCTCCGTCGATTAAGGAACCAAGGGGCATATCAGCAACAACCGGCGATAATTATCGCTAAGCGTACTTAGCGCTAGGATAATTACCGCCGGCTAGCATGGATTTTTATCGCTGAGATAGCGTGCTATTAGCAACGCTTATCTCAAAAGCGATAAAAATCCTCACGCTAACTGCCTAACGTGAGATTATCGCTGGAAACCCAGTGATAATCTCACACAATGTGGCGTTAGCTTGTTGATAGGGCCCCACAAACTTAGCCATGATAACCTGAAGGTTATCATGGCTAAATCAGTCCTGAAGCAGGCGTACGGAAAGTAGCGATAACAGGGGTTATCGCTACTTTTCTTGCCGCTATGCTTCATAGCGTGGGGCTTGATGATAGGAGAAATGTCGCTAAGCGACATTTTTCCTGTCATGTCAGGTCAGGAACGCCCACTTTGCATCACATTAGAGATGCAAAGCTGGGCGTTAGGAATTCCTGCGCTAACGCAAGTTTTTCACGCTTTAGCGTGAGCTTGCTAATTAGGCGATAAAATTATCGCCGCTTTTCGGCCGAAAACGGCTGCAAAAGCGGCGATAATTCTATCGCCTCGCCTTGCTGATATGCCCCCAAGGGGCATATTATCAAGACAGGCGATACAATTATCGCCGCTTTAGCGGCAGAAAACTGCCGCTAAAACGGCAATAATGGGCTTTTATGCTCTATGGAATTCCAATTGAAGCTCAGGTTAGCTGTCCTGCACATCTAACATGGGCTTCAATTGGAATTCCATAGAGCATATTATCAAGCCAATTATCGCTGTTTTAGCGGCAGTTTTCTGCCGCTAAAGCGGCGATAATTTTATCGCCTGTCTTGATAATATGCCCCCTATTTATCAAGTATGATGTAAGATTCACGAAATGTGGGTTTTCAAACGACTGCTTTTCATGCAATAATAGTGGCGGCCATTCATTCACTATAATAAATTAACAAAAACATTGTTCGCATATATAACATCACGAGCTGCTCGTGGTGACATAAGCGAGTCATTCAAGCTTCTATCTGTGGGAAGCGTACCTGCTCGGGTTCCCCTCCCTCCAGCCCTCAGATATCCCCCGCAGGCTTTGCCTTCTATCACAGCCTCTTCTTTGAACATTAATAAAGTCCCGGAATCCTATTTTCAGCAGCAACCTGTCAAAGGCATGCTTACAAGGGAAGACGTGCGCCGCAGGCGCCTGAGCCACAGGGGCTGTGAGTCACCAGCTGCTTCCAGGTGAACCAGCAAGTGCCGAGCCCTCACTCACCCGCCTGCGGCGCGTCCTCTCTCGCCACCTGCGGCCCTGCTCACCTGTGCTGCACTCAGGTCACTTATAAAGGACTGTATGGATGGAGCGGCGGGTATGGGACAGGGCGGGCCTCCCTGCCGGCGGGTAGAGGCAGGGAGGGTATCCCTGCCCCATATCCTTTAGTTGAGTCAGTGCCCTGGGCACAGAAAAGTGTGCGGCGTCAAGGCTGGGGACGAAAGACAACATTGAGGCATATTAACAAGGGCTTTAAAACCCAAAGAAGCGGGGATAAAAATATCGCCCAATCAACAACAGGGTGCTAACATGCAAAATCGCATGTTAGCACCCTTTTTCACTACGCTTCTCTTTGCATCTCTAATGAGATGCAAAGTGGGCGTTCCAGAGCAAAGTAATAAGAGAAATGTCGCTAAGCGAAATTTCTGCTATTATCAAGCTTCATGCTAACCCTGTTAGAGACAAAAAAAGCAGCGCTAACCACGGTTAACGCTGCTTTTTTACGTCTGCTAATTTTCAGACTTAGCCATGTAGTCCAATGGGAGGTGGATTACATGGCTAAGTCCACCATGGGCTATCAACAAGGATGTCCCTATCCTTGTAGTTTTATCGCTGCATTACCAGCGATAACCTCCCAAAATGCCGCTATTGCTGGATTTTTTATCGCCTAGGCGGTTAGTGTTGTTAATAACGCGATAACCAGGCGATATTTTTCAGCGATAGCAGGTGTTAAAAAAATTAACGCTAAGCGCCCTTAGCGTTAATTTTCCCCGTTCCTTGTTAATATGCCCCCCTGTTCTTTGTAAACCCACCCCGCACTGCACCGAGTGAGCGAGCGAGCCAGACCCACCGCAGGAGGGCTTCGGGGGTGATTCCACAAGATAACATTGGGGACATAGGAAAACATGGAATTACAGCAGAAATTATTAAATATATTGGCTAAAATTCAATATCGTTTAAAGGCAGGCTCGAAGGCAAATGCATACAAAAATACATTTTACCTCAAGGAGCAGCCCCATGAGTAGACAAGGTCCACGTCACTCCGCCGTGGAAAGAATCAGAAACAGGGCTATGCTACTCCAGCAGGGAAAGGGCCATCTCCAGACCAGGCCCACATCACTCCAATACATAAAAAACAGAGCCAGGGAGATACCACTCCAGCAGCGAAAGGGCCAGAGACAGGCCAGGCTCACATCAATCCAACCCATAAGAAACAGAGGCAGAGCGATACCACTCCAGCAGGGAAAGGGCCATCTTCAGGCCAGGCCCACATCACTCCAATACATAAAAAACAGAGCCAGAGTGATACCACTCCAGCAGCGAAAGCGCCAGAGCCAGGCCAGGCCCACATCACTCAAACGCATAAAAAACAGAGCCAGAGTGATACCACTCCAGCAGGGAAAGGGCCGTCTTCAGGCCAGGCCCACATCACTCCAATACATCAAAAACAGAGCCAGAGTGATACCACTCCAGCAGGGAAAGGGCCATCTTCAGACCAGGCCCACATCACCCCAATACATAAAAAACAGAGCCAAAGCGATACCACTCCAACAGGAAAGGGCCATCTTCAGGCCAAGCCCACATCACCCCAATACATAAAAAACAGAGCCAAAGCGATACCACTCCAACAGGAAAGGGCCATCTTCAGGCCAGGCCCACATCACTCCAATACATCAAAAACAGAGCCAGAGTGATACCACTCCAGCAGCCAAAGGGCCAGAGCCAGGCCAGGCCCACATCACTCCAACGCATAAAAAACAGAGCCAAAGCGATACCACTCCAACAGGGAAAGGGCCATCTTAAGGCCAGGCCCACATCACTCCAATACATAAAAAACAGCCAGGGAGATACCACTCCAGCAGTGAAAGGGCCAGAGCAAGGCCCACATCACTGCCACATGTATATCCCCAGAGCCAGGGCAATACCACTCCAGCAGGGAAAGGGCCAGAACCAGGCCTGGCCCACGGTAATCCGGCATGTAAAGCACCAGAGCCAGGCTGATACTACCCAGCAGGTACAGGGCCATCTCCAGGCCAGGTCCACATCACTCCCACACGTATACCACCCGAGCCAGGGTGATACTACCCCGGCAGGGAAAGCACCATCTCCAGGCTAGGTCCACATTACTCCTCCATGTAAGACATCAAAGTCAGGGCAATACTACTACAGCAGGTAAAGGACCAGAGCCAGGCCGGCTCCACATCACTCCAGGATCTAAAACACCGAGTCAGGGTGACACTACTCCAGCAGTTGAAGTACCAGACCAGGTCCACATCACTCCAAAACGTAAAGCACCAAAGTCAGGCAGTTTCCAGAAGGGCACATTGTGTAATGCACCAAAGTCATCCCAGTTACAACATCACTCCAGGCGGGAATGTACGGAACCACAGCTGGGCCAAAATGGCCTCAGTACGTGAAGCACCACAGCCAGGCCAGTGCTGCCCCTTTATGTAAATCAAAAGAACAGGCATGTCCCAATGCCCTAGATTGCACTGAAAGACAGGTCTGTCTGCACACTGCACATGCTCCAGGGGGAGCTTGGTAAGTTGGAAGACAATTGTCCCTGGTCCTTTGCTGTGTTGCTGATTTTTGGCATTGAAGGCTGGTTGAACTTTAGACTTCTTGACTTTTGTGTTTGCTTTTAACATCCTTCTACCCGTGAAGGCCTTACAGCCCCTGTCCAAGGAGCATATAGTATTTTCCATGCCCTCCCACCTGTGTAGCCCCATATCCCTTAATAAAAGAGTGAAACCTATTGCTAAAACCCTTCCACCTGTGTGGGCCCAGAGTCCCCTAACCGAATAGTGAAAACTCCTGGGGTCTCATTTATGAGAAGTGACGCATCGCTGCGTGAAAGCAGCGATGCGTCCCTTCTCAGTGCGCCCACGTTGCTACACCAATGATGCGTCATATTTATAATATGACGCATCATGTCGCAAGGAAGGCAGATACGTCAGTATAACTGACGTATCTGTCGGCGCAAAAAGTGGCGCATTGCTGGAGGTCTGTCGGAAGCCTGACATAACTCCAGCAATGTTCCTTTCACATGGGGCAAGCCCCATGTGAAAGGGCCTGCGTCACCCGTACGCCTGCCATGAGGCTGGCATAAGGTTTTGACGCATTGGCGTCCTAGAAGTGGCGCAGCGAAATGTCATAGATTTCGCTGCGCCACTCCTACGACCCTTTCGTGCGGGGGTACGCCCACCCTGCATACATTATACCTCGCGCAGGTATAATGTAGCGCAGGGGTTTACGAAGTGACGCATCTACCTAGATGCGTCACTTCGTAAATATGGCGCGACATGGCACATGTTTTACGCCACTGGTGCGTCACAAAAAGTGACGCACCTGTGGCGCAAAAGTGACGCTGGGGCTCATAAATGAGCCTCCTGGGGGCATATTTACAATAACTGGCGCATCCCTGCATATCAGCAGAGATGCGCCAGTTATTGTGTGCCACAGCTCCGCCACCATGGATGCACCGCATTTACAATGCGGCGCACCATGGGGCAAAAACGGCACAGATGCGTGATGCATCTGTGCCGTAAAAGTGGCGCATTGCTGGAGTTACGTCGCAAGTGCGACGCAGCTCCAGCAATGCTCTGGGGGGCCCTATCTTGTGAATGCTGCGTCAATCCATACGCCTGCTTCAGGCAGGCGCAGGGTTTTGCCGCAGCATGGGCCTAAAAGTGACTGAGTGAAATCTTGTAGATTTCACTCAGCCACTTTTAGGAGGCGTTCCTGCGACGGAACGCCCCACCGCCTGCGCAGGAACGCCTACTTCTGGGGCAGGGCTTTACAACGTGACGCATCTCCCAGATGCGTCACGTTGTAAGTACCCCGCACCATGGCGCAGGATTTGCGCCGCCGCTGCGTCACAAAAGTGACGCAACGGCAGCGTAAATGAGGCACAAGGGGCTTGTAAATCTGCCCCTTGGTTTCTATCCCCAGTTTGGGCATCAAACTAACTGATGCTTGGCAGTCGTTCCTTGCAAGCCCCTCTTTAGGTCCTTTTTCCTCTTCCTCACTCATGCGCAGTGGCAGGAGTGTCATCTGCATAAGTGTAGTGAGTGGCCGTGTATATTGTGCAGCTCATTGTGGTGGCCCACCCTTGAGGCGCAATAGTACACACCCCAGCAGCCACAGCACCCCTCTTCCTTCTGTGTGTTTTCTACATCACCATGCTGGTATTGGGGGGCCACACGTTAACATGCCCCATGCAGGCCCCTACCAAGGGTCATATTCGTGTTGGGGGCAGTGTCCCTGTCTTTGCCACAGGTATCCAGTGTGCCAGCGCAGACAGGGGCAGTGCGACAGATAATAACAGATAGTGGTGCAAACTCTGGTGGCTCACGCCTGCTCTGGGGCAAACGCGTCAATGTAAACAAAGCGTTGGTCTGGAGCCAGGGCTCATGTCCCACAGCTAGCAGACATGGAATCCTTCTCAGAGGGGCCAGGGTACCACATTGGCAGCTGGAGTGTGTGGCTGCACCACTAGTGGAGGGATAACTGGGTGGTGGGTGTTCCTGGACCCGCGTGCCCCCCCCCCCCCCCCCCCCCCCTTCCAAAGGGCGCCAGTGTACTTCTCGGCATCCTGTACCTGTAATATGACACCGCGCCGGCAGACATTTTGCAATAGCACAACCCATATTATAGAAGAGGCTGACAAGCATCTGCAGCTCTTTCTGTAATGCCAATCAATCAATCAATCAATAAATCAATCAATCAATCAGGAGTTTGTACATAGCACAGCTACTCACCCGTGAGGGTCTCAACCCTGGGGCTGTCCCAAAGTGGCCTGGGGACTAAAAGGCAGAGGCAAACACTGCTTGCAATGTAAACGTCCTGGTGCAATGTATGTAATGCAGCCCCTAGTGTGTGCATTTAAGGCCGGCATGTAGCATTTGATCTACAGATGAAACGCACGCATTCTGTGTGAAACGTGTGCCCATATTTTAGACATACCCATGGGCATGGGCCATAGTGGCGACGAGCCATGCCCTCTGAGCCATGCCCTCTGAAGCCACAGTTTAGCACAAAACCCTTTTTTGGAACCTTGTGAACTCCTTGTGTAACTGACACGTTTGTAGTTCTTCATGAACTGAGAATATCTTCCTATGGCGCTGGAATAGTCATTCCAAACCTCTGTTCCGGACTTTTACAATTCCTGCCAAGAAAGGGGAGGCCTGGGAGCCCCTCTTTGTGCTAACCGAGGTGAGATACACCAGGCGGCTGTTGAATTCCCTCACCTCTCGTTGTAAGTCTGTTTGCATTTGTGTTCACAGACAAGGTGCAGCTGGAGGGATTTTGGAACTGGTTTTCTACCGAACATTCAGACAAGTTGCCTTTTTCTTTGCATTCCTGAGAGCCTTGGAATGGGAAAATAATGAAAAACAGAAATTGACCTTTTTCTCTTTAAATCTCAGATTTCTTGTTTCGGCTGTTTTGAGGGACCCGTCAGGATGTAAGCAGAGCCAGACTGTGAAAATACAGGAGAATTTTATGGAAAAATGGTTGTCACACCTGAAGTTTGCAAGGCCACGCTGACGTAGTCTAGAGCCCATGTGATTAAAGTATATTACATTACAAGCTCAATACACACTTTATTGCAAAAAGAGGAAAAAGAGACGTTCAGGGAATAAAAAATGCATGAGTCACCCAAGCTTGGAGTCATAACACAGGGAGGTATATTAAAATGGAAAAGGAAATGAAACCGGGTTGAGGGCTACGCACCAACAATATTAACTATATATTAAAATAGCAACAGTAATGTAATCACGTGTTCCAGGTTACCGTATATTCCACATGACCGTGCATTCCAGATAACCTTGCATTTCAGGTAAGAGTGCATTCCAGGTAAGAGTGCATTCCAGGTAACCGTGCATTCCAGGTAAGAGTGCATTCCAGGTAAGAGTGCATTCCAGATAACCGTGCATTCCAGGTAAGAGTGCATTCCAGGTAAGAGTGCATTCCAGATAACCGTGCATTCCAGATAACCGTGCATTCCAGATAACCGTGCATTCCAGGTAAGAGTGCATTCCAGATAACCGTGCATTCCAGGTAAGAGTGCATTCCAGGTAAGAGTGCATTCCAGGTAAGAGTGCATTCCAGATAACCGTGCATTCCAGGTAAGAGTGCATTCCAGGTAAGAGTGCATTCCAGGTAAGAGTGCATTCCAGGTAAGAGTGCATTCCAGATAACCGTGCATTCCAGGTAAGAGTGCATTCCAGGTAAGAGTGCATTCCAGGTAAGAGTGCATTCCAGGTAAGAGTGCATTCCAGGTAAGAGTGCATTCCAGGTAAGAGTGCATTCCAGATAACCGTGCATTCCAGGTAAGAGTGCATTCCAGGTAAGAGTGCATTCCAGGTAAGAGTGCATTCCAGGTAAGAGTGCATTCCAGATAACCGTGCATTCCAGGTAAGAGTGCATTCCAGATAACCGTGCATTCCAGGTAAGAGTGCATTCCAGGTAAGAGTGCATTCCAGGTAAGAGTGCATTCCAGATAACCGTGCATTCCAGGTAAGAGTGCATTCCAGATAACCGTGCATTCCAGGTAAGAGTGCATTCCAGATAACCGTGCATTCCAGGTAAGAGTGCATTCCAGGTAAGAGTGCATTTCAGGTAAGAGTGCATTCCAGATAACCTTGCATTCCAGGTAAGAGTGCATTCCAGGTAAGAGTGCATTCCAGGTAAGAGTGCATTCCAGGTAAGAGCGCATTCCAGATAACCGTGCATTCCAGATAACCGTGCATTCCAGGTAAGAGTGCATTCCAGGTAAGAGTGCATTCCAGGTAAGAGCGCATTCCAGATAACCGTGCATTCCAGATAACCGTGCATTCCAGGTAAGAGTGCATTCCAGGTAAGAGTGCATTCCAGGTAACTGTGTATTCCAGGGTAACTAGTACTGAAAGAAGAACTGTGGTTAAAAGATCAAAGGAGTACGATCGAGGCTGCCCCCAACTGGACAGGTCTGGTATTGCATGTGCAAACCATTGAGAAGAAAGAGGTGTGACAGGGTTTGTGGAATGGGACCTTATCCAATGAGGGTTGCTCTGGTCGCTGATCTGCCAATGAAGCGATACCTTGCACAGGTGAGGATGCTTCCGACCTCTCCCACTTGCCTGTATCACGCTGTCGCTGTGGTTTTCTTGAACTTTCCCACCCTCGGCCTCCTGGCCTCCGTCAAGGCTACTTCTTTGAGGGGTTCCTGCCTCGGATGAGAACCCCTGAACCTCATGCGGGTACCAGAATTCTCCTCCTCCCAAAGAGCTCCAATGACCCATTTCTGCCTGGTGCTAACAAGAGATATCTGCCTCCCTTCCTGGTTCTGGCAGTAGTGAGCCAGATCAGTCACTGAGATCCTGAAGCTATCATTCTTTTAGCCAGTGCTTGATTGTTGCACAGTGATTTATTTCTCTGACATCTTACTGTCTTCTATAGTTGGCCTATGCTCCTTTTTTGGCGTGAGGATGGAGTTTTCATACTCGCTCTACGCGGATCTCTGATGCCTTTAAGGGCTCGTGCTGGCTTTCCTGATACAGGTAGAGTGAGTAATGCAAGTGTAGGGAAATCTCTTTTCCTGAGAGGGATCCTGAAGGAATCCTTGATTGACCTGTGCTTTAGTTTTATTTCACTTTTTGTTTCTCCAGTGCGATAGATGAAGCCTTTTTTTACGTCTGGCTTGGCAGCACAGCTCTCGCCAACCTTATGTGATCACCAGAAAAAATGCTTCAAGAAGCAGGGCTGAGAGATGGGCTTGGGCTGAACCCCCATGCTGACCTTCAATCCCGCCAGGTCTTGAGAGGGCAGGAGGTGTGTGCTTCCGCTGGGAAAAGTGCCACCATGGCACTTTAGGCTTCTTGAATATGCTGTGCTCAGTACAATAAGTTGTCCATGATCAGGGCACCAGGCCTCACTGGTTCACTGGAAACAGCTGTGCAGGAGGCCACAGATGTGATCTGCATATTTTGAAAAGGTTCAACAAAGATAGAAGACCTGGCTTATTGGTTGTAAAAAGAAAACTTCAAAACAAACTGACCTTTCAGTGCAGGCTGTTATTACATCGTCCTAAAGGGAAACAGCCTTTACCACGCAGCCGGAACCACGGAGTGGCTTTACAACGCGGGCAATACAACGAACGCGCCATTACCACGTGTTCCTTTACCACGCAAGTCTTCACAATGACTTGCTTTAGGGAATGCGTTGGTGGACTGCTGTTAGCTGTAAATCCCAACAACTTCCCTAGTGTTGCGCAGACTGGAGTTGGAATAGTAAATGATTCTATTCCAAAGTCCAGCGCTTCCCAAGGCAAGTCGTTGTAATGACTTGTGTGGTAAAGGAACGTGTGGTAACAATGCCTTCGTTGTATTGCCTGCGTTGTACAGGCATGGATGGTAAAGGCATGTGTGGTTCTGTCAGACAACCTGTGCTAAAGCCTGTAGGCAGGTATTTTGTTACATGAAATCTCATAGATTTCCATATGTTTTGTTCTGTTTGCAGAGAATGCGGACCGTGGTATTTGGAGTAATGTTCGTCATGGGCGCCATTTCCAATGCCTTTGGGTCTCTGCTCCAGGGAGAGCTTGTCTCCTCCATGTGTGATTCCTCTGCACCGTTCCTGCCTGGAAGGCGTCCTGCTTCCAGCACGTCCTGACGGTTCCTATCTGGGTACAGGAAGTGCTGCCCAGTGTCCCGCAGCATCCCCATGGCCCTAGTGTCTTCCTGACATGACATGACCACCCTCCTTAACGATACTTCTCCCACATGACATCTCCCCCCCTTTTGAAGAAAGGTGACACATTCTTCCCCCCACCTCCCACTTGAGGAGAAAACCCTGCAGTGTGTTTCAATGCATCTGTCTGACAACTCAGAGTTCGTTAAGACAGTCCAGCTGTTCATGGTGCTGGCGACGGTGTAAGGTGCATGTTGTTGCATGGCTCCACCTGACGTCACACTTGCATGTTTGTTGGTGGCGACTGTGTAAGGTTTGTGGTGTTGTATAGCTCGAGCTGATGTGACAGTGACATGTATGTTGCTGGTGACGGTGTAAGGTTTATGTTGTTGCATGGCTCCACCTGACGTCACACTTGCATGTTTGTTGGTGGCGACTGTGTAAGGTTTGTGGTGTTGTATGGCTTGCACTAATGTGACAGTGACATGTATGTTGCTGGGGACGGTGTAAGGTTTATGTTTTTATATGGAAGCAGATGATGTGATAGTGACATATTTGTTGCTGAGGACGGTGTAAGGTTTATGTTGTTGTATGCCTCCAGCTGATGTCACACTCACATGTTTGTTGCTGGCGACGGTGTAAGGATTATGTTCTTGTATGGCTCCAGCTAATGGCAAAGTGACATGTTTGTTGCTAGTGACCATGTAATGTTTATGTTGTTGTATGACTCCAGCTGATGGGACAGTGAAGTATTTGTTGCTGTTGATGGTGTATGGTTTATGTTGTTGTATGGCTCCAGCTGATGAGACAGTGACATGTTTGTTGCTGTTGATGGTGTAAGGTTTATGTTGTTGTATGGTTCCAACTGATGGGACTGTGACGTGTTTTTTGCTAGTGATGGTGTAAGGTTTATGTTGTTGCATGGCTCCAGCTGAAGTGACAGTGACATGTTTGTTGCCGGTGACGGTGTGAGGTTTAAGTTGTTGTATGGCTCCAGATGATGTGACAGGGACGTGTTTGTTGCTGGTGACGGAGTAAGGTTTATGATGAAGTATGGCTCCAGCTTATGTGACAGTGACATGTTTGTTGCTGGTGACGGTGTGAGGTTTATGTTGTTGTACGGCTCCAGCTGATGGGACAGTGACATGTTTGTTGCCGGTGACGGTGTAAGGTTTATGTTGTTGTACGGCTCCAGCTGATGGGACAGTGACATGTTTGTTGCTGGTGACGGTGTGAGGTTAAGTTCTTGTATGGCTCCAGCTGATGTCACAGTGACATGTTTGTTGCTGGTGACAGTGTAATGTTTATGTTGTTGTATGTCTCCAGCTGATGGGACATTGACATATTTGTTTCTGGTGACAGTGTAATGTTTATGTTGTTGTACGTCTCCAGCTGATGTGACAGTGACATGTTTGTTGCTAGTGATGGTGTAAGTTGTAAGTTGTTGCATGGCTCCAGCTGATGGGACAGGGACATGATTGTTGCTGGTGACTGTGTAAGTTTTAAGTCGTTGTATTGCTCCAGGTGATGGGACAGTGACATGTTTGTTGCTGGCGACGGTGTAATGTTTATGTTGTTGTATGGCTCCAGCTGATGTGACAGTGACATGTTTGTTGCTGGCGCCGGTGTAAGTCTTATGTGATTGTATGGTTCAAGCTGATGTCACACTCACTTGCTAGTTGCTGGCGACGGTGCAACATTTATGTTTTTGAATTGCTCCAGCTGATGTCAAGGTAAAAAATGTTTGTTGCTGGCGACGGTTGTAATGTTTATGTTGTTTTGTGGCTCCAGATGATGTGACAGTCACAGGTTTGCTCTACTTAGTGGTCGTACCGCTGTGTCAGAGTCTAATGCATTGCTCCCAGACTGGAAGTATTTCTTTGACTTTGATGTGTACTCTGGTTGTCTTCTGTAAAGATGTTTTCTTGACCTTGGTGTAACTGTCTGTCCAATAGATTGAGTGTGACCGGTCTTGAGGTGGATTCCTATGTGAGTCGTCTCTTGCTGGTGGAATGATTGTTGATTCTGTCAATTCACCCAATAGTGTTGAAATGTTCTTTGGATCAGAAATGTTTTTAGGTGGTGTTGTAGCCCTGATGACCCAGTTATCCTCGTTTGCTATTCCTCTTAGATGCCACTTGGAGCTGGGGATTTTCATACCGATCTGAGAGTTACAGTTTGAGATGCTGCTTGGAGCTGGTGAGTTTTGGTTGGACCCGACAGACTCACAGTCCTTCTTGTCCCTGTCTGACCACTGCTGATGGCAATCTTGGTGGAGCATCTTGTTTTTTCCCTTTTTGATTGTGTGGACCATGTCCTTGTTTCTGTGGACATTGTCATTGCCTCTTCATTCCCATCCTTCTGCTGTATCTTTGGTGTATTTGTGTGCTGATCACTTCCTGGGTACACTATTGTCTGTGTCACTTTCACAGACTGCACAGCTTCTTGACACTTTGGAAGTTCCTGTGGGGGATGATACCCCGTGTGACCTGCTGCTTCTTGATCTCCTTCCAGGTCTATTGGTCGGATTTCAGGGTGACCTGATCTCTGCTTTGCTCGTCTCACCTAGTGTGCCCCTGTAGTGTGGCCTTGTGTGACACGTCTTCGGCTGGTTGGTATGTTGGAACCACGCAGGCATTTACCATGTCTGCCTTAATAACACGGTCCGAACCACAAATGATTCTTTACAATGCCTTGGGGAAAGCTCTCAACTTTGGTATAGTGTACTTTACTATTCCAACTCCATTCTGCAGAACCAATAGGGAAAGTGTTGGACTTAAATTCCAACAACGCTTTCCTTAAGGCTAGTCATTGTAACGACCTGCGTGGTAAAGGGATGCGCTGCAAAGACGCCTTCATAGTTTGGACCGCGTTGTTAAGGCACCGCTTGGTTCGAGCCACCCTGTAAAGGCTGTTTCCTCTTCGGCTGTGGTGCTTCAGTGCTGACCGATCTTCATCACCCAGAGTCCTTTCCTTGTCCCAACTCCTCTTTGTTTTCTTACCTCTCGGGCGCTCTCTTTGATCACATGTGAGTGGCCCCCTTTTCTTGCCCTCCTTCCTGGCCTTGACAGGTGATGTTTTGTTTTTGGCCAGCTCCCAAGTTCTGGCCCTCTCGAGGATTTCCTTTACTGAGAGAGCCTTTCGAGAAGCTTATGTTGCATGATGGATGACAGGCAGACCCAAGTGATTTGCAGTCAAATTGCATCCTCACTTGTAAAGGTATCGAAAGCAGAGTGTTGCACCAGATGTTATAGCCTCACAATAAATCACAGAGCATCTCTGTGTTTGTGTACGTGTCTGTCTTCTTTGTTGAAAATCTCTCAATGAGACGCGGACACCGGGTTCCACTAGATCAGTGAGAAGCTGCCTCTTACACTTGTCGCTGGATTCTTCTGCTGCTTCAAGATATCTTCCCAGAGACTCCTGCCTCTTCCTCTGCCTCAGTCCCAGGCTCTGACTGTTGTCCTGTCGGTTGGTGTTTGTGGGGGGGAGGCACCTCTAGGCAGTGCTTAACTTGTAAAAAAAAATTAAGTGCCGGGGCGCTTGTTAGGAGGCCTCTGCAGCTTGCACCACACATTGCCCCTGCCACGCTGCTAATAATAGTAACAGCACAACTACTAACCATCAAACTGCTACAAGTGTGACAATTCAAACTATTTCAGGCACCCAAAGCCATGAGAATGGCTTGAGCGGCAGGTAAAATTAATTTTTGATTTATATTCAAATAATTATTAACTGTCGTTGTGGTCATCTCTAAAATAGACAGACTGCACCACCTTGTGGCAGACTGTTAGATGTACTGGTGTTTGACAATTAAGTGCCGGTGCCGAGCACGGGATACCGCCTGTTCAAATTAAGCACTGCCTCTAGCCAGGACAATGAATTTTGTGCTCCTCTCTTTTAAGGCATGATGGTGTTTCCAACCAAGTTGTTCATTGGTGTCTCTTTCTATTATCACTGTGTTTATTTTATGGCTTTTTTTTGTTATTAATTCTTTTTTATGCTTGTTTCTCTGTCTAAACCGCTCCAATGTAGCTGCTATGCTGACAGAATTTTAAAACGTAATTTACACACTCTTTGTGACTCTATTGCCTTGCATCGGTTTTCTTCACAGGATGCTTCATTTCCTCAACCCATATTTTCGTGTTTGGATACTTCACATATAGGCACATAAGTCTGGGTGTACATAGGGGAGTTTTTTTATGCTGTCTTGTTGTCTTGCCTTGTAACACGGTAGTGACCGCTGTCCAGAAAGCACTACACTGGTAATTGAATGTTATTCACTTTATCGACCTTGGAAAAATGGATGGCTGAGCTGGCTATGTCTAGATTAAACCTCATGAACAACAGATCACTGCTGCAACTCTCAGTAGTAAACTTGTACTTCACTTGGCTCCTTGCATGCAGTCATTTTAGTAGTTAACTCCTTCTCTATTTGCTTGGTAGTCATAGTCTCTTTAGCTTCATTCAAGACTAACTATACCTCATTCACCTTGACAGGCCATTTGCAAAATCTTTTATGTCACATCTTTGGCCTTCTGTTCCAAGTTCTTTCCTTGCTTTATCTTCATGTTCTATGTTTGGTATGATCCAGCGGAAAGGTCAAATTTACATATTCTCCATATGTCACAGACTCGTCATCACACTAACTTATTCATACATTCATTCATTGGTGGGGCCCATAACACCAACAATCATACGTCTCACTCGAATCTGTGCACAGGAGAAAAAGCGCTGGACATGTGGGGGTACCTTTTACTTGTCGGGAGTAATTCCTTTACATTATATACATTATATACATCTGCACCTACAGAATTCTGACTTTGACATCAAGGCACTCCACCACTTGGTCGACGAACCAATTAGTTGGACTGGTTGATGGTGATTTAGAACCAGCTAAACACAATTAAAACCTAGGAAAACCTTTGATTAATTCCTCAGTACCTAATTAAAGAACCACAAACTCATTTCTTATTCATTCAAGTTTTGTTTATCTAATATTAATTTAGCATTCAGGCAATATAGAATTCAATCTATTCCATGGAGACACCAAATCTTTAGAGCATAAACATAGATTTGTATTTCATTATATTTACCAGAATCCCAAAATTGGGGACCCTCCAATCACGAGGATGTAATATCCAAAGTCCCGTTTACACTTTCCAGCACCGCCTGTCCACCCACAGCAATAATCAATCATCAAATGGAATAGCTCTCCCAAATTTCAAAGAAACCCAAAGTGGACCAGGGAAAATCTTCAACAGTTCAACACGGACCCAACGCCATAGACAATCAGCCCAACGAACCACCCCCCTTGCGCGGACGAGGGTCTTTATACCCTTTTCACGCTTACTTCAGATCAATATGCAACAATGATTGGGGTAGAAAGTGTTCAACTGTATATCCTTTCCTGCGGGTCACAGGCAACAGTTCCGAAGCAACGATAATCAAGCTTCCTTGTACAGGTCCTTCATTGTCCCCTCGATTGTTCACACCGTTCATCGTTTGGCAGTCCTCCATGTTCCTATCCTTGACAAGGAACACTCTGGTTCGTGGTTGAGGTCACTTGGAGATCTCCAGAGCCATCCGATTCTACGCAGTAGTTATCGCGCTCACATGACGACGGCATCTCGGAACTCCATTTTAAGTACTGCGGCCTAGTAGGCCCGAATGCCAACTTAAGCAAAAACAAACATAAAAGTAATTAGAATATAAAAATGAAGATTCTAATGTTTAATCCCACACTAATCCCAGTATATATTAGCATTTCCCAGCTTGTAGCAACATTTAAAGCAATAATACTCACCATTCTGCAGCACTGGAAGCACAAATCATCACAAAGCAACATGAATCATGCAGTTCTCTATTTCACCACGTTCTAAAGTTAATTTGCGTACCACAGTTGATAATTTAAATTGTTTTGTCATGCAATTAGCATTTTAGTCCCACGTGTATCTCGTGTTTATCAAGGTGCAAAAGTTGATTAGTCGTTCCCTTCCACACTAGTTAGTACGAGTTAATACTTAATATGGTTAAGTAATTAATTTCATGCAAAATAGCACATACAATAGATTCTGAATTGCTGCAGTATATCAAGTTAATCGATCCTAAATATGACTGACAAGTTTCATTTGTTTTAGATTATTCAGTTCAGGCCAAGTTCAGAATGATTGTACTAACTTTCTTTTGACCACCTGACCTTAAAAGAGCAGCTTTATTTGTTTTCAATTCGGCGCCTGACTTCAACATGGCCGCTTCCTTCACTCTTCTGGACTTGCATGGTCCTAAAATGGCCGACCCATAGATTTGAATGGAGTGCACTTGATTGGCAAATGAAGGCTCTCCTCCCAAGAGATCTCGTTATCTGAAGAGTGTGCCATGGGTGTACACCTAACGGGGGAGTTGGGGCTCCACCCTCTTTATTTTCTCCCACTGGCTAAATTCAATTTCGTTATCTTAATAGTAAAGGTACCATTAGAAAGGGACGGCATAGCTGTGTGGACTGCTGTAGATACCAACAATGTGCAATGCGCAGAATCACAGCTTAGCTTTCTGCCTTTGCGCTCAGCAACCACCATTCAGTGCCAGTCATGCCTGAACGGGTAGGGAAAAAAAGGAGATACAAAATACTTTTAGCTAAACCAGAAGTGAGAAATGTTTTGGTCTGTAGAGTAACTCACTAATGAACTTGTGTCCTTCTTGTGAAGGTGTGCTGAACTTCGGCTGTGTTCTTACACTAGTGCTGCATCGGATTGTTTAAAGGCAAATACTATTGTACCATGTTTCTTTCAATTTGGATGACAGTCAATGCAAAAACTCTGGGCATGCGAGTGGCAATAAGGCCCTGCTGCCATCAGCTAGCAGCAACCTTCAAATTTGGGTCAATACGAGGTGTAGGTACATGCTTGTGGACTTGTGTGACCCCAAAGTGGCAGCAAGAAGTCTGAAGAGTCCACATTAGGGTACATATTTATGAAAATTGTTGCACATGACAGTGCAGCAAGTCACCTTGCTGTGCTACCATACGTCACAGGGATGGTCAAGAATGCGCTGTATTTATCCAATTTGGCGCATTCCTGTCCTCTTCCCTTGCGCTGGTGCCATTTTGGCAGCCTAGTGCCAATTCAGGCACCCTTACACCATGGTGCAAGGGTGCTTGTGTTGTAGCCAGGATTATTTTTGTACAGGAATGGGCAACTTCCTGCACAAAATCAATCCTGAGAGTCTTTTTTCTCTTTTTATGTGTGCTCCAGGACTCATAGAAAGTGGAAAATAAGAAGAGAAATAAAGATATTTCTCCTTGTTAAGCCTCTGCTGAAAAGGCATAATATTTTTGTGCATTCCCAGGTTTAGAAATCCTTGTAAATCTGGGAATGCATCAAAATCCATGGGAGTTGCTTGGGAACACCCACCTCAATGACCATGGAATGCATACCCAGGATAGAGTAAGTCAACACAGCGCTTTGCGCTGCTTTGCCTTACTCTAGATTCATGAAGCCACTCGGAGCCACGCGCAGTGGCTTTGCATGGCTTTGTAAATCTGTCATAGAGGTTTGAGTCGTGCATGTACCACGCTGGATGGTGAAAGCATGACACAAACCTCTCGTAAATATGCCCCTCAATGTCAAAGAAGCATGATCAAGAGGGCATATTTAACAGGCCCTTGCATCATGCTTATACCACGTAATGTTGTACATGCATGAGACAAAGCTCCAAGTCATATTTATGAAGCCACGTAAAGCCACTTTGCTTAGCTTTGAATGGCTTCATAAATATGGAGTAATGCGACGCAGCGCAAATTGCTGCGTTGCATTACTCTGCCCAATACAATGATACTGTTATCCTAAAAACATCCTGACACTAATGTTCAGTTTTATAAATGGAGTGTTATTCCCGGTCAGGTCTTGGGGAATCCTATTTTGGAGAATAGCCTCCACCACAGATAAGGAGGACCTTAGCTGATTAACCTCATTCATTGGATGTGTGAGACAGGCGCATTACTGTTGACTTGGTGGGGTAGTTTAAATTAGCTTACTGTTGGAAAACGAGGCAGTATCTGTGAGGTCTGCACAAATAACATGTCACATTTGTCCTTCACTGGGTACCAAACACCCTAGTGTGGCACTTGACTCTCAGAGGGTAGCGTTGCAGAGGAGTCTTCGGCTTACTCAAGGGAGGTGGTGTAGGCTAGTTATCGCCATTACAAGTAGGCAGAAATAACACTCAATAATTGATTGTCCAGTCTGTACTTTGCTTTATAAAAGTAAGAGTACATTTATTAGACACACACACTACTCAATACTGTGCACCAATTTACAAATATACATAAAAGCTGTTGGAATTACTTTGTGATATTGCGTAACATTTCCACCCCTCCCACAGGGGGGGTGGGGTCTAGTTCCACCACTCCCATGTATGCACATCAACTTGCCCCCTAATGCAGTGGGTTGACACAACCTGGAGTGAGGGCCTTGCCAACTGGCACCATCCCAGTGGCGACCCACCCCATCATCTTAACAAGCATTAAAAATAGGTAATCCTGCCCTGGGGACACATAACCCTGACTGAGCATTTTATACTGACCATACAGTATGCACCTCTCCATCTTAGTAGCTAACAGTCTAGGTTGTTCCTCCCCTAGCACAGTAGCAAGAATACATGTTTGGGCATCACTTTAAATGAGGTACTTTTAATAACTGATAACAGTTGTAATGCATTGCAATCACAGCCTCTAAAATGCATCACAGGTAAAATCACAGGATTAAGCACTTACAGCTTGACACCCTAGCAGGAATGTCTGACAACATAACCACACTTTGCTTATGACTCCACCTTACACAGGGACTTCACCTTACACCTGTGACTTTCAGTCTCTCTAAAAATAAATAACATGGGTAAAAGCATTTCTGGTGCAATTACACCTCTTCACCTCCAGTGGATGCCCTTCTCCGGACATCCCCAGCACAGCCTTCCACACATTGAAGCAATCCTTGAGGCACCCACCCTAACCCCATCTGTTGAACAAAAGTTCCAGCCCAGGGGAAAGTTGATTACTGGCTGAGCCCTTGAGGGGTTGTTCCTTTCAAGTACCCATGAGACTTAGAGGGGTGAACTGTCATCTTCGTGCTGGAGGAGACTGTGTTACTCCTTCATCTCCCCCTGCACCTTTTCATGCATTTGACGGTGACCCCATCCTCCTGGGGCCACCACACGCCACCAACAAGCCGGTTTCTTTCGCAGGCCTTTCTGGGCCCTGCAGGGCATTATGGGGCACGTTTCGCAAGGCCGTGCATATTATAGCAGCGCCTCTCCCGCTGCTTCGAGGAGAGCTGCGATGTGGGGTTCCGGCCGCGTCTTTCCTGCGTTGGTGGGTCCGGTCCCACCCGGACCCCCAGGTTAGTTAGGCAGCTCGGGGAACCCACCCCCGGCTGCACATGCTGATTTTCAGGGGCCCGGTCCCACTCTGGCCCCTGGCACCTCTTCACTCCCCATCGAGGTCCCGGTCCCAGCCACTGGGAGCACTTTCCTTTACCCTCCTGGTCTCACGGAAGGGGGATTCAGCAGGGAGCGGTCTTCACTGGCTCCCTGCACCAGCCTTCCACCTGGCTCTCTTCCTGGGCCTCTCTTCTCCTTGTGCAGAGGCCCAGGCTTCTGGTCACTCGTCCTGGTCTCCTCTTTTGGTGCAAGTCAGGGTTCTTCCTTCCAGCTGCCAATGGTGCCAGGCTCCAGCACCAGTCGTCCACTGCCGACCTCACCTCAGAGAGAGCTCCTCTTCCTGTGCAAACTCTTTTAAAGAATTTGGAGGGGGCTGGCAGGAAGTCTCTGTTTGCCCTATCAAACAGTGATACATCACTTCCCTGCCCCTGCTCTCTCCTTCCTGCCCAGGCCTCTGGGTTTGTTCAAAATGGTGTTGTACAGGGGTCTCATGCCACATCGTCTCTGAAAACCCCTTCCCCCACGCTACCTTCCCACCAGAGCAGCTTGGTACCTGGCACCAGGTGACAGCTGCTGATGGATTGACCTGTAGCTCCACCCATTCTCTCTTCTTGGAGAGGAGGCCTTCGCTCTTGGAATGCTTGTCATGCAGGGCTGGGCCACTGATGCTACAGCTTGGGGAGGAAGGTCATTAATTCAGCCTGGCAGGGTCAGCCCGCGCCAGGCTCTGGTTATGAGCTGACTCAGAGAAACATGACATTTCTGGATGACCTAAAAGCAGTACAAATATGACTTTGGACTCTGCAGAATACTTCTTCTCACATAAGTTACATTAGACTTTAGTGCGTGTCTCGAATTTGTAGGCCCTAGGAAAGTGAAACTAGCCCATGTGCTCCCCATCCTCATAGGAGAGCAATGGAGTGGAAACAGTAAAGCACACTGACTTTCCCTCAAATGTTTCTTCCCATTGTAGAAAGTCTATTTCATGTCACCACCCAGCTCTGCATAAGTCGTGCCACACCATTCACTTTGTAGCTGCTCCTGGGCTGCGCACGCCAGGAATCTCCCCTGCGCAGCCCTTACACTTGTGCACACAAATGTACACACGTGTCTGCATGTAACCAGCCCGGTGCCCTTTACTCTGGCTGCAGCGCAGCGGCCTACTTGCGCCAGGGGGACACCGGTAAAATACACATGCAGTCCCTTTCATCATGAGTTCATTGTGGGTGAGTCCCAACTTGTGAGGCTCTCCCACTGTAAAAGCTCAACAAATAGGTGCTCAAAAAGCGAAAAATCCGGGTGGCTCAGATGGTCAGAACCATCTTCTAACACTTATAAATAGGCCCTCCCATTTTTGGTCCATTGCAAATGTGTGCTCAGAAGGAGTGTGTTTGACCGGGAGTGGTCATTAGTGTTGCCAGATTGGGCTATTTCCAACACAAATGGGCGACATTTTTCCCATTTGGGTAGGAGATAACTCTCCCGGCGGGGGGCAGAAACATGGTCTTTACTTGGCCCTGTGTGCGCAAAACCTCGGAGGGGACGCGCAGCCAATTAAACTCCTGCAGAGCTCTCGGATTCCGCAGAACAGGGCCGTCAATCCTTCATAGCGCTACCTATCACAGCCCTGCTAAATACTTCTGGCCTGCCCCCAGAGTGACTGGACCAATGTGGTCTCTAGGGGCAGGCCTTGATTGTTAAGATTTCCGCGTGGTAATTGCCTCTTGGCGCGGGCATGCGGCGAACTCTGAGTGCTGTGGAGCTGAGAGGAGGAGTCAGGAGCGGCAAGGACTGGTTGGCCGATCGTGCAGCCTGCTTCTGTTGCGGTGGTTCTTTAGGTGCCAGTGTATTACGGTAGGATTAATTTAGCGGTCGAAATGTCCACTTTTCCTGCTCTGCCGCTGTCAGCTGCCCCCTCTCTTACGGTCTCTCTCTCTCTCGCTGAAACCATGCTCACCCTCTGTTTCTTCTACTTTCCTTCATTCGTTCCCTTGTGAAATCGATCCAAAAAAGAAAGAAACACTTTTGTTGGAAGTGTTTCTGACATTTTTCTGTTCCAAAGTGCAGCCTCGGGACAGAGAGAAAAAACAGGTTCAAAATATGAATAATAAATAACTAAAGCATTACAGCCCATTCACAAAGTGGCCAGATTGGTTTTATTCACACCCAAACACAGTAGTGCCACTTTACAGAGTTTGCAGTGAAGCGCTACTTTTGTTTCCTCCTCTTTCTCTGAACAGCATTGTTTTCCCCGGGTGGGGAAGTGTACCATGCCTGGAGATACTGCAATACCTGGTCGATGGGTGGAGTGGAAACCGATTAATGTGATCCCTATCCACTTTTTTCCTCATTTTAGTTTATAAAATGCATACCACGGCTCTGTGTTCAGCGATGTAGTCTTTTTAAACCATACTGCTCACGGTTCATAAGGATATAAGCAATGGACAGTGATACTGGTCCCTCCCGGGATCTGCATTGGTGCTTAAAGTTTCAGGCAAAAACACTCTTGAATTCTGAATAATGAGTGTAAAAGTGTTAAGGTAACCATGTCGTTCTACTTACATTTCACGTGCTTTACTTAATCTTGCATTCCATATGAGGGTTTGCTTTTTCTAGGAAGTTAATTTTTTTCAGGCAGCATATTACTCTTGTGCATAAATTCAATTGAGTCGCATCCAGGTGTATATAACAGGGCACAATTGGGTTGTAGCTGAAGGCAGTGCGATTGTCTCTCAGTGGGCCAGTATGGTGTTCATTGGGGGAAATGATGTGGCACTATGCCAGAGCTCCAGAATTTGGTACTGGGGAACCTGGTTCAGCCTTCATGAACAGTCCACCAGACCACTCTCCTGAGGGAGCACATTCCCATTCTAGACCTAAGAAGGCCTTGCAAGACCTTAGAAGCTCAGGTGTCTTAGCACCTTGAAGGCCTGTCCACCACAATCGATACTGAAGTTCACCTCCAGACTTCTTGCAGGCAGGCTTACAAAACAGAACACCCTAGAGCAACAGTGACTCAGTCACTGAGGTCACAGGACCCTTGAGGCCAGTCCGCCTCACCCAATGATACCTCCATTGGCCTTGTTTCAGCAGGAGTAGTGCAGCTCACCAGGGATCGGCAATGCAGGATTTGCATGCCCACCAAACTAAGGGGCATATTGACGAGGGAATGGCGAAGCGTGGCATTAAGCAAACATTGCCAATGCCATGCTCCACCATTCTGAAAATGCAGGGATGCGCCATATTTACAAAGGTTTTCCCTAGCACTGGTACTAAACTCAGCTGCCTAGCGCCAATGCAGGCACCCTTGCACCATAGTACAAGGGTGCTAGCGTGGAGGGAATGATTGTTTATGTGCAGGAAGGCTTCCTTTCCTGCACATAAACAATTCAGAATGGCGAATTGTAACTTCTATGTGTCCTGCATTGTGCAGCACACATAGAAGTTGCAAATCATCTGTTTTCAGATGATTCACCTTCCTGCACATGAACAATCATTCATAGCAATTTGCTGTTTTTATGTGTGCTGCGCAGTGCAGCACACATAGAAACAGCAAAAGCGAGGAGAAATTAGGCATTTCTCCTTGTTTCGCCATGTAAAGTCCAGGTTTTCCCTGGTCTTAATTTTGGCACTGCCTCCTATTTACGTCACCCTTGTAAATAGGGGGCAGCGCCAAAATCAATGGATGTTGGGGCGGAACAAAGGCCAGCCTCATAGACCCTCTTCTTGTTCAGGTCAGACAGGCAGGAGCTGGACATGCGCTAAATGCGCATACCCCTGGCTGCCTGAGCTGAACTTTGCCTGGCTGAGAATTTTCACTGCCCTGTGTGCGTGACCTCAGTCTGGCAAGAGTGCCACGAGGTCCTCTCCCTTGTGATGAAGGGGAGCGCCACTGATTGACTCGGACCTGGGTGCTTCAGTTTTAAGCTCTGAAGTACCCAGGTCAGAGTGTCAATCAGTGACACCTAATCACAGAGTGGGGTTGGGTCAGAAGTCTCACTGACCCCATCTCATTCTGTGACAAGGTTGGGACTGCTGCCTTCCAATCAGCCAATGAGAGGAGGCAGCAGTCCCAACCCTTCTGGGACCTCTGAGGCTTCCCTCTCGGAGAGCTGTAGCTAAGGTAAGTTTTGTGCATTTTTTATGTTTCATGCGTGGATTTATTAATGTATGTGTATTTAGCTAGAGGTCATTCATGAATGCCAGGTTCAGGTTTGGTTCTGTGGTGACAGAACTACAAGATGAAAAGTCAAAGTGGTGACTGATCTTGAAAATTAGTATTTATTAACACAGGTGCCCAGTTAACCTCCTCCCACTATCTGTATATTGAATAGAATTTAGATTTGTTCTTAAAATGTTTTCTGAAGACTACTCTAGCAAAATTTGAGAGTTTCGACTTTGGTCTGGTTTTTGGACTGACACTGTTCTGCGTTGGGCTGAATTTGGGCTTATACTTGAGGGTCTTTGGGCTTGGGACGGGTCTCAAAATCTGGCAACACTGGTGGTCATTAAGCTGCCGGATTGGATGACCGTGGAGATTTGTCGGGACTCGTTAGAAGTGAGCTGTGACGTATAATTGGTAAGAGATAGTAACATGCAGGGGTGGCAGACAGTTTCATCGTTGAGGCTTTATTCATTTTTATGAGGTGTCGCACTCAGCCCGACTAGTTTTTCGCTTGGTCTACAGGTGTGGGGAAATATATATAAAATAAGACTTTTATACAGAATACAGAAATAGAAAGGGAAGTTGACATGACTGCCCACAACTGAAAATTGAGCACGGTGACGATCAATAAACAGGTATTTTGCTTTTGCTTTTAACTAAGAGTATTGATCTTCGCCTTAGAGATAGTCCTGCTGGGTCCATAATGAGAAGCCTGATTTTCTCATCCTAGGGACGCCACCACTGAGAAGCGAATACCCCAGGGTGGAATGCTATAGACCTATAAAATATTAACACAACACATACCTCTTTAATGTTGAAAGGTATATGGACGAAGACTAGTAGGGTCATATAGTAGAGGGCATTAATGGAGATTGTGTATCCTGATTGACGTGAGCCCTCTCGTTTTTTACCCTTATTTTAAATATATATGTATTCACACAAAAAATATTTTTCTTGATGTCTAGATACGTGGTAGTAGCAAAATAGGTGGCCTAAATTGAATACAGCACGTCACTGAGCGTTTCGCACCGGTGAGTCATCCTAGAAGCTTCTTAGCATGAATCAAACACTTCAATTGAAACTGCGGTAGTGATGGAACTGTCAGTCGCACATCTTTTCCCTAGTAGCTAGAACAATTTTCGGTGCCCATCAGGATAGGAAAACATCCCACTACCTAGGATGTGACTGGCCACAAGGCCCGAGGGGGGGCACTCGTGGTTACAACGTTTTTTAAAAACTAGGTACTATCCTGGCACTCTAATGTTGAAAATCACAGTATCACAGGGTATGATAAGAGATAAAGTGTAATAGTACAGTATTAGAGCACAGAATTTTGGCTGTCCCCCAAAGATCAATAGAAACAATACTGTCCCAACAAGTGTCTTTAGTCGTAACACATGTCATTTAATTTGCGTGGTTCAAATGCACAATATTCAATTATTACATAAAACATGGACCTGTTCTCATAGTATTTGATTACAACCTTTCCAAAAGAACATAAGCCTGTTCTCCAGTGTCTCACACGTAGTTCAAAAAATGCAATTTTCAATTGCAGTATACAGAATCGGTCCCTTTGCAATGCACCAGTTTCCCGTGCAGTAGGAACAAATATCAAAGTATCCAAAATTCAGTAGAGTGGTGATCCAAAAACAGCCGACACGTGTTTCGTTACTCGATGTAACTTTTTCAAGGCTGTGGAAGTAATGGTTATAAAACACTTTAAACTGATCCAAAAGTACAAGATCGCATCCAAAAGTAGTTCATTGATTTAACAGTGTTCATGTGTAATAATACCATTCACATAGAAAGGAAATGACGCAAACAAGAGATTCGGTCCAAAACGATGTGAAGTATTTGTTCACTCATTAATTCAATAATGTTCTACTTAATCCCAATACTAGGAAACCAAAAGGCAGGAAGATAGCCCCAAACTCCGTGTCACATACCAAAAGGTGAAAAGGATGAATAGTGATGATAGTAATGTAGATCAAGGAATCCCAAAAAAACCGGCATGGGGAGTTGAGACATGCAAAAATGCATAATCAAGGTGTGCAGACTCTTGAAGCGTTACCAGCGCTGAAATCCAGGACCATAGAACTTGCCCTTCAGTTATAACTATGCAGTTCTTATAAAAGGTAACGTGGTGTCATGGACTTTTTTTTTTCTCCGGTGAACTAGCCCCCTGAGACGTGCCTAGCATAGACATGTTCTGCTTTCATTTGGTTCACTTTAACGTGTTTATTTCAGAACACGGAAGGGCTGCATAGATCCTACATACAGGCTTTCAGCGCGTATCTTGGCCCATGCAGAGGAACATTCCTTGGGACTATTATAATATTGCACAACCTTTGTACAGTTCTATCATTTTGAACAAGGTAACGCTTCAAGAGTCTGCACACCTTGATTATGCATTTTTGCACGTCTCCACTCCCTTTGCCATTTTTTTTGGGATTCCTTGATCTACATTACTATCATCACTATTCATCCTTTTCACCTTTTGGTATGTGACACGGAGTTTGGGGCTATCTTCCTGCCTTTTGGTTTCCTAGTATTGGGATTAAGTAGAACATTATTGAATTAATGAGTGAACAAATACTTCACATCGTTTTGGACCGAATCTCTTGTTTGGGTCATTTCCTTTCTATGTGACTGGTATTATTACACATGAACACTGTTAAATCAATGAACTACTTTTGGATGCGATCTTGTACTTTTGGATCAGTTTAAAGTGTTTTATAACCATTACTTCCACAGCCTTGAAAAAGTTACATCGAGTAACGAAACACGTGTCGGCTGTTTTTGGATCACCACTCTACTGAATTTTGGATACTTTGATATTTGTTCCTACTGCACGGGAAACTGGTGCATTGCAAAGGGACCGATTCTGTATACTGCAATTGAACATTGCATTTTTTGAACTACGTGTGAGACACTGGAGAACAGGCTTATGTTCTTTTGGAAAGGTTGTAATCAAATACTATCAGAACAGGTCCATGTTTTATGTAATAATTGAATATTGTGCATTTGAACCACGCAAATTAAATGACATGTGTTACGACTAAAGACACTTGTTGGGACAGTATTGTTTCTTCTGATCTTTGGGGGACAGCCACAATTCTGTGCTCTAATACTGTACTATTACACTTTATCTCTTATCATACCCTGTGATACTGTGATTTTCAACATTAGAGTGCCGGGATAGTACCTAGTTTTTAAAAAATGAATCAAACACATGCAGGGCAGAAAAAATGGCATGGGTGATGAAAGTATGCGGTAGCAATGCGGGTGGGGGATGAACTAAAGGATGTTGGAGCTCTTATGATGGGAAATACAAAGGATACGTGAAAAATATTCGTAGAGATATGTAGTGATTATTGTTCTGGCATCTGGGTTGACATATCTCTTTTTTCACAAACAGGTTCGCTATATAACATGATTATAAGGAGAAAATGTATTCATGTTTTTGTCCTGAAGAAGGTAGTCGTATCAAGTTCATCCACTGAAACGCGTTCAGTGGTTTTGGTTAAATTTGTGGAAGATAGTACGACACTTGGACAGAGAATTTATGCTCATGCTGTGTGTTGTCTATGTAATTTCCAAATTAACATTTTTGAGGACAAATGTGATTGTCTTTTAATAGTCTTTTCCGGGGTCTATATCTTATGTATCGATTTCAAAAATATCTTTTATGATGTATCTTGTTATTGATTGCTGAATGTATTTTGATGTATTCTATTGTATGTTCTTTTAACGAAAATCTTGTTTTTATTAAACAAAACATAAGTGTTCCTATATCCAGAGTATCTGTGCTCCCTTGAGTGATATGTATGTAAATGTGAGAGTCAGCTTGATCCAGGGGGAAATATATACTTTTAACATTCTTGGCATTTCCAGAAGTACCAAACCTGGTAAATCTGCGAATGTTCCAAAAAGATACGCCTCCCCAGGTGAGGAGAAACGAGGAGAAATATGTTTATTTCTCCTTGTTATTTCCTCTCTCGATGTGTCATGGATGCAGCACATACATTTCAATTGTATTTTTGAGCATCTTTTTAGCACAAAATGCATCCTCCAATCAAAAATTGACACAAAGACGCATTTTGTGCTACAATATAGATCTAAATTATGGATTTATGCATAATTACTTGGAATTTCATGTAAATTATTTGAAATTTTACATAATTATGTAATTATGTGGAAGCAAATTAAATTACTTTCATGCAACCCTAGTCTTGCATCACTACCACCCTGGTACTGATCTGCAACCAGGTCTTTAGGTCTTACACTTTTTCCGTACTTACTACCACTCTGATGCCCTCACACAATTGGATGTATCGTAATGGAGAGTACGCCAAAATCAGATAGTGCCTCTGAGCCCATGAACTATAGCACTGAATGTTAGACTAGTTAAATTCATGTCTATATTTTCCCATATGCTCAGGCCACTTGAAAAGAAGGTTAAAACTGGTGCCATCCTTGTCTCCTACCAATGCTGTCCCAAAAGGGTATTTTAAAACAATACCAAGTCTGTTGTGGGCTCAGAGACAGATGGAGATAGAACGGCTGCTGTATGGACCGTGTCCTCAATGCTCTGTACCTTGGCAATAAAGTACTGTCATATTTTCCTGGAGTCGGGTACTTACTACAATTTGGCAACACGCGCCAAGGTACAGCAGCAAACCCACCATCGGGAGGGGATTAGGATGTATAAGCTGGAAGCATCATCGACGAAGCTGCTGCTGACACATCAAATATTTTGCAGAGACTAGAGCTGGTCTTCGTGACGGCCAGCAGGTCTGTTGGTAGCACTCCATAGGCACATTTAGTGTGGCATTGCAATTTTGGGGAGAGCACGTGAGCGTGTATTCATTGCTCTGCCGCAGGGCTACCTACGCCTGCACGCACGATCAGGAATCCTGCATAATACCGGCGGGACCTTGTTGCTCAGTAACAGATGCTATCCTTGGAAGGCATTGAGGGGCACATCCTCAAGGGACCTGCACAAGTATCAGCAGGCGAGGTCATGCTGCATGACCCCTACGCTATGCCATTTTGAGTTTGTCATTGACCTTCACAGTGCAACGCTAGGTACTTGAGGAAAGCATAAAAAACTAAGGGGAATATTCACAAGAAAGTGTGCTGAACATCACCAAAAAATGCTAACGCAACTTTACACATCGCAGCCTATCGTGGGAAAATAACCCAGTGTCAACGTGGAATTCACAACACGGCAGTACCATGCGATAGTCTGCAGAAATCGCGGCCAATGTCAGCGATACAACCACAATGGCGGAGATAAAAACACAAGCCACAATGTTAAAAAGCATGCGATGGGCCAAAGCGCGATGAGGAAATCAGCAATAAGCAGTGCCAGGCCTGCAATACACACATGGCAGGCTGGAAAAATCACTATGAAATAGAAAAAACACCCAAACACAAACTCACCAACACCCAAGCACAATGGAGGCAGCCGGAGCAGGCGCAGAGGACGAGCGCAACCCCACAAGTACCCCGGACGACCAGCCTGGGACCTCGGGGACAGGGAAGGGCAAGGTCAAGAAGAAGAGAAAGAGGAAGACGAAGTTCAGTCCGCAGGAAAACAGGATCCTAGTCCTGGAGGTGATGGAACACCATCAACAACTTTTCGTCACCTCCAACGTGTCATTGGGCACCAAAAATAGAATATGGCGGGACATCATGGACAAGGTGAATGCCGTCGGAGAGCACAAGAGGTCAATGGACGAGGCCAAGAGGCGATGGATTGACATCAAGCGGAAGACCAAGGAGAAACTCGCAGCCAACCAGAAGGCAGCAATGCAGATTGGAGGTGGGAGCCCAGCGCCACAGCTCGTGCTACATGACATGGAGGAGCTGGTGTCGACAGTCATCAGTGTGGAGACTGTGGCCAGAGTCCGGGGACCGGACACTGCTCGACAGGACACAACACAAACGCAACAGGGTGGGTGACCACCAGGTACTGGGGGGACTGGTGGAGATGGCCACAATAGCACACATGCACAATCAAGCAGAGCACAGTGCACACCCACAATGACACTGGGTCATGGCCGTGATCTACAGACTGTCACAATGTACAATGCCATGCTGTCTGAATGTCAACATGTACCATGCGGCTACATACATGTGGACACATTGTAATACACCTTCTCCCCTTCACATTGCAGGGGCACCATCAACACCTCCTGCAGGGCAGTCCCAGCCACTCTTCACTGATGATGAGGAGGACACCCCCAGCATCGACCCCCAAGCCCTCCAAGACATCATTGACATCATCCACAACTCACCTCCAGGATCAGGACAGCCCAGCTGCATCAAGGAGACCCCACCCACTACCCAAACCACTCAGTAGGAGACATCCACAGCCCGGCAGTCTCCCAAGACCCCAGGAACAACACATGGCCTTCCAACGCTGTGTGCTGGAGTGCCAGAGGGAGACGGCTGAGTAGGTGGGGGTGGGGTTCCACATCATGGCTACCAAACTGGATGCCATCCATGGGTGTCTAGGTCCCATCAGGGACCAGCTCCAGTCCCTAACAGACACCGATGGCCCGCTCGAAAGTCTCCAACGAGCCCTGACTGACATCGCCGGAGTCATGATGCGGAGAGAAGAACACCTGTCCGCTCAGAGTGGCTCCAGCGATCCCAGCCGTGAGCTGGCACACATGCGGAGGCTCATGGAGGACATGGTGCAGATGGAGGCGGAAAGGTTGGCAGCCACCGCTGCACATCAGCAAAATGTAGCTGGGATCTACCATGCGCTGTAGATCCTCATCATGGCATTGCTGCCACAAGGCCTGGCGCTGATGAATGCTGCTGCCCCCACACCATCCACATCTCCGCCCCCTGGTGTGTCAGTGTCTCACAGTGCGGCAGGCGTATCCACTCCAGCACGTGATGTGTCACTGCCACACAGTGCGGCGGACAATCCTTCCCCGGCCCCTGATGTGTCAGTGGCACACAGTGCCGCAGCCGGTACTGCAAGACCCACAGGTGGGGCAGAGCACACATCCGAGGTCGAGGACGTGGATGGGTTTGTGTTCAGAATTAGGCACTAGCATTAATCTCCGCCACCTGGCCTGTTTCTGCTTGGTGCCGCACATGGCCCCATGACCTTCCACTGACCCCCGATACACTCCACTGCACTCACCTTGGACCGCGACATGGACTGCCATATCCTGTTTGATGACCAATGACACAGCGACCAGACTGCGAACTGTACTCTTCCTCTTCCGCAGTACTTGTCATCCCTGGATGGACTCTGGCTGGCCCTCCACGGGCACATATTGTGTAGTGTGCTTGGCATGGCCCTGTGCCACTCCAGCTGCAAAACTCTACTGGATGTGGAATAAACATCCAGTAACGCACTGCTGTGTCATGTCTTTCATCATTCATGTATATTTGTGTGGATGAATGTAGAGACAGTGATTTCCCTTACGTCAATGATGCTCATCTAGTGGGATGCCAGTCGCAGTGTGCTACATTGCCTATCGTGTTCCAGGTGCCGTGGACACTACAACAGGGACACACATATTAGTCACTTCCTTGTCTGGACATGGACTGAACCACGCCCAGAGCCCCCGAGTCATTGTTGCAAGCCCTGCACTGTTCCGGCGGACGCCAGGCCAGAGCCCTCCGCCTATGCTCGGAGGGGGGGGCCCACATGGCTACCTGTTGCAGGTATGGTCGCTGGTGGTGTACAGGTCACTGGTCTAGTTGTCAGCATGTCACGGCCACTCCCTGAGGGCAGGTTTGCACACACACCACACCCATCCGGCACAGGCGTCACTGGTGATGTGACCCCGCAAATATAAGGGGCCGACAACATCACATTCCCCTCTGTCGGTGGTGACTGGATCACGGACGCTCCACGGTTCTCAATCATTAAGGGCCCATGGCCTTGCGGCCGTCACAGGCCTACCACCACGTGGCGCTGACTGGGGTTGCACAGGGTTAGTGTCACCCAGAGCCTTGCGGCCGTCACGGGCCTACCACCATGTGGCACTGACTGGGGTTGCACAGGGTTAGTGGCACCCGAAGCCTTCCGGCCGTCACAGGCCTACCACCACGTGGCGCTGACTGGGGTTGCACAGGGTTAGTGTCAGCCAGAGCCTTGCGGCCGTCACGGGCCTACCACCACGTGGCGCTGACTGGGGTTGCACAGGGTTGGTGGCACCGAAATAGCTGAGCGGGTGTGCAGCCTGCGATGATGACGTGTGCACTGATGTGGTCTCCGCCATTGATGGTTCAGGACTCAGCGTCATGTGTGGGGTCTGCTGGACCGCGGGGCGGGTCCGCATGATGTGGACCATGCCATAGTGGCGAGACCGGGGCCTGGAGCTTGCAGCAGGTGAGCAGTGGGGCCTGGGTGTGCAGGGGCGGCGGGCTCTCTCTCTCTCACCCTTCCCTCACTCTCTCTCTCTCTCTCTCTCTCTCTCTCCCTTCCCTCTCTCTCTCTCCCTTCCTTTCCTTCCCTCTTTTTCTCTCTCTGGCTTTCTTTCCTTCTCTGTTTCTCTGTGTCTCGCTCCTTTGATGTGCGCATGACACACGTCCTGATTGTGTGCTTTATTTTCCAGGCTGTGACGTCGAGATTGACCCTGACGGAGCCGACTGGAGTCTTCCACATTGGTGTTTTGTGTTGTATTTCAATAAAGTTTTTGGTTGTTACTTCAGTGCTGTGTGACTGTTTCTCGTTCTTCTGACCACACGTGTGTTTTTTGGGGGGAATGTGCATCATCATGCGCTTTTTGTGGCTCTTGTGTCGTGAACGGTATGTGTGGGGGGGCCTCAGGAGGTGGCTGGGCGTGCTGGCGGTGGGTGTTGTGATCCTCATGAGTATCGGAGCTGCATGATCATTGTCTCCATGGCATCTCTGGGTCTTCAGGTATGGTTCTTGGCTGGGCTCTCTTTCATGCTTAGCACCAGCAAAAGGCAGGTGTTAAATCCCTGGTGCTACCGCTGCTTATCGCCTGCTTTTGGTTCACTTCGCAGATCTGGCAGTTTGTTGTGAAAGAGGTGTTGTAGGTTGTTTTGTGGGTTTTTGCATGGGAACGCCTATTCTACATCTCATTGGGGTTAGTTGGTGGTGTCCACCGTGGAGATACATTTTGGGGTAGTTATCGCAGGAATACTGGCGTTGTCTGCAGTTTGCACCAGCTTGTGAATGGGGTGTTAAATCTATCTCCACTTTTGATGTGTGAGGGTGGAGATAAATCGGAGATAAGACCATGTGAATATCCCCCTAAGAGATAAAACAAAATAAAAAAAAAGAATAAACATAATTTCCACCTTCTGATTTCCATGTGTTAGCGCATTCTACAGCAAGTACTGACAGGATGTTCTGGAACATAAGTGGTTTAAAAAAATAAAAAAACATATTTTTGTGTGGAATTTCACATTTATCCAGTGACTTGATTGTGAGAGTCTATTAATGGAGAAGATTGGACAGTGTTTTGCTCACTGAACTAGTTCATTAAGAACATGAAAAAACAACATTTTGACATCAGTTCGCCTCAGCCTTTTTGGTCATCAGACTCTGAACCTCCTTTGAAGGGCGCAGAATGGGGGGAATACTTACAAACCACTTAGAAGCAATTGATGAGGCAGGGAAATGTCAGCTGCACAAAAGAAATGGCTTTAGAAATGTATTCCTGGCTGTCTAACGTTCCTGTAGTGGGTGATGTTAATGTTTTACTGCTGCTGTTAATGATTTATATAAACATTTTTAACCTTAAGTATGAATTGGTATAAGTCGATGCAAGTTTTTTTAGCACAAACAGACAAAACTGGAGGCTACTGATGAGCATGTAGCTGATTTGCAAAAGTTGACAAGCGATTGCTTGTGAGTTTGGCACCCCACAGGATAATTAAGTAAGAGATGGGGTCATGGTGCATGCAAGCCATCCGGCCATACAAGGGAGGTTGTGGGTGAACAGTAATTCTCCTTTGGATACTATCTTGGCTATTGTCCGGAGAGCTGAGATTTCAGAAAAAAGCGTTGTGGCTTTGAAGCAAAATGATAAGGAAACAATATCTGTTAACTGGGTTTTTCAAAGTTATACAAAAAAATTGTGCATCATATAACAGGGCAAACCCTAAAGTGCGTGAAAGAGGTCGATGTTATAGGTGTGACAGCAAAGAACACCTTGCTTACAGCAGAGGTTGTCCTGCTATTAATCAGAAATGCAGTCACAGTGGACTCGGGGGTCACTAAGCAAAAGTGTGCAAGAAAAATAAATATATTATGTGTCTATGATGAAAGAGAGACTGCAGACCAGGAGGAGTGAGAGCAGGATGTGGATGAGGATTTTGAATAGACACGATGAAGCAGGCAAGAGAAAGCAGAGTCTAAAATGACCATTGGAGGGGTGGGACTGACCATTTTAGCAGACTCTGGTTCCCCCTACACCATTATCAAGAAAGGAATCTGGAAAGAAAAGTTTGTGGAAAAGATGAGCGAATTTCTGATTCCATCTGACATTGACCCTGAAGGTTATGGTGGTGAGAAAATAGAAAAACTGGGGTTCAGATGGCTAATTTTCAAATTCAAACACCGGGTGTCTTGAGGAAAGTTGTACATAGCTAAGAAGGGTCCACCAGTTTTGGGTTGGCGGGATCAGAAACATTTGTATATTGTGTCAGACCCAAATAGCAAGGAGCAATGTTTGATTGTAGATCAGGGTACAAAGATGGGGGCAAGTTGTTTAAAAAAATTCCAGTGGTGTCTGGATAATCTAGTGGGATTTGAACACAAGATTCGCTTGAAGAAGGATGCATGCCCCAAAGTCCACAGGGTAGGAAATGTGTCAATGGCAATAAGAAAGGAAGTCTGAAAGGAATTGGAAAAGTTGGCGTTGTCCGGAGTGATAGAACCCGTTGAGGCATCTGACTGGCTGTCTCAGACAGTGGTAGCTTGGCGCAGTAATGGTAAAATCAGATTATGCATCGACCTCTGCCATCTGAACAATAACATTATTATTGACAAGCTTCCATTACCAAAAAACAATGAAATGGTAACGTTGCTTAAAGGCGCGTGAGGGTTTTCTGCTATCGACTCATCATCTGCGTATCACCAGATTTCCCTGACACCGGATTCCCAGAAGTGCACAGCTTTTATCACTCCAGATGGTTGTTTTCAATTTCGCCGCATGCCGTTTTTCAAAGACTGATGTTCAATTTATTCAGCAAAGAACAGAGCATTACTTTTTTTCAAGATGATATTCAGGTTTTTGACAAGAATAGATGTGAACACAACTCAAAACTGGAAAGAGTACTCTCCATGCTTGAAGAGAAAGGACTAAATGTGTAATTCATCATTAAGAGCGTGATTCAGGCAGCTTGCATAAACAATAAAATACTGAGAGTTATAAGTGATGAAAGCTGTGCGGGCCTACAGGGTCACTGGGAATGAAACCACTGTGTTGTCACCTTTTTTGATAATGAGAGAGTTACTTGTGTTGAGCCATGGTCTGCAGGGGCGACTCCTCCGCTAGAGCGAGGGAGTGTCGCCCTACTGCTTTATGAGTAGCCGGGGAAAAAATTTATATTAACGAAGCCTAATTATAAAAAAAAATCCTTCCTTGGGGCTGGCCAGAGCAGACGCCAGGGGAGGAGTGGTGAGCACACTCAAAGTGCGCATGAATGTTTGACCGGCTGTCTTGGGCCAGCCAAACATTCATGCGCACTTTGCATGTTCCCCACCAGGCTGCATTACACAGCCTGGTGGGGAACATGCACAGGCTCCCTGTCCCTGTCTGAGCGCCGAACCACAGCACTCAGACCAATCACAATGCTGCAATGCAACATTGTGATTGGCTTAGGGAATTCAAGGGAACCAATCATAATGCTTCATTGAAGCGTTGCCATTGGCTGAGGGAGCCTGGGAGCCCGGGTATTTCCTGCGAGGAGGAGAGGCGGCGAAGAGACTGTGGATGGGACGCGACCGGCAGGCAAGTTTGTTTTATTCTTTCTATATTTGTTTATTTTCTTGCCCCCTGCCGCCATTCCCTACCAGCCGATACTGATGGTCTGTTGAGGATGTTACTATGGTCAAAGGACATTTCAAGAGTCAAATTTACTATGATTCTAAGAATAGTACCAAACCTGTTCTTGTTGGAGATTGGGTTCGCATAAAGAAGCCTAGTTTTTATAACAAACGGGGACAGTAAATTCTATGAACCTGAGGAAGTTGTGGAAGTGTTGCACAATGCCGTCCGGATAAGCAATGGCAAGGGTTGGAACCTTAAACGGGCGGCTTTGCGTGACATTGAGGAATGGGGAGCTCTGAAGGATAACAGAGGAAGTAAGGCATTTGATTGGTTGGATGAAGAAGACATTTTTTTTTAAATGGGAACTCAAACTGACTTGAGTGAGGTTCCCATGTCATTAGGAAATCATTCTTTGGGTAATATTTCTGAGGAGGTGGCGCAACCAAACGATGGCGATACAAGAGAATTACCGGAGGAAGGAGTCCCACTCAGGCTTGAGAAGGTGCATCCTCTTGTGAGGGTTTGAGTGAGCGTGGTAGGACAAGGAATCCGCCCAAGCGGTTGGAGGACTATATTCATGAAGGTAGTAAGTAGTTTTTCTTTTTTATTGATTGGTGTATTCCCAGTTGAAAGAAGACACATTCATGAGGTTTTTCCAGCAATTAGGCTCCCTCCCCCGACCCACGCAGAGGCACAGCTGGATGGCTAACGCCCTGCTGTTTACCTCCCTGGCAGGCGATAAGCAACCCTCACACCTTCAGCCCTTGATGAGCTGTCAAGAGGTGCTTGTAGGTGGCCGAGAGGGAGGGGCTGCAGCGTCAGGAACACAGGAATCTGTTCAGATGCAAACAGCTGTGAATGCGTCATGTCTATGCAATTTAGAGGGGGCTCGCACATTCCATTTCCCCCCTGGGCCCCCAAAATCCTAGAACCGGCCCTGCTCGGGTGAACAGAGGATGCTGGCCCTGCAATCCATACTTCACTTGGAGTGACCTCTCTGGTACATTGTTGCTCTAGTCTTGGAGGAGGTTGTTTAACCAGTGCTATTCCTGCATAGTCCCTGTCTGGAATGTTCCTTGTTTCCTTCACTTCCTACCCTTTTCCAACCCTGTTTAGGAAGTGGTGTCCAGTGCCCAGCTGTCAGCCCCATAGTTCTAGTGCCCTCCAACATGACACCCTAAAAGGCACCCCTTTGACAAACCCTATGAGTAGAAGATTGGCACTTTGAGAATTCTTATTAGATTCTTCTAGGAGGGGATGTAGGCTTTACTGCCACTTTAATATTATACAAATACATTTTTGTAATGTTATGATAAGTGTTTAGATTTTTGTGTATGTTAAAGAGCTCTTTTAGGTCTCGTCTGAAAGTAAGCCTGCTTTTAGGTCTCTGTTTTTACTATAATGTTGGTTTCTTGTTGATCTCTGGTGCGTGCTTCGGTTATTAATCTTGCTTGGCTCGTGTTATAATTTCTTCTCTGGGAACTTGGAAATCTTTTGTTGATTCCTCATTCACTCTTTGAATTATTATTTCTCTTGACCAGTGAGTTCTTTGTTTATTCACTTGGAACGTGGAGCTATCTTTTATTGATTTGAGGTTTAATTTTGATTTTGGGGTTGTAATACTTGTTTTTTCCTCCTTGAGTTCTTGTTTCATGGAGTATGACAAGGCATGTTGTTTGTTACACTTGTACCTTGATGTCTCTGTTTCTTTTTTGGGGTCCCAGAGTTATCTTTTACTGATCTGGCATTTGATTTTGGGGTTAATAGGTTTATTTATTTATAATTGCTACAGCTTTACTGGGATCCTGGAAATCTGCTTTTGTTCACCTGTCGTTTGGTGTTGAAGTTACATCACTTGTGTGGTGGGGTCTCTGTCTTTTCACAAGCATGCTTTCATCCTTGTTTTGTCGATTCATGGTGAAGCTTGTTGGTCATCACACTAATGCGGTGAGGTCTCCATTTTTTGCTGAGGTCCTTGAATACGTAGTAGTCCTCATCTTAGATATTTGAGTTTTTGAGAACCTTCCCACTGCCCACACAGTCTCTCTTTGAAGTTCCAGGTTATCAGGTAGATCCCTCGCTGGAACATCTAGCCTTCCTGTTTGAGATGCTGGCTGGACTTCAGACTCAAGTGGATATCTGCAGCACCATTGTTCACTTATTTTTACTAATATGTATTTGTGTACAGCACAGACTCTGCCATTAAGACGTAGGAAAACTTTACATACTTGAATGGGCATAGGTAGTAGTTACCGGGGAACGGCTATGTGGCACTGAATCCTCAATTAAAACACCAGGGCTACATCACAAGATCGATCAATAGATTTTTAGAGCGCTACTTGTCACCCGTGAGGGTATCCAGGCACTTTAGTCTGTAATAAGAGGACATGTACACCAGAGGACATGTAGAATCTTGAAACAATGTATCATATGTGTGTCTTAATTCACATGTAAAGCTTCTAATATTGGAAGTGCATCTGTGCTCCTAAAAACTGGTGCAAACAGCATCTGATAAACATTTCATCTGGTGTCTGATAACAAAAGATACCTATACAGTTTAAAGTTCTATACATTTCTTCTAGGGTCTGACCTTATTATGGCACTCGGCTTCTCTAACGCCTGGGTGAGTTTATGTTAGGGGTGAGTTTGTCTAGGAAGGGTGTGGTCTATGTCCCACTTGACCTCTAGGTTTCATTGATTGGTCTCAAGTAAGGTTGGTTGTAATTGGACATCTTTTTGTCGGATGATTGATACATGATCTATTTATTGCCCACGTTCTGTCTTCTTTCCACTCCTCCTCATCCACCCCCTCCCCAGAGTTCATACCCGCTTTATCCACTCCTCCCCATCCACCCCCTCGCCAGAGTTCATACTCGCTCTATCCACTCCTCCCCATCCAGCCCCTCCCCAGAGTTCATACCCGCTTTATCCACTCCTCCCCATCCACCCCCTCCCCAGAGTTCATACCCACTTTATCCACTCCTCCCCATTCACCCCCTCCCCAGAGTTCATACCCGCTTTATCCCAGCACAGCTCTTGACATCAATGGATCAGCCATCTTCTGGTTGTCTGTAGACTCTCTTCTCCTCCTAGGAGCTAGAACGCAACCTGGTCCTAAGTACGCCTAAGAGATTTTTATTCCTTTGCGCAACCACAATCTTAGAAAATTCTGCACTGTTGAATTTGATGTATTCCACATTATTTTTATCCTTTTCTCAGTTGTGCTTTTCCGCTTCATTTTTACCTGCAGGAGACTGGTGCGCACAGAAAATCTCTCACATAAACTGAGAAACTGGTGTGTGCCCTGAGACATTTTTTCCTTCAGTCCGTCTCCTTAAATTATTTTTATTTTATGCGAGGTGCGATTTTCAAGCAGGCGTCAGGCGAACTGTATTTTGCATAGTATGCATCATTTTCATAAAAAGGACTCATTTTAAGCAATGAAGAATTATGCATCGCCTACTCCGAATATTTAATAAGCTTGCTCACTGTGGAAATATTCTTGCATTTAAAGGAAGGCATCTCTTCCTAGCCTAAACAGAGCTGTTCAACTGTTGGTCTTTCCTGCACATCCCTTCCTTAGAGTCTCCCCCATTTCTAAGGTCTCTGCTCTCTACCAGCTCTCTGTGGTGGGGGGAGCAATGACTGGGTCTTAGATTTTGGTGCTAGTAGTAAATCTGCAAACTTCAGTTTTCATCTGGTTAGTTTTAAGCATTTAATGTCCTATTCCAGGTTTATTCTTTTTAATTGAATCAATTTATAGGAAGGGATTACATAACATCAGTTTGAATCGTCTCTGTGGAAATAGGCAGATTTCTTAATCTTCCAATAGTCAGTACATTTTGGGAATTTTCAGATTTGAGAAATTCTCAAGATTTCACATGACTTTTAAATTTTTTTGAAAATGTTTTTCACATTTTGTTTTATCTCTGCCAGAATTTTTAAGCCGAGTGACAGCCTTCAACAGCACCAGAAATTAAGAAAGAATGCCTGCAGTCAAGGAGGCGTGGCTCTTAAGGCAGCTACAGGCTGCACTGACTGAGAATGTAAATATTGTAATGGCAGCGCAGCTGAGTGGAAGGCTAAGATGAGCGGTGGTAGGCACAGTGGGTCACTACTCACTACTAAGATCCCGCCCACCAGTTGGAGTGACTCTTGTACCCGGGGAAGGTTTGTTCCTATTCCAGATGACCGAAACATGTTAAGACGTGGGTGTTTAGAAGTGCACTAACAAGCAAATGACTTGATAAGGAAGGTACAGTGTAAGGTGGCGCACAGTCAGGGTCGAACAGGGACAGAAAATGTGCTGTGCACCATAATACAAGGGAAAGAGACGTGCCGCATCCGTCGGCGTCTCTGAGACGTCGACGGATGCGGCACGTCACTTTCCCTCTAACCCGCGAGGTGCTTAGGACAGCATTTAACTTTATCAGGCCTATTTGAATGACACGAGCAGATCAAGGCTTACATACCGCCAACTTCGAAAGGCAACCCGAGGAGATACATTCTCTATTTATTTATTTATTTATTTATTGAATTTATATATGGCGCACAGCTACCCGGAGGTTTCCCGGCGCCTAGGACAAAGCAAAACAGGCAGGATCAAGAAGTCAACCTAGAAGAGTTACTGGTTAAAGAGCCATGTTTTAAGTTCCTTGCGAAATCTAATAAACACCTTTTCATGACGTAAGTAAGTAGGAAGAGAGTTCCAGAGGGAGGAAGCCAGGAAGGCAAAAGAACGTCCCCCCATTTTGGCACGTTTGATTCTGGGCACCTGGAATTTTTGTTGATTGGAGGATCGGAGAGATCGTGAGGGTTGATAGCGTTGGACCAAATTTCTAAGGTACTTGGGAGCTGAGCCCGTATTGATTCTATGCATATAGCATAGGGCTTTGAATTTGGAGCGGCTCTCAATTCTCAGCCATGAAGTTCACGAAGAGCACCCGAGGTCGGGGCAGTTCTGGGGAGTTGGCAGAGAAGCCTGACCGCAGAATTCTGGACTACTTGAAGTTTGTGGAGCACTTCTTTATTTGCACCCAGATAGAGCACGTTTCCGTAGTCCAATCTGGAAATGACCAGCGCCTGTACAACAGTTCTTTGGGAGGCCGCTGGAAGCATCCGGAGAATTTTTCGGAGCCACTTCAGAATTAAAAAACAGGTAGAGGCTACTCTGATCACCTGTTGTTTCATAGTCAGTTGGTCATCGATAATGATGCCCAGGTTCCGTGTTGAAAGAGATGGGATGGGGGGATCACCCATCTCAGAGGGCCAATGTTGGGGGCCCCAGAGTGGTTTATTATTTCCAAAAATGAGGAGTTCGGTCTTGCCACCATTTAACTTGAGTTTGTTTTTGTGCATCCAGTCTGCTATCTTAGATAGTCCTGCTTGCAGGGAGGGAGGGTTGGAGGTTTCTTTGTGGGAGAGTGAAAAAATAAGTTGAGTGTCATCCGCGTAGGAATAGATGGTCAGACCCGCTTGTTCTGCTATACTTGCCAACGGACTAACATATATACAGTGATGGATACAATTGGATCCCACATACTACTATGAAATAGTGTCCTCACCACGACCTTAGTTCTGGTCCCTCCCTCCCCCCTTCCCACACCGTCCTGAGGAAGACCCGCTTGCAGAGGAGTCTACCTGCCCTTTTGTGTATAGGGTCGAAACGTCAACGCCATCTCCCCCAACGGGCCTACACCCTACTTTCGTTTCCCCCATACCTCAGTCACAGAGGAAGCTACACTGTGAAAAAAGACTGTCATAAATTATTGAGATTCTGTATTACAGATAGGGGTAAGCCCTATAATTGAAGGAATATCAGCATTATCAGGATCCCCTGCTGGTTTCCTTTGTTGAAAATTAATGTCCATTGCTTTGATGCATCTTTCGATGATTCTTCTCTCCACCCCCTTTCTACTCTGCACATGAGCACTTACTTTCTGTCCCTTGATCTTAACCGCATCAATTTTGTCATGCCGTATATTTTGCAATAGTACATGTTTTCATTGAATGAAGTATATCAGATATGAGAAATAAATTGATGCTTGCTAGAATCAATGAATCTTGTTGGCCCACTATTTTATGACTTTGCATATTTGGTGGTTTCGCTTTCTCTTGTTGATGTGCCTTTAAATTACATACTTCCATCTGTATAAATTAAATGTACAACAGACTTAAGTTAGACGTGGTTAGGTTTGTCTAGGACCACTGTTTTCTTTACCGATCAATACCCAGGTCCTTTTGACTTTTTCTACTGGGTTGACCCCATTTATTATAATGGCCATAATACAAGTGGGCCAGATTAGCAAATCAGAGAGCTGAAAAAAACAGCCCCATGTTTGTAAACCCGGGCAGTTTTGAACTTGTAGACACATGTATTATAGATGGCAATGTTTGTGGTAATATCAGGGAAATCAACAGTAACAACCATTGGCAAAAACAATAGGTCTTGGTTTTGCTACATCTAGTGGATTTTTTTTTATAGTATGTTGTAAACCTTTTGTGCAAAAGGAATATTATATGATATTATAGTGTATTATATTATATTATACTGTTTTGTATTGCATTATAATACATGAGATGTAATCCCTATATAAATATCAGTCTCTAATTTCTTTATAATTGGCAATTTATGACTCACCCAGACGCCGATTATAAAGAAACTGACTATTATAAGTCGTTACAGTCAACAATGCCTCCTGCCTGAGCCAGCAGCGGAGGTCAAAGGCAGGTCATATCATGGAGCATACTTGAAGCCCTTGTTTAAAGCAACGAAAACAGAACATTGCTCTCTTTCTTCTGCTGTATTTTAATTGCTTACAATGACAAGCAGAGTGAACATGTTTATTGTTTGCACTCCTTAGGTAGAGAAAGCCTAGACTCTTTGTACGTTTCTAAACATTACCAGCTACAGGAGCTTTTTTTTTTTAAAAAACCTCTCTTAAATGAACTGTTTCTAATATTTGTTTGCCATGAATACCAGGTTTTTGGTGTTTTTAATTTTGCCCAAGAGTTTTTATGTGTATTCTTCATGGTTGCAAACCTGTTCTCTCTTTCAAATGAAAGAGCAATGCACCAAGGTTTTAAATCATATATGGGAAGGGTGATGGTGTGACCACCTATTATATGGGGTAAAGTACCCTGTCATGGTATAGTATGGCCTGTCATTGTATAATATGGTATGGTACTGCTTGTCATTGTATAGTATGGTATGGTATTGTATGGTATATCATTGTATAGTATGGTATGGCCTGCCATTGTATAATATAGTATGAAATGGCCTGTCATGGTATAGTATGGCACCTGAACTAGGATGCACCATCAACGTCTCCCTCAGATCAGGAATCTGCCCAGTCGACTGGAAACAGGCGGAGGTTAAACTCCTCCTCAAGAAACCAACGGCCAACCCTACAGACCTGAAAAACTACCGGCCCAACTCTCTCCTCCCCTTTGCGGCCAAAGTCACCGAGAGACTTGTAAACACCCAGCTGACCGCCTTCATAGAAGAGAATTCCATCCTGGACTCCTCACAGTCTGGATTCAGCAGCAACCACAGAACCGAGACCGCCCTCCTCGCCGCCACCGACAACATCCGCATGCTACTGGATCAGGGACACACCGCGGCCATCATCATTCTAGACCTCTCCGCAGCCTTCGACACCATCTCATATCGCACACTCGCAGCCAGACTTCATGACGCGGGAATACAAGGAGTCGCCCTTGACTGGATCCAATCCTTCCTCTCTGGCAGAACCCAGAGGATCCGATTTCCTCCCTTCCTCTCCAAACCCACGGAAATCAGCTGTGGAGTACCCCAGGAATCATTACTCAGCCCCACGCTCTTCAACATCTACATGGCCCCCCACGCCACCATCGTCAGACAGCATGGGCTCAGCATCGTATCCTATGCAGACGACACTCAGCTCATCCTCTCACTCATGAAGAATCCTGAAGACACCAGACTCTGCTTCTAGAAAGGAATGAAGAACGTGGCAGCCTGGATGAAGGACAACTGCCTGAAGCTCAACTCAGAGAAGACCGAGGTCCTCATCCTTAGACCCTGCACCTCTGCCTGGACAACACCTGGTGGCCCCCCGCCCTCGGGAGCCCACCCACCCCTACAGACCATGCTTGAAACCTTGGCATCATCCTTGACTCCTCCCTCCACATGAACCGTCAGATCAACGCCGTCACCTCCACCAGATTCAACTGCCTTTGTATCCTCCGTAAGACCTTCAAATGGATCCCCCTGACTGCAGAAGGACCGTCACCCACGCACTAATAACCAGCAGACTGGACTACAGAAACGCCCTCTACGCCGGAATCAACAAAACTCTTCTACACAAGCTCCAAACCATCCAGAACGCCGCAGCCAGACTCGTCCTCGGACACCGCGACACGAGCACATGACACAACACCTACGAGGCCTCTACTGGCTCCCCGTCGAAAAGAGGATCACCGTCAAACTCCTCACCCACACCTACAAATCCCTCAACAGCGCCGGACCCAAATACCTCAACGAGAGTTTATCCTTCCACGTACCCAAGAGGAAACTCCGCTTCGCCGACCTCGCACTGGCAGAGGTCCTCCGCATCCGCAGAAACAAAACCGGCTGGAGAGCTTTCTCCTACATCGCAGCGAAAACCTGGAACGAGCTCCCTGTGAACATCTGTTGCTTGCTGACCCTGCACACGTTCAGGAGAGAGCTCAAGACCTAGCTCTTTGACTGACCCGGAGCAGCCCCCCCCTCAGCGCCTTGAGACCCTCACAGGTGATTAGCGCGCTATATAAACCACTGATTGATTGATTGTGATATTGTATGGTATCGCCTGTCATGGTATGGTATGGTATGTCCTGTCATTGTAGAATATGGTATGGTACTGCTTGTCATTGTATAGTATAGTATGGTATGGTATGGTATTTTATGGTATATCATTGTATAGTATGGTATGGCCTGCCATTGAATAATATAGTATGAAATGGCCTGTCATTGTATCATATAGTATGGTATGGGTTGTCATTGTTTAATATGGTATGGTATGGCATGGTATGGTATGGCCTTTCATCATAAGTTATGGTATAGTGTTCCCTGTCATTGCATCATATGGTCTAGTATGGTATGGTACGGTATGGTATGGTATGGTATTGTAAGGTGTGGGATGGTATGATCTATAATTGTATATGGTATTGGATAGTATGGTATAGTATTCCCTGTCATTTTATCGCTTGGTCTAGTATGGTATGCTATGGTATGGTATGGTATGCTATGGTATGGTATGGGATGGTATGATCTATCACTTTATGTGGTATTGGATGGTATGGTATAGAAAGGCATAGTATGGTATGCAATTGCATGACAGGGTATAATATGGTAATCTTTGTTACAATGTACACATTAAGCTGGGGAAGGGGAGGAAGAGCAATGAGAGAGGCAAAACAAGCAAAAAAAAGTTACAATATAATGGTATTTTCATGCTAGAATGTTTTACCCATCCCATAATCTAGCAAATATAAACCCATTTAATACACACCGTTTTTTGCATGTAACATTTTAATCATGCCCAAGACATCCTATAAATCATGAAATATCTACCAAAACCCCAACTTTGTTACGAACTAGATGCAATAGCGCAAAGCCGTACATTTTTAGGAACAGTACTTTGTCTATGCTTCAGGGACAGGGGAAACACACAAGCAGAAAGTGAAGCCAAAGTAAAGCCAGCATGTGCTGACCAAACAGAAGCCAGCAAATAAGACTGACAATGAAGGCAACCAATGGTAATTAGAGGACGAACTCTAAGCCCCCTGCAAGGAAACAACATGGTCTGCAAGCGACAACGTGTGCGCTGTCTCACTTGAGACTTAAAAAACGCCCCCCAGATGATAAAACAGACCCACAGACAACCAAATAAGCAGCTCCCACCCTGTCCTGTAAGACCAGACTTTGGGCACTGCCTGATTGTCCTGTAGGCCAATCCATCCTGTGTACAGTGCCTGGCATTAAAACAAAGAGAGGCAATCAAGAGACACGCATTCCCAGAATCCTCACGCACAAAGGGCCTGAGGAGAATGTGCGTGATTATCCAGCGACCATATCTATGACTTAGCTCGATTCCTAACATTCGGAATGGTATAAATAAACAAACACAGCTGACATTTGGCATTAAATGCAGAAAAATGAACATATTTTTACCGTCGTTGTAACAGACGCCTTAGGGTTGTAGGTTTTTCTGTGTACTGTGCTGTGGAATCACACATCTCCTGCTGAAACTGAGGACAGGTGTGATGTGTGCCCAGAGGTTATGAATACTTATAGCTTCATGTAGGCTGCAGCTAGGCCCAGGCCCCCTGGGGAGAAGCCCTGCTGACACTGGCTTGTGCTTATGCTGGCTGCAGAATGTTAATCACATTCATGACATACAAATGCATGGTCTGCTGCTGTTTGCATTATGGAGACTCCAGCTCAGGAAGAGAGTAATGCTGACGCTATGTGCGCCTCAGCATCATAGGTCAGTTTGATGTGATGAGCAGAGAGGCAGCTCTATCACTGGGGTGTCCCTGACCCTATGTGCGCCTATCATAGGTCAGGTTAATGTGATGAGCAGAGAGGCGGCTTCATCACTGGGCGGTCCCTGACCCTATGTGCGCCTCAGCATCATAGGTCAGGTTGATGTGATGAGCAGAGAGGCGGCTCCATCACTGGGGTGCCTCTGTCCCTTTGTGCGCCTCAGCATCAAAGGTCAGGCTGATGTGATGAGCAGAGAGGCGTCTCCATCACTGGGCGGTCCCTGGCCCTATGTGCGCCTATCATAGGTCAAGTTGATGTGATGAGCAGAGAGGCGGCTCCATCACTGGGGTGTCCCAGACCCTATGTGCGCCTCAGCATCATAGGTCAGGTTGATGTGATGAGCAGAGAGGCGGCTTCATCACTGGGGTGTCCCTGACCCTATGTGCACCTCCGCATCATAGGTCAGGTTGATGTGATGAGCAGAGAGGCGGCTCCATCACTGGGCGGTCCCTGACCCAATGTGCGCCTCAGCATCATAGGTCAGGTTGATGTGATGAGCAGAGAGGCGGCTCCATCACTGGGGTGTCCCTGACCCTATGCGCGCCTCAGCATCATAGGTCAGGTTGATGTGATGAGCAGAGAAGCGGCTCCATCACTGGGATGTCCCTGACCCTATGCGCGCCTCAGCATCATAGGTCAGGTTGATGTGATGAGCAGAGAGGCGGCTTCATCACTGGGCGGTCCCTGACCCTATGCGCGCCTCAGCATCATAGGTCAGGTTGATGTGATGAGCAGAGAGGCGGCTTCATCACTGGGCGGTCCCTGACCCTATGTGTGCCTCAGCATCATAGGTCAGGTTGATGTGATGAGCAGAGAGGCAGTTTCATCACTGGGCAGTCCCTGACCCTATGTGCGCCTCAGCATCATAGGTCAGGTTGATGTGATGAGCAGAGAGGCGGCTTCATCACTGGGCGGTCCCGGACCCTATGTGCGCCTCAGCATCATAGGTCAGGTTGATGTGATGAGCAGAGAGGCGGCTTCATCACTGGGCGGTCCCTGACCCTATGTGTGCCTCAGCATCATAGGTCAGGTTGATGTGATGAGCAGAGAGGCGGCTTCATCACTGGGCGGTCCCTGACCGTATGTGCGTCTCAGAATCATAGGTCAGGTTGAAGTGATGAGCAGAGAGGCGGCTTCATCACTGGGCGGTCCCTGACCCTATGTGAGCCTCCGCATCATAGGTCAGGTTGATGTGATGAGCAGAGAGGCGGCTCCATGACTGGGGTGTCCCTGACCCTATGTGAGCCTCAGCATCATAGGTCAGGTTGATGTGATGAGCAGAGAGGCGGCTCCATCACTGGGCGGTACCTGACCCTATGTGCACCTCAGCATCATAGGTCAGGTTGATGTGATGAGCAGAGAGGCGGCTTCATCACTGGGTGGTCCCTGACCCTATGTGTGCCTCAGCATCATAGGTCAGGTTGATGTGATGAGCAGAGAGGCGGCTTCATCACTGGGCGGACCCTGACCGTATGTGCGCCTCCGCATCATAGGTCAGTTTGATGTGATGAGCAGAGAGGCAGCTCCATCACTGGGGTGTCCCTGACCCTGTGTGCGCCTCCGCATCATAGGCCAGGTTGATGTGATGAGCAGAGAGGCGGCTCCATCACTGGGCGGTCCCTGACCCCATGTGCGCCTCAGCATCATAGGTCAGGTTGATGTGATGAGCAGAGAGGCTGCTCCATCACGGAGGTGTTCCTGACCCTATGCGCGCCTCAGCATCATAGGTTAGGTTGAAGTGATGAGCAGAGAGGCGGCTCCATCACTGGGCGGTCCCTGACCCTATGCGCGCCTCAGCATTATAGGTCAGGTTTATGTGATGAGCAGAGAGGCGGCTTCATCACTGGACGGTCCCTGACCCTATGTGCGCCTCAGCATCATAGGTCAGGTTGATGTGATGAGCAGAGAGGCGGCTCCATCACTGGGCGGTCCCTGACCCTATGTGCGTCTCAGAATCATAGGTCAGGTTGATGTGATGAGCAGAGAGGCGGCATCATCACTGGGCGGTCCCAGACCCTATGTGCGCCTCAGCATCATAGGTCAGGTTTATGTGATGAGCAGAGAGGCGGCTCTATCACTGGGGTGTCCCTGACCCTATGTGTGCGCCTCAGCATCATAGGTCAGTTTGATGTGATGAGCAGAGAGGCGGCTCTATCACTGTGGTGTCCCTGACCCTATGTGCGCCTCAGCATCAGAGGTCAGGTTGATGTGATGAGCAGAGAGGCGGCTCCATCACTGGGGTGTCCCTGACCCTATGTGCGCCTATCATAGGTCAGGTTGATGTGATGAGCAGAGAGGCGGCTTCATCACTGGGCGGTCCCTGACCCTATGTGCGCCTATCATAGGTCAGGTTGATGTGATGAGCAGAGAGGCGGCTTCATCACTGGGGTGTCCCATGCTTTACTCACTGAGTTGAAGAGTGCACAGGGTGCAGGATAAACATGGAGGGAGGAGAAAATAAAGTGTGCCTCCAGTTCATGCACCTCAGATTCATTCTGAGGCTTCAGGCAATACTTGCAATGTTAGGGCATGTATTCTGCAGATTCCATTCATGTACACTACAACCCACTACCAATGAGAAGTTGTGTTCTTGTCTTTTGGTTGCATGTCAGATATTGAAAACATAAATATTGACTACATATATATTGTGGCCTAAATATCATTTACAAAACTATTTCTCCATTGGGTGTGGATTTTCTAATATTAACTCCAGTGGGGCGATCATTTTAGTTGGATGAAATGTTGGCCATGATACTGGGGTATCAAAGCATCTAAGGTGGCTCTGCTCCCTTGACTTTACTGATGATACAAACTCTATCATTGATCCATCCCGCCACGAATTTGGCAGAGATCGCTTTGTTCCATTGAAAAATGGGGAAACGCCTCTGGCTGATTAGAGCGGCGAGGTACGGTCCAATCCTGATCTTACTGAGATGGAACAATCCAAGGGATGCAGCAGGCGGATCTTCTGGGTAGGATGATTGGGGACCATGACAGGTCTGCATGCCAAGCTCAGTGTCTGATTTATAAAAAGGCAACGCATATAGCCCACAAACTACATGATAAGAGAACCTCCTTTGCAAAAACCTTCTAAGAGGGCATTGAAAGGGATAAGGAGCCTGCAAAACTGGATGCTGACGTGGCTTCAAGGGTCAATCCTGTTTGACCCTGAAAATCAGACAAAGTCTGGAAACAATGTTGATGGTGCAGTTACCAAGGACCTCTGCCGTTCCCACCGCTTCACTTCCAGAACAAGCTTTTAACGTTGAGCCTAGGGTCGTGCATTGATGTGCCCAGTAGAGTTCACAAACTAAGACTGTCTGCACCCCTAGATGCATTTCACCCCCTGGACTCATGAAAGAAGACATAGGGCTCTACCGGAGGGGATAGCGTGCTTCATGTATGCGTCTCTGCACAGAGCTCAATACTTGCCTGACTTTAGTAATCTGTGGATTGATAAAAGCGGAGCTAGATCCTTCTAGCTCTTCTTACGCTCTTCCTACATTTACCCTATGGCTCTTGGTGTGGTCCTTAATGTGACTATGAAGAAACCTGTGGCTTCCTTTCCAAAGCCCAGCCAGACTTCTGATCCTATAGAGGAAAGGACACGGGTGTCATAGGCTTTGAACCCAAGGGAGCAAGGAAATCAGCTTTCAATACCTTAGCCGATGAGATACAACATGCCAATAACTAATTTAATCAATATAACAAAGCACAGCAGTGCCTCGGATATTTCATCAGAGACTGAGGGTGAATGACCAAGCTTGGTGGTCTCTGCCTTGAAGAATCTTCTCTTTAATTTACATATGCTACTCCTGGAACAGCTCACTGAAGACATGGGCCTTTAGTGTCAAACGTACACTGATGGGGCATAGTTACAACTTGATGTAAGCAGAAATTCTAATGAACCAAACACAATGCCTGACCGCTTTTTGGCAATAAACACTGGAAGAGGTTAAATGGCTTGTGCCTGAACATCAGGAAAACAAGATTCTGGTGCTAGACCAGGATTCGCACATGCCTTACCAATGTCCTGGTCATCTCAGCTAGGTAAGCCACCAGCCGTGGTTGACGTGGCATGCACTTTGAGTGTACTGTGTGACTCTCAGTTGTTCTTTCACCTTCTGATCCAGGTACCTGGACGTGAGGCTAGCTTCCATTTCCATGCCCTGTCAAAAACCTACCTTAATCCCAGAGTCATTCATAAGAAATCATTTGTCCTGGAAAACCACAGAACATCAAATCCAACACAGGGCCCAGGGTTTGACTTGAAAATCTCATGGGTTGTCAGGGAAGGTTGTGTGCTGCTGTATCCTAGCTAACATGGCATCTAGGAATTTCCCAAAGACCTTGGATAGTGGACTTTGTGATACTCTACCTGCCTCATACTCTGGCAGTTACCAGGCGCTATCAGGTGTAAGTCACACAGCACCTACACAGTAGTAGGCATGACCTGGCTGCACTTGGGGTGACTTCCTAAAACACACTCAAGCTCTCCAACCAGTACTAACATGGGCAATCTATTTCACCCTCCTTTGTTAGGCTCCTTAAATCCACATTCTCTTCTCCATCCTGTAGGGGTTACCAGCTTGAAAGAGTACTTTGCATTTTGGGGCTCCTTTTATCGTTTGCACCCACACTACAAATATTCTCAGTTTGTCTACCCTTGGTACATACCCCATGTGACTCTCAGATTGGAAACCACATTTGGAAGCCAGAAATTCCATTCCAAATTGTCTTGAAGTGCTGCACGTGCCTGCAGGGGGACCTCTCTCCCCTCTTTAAAGTGCAGACGGGTTGCCGCCTACAAAGTGAAACACGGAGCAGCTCAGAAGCAGCTGCTCCATATTTCTGTTAAATGGACTGCCCTGGGGGCAGCATGAGTTCGCAGCTGCTTGCAGGGCATTGCATTCAACCTAATAGGGAACACTTTTCCTGTTTGTGCCCGACGCACCTGTTTGAAGGTGCGCCATGGCTCAAACAGGGAAAGTGCGCCCTATACGTTAAAGGGCCCCATGTTGGCAAGTCGCAAAACTTTTGTATGTTTGACCTAAATCCCTCTTTCTGAGTCACACTGTAAACCTAGATTTGGAACCCGCGCATGTTTAGTGCAGTTACCGCATTGCCCTGGCTCAATGGTTCTCGATTGTGCGTCAAAACACATGCAGTGTGAGTAATGTGCAATGAGGGTCTCTGTGTCCAATATTACTACACAATATTCCCTTTCATGCACTCTTGGTCCTGCAAATTCCTCCATTACCATGAAAACATTGTGTGGGTAAAATTCTGGGAACAAGTGCAATTTTCCTGGAACCCATTATTCAAAATGGTGAACGCCCACGGGAGGAGTAGGCGAAGGTGCCCTGGAGAGCTAAACATTCTTGAAACATAGAGAGAGCCATCCATGGGTAGAGGTGGGTGAGCTTACAAAAACAGGTAGAGATGGCCTGAGCCCAGGGTCTGGCTTGGATCTTAGAGCCCGCGCACGCGTCGTGCCCTGGAAACCTTTGCTATGTAATCAAATAACAAACAGCACGTAAAATATGACAACCCCTCTTCAAATTTCAAAAAAGTGTTTGACATCTGGAAGCTTTGATATTAATGCATCACATTGTAGCACTGCACTGAGAAATACTTATTAAAAGTGATAATTTTTAAGCATGGACCATTAGTGGACTAAGAGGTATACAGTTGTCATATAAACCTTGCACATGGCACAGATTGTTATTGAGCAACGTTCAATCAGGTTTCTTGTAAAGCGCGACTATTCACCCGTTAGGGTCTCAAGGCACTGAGGATGAGGGGGGGTCTGTGGTTCTGTCGAAGAGCCAGGTCTTAAGGTCCTTCCTTAAATTAGGCAGCGATGGTGATTGTCTGAGGTGGAGCAGCAGGGATTTACAGGTCTTTGCAGCGAGGTAGGAGAAGGAGCTTCCTCCAGCCGTGGGTTTGCAGATGCATAGGATGGTCACCAGGGCAAGTTGGGCAGACCGGAGATTTCTGGTGGGAGTGTTGAAGGAGAGGCGGTGGTTGAGGTATGCAGGTCCTACATTGCGGAGGGCTCTGCAGGCGTGCATGAGGAGCTTGAAGGTGATTCTTTTGTTGACTGGGAGCCAGTGGAGGTCTCTCAGGTGGCCGGTGATGTGGCTGCAGTGGGAGATGTTCAGAATGAGTCTAGCGGAGGCGTTCTGGATGTTCCGCAGTTTCTTAAGGAGATTTTGGGTGGTGCCGGTGTGAAGTGCGTTGCCATAGTCAAGTCTGCTGCCGACCAGTGAATGGGTGACCATTTTCCTGAACTCGGTGGGGATCCACTTGAAAATCTTCTAAAGCAGGCAGAGTGTGTGGAAGCAGGAGGATGAGGTGGTGTTAATTTGGTGGTTTATTATGAGTGAATAGTCCAGAATTATTCCTTGGTTTTGTGTGTGGGGAGGTTCTGAGTGCTGCGGACCACCAGGAGTCATTCCAGGCGGAGGGGGTGGAGCCCAGGATGAGGACTTTGGTCATGTCTGAGTTGAGATTGAGGTAGCTGTCCTTCTTCCAGGTGGCGACTGCCTTCATTCAGTTGTGGAAGTTACCCTTGGCGGCTGTGGGGTTGTCTGTGAGCGAGAGAATCAGCTTGGAGTCAACCATGTAGGAGACGATGTTGAGTCCTTGGCTTCTGATGATGACTGCAAGCAGGGCCATGTAGTTCTTGAAGAGGGTGGGGCTCAGGGAGGATCCCTGAGGCACCCCGTAGATGATCTATGTTGGTTCTGAGTTTAACGCTTGAAGTCTGACTCAATATGTTTGGCCAATGAGGAAGGAGCAAATCATTTCTTGGGCTTTGTCGTGGATGCCGGCATTGTGGAATCTTGTGCAGAGGGTGTGGTGGGAGACTATTTTGAAGGTGGGTGAGAGGTCCAGGAGGATGAGGACTGCAGTTTTGGCTCATTCGAGGAGGGTGCGGATGTCGTCAGTAGTAGTGAGGAGAGCAGTCTTGGTGCTGTGGTTGCTTCGGAAGCTTGATTGGGAGCGGTCCAGAATTGGTTTGTTTAAATGAACTTAGAGAGTTGGGCATTGGTGGCTTTCATGATGACTTTGGCTGGGAAGTGGAGCAGAGAGATGGGTCTGTAGTTCTTGAGGTCTGTCGGGTCATCAGACTGTTTCTTCAGCAGGGGGTTGATCGCGTGTTTCCAGTCTTCAGGGAAGGTGGTGGACTTGATGGAGCAGTTGATGGTGCGGCAGAGTTTGGGGTCGATGGAGGTGCCAGCTCTAATGTCAAAGATTCACAACGGCAGACCCCCGGTACCGCACCTAACACTAGTTCCAATATATGGTGTTCCTGTGCAAGATGCCCCTGCGCCAGCCGTTGCGTGACGCCTCTGTTTTCAGATCCAAGATTGTTTTCATTCAGATGGGGGTGCACCAGGAGAATGAAGTCCAGAAATCATAGAGTAATGCCAATAAAGTTCTTTATTTTCAAATTTCACAGATTGCATTAAAAGTATGTAGGGCTCAGCCAACGCGTTTCATTCCCTCACGGGGAACTTCATCAGGGCTCAAGGATAATAACGGTCAGAATCAGAAGCTCCAACCAGCTCCACTAAGGGTTCAGTGGTGGAACACGACATGGGAACTCCCCGTTGTCTCTATAAGAATCAAAGGTCATGAGTTCAAGCACCTGTAATGTCAATGGGCCGGATTAAGAGATTCATGCGGTCAATCCAAAAATGAGTCCTGCATAGGTAAACCTGTAATTTCAAAAAGGCTGAGTATAGGAGTTCATACGCTCAGTCCGGACCAGAGTATTAGACTGGAACACACTGGAGGGTTTGCAGGTGTATTAAATCCTGCACAGTAAGACCGGTATCCGAGTACGTCCGGTCTGCACGCCATCCGTGATGCGGTGCAGACCGGACTCAGAGGCGCTGGCTCTGTTGACGATGTGGTGAGGGCAGGAATCAGAGAGGGCTCCAGAGTGGATGCTCTTCATAATCCTGAGGGTGTTGTCAGAGGTGAGGGTGGTCCATTTGAGCAAGGTCTGCTGGGGTGTGGAGCCATTGGGTGAGGTGGTTGCGGATGGGGTGGCTGGGTCTTGGGTTGCAAAGCTGTCACATATATCATTGATCTTGCAGTGGAAGAAGAAGGTGACGAGGTTGTCGCAGAGGTCTTGAGGGGGGAATGTCTGATGTCTCCATCTCCAATATAGTCTAGAAATTAAACACAATAGGTTTTTTATAACTGGTATTCTGAACTCACCCATTTGAAAGTGCTATATTAAGTGATAATGATGAAAAAAGAGTTTGCTGAACTAAAATATTTGCCTAAAATCACACAATTTAAGTGGTAAGCTGCGATTTATGCCGGTATGCTGATTTCACTTTGTACAAATCAGTCACTTAATGGCTATCTATTTGAATTTCCTTTTTATTGTAAATGCTTTGGGGCCTATTTAAGTGATAGTTTGTGTAGCTTTTGCATCATGCAACGTGGTGTAAGAGAGACACAAACCTTAAATCAGATTATGAAGTCACGCAAGGCCACTTTGCCTGACCCAGAGTAGCTCGATAAATCTGGAGTAATACAACCCAGCGCAAATCACTGCATTGCCTTATTCTTCCCATGGAAGTCGTTACATGGGCATTACGTGGGTGTCCCCACACAACTCCCATGGCTTTCAACGCATTCCCAGATTTACCAGAACTGGTGAACCTGGAAATGCACCAAAAACATGTGCCCTCTAGGAGAGGCGTAATGAGGAGAAATATCCTTATTTCCATTTTCTATGTGTGCTGCATTATACAGCACACATAGATAGAGGAATTTACCTCTCAGGATTGGTTTAGTGTATGAAGGTGCCCCTTCCTGCACAAAAGCAATCCTACATGAAACGCAGGAACACTAGCACCATGGCGCAAGGGTGTCTGTGTTGGTAAAAGCCCCTTCCAGGCTCTGTTTGTTATGGGCTCAAGGTTCCAAAAGGACCTCGAGCTTAGCCAAGGGCAGGCTTCAGGCTCATTCTGACTCGAGCTTTGCATTTCTCGCCCACCACTATCCACGGGGAATCATTATATTTCATTGTAAAGTGTAACTACCAATTAAAAAGAGGAACTCAACCTGTTAATCCACTAATTAGGCTTTTTTGATATTTATATTGTAAACGCTCTCAGTGAAATAACACCTTGTAATTGGCATGTTTTCTTTTTGTTTACCAACGCATCTTTGATGATGGAAATGTCACAGTCTGAGCTGGGTGCTGTCGCGGGTGAAGCACGAGCTTGGATTAAGCTGCCCTGGTGTGAGGATTATAGTTTTTCTCGGCAAAATAGCCCATTCTTTTTCTTAACTATTTGGCAGGTTCAGACTTCCCTTCTTTAGGACACCTCTTTCCTAAGTTCCACCACCATCATGGAATTTCAGACTCCCTGTTACCCCCCACCTGATCTTTCAGCCACGAGCCTCACTCCATATTCTGCCATAACACCTTGAACTCTCTTCTCTGTGTCTGGCATCCACTAAGCCACTGTCCATTTGTTGAAGTCTCCTTCACTCTATGACCATCTTCAGGCCACATTACCCAACCATTTGTAGGTAATGACATAACATAATAAAACATAATGTAACGTAACATAGCGTAATATAATATAATTTAACATAACATAAATGAGCCCAAGTTAACTGGCTTTTATGATGAAGGTAAAGGGGACAGGGTGAGAGGTTTTACAGTTCTTGAGAGTCTGCTGTGTGTCCTCATCCATTTTTTTGCTGCAGATGTTGGAGGGGGTCAGGTTTACTCTTTCCACTCAAACACAAGCAAAAGTGGAAAAAGTGTTGGGACTGAAGGTGACTGTAGGAAGGTGGAATCTGACTAATGGTTGCCCCCAACTTTTTGCCTGGTATTTGAGTGGTTTTTTGACTAGTCTGGCTGGGATCCTGCTATCCAGGACCCCAGCCTATCTGCTTTCTCCCTAAAACTAATGTGAAGTACCCTAGGTACCAACCAATTGGATGCTGAGGGTGCCCTGACAGTCCCTTGTAGATGGTACCCTAGGTGCCCAGGGCATCGGTCCCTCAGTAGGCCTACCAGGGCTGCAGCACTTATTGTGCCACCCTGGGACAGCCATACAAACTGACACCGCCAGACCATTACTGTAGTCTGGGTAAGGTGGTGCTCTCATGGGTCACCCCTACGGCAGGCCTTGCTAATCCTACAAGGCAAGGTGCTGAGGTATGTGTGAGGGGAGACCCCTACATGAGTAGGGCTTTCCTGCAACCTTCGTAAAATCATTGCTGGGTTGTTTGTAGTGTAGCCATACCATATACTCTTAACCGCATTATAAGTCTATCGCGATAACGCGATAACTTGAGAATGGCTACACAGAACCATATCGTGTTTGGTGTCAAACATGTAGGAATCATACCCCCAGTCCAGCCATGGGCATGAGGGTACGATTCCCCCCTGCTAGAGGGGCGATATGGGAAAAGCGGCAGAATTTGGACACCAATTTAAAAGTGCACATGTAGTACAAAATGGCTACTACCCGCCACCCACACGACTCTGGCTGGCTGTTGCTGGGGAAAACCCCAGCCTCGCCAGCTGGACAATAGGGCTCCTGTGGCAGGGAGGTGCTAGCATCTCCCCAGACAGGATAATGTGGATTGGAACAGGGTGGGTGCACCAAATGTCCTTTCAAAGTTGCACGTAGGCAGCTGCAGAGCCCTCATTCTGCATACACCGCTTGGAACCGGTTCAGGGGCATCCTGCCCCTCGCCCAGGCGGGAAACACACAAAGGGGAGAGGGTGTAGCCACCCTTTCCCGCCTCACCACTCATTGGTGGACACTACTCTGGACACTCCCCTAATCTTGGGGATAAAGGAGAATAACGTGGCCCCAGAGCCTCAGATTAATCTTGAACTTTACAGTCTTGAACTTCGACTTGCTGCTGCCCAGCTGACAGAAGAAATCTCCCTTGGGATAAAGGAGTTATCCCCCTGCTTGGCAGGCACCTTCAACACTGCAAGTGACCCGGTTGGAACCTCGCTGCTCCTACGGACTTGGATGACTTCCAGCACCCTTGAGGTGGGTTTCCTAAGCATCCCAGAGGCCAGTGATTGTGCACAGCAAACCTGTGTACCGTGGACCGCGGACCGCGTGGGTGCCGAGATTTTCAATACACCAGGACACCGGCCACCTCTTGCGTAGCACACGACCCTGGCTAGTGGGGAAGTTGTGCTTTGGCCCATTATTGAGCCAACCACCAAGCAGTATCCGTGCCAAAGATCAGCACCCTAGCCCCCTCCGGTGGCCCGTGGGCTGCCTTTTACGCACTCCATTTTTCTGCCTTCCGCGGTCCCTTGTCTCTCGACTTGTGGGCCCGAGCGGAGGACAATCTCGACAACTACGAATTCCCCTGGTTGCTCCAGGCCTGCTCTATAGTCTCTCCAAAGGAGACCTCTCACAGACCTCGTGGGTCTGCACCAGTAGCTGATTTGTTCATCTTGCGTGGGTTGCGGTTGCCAAGGCTTAGTGGATCCAATCCGGTCACTAACACCGCAGCGACCCTCATCTGACGTGGGACAGTCGTCCTCCAGAAGCTGGCCTTCCTTGAAGCCTCCCGGAGCCCGTGGCTGCAGATCCAAGCTACACCTCTTTCCGCTTGAAGCACCCGACATTGAAGGGCTCTTTGCTTTGAGCTCCCTGGTCACTGTGCCGTGACCCAGACTCTGTCCCCTCTGCTTTCAGGTTCTTCTCTTTAACTTCTACCACTTCAATCTTCACGGCATCATCAACGCTTTTGGCTAGCAGCACTTTTGAACATTTTCCCATTGAAAATCAGCCCGCGACCCGACATCGAAAACGACCTATGCACCCGGCTTCCCTGGGGCAGGTAACAGTGGTACCTCGGTACTCTCGTGGTAGTGGGCTCCTCAAAAGCTTAAGTGTAAAGTTTTAACTTTGTACTCCTGCTAGAAGTGACTTTAATCTGTGTAAATCAAACCGCGACATTCTCCGTAGGCTTTAATAGAGATCCCGATAGCAGCTATTTCCACTGCACGCGCCTCCCGTGGGTCCCCTTCCTCATAACCTGGGGTGGATTCTTAAGGGGCCAGCGATCCTAAATGCCCTAGGCATTGTCTGTAGAATTGTCGTGGTTCTTATACCACTTTTTTGATATATGGTTTGGTCCCCCCCTGGGGTCCTGTGATTCCTGTGCTATTTATTGTGTTTATAAATGCTTGTTTGAATTGCAACTTTGCCACTAGCCTCATAAAGAGACTGTGGGATTCTGCCTAGAATAAATACATATATTTTATATATATACCTGTGTGGGCTACTCTTTCATTTGGTTATTCAAGAGGTTATTATGGTAAAACAATAAGCTTAACACTCCTTCAAGACTTAGCCTGAAGGCTGCTCTCCACAGCTACCACTATGATAGCTTTCTTTAAAGGTTGTCTTAAACCTATCATCAATAAGAGTCGAATTGGACTGGTGCAAGGTGTCCCTATAACTAGGAGACAGCATATGCTAGGCCAACTTCTCACATTGGTGTGTAGCGGTGGGATTCAAGCTTGCCATTGTTTTACCAGATAACAAATTACATTTCTAAAGTGAAAGCCACTTGGTACCAAAGGTACATATAAATTCAAGCTTAGAATACAATAAGTTCTACTGAACTTAGGAGTTGTGTGTAGAGGGTTTAGCACACCTTGACTACAACTCAAGAAAGGGTTCAGTAGGCCACACCTAGTGTAGGTAGATACACCAGTATCACTACACTAGAAATGTCTTTAGGTTCAGGTGCCCATAAGGCTCTGGAAGGACCCCAAAGGGTCCCAGTCGACAAATATGATCATCTCTCCTTTGCTGATCTTAGGGAGATGTGTACCTCTAGGAAACTTAGGACAAACAGAGGTGCCGATACTCAACATCTCAGGGAAATCCTGCTCATAGCAGACTTTAAGCAGACTTTAGGGTCTGATGTGGTAGACAGGTTGGGTGGGCACCCCTCAGAAGAGGACCCTCCTAGAGAGGACTCTGATGAGGACCAGGAAGAGGATGATGATCCTGACCTGGAAGAACCAGACCACTCACAACATGGAGGTGATGGCCCAAAAGGCACTCTCTCCATCCCTAAAGGGAGAGTGGTGGATCCAAGTAGAAGGAACAGATCCCCCTCAGTGGGGTCCAACGATTCTAGAAGATCCAAAAGGACCTCTGCCTCTCCTCAGAGGAGAGAATCCTCCCAAGAGAGGAAATGCAGACTGATCCAGTTTGAGCAGGCAAAGCTACAGCTCAGGAGAGAGCAGTTAGCATTAGACAGGGAGTCCCTGGAGCTTCAGAAAGCTTCAAGAAGATGGGGTCTAGAGACCCCTGGTGGCAGTAATGAAACCCCTAGAGTTAGAGAGACAGTCCCTGACAATAGGAACCTCCACAAGATTGTGCCCCCCTATAAGACAGGGGATGATTTCCACAAATGGATCTCTGCTCTTGAGAGGGCCTGTATGGTACAGAGGGCCCCAGTAGAGCAGTGGGCAGCAATCACGTGGCTCTCCTTTGCAGACAAAGGTAGAGACAAGCTCCTCTCTGTAAGAGAAGAGGATGCAGATGATTATTATATCTTGAGAGATGCTTTAATAGATGGGTTTGGCTTAACCACTGATCAATACAGACTTAAGTTCCGAGGCACCCAAAAAGCACAGGATCAAGATTGGGTAGACTTTGTGGATTGTGCTACCAAGGCATTGGAAGGTTGGTTGAATGGCAGTAAAGTAAAAGATTATCAAGGATTGTACAATCTCATTATGAGGGAGCAGATTCTTAATAATTGTCAGAACCAACTCTTACACCAGCACCTGGTGGACTCTGATCTGACTTCTCCCCAAGAATAGGGAAAGAAGGCAGACAAATGGGTCAGAACTAGGATTAGGCCCAAGAACCAAGGTGGTGACCAGAAGAAAGATTCTACCAAGCCCAAGGAGAAAGGTGGGGATAATAAAACAGAAAAGTCCCCTGAAGGGCCCCAAAAACCCAGTGCTGGGGGTGGGTCCCAAAGTCCTTCCTCTTCTAACAAGAAACCATATTGCCATGTGTGTAAGCAACCTGGCCACTGGAAAACTGACTCCAGCTGTCCAAAGAATGGCAATAAAGAACATGTTCCTCCCATTGCAGCTCCAACACCTCCTGTTACTACTAATAGTAATCCCCCAGGTGGTGGGAGTGCACCCAAAAATTTAGTTGGGCTTTCTTGGGGAACTCAGGTGGACTCTGGCCTAACCAAGTCCCCTACACAAGCAACTCTAGTCTGTGATGGTGGCATGGGGTTTGCCAACTTTACCATGGATCCCAATATCTTGGGCCGGTGCAGACAAGAGCCCATGATCAATGGTCAGAAGGCTGTGGCCTACAAGGACACAGGGGCCAGTGTCACCATGGTGACCAAGAGGCTAGTGCCCCTAGAACAGCTTTTACCTGGGTTTAGCTACCAGGTGACCAACATAGACGGAATTAGGACAGACCATCCCATTGCAGTGGTAAATCTCAGCTGGGGAGGGGTCACTGGCCCAAAGAGAGTGGCAGTGTCCCCAACCTTGCCTGTAGATTGTCTACTGGGGAATGATCTGGAAATCTCAGCCTGGGCTGAGGTAGACCACAAGGCCCACTTGAAAATGGTAGGCATCCCTGAGAGAGTGTATGAGACCTTAAAGGCCTCATCTCCACCCCAGGAGAAAGTAAAAAGAGTGAAGCCTGAAACTATGGATCACTCCACCCAAACAGAGAGCATAGGGGGAGAGAAACAGTCCTCCCCCCACCAGACTAAAGGTAAGGGTCAAGTTTCTCAGGGAACTGATCCTGCCCCTTGTGAAGTAACTGCCCCAGAAGTGGACAGGCCTTGCCTGGCCACCTCTCTGATGGCAGGGGATCCTTCCAAGGTGGTACCCAGTCTGGAGCAGGTATCCTGCCCCTCTCTACCCTGCCTCAGTCAGCCCAGGGCTGCAGAGGTCAGGGAGGTCAGTGGACCCTTAATGGGCCCCTGCCCAGAGGAACCCCCTCATCAGCAGATTAGGGACACCCAGCAGAATAGTTTTAGCCAGGTGAATATTCCTCTACAAACTGAGGGATCCCCCTTACCCTAGGTATAGGTACCCCTCACATGGAGGTTGTTGGGCACAGGGAAACCTGGGGCATAGTTGCCCCAAACCTTCCAGTGCCCTCCACTATTCCAACCAAAGGGATCCAACCCCCAGCTGTAGGCAGCCAGAGGTTGACCCTTAGGGCCAGATATGACACAGTCATGGGCAGAAAGGCTTCTATGGTGACCAGTGACCTGAGGAGGTTGAGACCATCCCAAATAGGGCCTCACTTCCAGACTCAGACACCCCACCAGCCCACCTCTGTACCGAAAACCAATACAGGTAATTCCCCTAGACTTTGGAGAAACTCTAGAACCCCTTGGGGTAGGATTTCCCAAGTGGACCATGAGACAGGGAGCAACCATGCTAGTGCAGGTTCTTCTTTGTATGGCCACTCAGGAAATAAAGGCTTATCTGGACAAGGTTAGCCTTATCTCCTTTCGTTTGGGGGGGGGGTTATGTAGGAAGGTGGAATCTGACTAATGGTTGCCCCCAACATTTTGCCTGGTATTTGAGTGGTATTTTGACTAGTCTGGCTGGGATCCTGCTATCCAGGACCCCAGCCTATCTGCTTTCTCCCTAAAACTAATGTGAAGTACCCTAGGTACCAACCAATTGGATGCTGAGGGTGCCCTGACAGTCCCTTGCAGATGGTACCCTAGGTGCCCAGGGCATGGGTCCCTCAGTAGGCCTACCAGGGCTGCAGCACTTATTGTGCCACCCTGGGACAGCCATACAAACTGACACCGCCAGACCACTACTGTAGTCTGGGTAAGGTGGTGCTAGCAGCCCTTACAGGGATATAGGTACCCTATATCCCACCCCAATACAACACATGTACTCTCATGGGTCACCCCTATGGCAGGCCTTGCTAATCCTACAAGGCAGGGTGCTGAGGTATGTGTGAGGGGGGGACCCCTACATGAGTAGGGCCTCCCTGCAACCTTCGTAAAATCATTGCTGGGTTGTTTGTAGTGTAGCTATACCATATACTCTTAACCGCATTATAAGTCTATCGCGATAACGCGATAACTTGAGAATGGCTACACAAAACCATATCGTGTTTGGTGTCAAACATGTAGGAATCATACCCCCAGTCCAGCCATGGGCATGAGGGTACGATTCCCCCCTGCTAGAGGGGCGATATGGGAAAAGCGGCAGAATTTGGACACCAATTTAAAAGTGCACATGTAGTACAAAATGGCTACTACCCGCCACCCACACGACTCTGGCTGGCTGTTGCTGGGGAAAACCCCAGCCTCGCCAGCTGGACAATAGGGCTCCTGTGGCAGGGAGGTGCTAACATCTCCCCAGACAGGATAATGTGGATTGGAACAGGGTGGGTGCACCAAATGTCCTTTCAGAGTTGCACGTAGGCAGCTGCAGAGCCCTCATTCTGCATACACCGCTTGGAACCGGTTCAGGGGCATCCTGCCCCTCGCCCAGGCGGGAAACACACAAAGGGGAGAGGGTGTAGCCACCCTTTCCCGCCTCACCACTCATTGGTGGACACTACTCTGGACACTCCCCTAATCTTGGGGATAAAGGAGAATAACGTGGCCCCAGAGCCTCAGATTAATCTTGAACTTTACAGTCTTGACCTTCGACTTGCTGCTGCCCAGCTGACAGAAGAAATCTCCCTTGGGATAAAGGAGTTATCCCCCTGGTTGGCAGGCACCTGAAACACTGCAAGTGACCTGGTTGGAACCTCGCTGCTCCTACGGACTTCGACGACTTCCAGCACCCTTGAGGTGGGTTTCCTAAGCATCCCAGAGGCCAGTGAGTGTGCACAGCAAACCTGTGTACCGTGGACTGCATGGGTGCCGAGATTCCCAATACCCCATGACAACAGCCACCTCTTGCGTAGCACACAACCCTGACCAGTGGGGAAGTTGTGCTTTGGCCCATTATTGAGCCAACCACCAAGCAGCATCCGTGCCAAAGATCAGCACCCTAGCCCTCTCCGGAGGCCCGTGGGCTCCCCTTTACGCACTCCATTTTGCTGCCTTCCGCGGTCCCTTGTCTCTCGACTTGTCTGCCCGAGCGGAGGACAATCTCAACAACTAAGGGTTCCTCTGGTTGCTCTAGGCCTGCTCTATAGTCTCTCCAAAGGAGACCTCTCACAGACCTCGTGGGTCTGCACCAGTAGCTGATTTGTTTATCTTGCGTGGGTTGTGGTTGCCAAGGCTTAGTGGATCCAATCCAGACACTAACACCGCAGCGACCCTCATCCAACGTGGGAAAGTTGCCCTCCAGAAGCTGGCCTTCCTTGAAGCCTCCCGGAGCCCGTGGCTGCAGATCCAAGCTACACCTCTTTCCGCTTGAAGCACCCGACATTGAAGGGCTCTTTGCTTTGAGCTCCCTGGTCACTGTGCCGTGATCCAGACTCTGTCCCCTCTGCTTTCAGGTTCTTCTCTTCAACTTCTACCACTTCAATCTTCACGGCATCATCGACGCTTTTGGCTAGCAGCACTTTTGAACATTTTCCCATTGAAAATCAGCCCGCGACCCGACATCGAAAACGACCTATGCACCCGGCTTCCCTGGGGCAGGTAACAGTGGTACCTCGGTACTCTCGTGGTAGTGGACTCCTCAAAAGCTTAAGTCTAAAGTTTTAACTTTGTACTCCTGCTAGAAGTGACTTTAATCTGTTTAAATCAAACCGCGACATTCTCCATAGGCTTTAATCGAGATCCCGATAATAGCTATTTCCACTGCACGCGCCTCCCGTGGGTCCCCTTCCTCATAACCTGGGGTGGATTCTTAAGGGGCCAGCGATCCTAAATGCCCTAGGCATTGTCTGTAGAATTGTCGTGGTTCTTATACCACTTTTTTTATATATGGTTTGTTCCCCCCCTGGGGCCCTGTGATTCCTGTGCTATTTATTGTGTTTATAAATGCTTGTTTGAATTGTAACTTTGCCACTAGCCTCATAAAGAGACTGTGGGATTCTGTCTAGAATAAATACATATATTTTATATATATACCTGTGGTTATTATGGTAAAACAATAAGCTTAACACTCCTTCAAGACTTAGCCTGAAGGCTGCTCTCCACAGCTACCACTAGGATAGCTTTCTTTAAAGGTTGTCTTAAACCTATCATCAATAGGAGTCGAATTGGACTGGTGCAAGGTGTCCCTATAACTAGGAGACAGCATATGCCAGGCCAACTTCTCACAGTGTCACATTTGCAATATCCACACCAATCTAAATAAAAGTGGGAAATTTGTTTGGCTTTTGGGTGTGTAGCGATGATTTATTATTGACACTCCAACATAAGCAGAAGTAGGGAACATGCTGGACTTTTGCACTTTGGAGGGAGTCAGATTTACTATTCCCACTTCAATCTAAGAAACAATACGGAAAATGCCGTACCTTGGAGGAGTTAGATTTGCTATTTCCTCTCCAGTCTGTGCAACAATAGGGAAAGTGTTTAACTGTGTGGATGGGGCAGATTTAGTATTTCCACTCCAACGTAAGCAACAGTAGGGAAAGTACAGGAAATTGGAGCGCTTAGATTTACTATTCCCATCCCAATCTGAGCAACAGTAGGGACAATAGGGAAATGTACTTTGGAGGGATTATATATACATCCCATTACTCAAGAATTCACTGACAAGCTGGCAAATCGTTACACAGCCAAAGCAGACACATGGGACTGCCGAGCACCAGCCCCTTTCCAGAAGTCCCCACCAAGAGTAGGCTAACCCAGCCTCTGCATTCCTTCCAACACATATCACAGAGTGAATTTATGGATCTGGTCAAGGCAAGTAGGCCTGCTGGTAGGTCTTCTGAACCTTGTCTACCACAAACCTTTAAGAACATTCTTCTAACTACCTCTGCTGCCACAGCAGTAAGAAGAATCATAAGAAGAATCATCAATAGTTCTTTTGCTACAGGAATCTTCCCAGAAGATCTAAAAAAGGCATACATACACCCATTATTAGAAATCAAACCTGGACCCGTATGACCCCGGCAGCTACAGACCAATTACTAATGGACCTTTCCTGGGCAAACTGATAGAAAGAGCAGCGTTCGCCCAGATGTCACTATTCATTAAAGATAGCTCCATACTTTCCAACTTCCAAACAGGATTCCGCCCATGAAGAAGCACAGAATCTGCCCTTATCGCCATCTGGAATGACCTTAAAAACATAGTAGACCACAACCGGGTTGCTGCACTACTTCTCTTCGACCTCTCAGCTGCCTTTGACACAATTGATCCTGACAATCTAATACAAAGACTCTACCAAGCTGGCATAGAGGGGACCGCTCTAGACTGGCTCACATCCTACCTTCAAAGCAGAAAAAATATCATCCCTTCTCCACCTTACTCATCTGAACCGTACTTCACAAAAGCAAGGGACCCTCAAGGCTCTATCACTTCACCCATGCTTTTCATTATCTACACGAAGTCATTACTGCCAGTGATCAATCAATTTCAGCTCACCTGCTATAACTATGCAGATGACACACAAATACTTCTTAAACTGGAAAGCCTCAAAGACATTGGAAACTCAGAAATCTTCAGTTGCTCCAGAGCCGTTGATCTGTGGATGACTTGGAGCCATCTCAAATTGAATGCTAACAAAATGGAAAATGTCACATGTGTCGACTGGACAAATTATGATCAACTCTGTGCCTGGCCTGATGATCTGGAAACACCTCCTAAAGTGTATAAGGAAGTGAGAAACCTTGGAATTACCATTTACTCCAAATTATCAATGAATGCCCAAGTTGACAAATTAGCACAATCAAGCTTCATTACCTCAAACTCTGTGACGCATCTTCCCCTTCCTGGGATTTCCACACAAGGTCGAGGCTACTATCTCCCTTGTACTGTCCAAACTTGATTACGCCAATGGCCTCTAGCACAGTTCCTCTTTATCAGCTATGAAAAAACTGCAACGGATTTAGAACTCTGCTGCCGACTGCTCCTACATGTATAGCTCCAAGCCCACATCTTCCCTGCCTTGATGGCCGTACATTGGTTACCGATCCACATTCAAGCTGCTTTGTATCACCCACAGAGCAATACATGTCACAGAGCTGATTTTCCTCAGGAGTAAAATCACCAAATATATTCAACAATGTAGCCACGGCTCTAGATTGGTATCTCGCCTGATTACCTCACCGTACAAGAAAAAAAAGCCACGATTGGCCATCCTTCTCTGTTCAAGCAGCCAAACTATGGAACTCTTTATCGCCAAGAATAGGATCCACAGACAACTATCTTACCCTCAGAAAACTACTCAAGAGTTGGCTGTTTTCTACATAACCCCCATGCTCAAACTTAATGTACAGCATATCCCTGTGTTCATAAACATCTTTAACTTGATTATATGTATGTATCTAGGTTTGTGTATTTTGTTGTACAAATATGTATAGTAACTATAGTTTTAAAATATATAGATATATAGATTTTCTTCAATATATATATATATATATATATATATATATATATATATATATATATATATATATATATATATATATATATATATATATATATATATATATTCTATGCTTAACATGTTTATAGGTCACTGCACAGTTTTCATGTACGTTATTTGATTAGATGCTTATGTGTTCTTGTCTTCTGAATCTATCACAATATGGAAATATTATTATTATTTAGAGAGAAAAAAAGAACATAAGAATGAAAGAAATAAAAAAAATAACCACAGCAACACTTGAAAGTCTGAGTTTGTACAATACTTATAGGAAATGTATATATACTTGTCATATGTCTGGCCACAATAGTAGTGACCCACGATATATTGTAGTCTATATTTTGGTAAAACACTTTCATGACAGGACCTTCTTGTTGCTGTAACCTATCATGAAATAAAATACTTACCTCCCACCTCTATGGGCCAAGACTCTGTGACAAAGACCCTGCCCTCCAACTTCAACGGTTCTTTAGAGCCTCTACCTGTCCTCGTCCCTCGTCTGATGTAGATGTTGGTTCTTGCTTCTCGGGTTGGGTTAGGTCATATAAGCTGCAGACTTCTGGTTCATTGCAGAGCCCTGTTGTGATGAGGCAGGTCACGGTCAATAAGCCCAATTCATGAGTAGTTGCCGAAGGAGACATTTATTGTAGTAGAAGAGCTCATGGGAAACATCCCAGTCACCACACCAGCAGGAGAGCAACTGGAGAGAGACCCAATGCCAAAAACAGTCTACATTCCACTGCAACATTCTATACAACAAGCCTAAGCAGATACTACACATATGCCATGCATTCTCTCCTCCTTTTCTGTCCCCTGATGCTCAGCCAGTGTGAGTGAGAAGGAATTAGAATGCTGACGTGTGCCTGGATGAGTGAATGCCAGCTGGAGTGCGTGGGCTGAGCAGCAAGGGTGCTGCTCCCAGTGGGGCTCTCTGGTTTCCTTGCTACCATCTTTACCTGTAACCTGAGACTCCTACCTTGGGAATAAACCTTATCCTGTTTAACCTGTAGTACTGGTACCCTGCATCTTCAATTGTCACAATGGCGACGAGGATGGGAACACTTGGCAGATACACTCGAGCTGCCCTCCACAGCTTGTCCTTCAGATCAGGTCCTTTCCTCTCAGGGCAGTGCAGCTACGTGCCTTCCAGACAGGGCACAGCAGTGGGAGAGGCTTCTAAGGTCTTTGTCCACACTGAGTCCGAACTGAGCTCAGCGCTGTATTGTTGTAGGACTGTAGGTCTGTAGAGGAGAATCTAGACAGGAGTTGAAGCCATTATGGCCTCTCCAGATCCCAGGGCCCGGGGCTACTTCAACAACAGGAAAAATACGACACACTTTACTTTGAGTTGAGGAAGCACCACTTAGCTCCATACTTGATGTGACCATCCATAAAATACATGGTCCACGCATCCCGTGAAAATAGCTTTTACCCCTCTACATGGACCACCTGATGGCAGTGGTACCCTTGCACAGCCTGGTGCAGTGACAGTAATCCCTCTAGACTATGGGTGGCACTACACTGCGTCACCCTCAATCCAGCATGGGAAGCGCTCAAAGAACGTGAGGTGCCCACAGTGGGTTCACTGGTGTTGTGCACATTGGGGCGGCCAGGGAGGTGTGGGGGTTGGGAAGGGGGTTTACAAGTTCAGCCACAAAGGCAGTACAAACAGGAGGGCACAGTTCTTCCCAAAGAGCTCTCCTTCCTGCTTTGAGCTGAAAGAGCTGGCCTCTTGGGCAAATGACCTGTGGCGTTCTGACATGCTTCAACGGGAAAGGCTCTTCGGTTGCCATGACAATGGCCATCTGATGAAGTCAGATGAATTCAGCCTAATTTACTTTGGATAATATCAAGGGCCCATGAAAGTGTCTAAAAATAAAGTTCCATGAGTCAGATACATTCATGATTTAGAACTTCTTACACACAGCTCACATTTCCGGTTGCAGCTCCATTACTGAAGTTGTAGATCAAACACTGAGAGTATGTGGGTGATTGAGGATTAAAGCGTGCACTCAGAGATGAGGAGTGTGATTGTCTGTCAGAAGTAGTCTGTGCTTGTGCTGTACACACTGGCCCTAACGCTGCCAATGCAGATCCATTTCAGAAGCAATACTACAGCCTCCCTGAAGCCCCCCAGGACCTCATTTATGAAAAGTGACGCATCGCTGTGTGAAAACAGCTATGCGTCACTTTTCATTGCGCCCTCCTTGCGACATGCTGGATGCGTCATATTTACAGTATGGCGCATCATGTCGCAAGGAGTTACAGATACGCCAGTATTTATGACGTATCGGTAGGCGCAAAAAGACTCAAAGGTTCATAAATAAGCCCCCCAGCATCCTGTAAGAGACCCCTCCTGCACTGTCGGGGCGCAAATTAATCCAGGTAAACTCGAGACCCACTATACCGAGGCTCATGAACATTTGACTTTTTTCAGATGGTGGGACACGGAAATTTATGGGGACTGGAAGGGCTGGAGCGGCAGCGGCTTCTCATGAGCCAGAGCAGTGTTTCACAGGGAAGCAGGAAATGTCATATCCAAAATGGCGGCATTTCATCGACCCCTAAGGCAGAATGTTTTAAAGCACTGCAAAAAAAAACACAAAAAGTTGTTTCGTTTTTTTTTCTTTTAATGGGAGTGCTATTTACTTAAAAGTAATGCCTGATTGTATGGGGAGCCCTTGAGAGACACGGATATTACAACAGCAGTTCTGTTAAATATCAAAAACTGAAAGCTGTTGTTCAGAGCTACAACTGGGAGCCTGATCACAACACAGCTTGAGAGAGACATTTATGTGTAACATGAGATGAATCTAGGTTCAAAAGTAGAAGGGAAGACAGCTCTGGGAAGAAACCAGGGCAGCGCTTAGTGGGTGAAGAGCTAAGTCTCAAGAGCATTGGCCCAAACGAGGGCCGTGTTGGCCAATGTACCAGGCGTGAAACAAGCTTAGTGACGACACCGCTGCCCGCCATGCTGAGGACATGTCCATGTCATGTGTGATAGTACCGTGGCTCCGGCAACCCAAAGAAGCTGGTTGGCTAGCAGCTTAATGTCTAATGATACACAACTTGTGAGTACATTAAATGTCACTGGCACAGGGGCTGCACCGACTACTGCAGCCTGGCAAAAGATCTCCTGTCTCCAGGTCATCAGGATATGGAACATTTCCAAAATGTAGGTATCAATCTGGTCCCAGGGGTTTGCCAGAATAGTAGTTAGTATCAACCAGCGAGCGTGGAGGGGCAGGTAACTGCGGTGCCAGTCCCCTGACAAATGTGGGACCCCAGGGCAGCACTCGCTCTACCTACCCTGTGAGACGAGTAACCCCCAGAAGATAGAATCATCTACAACAGTGGGTACAAATGTGAGTATCATGCATGCTTTTCTATGTTGTACTGGTTTGTGTTGTTTACATGTTACATGTAGTACACATGTTTTACCAGTTGACTTCCCAAAAATTAAAGACGTGATAATGCGGTCCTGAAGCAAGCCTCCTGACACATTGAGCAATTAAAAGGAGGCTGAAACATGTCGACATAGCAGGATGAATTCATTCCAGAACGATCCAAAACACTGTTTTAAGTGTGCTTAGAGAAAATTATAACTAATAAACTCATTTTTTAAGGCCCTTTTAATACACATATAATTCTAAGTCATACCAAAGCTAGAAAAACCTTACATTTTAAGCGTTCTCACTAGAGTGGTTGAGCTCATGGACAGGATGTAGTGCCCGGTGATGGAGCAAGCCACAATTCATGGGTGATGGCTACCCATATAGGAAAGAGATGCCTTTGGGAAGAACATCCTGACATCATCCATTTAGCACAAAGAGATTTTATAAAAAAAGAAAAAACTTACCATATCTTGTGGTGTGTTGAGATATTTTGGAAGGTGTTGTTGGTAAGCAATAGTCCTTCTCTCCTCCTGCTAAGTGTGAACGTTTCAGCACTATCACCACAATATCACAATAGACTCAGAAACACATGTATAAGGATGCGAGATTAACACCTGTCACAAGGGGTCTTCGGCCATCACCGCAGCCAGTAGTAGCACAACCCATGCAACTTCCCCCAGATGAAGTGGAGCCTGCTCGTCCCACCCTTGCCCAGCAGAAATATGCCCCAGGGCAAGCCTAGGACATGGGGTTTCTGGCACCTGAGGATCAGCACAGACATGCACCCACCTGGAAGAAAACTGTGAGCAGCACAAAGCCTGGCTCGACAGGGTGGTCTCGCCTCTACTGACGCGATACAGCAGGATCAAGGCAAGGTTTGGCAGTAACAGGAGGACCAGCTTCATCAGAAGCAGGCGCCATAGAGCTACGCTGTGTCTCTACCGCTGAAAGCGTCAAGGGGCGCGTGAAACGTGGCCAATGCGCCACCACAGCAGGTTGTCCTAAATGCTGCCAAGGCTGCTGGGCACAACAATGCACACGCCTTGTGTCGCTTAGGCGGGATGTGTCACAGGTAACAAGGGTACTGCTGAGTGGGGAACTGATGCCAATGCAACTGGTGGCTCAGCTCTGACATGACAGAAATACATCCCCACCCCCCTTAGTGCCTATGTGCTAGGCACAGACATGGCACCATATGAGGCAAACAGGAGAAGGCTTCTCACTTTACCACCAAGGTACGGATCAGCGAGCAGAATTCTCAAATAATACCTACTCCTAGGTGGAGGTGTGTCTTCGTGCTAAGAGCTTTAACCTAGAACCTTGGGTGTCTTTTCATTAGTTCCAAACATGTGGGGTCATCAGGTCTCATATCCCATTGGCCCCGGGGTTGGGAAAGTCCCCCCTTTATGCAAATACCTTAACCCACCTCTTGACAACAAGGACTCCACAGGCTTTGATTGCATTTTAGTCCTTCATTGAAATCAACATTGCAAACAGAAAACAATGGCATTTGTCTCCATCCACCAGTTAAATGTATCTGTTCCCTTTTCCAGTCCTCAGGGACCTTGATGGGTGCCTCCACGTACTTTTTCAGAGGCGTAAGGCAGCGACTCCATATACATGTTCCCTCGCATTTCCACCAGTCAGTTTCCCTGGCACCTTGCCACCCCGTGCACTCCTCCACCTGCGTCGGGTTCTCTTCCTGGATCTAGATTTCGGCTCTAGCTGAGGGAATGTCCCCTCTTAGAGTCTTCCCATGCTTTCATTATATACCTTTTTGAATGCAGAGACTTCCTCATAGATGTAATTCACCCATTTCTGGTGCCTTGAATCATGGGCACCCATTGGGGCTTCACAGCAAATACTCTATTTCACAGAAGGTGATTCAGCGGGCGGGACGGGGTATGGTCTCTATAGGTGTTTTCACTGATGAACCATGGCTACATCCTTGGTACAGTGGGATTCACCTCTCTCTGTTATCTCTGTCAACGGTGCAGCAGTTGCAGGAGGAGCTCATATCTATGCTGTGCTATGCTATGCTATGGTGTGTTAAGCTAGGAGATTTATAAAGCGCACGGCGACCCGGATGCATGCCAGCAATAGTTGAGAAGGAACTGTTTCACTAGAGGTGCAAAGTAGAGGTTCAGGTCTTAAAAAGTCAGGTCTTAAGAAGTTTACACTCACTTCCTCCCAACTTCTGAGGGGACATAGTTCCATCTAAAATAGTTCAGAGATCTCTCTTTCATGGTCCTCTGGGTATGGTTCATGAGAAGACGCTTCTCAACCGGCAGGTGAGTGAGATACCCTTCCTCCAGGGAGAAAATTGCACTCCACATACCCTAACTTTGCAACTTGCACATCCCTATACACAAGCAGGCTTTGTGGCAAATGATAACATTTGGACTAAAGCTTAGAAACATTAACATCTCACTTGCTTTGCAGTGCCCCAGTTGTACATTTTGTAAATGAATGCAAGTGCCACTCTGCAGTGCCTGCTGCGACCCTTGGGATCAAATAGAACTTTAACTGATCACAAAGTGATGGACATGCTTCAATTTATTTATTTGTTTGTTTATTTATTTATTTACTTGCTCGTGTGTTTTAGAGTATTAAGGCTGTCGTGCAGCCAAAGGGAAGCTGCAGCGCAGCAGCTGTAGGATGTGGGGAAGTGAAAGTCGCATCGAGGAATGCTACTAGGACACAAATGCCCTGCACGAGAGGCGAGTCTCCAGATGTTTACGGAAGGACTCAAGGATGCTTTTATAGTCAAGATGCGAAGAGAGAGAGGTCCAAAAGGGGAGCCTTGGTGGTGCAGGGACCAGCCCTCAAACTGAAGCGGCTGAAGAGAAATGGTGTTGGGAGGCTGACATAAGGAATCTGGTTGGGTGGTAGAATTGGCGAGGTGGGTGGGGCTGTGCTGTGCAGGGCTCTGTGGACCAGACTCTGTGTTTTCAATTCAATTCTTTGTTCAATGGGTAGCATGCAGAGTCATTAATGGGTGGAATATCTTGGAACTTGCATGCCCTCAAGTGAACCATGACGATCCCAAACCATCCAGCAAGCTTGGCCTTACACACAGAGAGGGGATGGTACACTCAACTGGCCGTGCAGAAGCTGGCACCAGAGACGCTGGCCAAGATGAGCTGTTTTCAGGTGTTGGAGCCCAGTTCCCCCTTCAAGGGAACGTCTTGCAGGATGCAAAGCATCTAATTTAGGGGTCTCCAGCGAGTAGCTCGGGAGATACTGGTAGCTCACCAGTACCCTCAAAGCAGCTCTCAGAGGTGAAGTCAACCCCAGTATCTCGTTCAGCGAGTCTATGCTTATTAAAGAAGGCAGCACTGCCCACCTCAAGACATTTACCTTGACAGCCATCCAACCTATGGCAGGGATTCATACCGACAATCAAACACACACTGTGTTGGCCTGTCGAGTCTGCCACCTGGCCACCTTTATCCAGTATCAAACTAAGTCCCAAGGTGCTTGGCCATGTTGTAATCCCCCGTTTTATCAGTTGCGCCGTGTGTGTGAACAGTGGACCATAAAAGAAGAGTGGCAGTGGTAGCCTGAGCAGTAATCAGAGGTGACTCACCATAGTCTGGAACTGCAGTAGTCAGAGCGAACGTGAGTCAGTCGGTGCATGATCAGCCCAAGAGCCCAGGAAACCCATGATCCAGAGCAGAGGCAATTACGAGCCTCGTTCATTTATGTGTGCATCCTTAATAAACACTCTCGGTTCCTGGAAGCAGCACCTCGAGTCAAGGACCGCCAAAGGTGTATGCTCACCCCATCTCAAGGGTTTTATCTGTGGCACAACTGTGTACGTTCATGGCATAATAGTGCCAATGGCATATTATTGGTCATCCATAGATATTATGGCTATTCTTGGTCTAGTTATGTCTTTAGAGAAGCCATCATTGACATATTAAGAGCATGACTGACCTACCTTTAGCTATCCCTGACATAATGGTGGCTGCTCCTGCCACAATAATGTCTGTGACTGATAATATGGTGTCCATCCTTATCCTTATGTGTCCCTGGTATAATGATGGGCATTATTGGCATAGTACAGGCATCCTTGGTGCTATGGTGAGCATCTATGGCTTATGACTGTAATACCAGAGCATTCGAAGCAGTCTGTCCATGCGAGGCATTTGTACAGGTGAATACTCAATTAAAGTGACAAGCTGATGTTTGGGGACTGTGTATTTCCTAAAACCGAAAATTGATTATTTAAAGAATTTTTTTTTCAGACAAACGTATTGTTCTGGAAAAATGAGTTTCTTTGCCCAGTATGGAAAGTGATGCTTAATAGAAAAATATGTGTATTTTCAGAAACTGATGTGCTAATGAAGACAAAAGCTTGCAATTCCAAAACACATTTAAAGTTGATACTTGAGTGATAATTCAACCTGAACAGGGGAGACTTGCTGCTGTGGTTATGTCATTTGTGCCACAAGGCATGTGAAGATTTGAAGGTTACTTTATTATTCAGGTGCAGGCATTTAATATTGATAAACAGTTTCCAGGAGTGACCACCAAGGTGGTCACTACTGTTAATCCTGTTTAGAGTGGTTTTAGTTCGGGGGGATTTTCCTTGGTCTTAAGTAGCTCTCCTTGCAGAGAAGGTTGGAGACCCCTGATCTAATTGCAACCTGACCAAGAAAAAGAATAACTGTAACTTAGCAGGAAGCTGCCGCAGTCCCCTAGAGCATTGATGGAAGTACCCAGTTGATTGACAGCTAGCAGTCGATAAAGCCGTTGAGCTGAATGTATCTTCAAGAGGTGCTTTTAGCAGTCCAAAGGCAGCACTCCAAGCCCACGCCAGACTGTGCAAGGAACGGAAATGCAGGAACGGAAGTCAAGCAAGGAAGGGCCAGCTCAAGGCTACAGGCGATGTAGAATCACCTCTTAACCTCTGAACCTGGCTGAGACCGGAAGTATGTGCTCTGTCTGCTGCTTGTTTGTATCAGTGTGTGGTGTTGAAGATGCTTCCCTCTGTGACAATAATCAACTACACAGACTCTAACAAAGAGTAAACAAACAGCCGCCATTTTCTGTCTTCATATCTGTGCTTCTGCTGTGCGGTTCATTCACCCTCACTCCACCACTGTATTCCTTCTCACCAGCAGCTCTTAATGCACTTCTGTGCCTCTGCTCATCACCACAACTCTACTGGGCACATCTGTCTTCTCAGCACTGTATGCCCTTCAGAGGTCCTAACACATATGACCAATCAGTGGCCAAAGTCTCCGCCCTCTTGTGCCTGTAAATGCTTTCTTTCATTATATCAAAACAAAGCAGTCTCATTGTTCCCAAAGAAGTACTAAGTCATGTTATGTCAAAATGACTTTTAAAGCACACGATTACCCGGAGGTGTCTTGGTACTAGCTCTGCTCAAAAGGATTGGAGAAATGCTAGTTGCAGAAAAGCCAAGGGGGCATATTATCAAGCACAGCGTTAAAATTATCACCGCTTTAGGGGCAGAAAACTTCCGCTAAAGCGGCGATAATGGGCTTGATAATATGCCGCAGAGAATTCCAATAGAAGTCCATGTTGACACCACAATATGGGATTCTATGGGAATTCTCAAGAGCATATTATCAAGCCCATTATCGCCGCTTTAGCGGCAGTTTCCTGCTGCTAAAGCGGCGATAATTTTAACGCCGTTTCTTGATAATATGCCCCCAAGTTTTTCATTCTTTCCTGAAGGATACCAGATTTGGCATGGATCTGATGTGAGCGGGTAGGAGGTTCCATGCCTTGGCTGTACATGTCAAAGAGGTTCTTCCCCCCGAGTCGGCACGTTTGACCCTAGGAACTATCAGTGTCTTAGCCCCAGAAGAGCGTACATTCCTGTTGGGCTCCTTCCACTTGGAGCTCTGTTTCAAGTACTGATCAGGCCACCATCATGCAATGCTGCAGGCAGCACACAAGGCCCTGAACCTGGTTAGTCGCCTAACTGGAACCAATGCAATGTATGCATGGCTCGAGGAACTGATTTAAATTTAGGGGTCCTTGAAAGCAGCCAAGCGGCAGCGTTTCGTAAGGTTTGAAGTTTGTTCAAGTGTTGTTGCTGCATCCTTAAATACAGACCATTGCAATCATCTAACGTTGAGAGGACCAGAGCTGTTACAATCGTTTCTTGTGCGTCTGGGGGAATAAAGGGGAGCATTTGTTTCATGACCCTCAAGGTGTAGAAAGAGGACAAGATAACAGCATTTACCTGGTCTCCAAAAGTGAGTTTGTTATCTGATAGTACTCCTAAGTTTTTTGCTTTCCTTACAGGGATAGGGAGGGTTCCAAATTACTCTGGCCACCAAGATGGGAGCTAAAAAGAAGTCTGGTTGCCAAAAAGGATGACCTCTGTCTTCCCCGAGTTTAGTTTCAAGCAATACTTGCTCATCCAATTGCTGATAGCCAACATACAGTCATGGAATCTGAATCATGTGTTATTATCCTTGTTAGACAGTGACACAACAATTTGCATGTCATTGGCATAGGATGTTAAAGCAAAACCAAAAGCTCTAATCATGGTTGCCAGTGACGTTACATAAACGTTGAACAACAATAGTACACATCACTTCAGCAGGGATGGAATAGGCTGTCAGCCAGCTCCCATGCACAGGGAGGGAAGAGACTGTCAGCCAGCTCCTGTGCACAGGGAGGGAAGAGACTTAAGCCAGCTCTTGTGCACAGGGAGGGCAGGGAGACTGTCAGCCAGCTACCGTGCACAGGGAGGGAAGAGACTGTCAGCCAGCTCCTGCGCACAGGGAGGGAAAAGACTGTCAGCCAGCTGCCGTGCACAGAGAGGGAAGAGACTGTCAGCCAGCTCCCGTGCACATGGAGGGAAGAGACTGTCAGCCAGCTCCCGTGCACAGGGATGGAAGAGACTGTCAGCCAGCTCCCATGCACAGGGAGGGAAGAGACTGTCAGCGAGCTCCTGTGCACAGGGAGGGAAGAGACTGTCAGCCAGCTCCTTGCACAGGGATGGAAGAGGCTGTCAGTCAGCACCCGTGCACAGGGGGGGAAGAGACTGTCAGCCAGCTCCCATGCACATGGAGGGAAGAGACTGTCAGCCAGCTCCCGTGCACATGGAGGGAAGAGACTGTCAGCCAGATCCCGTGCACAGGGAGGGAAGAGACTGTCAGCCAGCTCCCGTGAACAGGGAGGGAAGAGACTCTCAGCTAGCTCCCATGCACATGGAGGGAAGAGACTGTCAGCCAGCTCCTTGCACAGGGATGGAAGAGGCTGTCAGCCAGCACCCGTGCACAGGGAGGGCAGAGACTGTCAGCCAGCTCCAGTGCAAGGGAGGGAAGAGGCTGTCAGCCAGCTGCTGTGCACAGGGAGGGAAGAGACTGTCAACCAGCTTCCATGCACATGGAGGGAAGATTCTGTCAGCCAGCTCCTGTGCACAGGGAGGGAAGAGACTGTCAGCCAGCTCCCATGCACATGGAGGGAAGAGACTGTCAACCAGCTTCCATGCACAGGGAGGGAAGAGACTGTCAGCCAGCTCCTGTGCACAGGGAACGAAGAGACTGTCAGCCAGCACCTGTGCACATGGAGGAAAGAGACTGTCAGCCAGCTCCCATACACAGGGAGGGAAGAGACTGTCAGCCAGCTCCTGTGCACAGGGAGGGAAGAGACTGTAAGCCAGCTCCTGTGCACAGGGAGGGAAGCGACTGTCACCCAGCTCCTTGCACAGGGATGGAAGAGGCTGTCAGCCAGCACCCGTGCACAGGGAGGGAAGAGACTGTCAGCCAGCTCCCATGCACATGGAGGGAAGAGACTGTCAGCCAGCTCGCGTGCACATAGAGGGAAGAGACTGTCAGCCAGCTCCCATGCACAGGGAGGGAAGATACTGTCAGCCAGCTCCTGTGCACAGGGAGGGAAGAGACTGTAAGCCAGCTTATGTGCACATGGAGGAAAGAGGCTGTCAGCCAGCACCCGTGCACAGGTAGGGAAGAGACTGTCAGCCAGCTCCAGTGAAAGGGAGGGAAGAGGCTGTCAGCCAGCTCCTGTGCACAGGGAGGGAAGAGACTGTCAGCCAGCTCCCATGCACATGGAGGGAAGAGACTGTCAGCCAGCTCCTGTGTACAGGGAGGGAAGAGACTGTCAGCCAGTTCCCATGCACATGGAGGGAAGAGACTGTCAACCAGCTTCCATGCACAGGGAGGGAAGAGACTGTCAGCCAGCTCCTGTGCACAGGGAGGGAAGAGACTGTCAGCCAGCTCCTGTGCACAGGGAGGGAAGAGACTGTCAGCCAGCTCCCATGCACATGGAGGGAAGAGACTGTCAGCCAGCTCCCATGCACAGGGAGGGAAGAGGCTGTCAGCCAGCTCCCATAATCATGGAGGTAAGAGACTGTAGTCCAGCTCCCATGCATATAGAGGGAAGTGTCTGTCAGCCAGCTCCCATGCACAGGGAGGGAAGAGGCTGTCAGCCAGCTCCCATAAACATGGAGGCAAGAGACTGTCAGCCAACTCCCATGCACATGGAGGGAAGAGACTGTCAGCCAGCTCCCATGCACAGGGAGGGAAGAGACTGTCAGCCAGCTCCTGTGCACAGGGAGGGAAGAAACTGTCAGCCAGTTCCCATGCACATGGAGAGAAGAGACTGTCAGCCAGCTCCCATGCACAGGGAGGGAAGAGACTGTCAACCAGCTTCCATGCACAGGGAGGGAAGAGACTGTCAGCCAGCTCCTGTGCACAGGGAACGAAGAGACTGTCAGCCAGCACCTGTGCACATGGAGGAAAGAGACTGTCAGCCAGCTCCCATACACAGGGAGGGAAGAGACTGTCAGCCAGCTCCTGTGCACAGGGAGGGAAGAGACTGTAAGCCAGCTCCTGTGCACAGGGAGGGAAGCGACTGTCAGCCAGCTCCTTGCACAGGGATGGAAGAGGCTGTCAGCCAGCACCCGTGCACAGGGAGGGAAGAGACTGTCAGCCAGCTCCCATGCACATGGAGGGAAGAGACTGTCAGCCAGCTCGCGTGCACATAGAGGGAAGAGACTGTCAGCCAGCTCCCATGCACAGGGAGGGAAGATACTGTCAGCCAGCTCCTGTGCACAGGGAGGGAAGAGACTGTAAGCCAGCTTATGTGCACATGGAGGAAAGAGGCTGTCAGCCAGCACCCGTGCACAGGTAGGGAAGAGACTGTCAGCCAGCTCCAGTGCAAGGGAGGGAAGAGGCTGTCAGCCAGCTCCCGTGCACAGGGAGGGAAGAGACTGTCAGCCAGCACCCATGCACAGAGAGGGAAGAGGCTGTCAGCCAGCCAAAATATATATAAAATAGGGCTTTTCAGTGAATTTTTGTAGCAGGGAAAAATAATTCCCCCTGCTTCAAACGGCTGCACATGACTGGAGTAGAGGACCCCACTGGGCGGTAGACCCCCTTCTTTGTTCCTGCCCCATCAGAGTGTTGCCCTCAACCCTTACACACTTCCCTATGGCCTTCGCAGCCTGACATCATTTCTTGAGCCCCTGTGAAATCTGCGCCCTCACCATTACACTCTCCCTCCTTCCCCCATACCCCACATTCAGATGTCTGTTTCTGCATCTTCACACGTCTTACATGCAGTTTTGATCAGTATTTCCTGGCACAAGTTGTCTTACCCTTGAAGCTCTCTGCACCAGGATATCTGAGGTTGTAGTGCAGGAAGTGCCTTGGGGCTGTAACGCCCTTTTATGACTCATCGGTCACTAGGGTATTGCAGAAGAGACCCCTGGCTCTTGAACGTCCCCTTTAGTAATATTGATCACGCTGGCTCTAAATGTACACTGTGTGATTCCAATGGGATGTGTCCGCATTTACATTTTTGCCTTTATGTCCAGGCTGAATTACAGCCACGGGTGCAGAAGCAACCATCGGGAGGTGCACTGACTGTGAGCCACACAGTGTGCCCCCTGGGCTCCCCTTGAAAGTGGGAAATGGTGTTCGAGGAACCCCCAGGCAGGCGAGTGTTGTCACTTTAGAGGAATCTGCGTCCACTCTGACATGCAGGTCAAATAGTCACCTGCACAGTGAAAGGCAGACTGCCTTTAGGTAAATTTGGATTCACAGGGTGGTTTCTGACCAGCACAGCGTTTAGCAGCTGGCTCCTTTACGGCTCCCTAAGCACATTTGATGCTCTTCACCAGTGCTTAATTTGAGCTGGTGGTTGCTGGTGGAAGCCACCAGCACATATGTTTGCAGACCAGCACTTTTTTTTCCACATCAGAGGAAAAAAACATAAATTGGAAAGACGTAGGAAGGGGTAGATGTAAAAAATACATCACAAAGGGAGAAAGCAGGAGCCTGAAAGAGAAACATAAAGAGGCAGGGAAAATCTGGGAGTGGATTAAAGAGACATGAGGTGGCTTTAAGACGACCAGCATTGGCATTTGGTACACTGACATTTAATTGACATATACAGATCAGCGCCTTAGCAGTACTCTATTGCTCTTCACATGAACACTACCCGTTTAAGCCTGTCTAGATTTCATGGATGTAACTTACGCAAATCTTGTATCATGGACGATGCTTAACCTATTGCATAATTCATACTTCACTGTCACTTTAATGGGCAGAGGCTGGTGTTGTGCAGTCTTCCTCTGCTCTTGCTGACGTTTGTATTATCTCACTCAGGTGTACTCATGATCGCTTGTTCCTAATCTTTATAAATAGCTTGTTATCTCTGTAAAGCGCTCTGATACCCATTATTGCTCTATAAGACACTAAATAAGATAAAAATTAAAATAAAATAAATTGCACTGACTGTGGACTTCTGGGCTGAGCTTCAGGCACCGGTACTCTTTCTTTTACAAATTAAGCCCTGCTCTTTGCCATGGACTTACTGTAGCTGTTCATGTTCAAAGGACTTGAGGCTCTCCTACAAAACCTCTCCAGTGTTTCTCAGTTGCGCTCTGGAGCACCAGGCGTTGAACTTCTGTCATACCTACATCAGATTTGCTGGGTTGGAGCATTAATATATAATGTGCAGCTCTTCACACTTGTAGAAAAAGAGGACCTCACTTTTTGTGACGTTCCGTGGTGCAGGACCCTGCACGATTTTTATCACAGTTTAACACAGTTTTTCTACAGTAAAGGGGCATGCAATAGTTGTTGCTGGGGTGTTCCTAGCAACATCAATGGCTTTTTGATACTGCCCCAGACTTGTGAGAAATCATAGATCTGAGGCAGAACCAAAAACATACGCCTCCCCATGGGAGGCCTAAGGGAGACACAACGAGGAGAAATATCTTTATTACTCCTCGTTTTTCCTTTTCTCGGTGTGCTGCGTTCTGCAGCACACATTGAAAGAGGAAAAAGCCTCTTGTAGTTGTTTTTGTGCAGGAAGGTTTCCCTTCCTGCACAAAAACAATCATCCCCTCAACGCAGGCACCCTTGCACCGTGGCAGCCCTTGGTGCGCTGAGGAAAAGAACAGTAATGCACCGTATCTGAGGGATACGGCACATTCCTGCCCTTTTCTTTTGCTGTACAGCAGTGCAGCAGGAAGGCCAGACCCTTGAGTCCTAACATCAGGTGTGGCTTAAAGTTGCATGCAGGGTTACCTTCAATTGTGATGCATTTGTCGTGCCTCTGCAGTGCTCGTTGTTGTAAGGTGTTGGCCATCCATCTCACCTCTCTAAGGGGTTCTGAGATTTTTACAGTGCCCCCAGAAATCTTGTGAGGGGTCACCCTTAGTAGCAAAGTAGGTATGAAGCAGGAAATCCAGCTCACCATCCTGAGTGCAGTGAGTGTGCTGTTGTCAGCTGTTACCACATACTGACGTCCAAAAGTTTCCTATGTTATTTAATGTTACTCTTTTGAACTTTTTTTCAACACTTGAGCCCTGTGCTGTTATTTTGGGAGTCTTTCTAAAAGAACAATTTTCAAATATTTTTAGTATTGTTCTGTACATAATGTAAACTTGTTTTACACCACATTATGGTTAGGTGTTTCCAGGACTCGACAAAGAAACCAAAGGGTTGAACAAATCATCACCCAAAAGTAAAGCTCTCTCAGAATGACCCGACAGATCAACGCCGTTGCCTTCACCTGCTTCAACACCCTCTGCATCCTTCGCAAGACCTTCAGATGGATCCCCCCGAATCCTGAAACACTGTCACCCACACACTCATAGCAAGCAGACTGGACTATGGAAACGCCCTCTACGCTGGAATCAGCAAATCCCTGCTCCGTAAGCTCCAGACCATCCAGAACACCGTCGCCAGACTCTCCCTCGGCATCCCACGACATGAACACATCACCCAACACCTACGAAACCTCCACTGACTTCCCATCAAGAAGAGAATTATCTTTAAGCTACTCACTCATGCCTACAAATCCCTCCACAACACCGGACCCCAATACCCTAACGAAAGAGTCTCCTTCCGCGTACCCAAGAGAAACCTCCGCTCTGTCGATCTCGCCCTCGCTGAAACCTTGTACATCCACAGAGCCAGAGCGGGTGGAAGAGCCTTCTCCTACATTGCAGCTAAGACCTGGAATGAGTCCCAATCAACATTAGATGCTTCCCCACACTGCACACCTTCAAGAAGAACCTCAAGACATGGCTCTTCAGCTGACTCTGAGCTGCACCCACCCAACCCCCCCAGCGCCTTGAGAGCCTCACGGCTAAGTAGCACACTTCACAATTTCCTGATTGATTGATTGATTGATTGATTGATTGATTGATTGATTGATTGATTGATTGAGAAAGAAAAGAGTTGCTGGAAAACCTGAAGGGGAATACAAGTTTATGGGGTTAGGGTCTGAGTCGGGGGAGGGGCTTGAGGGCAGAAGGAGAATCAGGCCAATAAAAATAGCAGATTCATAAGGGCATCATTTCCAGGGCAACATAAGAAGTGTCAGTGCCTGAGCCATGTTGTCTCACAACTTTCTTGGTTGTATAGTTCCCGCTTGCTTTAGTTTGCTCACCATTTAATTCCTGCAACTTTTTGAATTTTTCTATTTCTTCTCTTGTATTTTCCTTCCCTTTACCCTCGCTGACCCCGTATCCTCAGCATTGCTACCTGTTTTTTGCCTCGCAAATCTTCTTGCCAATATTCCTCAATTTCAGACACCTACCAGTTCTTGGACTTTGGATTCCCAGTGCTCCAAAGCCTGGCTGTTTTTCTCTGAACCTCCTAGGATCAATAGGGGCTATTGTCATTACAGCATTGGGTAAGACTGTACTCTTTAGGAAGGTGACTAAGGCTAGGGGTGGGTTGAAATCACAGAATTTGACTCTGCGGAGTTCTGCAGTTACATAAAAACTCATTGAGATTCTGCGGAGTTCCACTAATGGGCGGGAATATGTACATCTGCTGCCGATGTTGTGATTAGGCACCAGAAGGACATTCTGCACTAAAAAATTCACGTGAATGGCAACACCTGACGTACCAGAGGGCACAGCTACTCTACTTGACTTTGTTGCCACTCTAGTACATTTTCTACACAAGTGGCAGCCTTCTGACCACGAACGATTGCACCCACCCTCGACTGCCCGCGTTAGAAAAATCTAGGTGTATGTCCTCCTGGTGACTGGAGTCGCCAAAATTCCACAAATTACGCGAGTGGAACAGAATATTTTGCCCACCCCTAACTAAGCCAATGCCTACAGTCACTGAGATATTCATTATATATTACCGCACGAGCCCATCACACTAGAGGATGTGGTCTGTAGCAGAAGTACAAAGCCTGTGGAAGACGAGCTGAGACTCCTGTGTTCCTCTTTCTTTACGTGTACTCCATAGAGATTACCTTACAGCAGTGATTCACACTCACCATCATGTTACTAGTCTCTTCTGTGAGGTGGATTGGAGGATTGTGGTCAGAGCTTCTGTCAGAGTCTCGAACCCAATCCCATTTAAGAATCATGACAGGTGTCTATTTATTGCAGAATGAAAAGAGCGTTGATCGATGTAAGTGACTCGAAGGAACCACTGTTTGTTCGTACTGACAGAAGGAGCTGATGCAGGTTCATCCAGAGGCTGATGGTAAGTGCCAGTAGGGACACTCAACTGAAACTGTGGTGGTCGTCTCCTCTTGTCGTTTCACCAAAGGAATCCAGATGTGGGAAGACTGGTCAGAGAAGGAGCAGAGGGGGAGTAGTCAGCAGCTGAGACGCAGCACAGGAAAGACCACCACAGTCGATGCCTGTAGCTCTGGAGTTAGTCATCAGTAGGGGTGGGCGGAATTTGCGAAATCCACTTTCGCAAATTATCGCGAAAATGTTAAAAATTATCGCAAACACGCAGAAATATCGCGAAGATGCGGAAGTTTTTTTCCCGCATGTTCAGAAGATTTTCTGCATGGTTGCGGCTCGCCAACTTACCCATGTGGTTGCTCGCGGGCGCGGCCATCTTGATTTCAGCTGTCTCGCGGTGCATGATCGCGAGAAGAAAGACGTGATCGTGCGACGCATGACGTCACTGCGGGCGCGAACTGTCGCGAGACAGCGCAAATGGCTAAAAACAATACAACATCTCATGGAGAACGCGACCGGATCAAGAAAACTTGTCGGCGAACGCAGGGATTCAGGTAAGGTGATCGTGCGCGCGCGAGAATGTATTATTTTGCAGCGCGAGCAAGAACCAAATTATCGCTAAGCTGCAGAATGCGGAAATTTTGACATTTTCGCGCTTTCCGCTGAACGCGAAAATGTCAAATTATCGCAATTTCCGCGAACGGAACGAAATTTTCGCCCAGGCCTAGTCATCAGTGAAGTAATCAATTTGGAGACATAGGGGGAGATTTAAAACAAAATTCACGCAGCAGGAGGCTGCTCTCCATTTCACGACAGGGAAGGAGCAGGAGGCCGCCATATCTTCAGAGATATGGCTTTCTCATCTCCTTTCCCTTGCACCGGCGCTGCTTACAGCTGCCGTGAGCCAAGCACACACCTTAGCGTCATAGCGTTAGGGTGTGTGCATCAGTCTAGCACAGGTTTTGTACAGGAATACGATGCCCAGACACAATGCAAAGTTTTTCCACTTTGTATGCGTGCTGCACAGTGCAGCACGCATGTAACATCGGAAAAGGGAGGAGAAATGAAAGCATTTCTCCTTCCCTGAGCGTACTTGAAAAGGGCGCAGTTTTCTCACGCTAATCCTAATTTACTTTATTTAGTAAATTGGGTTTAGCGTGAGAAAGCTTGGGTGGTTGCATGGGAACGCCCATACACCACCCTTGGCACACCCCCATGGCACAAAGTTATGCGAAGCAGTGCATTCCTTTATTTCCAGCGCCAAACAAGTTTAACGCTGGAAAATAAATAGGGAAAAAACAAAATCCGCGGATTTGCGTCACTTTTGTGACACAAACACAGCACAAAATCTTAGTATGTCTCCCCCATTGGCTCAAGCCACATAGGAAAGTAAAATGGCTGACGATCTTGTGCGACCGCCATCTTTGACTAGCAATGCGTAAACATAGGGTCTGTTGGTGTGCCCTGATACAGCAACACTGAAAATGTTCACACAAGGCAGCTGCGTCATAGGAGAAGCCACAAAAGGAACTGACAGACGGACCTGAACCTCAGTTGTAAAGGGGAATTAAACTAGAACACCAGAGTCTAGTGAGACCCCGCATGCAGACTGCTGAATCCTGTAGGAGATCTATTATTTAAGAATTTGTGGTCAAAACAGACCACAGTGCTACCCCCTAAATAAAACAATTGAAAAGCTTGTTAATCTAGAAAAAATTGTACACTTCCTGGAATCAGGGGCATAGGTGGCTACAGGAGGGTGTCAAAATATATGCAGGAAGGGCGGGTCATGGTCAAACAATACCGAACGAAAAGAACTCTAGAGCTGATGGAAAATAAATAACTGGCAACTTATGCCCTTTTATGGGGAGAGAAAGAAGGGGATGAAGGGGGTGATTTGAAGGTCATCTTTGGAGGTTTGCCTCCTGAGGCATTTGGCTTCCCTGATGAACCCACTAATAAACCAACAAACAAAGCCAAGAAAATGCACATAGCCAAATCAAATGACAATCGGAGGCTTGAAAGCCAAAACAATGGTAGCCTTGAAAGATGAAAGCACAAAAGAATAGAGACTGAAAGCCGATGGTCGGAGAATAATATTAGAAGAAGAGGTCAACAAATATACTTTCTTTCCGGTCACTCATCCGGCTACAGAAGAGAGGGTAAAGACTTGAAAGAAATCTGAGGGAGAATGTGTGGAATTAGAGGCCCAAGCCTGTTGGCCACAGCCCAGTGGCAACCATTAGCAGATGATCTGCCACCATCCCTTTGTGAATTCCTGGAAGATACTTGACTTTCTCAACTCAAAGCACAGGATAAGGGGAGAAAAAACAAGCTTTTCTGTAAGAGTTGTGACCCTGGCTGCGCTTTTAGGCCACAGGGATTGCAGAAAGGTAGCTTGCAGGCCATGCTACTCCTTGGCCTGCTGGAAATGTGTTTAGTTCAGCGCAACAAATGCAGTGGCATGGTTGGGTGGGGGCATGGGGAAGGGGGCATTTCGCCCCAGGCAGCACTCTTTTTGGGGATGGGCAGAGGTGTGCAAGTCGTCTGTCGACTACCCCTCCTGAGGACAAGTCGCGTGTCGACCGCCATCCCTCATTCTTACCTGCACCCGGCGGCAAGCTCCGGGATCGCCCTGATTTAGCTACACCACTGAACAAATGGTACTTTCTGGGATACAAAGGGACCCTTCCCAAAATGTACCTAAGCATGGTCACTTGTCCTTCACTCACAATCAGGTGAAGTTAGGAGGTACAGTTGTATCATGCAACACAGATTTACCAGGGATGTAGTCACTAGAATCCTGGAAAATGACGAGTGCCCTAGTACTATCATCAGCTGCCACTGACCTTTAGCAGTGTCATGACCTTGTCATCTGGACAATAGTCACACACCCTAAAAGGAGTATCACTTTAAGTGGACCCCAAAACACCCACCACGGTCCGGCACTCAGCGGTAAGACACGTGCCACGTCATGTAGAACAGAGATCAGCAGCCTTGTGACATTGTTCTCCTTCCCCGACCGCCTGATGACATCATATGGATGAACATAGTCCTGTGGGCACTGCCTCAATGAACCTGCAACCATATGCATACGATGCACAGCTGGCGTTTGTTTACTCTTTCCCTTCAGTTTCAGTCAGCGCTGCATATGTGAGACACAGTTGCAGCTTCTCACACATTCACTACAGGCACATACAACAGATTGCAACTAATGTACACATGTTTACAAGGCGTGCGCTCCTGCAGGTGGTTTACACTGCATGCCTTTCTGAGTGCTTCGTGGTAGGGACAGCTTACAAACACAGAGCATGTCAGCCTGACAGCTCTGTGTTTGCTTATCCAGGCAGCATCGCTTGTAAAAGCTTTCAAGGTCTGGTTTACACCAGGACAACACAGAATCTGTCATAAAAAATGTCTCACGACATAAGCACTGAGTTAGGAAAACAGTGGTTTAAATCAGATTTGCAACAACATCCAAAATACTGGATAGAATAGAATAGAATAGAATAGAATAGAATAGAATAACAATGAAAAGAAAAGAATAGAATAACAAAGAATAGATTAACATAGAATAGAATAGAATAGAATAGAATAGAAGAACAATGAAAAGACTAGAATAGAATAGAATAGAAGAACAATGAAAAGAAAAGAATAGAATAACAAAGAATAGATTAACATAGAATAGAATAGAATAGAATAGAATAGAAGAACAATGAAAAGACTAGAATAGAATAGAATAGAAGAACAATGAAAAGAAAAGAATAGAATAACAAAGAATAGATTAACATAGAATAGAATAGAAGAACAATGAAAAGAATAGAATAGAATAGAATAGAAGAACAATGAAAAGAATAGAATAGAATAGAATAGAAGAACAATGAAAAGAATGGAATAACAATGAATAGAGTAACATAGAATAGAATAGAATGACAAAAAATAATATAGAATACAATCAAATTTATTTCAGTTAGATAAAAACCATGCCTTTGATTGCTTAAAATTGATTTTTGTGGCAGAAATGTTGGAAGTCAGTAAGAAGTTAACTAAAGAACAGGATTAGCAGCACGATGACCAGCTCTAGTAGGACTGATCATGTCATAGAGATGATAGGTCAGTCTACTGATGAGACTGGAAGGCTGAGGGCAATATGCGTTGATAATAAAGGATGCTGCATATTCCAGGGGGTGGTGAGATGAGTTCAGCGGATGGGCTACTCCGTCACAAACACAGATCTTGTAATACGGCGAACGGGATATCCGTCATGTTTGTGATGAGCGGCCTGTCCACTCTACTCTAAATCAGGCTTTTAGTTCTGTAAGTGTTTCTTGCTATTTTATTACAATTCATGCACGCACATTGAGGGAGACAATGACAGCTGGCTTGAATGAGTTAAAAGTCATTCAGATCTTGACATGCATTTTATGAATCTAGTCACAAACTGAGGGTGCTCGCCCTTGAAGGAGAAGGTAAAGTTGTGGCCACAAGAGTGGATGTAGTCAAGGTAAAAAGGACCCTCACTATCGGCTGCGTTCATTGAGTGGAGCCCGACAGGTATAGACTATGTGCATTTGTTTCCAGTTTGTATTTGCTGAGTTAGCATTCTTGATCCAGGGTGGTAAAAAATCTGGGGTCGGGATTTCCCCTGATCACAGCAGAATTAGATTTAGGGACATATTTATCAAGTAGTTGCATCGCACTTGCACCCTGCAACAGGGTGCACCCTGCAAAGGGTGCACGTCTGGTGCAACTAATAAATGAGATTTAGCAGGCCATACAAAGTCACATTGTGTGGCACTGAGTCGCTTGATAAATCCAGAGTAAAGCAACACAGCGCAAATCACTGCTTAGTGTTACTCTGCCCTAGGATGGCGTTCCATGGGTGGAATGTAGGTTACCACACAACACCAATGGATTTTGACACATTCCCAGATTTGCCGTAAGTGGTAGACCTGGGAATGCCGCAAAACTGCAACGCCTCCCTAGGTGAGGCGTAACGAGGAGAAATATCTTTATTTCTCCTCGTTTTATCCCCTTTCGATGTGTGTTGCTCGCACACTTCGAAAAAGGAAAATGTCTCTGAGGATTGTTTTTGTGCAGGAAGGTGTCCCATCCTACACAAAAGCAATCCTGCTTTCAACGCAGGCACGATGGTGCAAGGGTCCCGGCATTGGTGCTACGCAGCACATTGTGTGCCAGTTCTAGGAAGAGACAGGAATGTCCTGCATAATGTTAAATACGACGCATTCTTGCCCTTCCCCTGTCACGCAATGCAGCGCAGCAAGGTAACGTGCTGAGCTGCGTGACTATTTGATAAACATGCCCTACGTTTGTAGTAGTTTGGGTAGGGATTGCTCTGTGAAGGAAGTTGTGTGTAGCTGTTAATATTGGTCCAGCCGTGACCTTTACCTCTGAGTCCTAATTCATCATTTTCAGCGTCGTGTTAAGAATTTGTGGGGCAGCAGGCAAGAAGTATTTTGAGGCCCCCCATCTTTAACAACGTATTACCTATTTTTGTTCTTATTCTAGCTCGCATGATGCCAAACAAAGTTTTGGAAACGGATTTCCACAAAAACAGTTGACTTGTCTTTCCAAGGACCCCAAAAGTTCTTAAGATTACCCTGGGCAAAGTGAGAAACAGGCAGAGCTAGGAAGAGCAAAGAGACAAGAAGAGGGTTCCAGATATAGAAATGGACAGATGTGAACTAGAGAGAAAGATAAACACTCACTTTCCCATGGGGCCCCTTGGACGGTGGGGGCCCTGGCAAATTGCCCACTCTGCCCATGCCTTAAAACGTCTCTGAATTTTGCAAGTAAGGTCATTCATGTTTTAGTTCATGGCTCTTTCGAATCCGGAATTTTTCCCAGAAGGCCTGGGTGTGAGGAGCTCATATTGCAGAGTTGGAATCAATTCTCCAAGGGTTATTTTGTTTGTAATGATGGACAGCGGGCATTTCTGTCCATGTGTGTGATTTTAGAGTGTGTCTTTGGCTGCCTTTTAATTTTTTATCATTAAGAAGTGAGTACGGAGGATTAAATAACGCACCCCCAATTCGAATACAGTAAGTTAAATGGTAGCTGGTTTATTGACAATATCTATCGCCTAAACAGAGCGGCCATCTTGCTTTTACTTAGTTTATGCTAAAATCATCTTACCTGCCTTAGAGTAGTTTTGTCGTTACCTCTCCTACCTCCACCTCTCCCCTGCTAAGTAATCTTAACACTGATGATGTAAATAAAGAGTCAGCGCACAATTATACAATGGCCTTTGTTTGCAGATGAATGCTGTGAATTAACACACTTAGGGGCATATCAGCAACACCCTGCGATAATTATCGCTCAGCACTCTTAGCGTGAGGATAATTATCGCCGGGTAACGTGGATTTTTATCGCTGAGATAGCTTGCTATTAGCAACGCTTATCTCAAAAGCGATAAAAATCCTCACGCTAACTGCCTAATGTGAGATTATCGCTGGAAACCCAGCGATAATCTCACGAAATGTGGCGTTAGCTTGTTGATAGGCCTCACAAACTTAGCCATGATATCCTCCTTCCATAGGATATCATGGCTAAGTCAGTCCTGAAGCAGGTGTAAGGAAAGTAGTGATAACAGGGGTTATCGCTACTTTTCCTGACGCTATGCTTCATAGCGTGGGGCTTGCTGATAGGAGAAATGTCGCTTAGCAACATTTCTCCTGTCATGTTAGGTCCGGAACGCCCACTTTGCATCTCATTAGAGATGCAAAGCTGGGCGTTAGGAATCCCGACGCTAATGCAAGGTTTCACGCGTTAGCGTGGCCTTGCTAATTAGGCAATAAAATAATCGCTGCTTTTCGGCCGAAAACGGCCGCAAAAGCGGCGATAATTTTTTATCGCCTGCTTGTAAATATGCCCCTTAGTGATTAAAGATATTAAGATGAGAAATCTTTCTTGTTTGGTAGAAAATGTTGTGACTTTTTCTGTTACCACTGTGCTTCGGCTACTATTTTGCCAGTGATTTTCAAGTTAATGTTGTGACCCAGTTCCACAATAATAACAGACTTTATCATAGGTCATTTATCCTTAAATTAAAAAAAAACCTCTAAATATATTCCAATAAAATCCATTCACAAAACTGAGCAGTGCTGGTATTAAGAGCCTCTTTTATCTTACATGTTCTTAGCCTTTTAAGGCCTCAGACAGCAGCTTGGAGACAGTGATTCCCTCCCCCATTAAGTGCACCACGCGACCCCTCCATCTTGCAAAGTCCCTGTGGCAAGGGTGTTTAAAAGGCTGCTCAAAGCTCGCAGGAGAAGCTCCCATTAGAAGGAGAGATATCTGTGCACATAAATTAACCTCGAGCCATGGGTGACCCCATCACACTATAAAAAAGAACTTTTATTTACCCTGAAAGTCGACAGTGAGTGCTTTTGTGGGAAGTGAGGCGAGGCAGCAGTCCATGGGGACCCCCGGAGACCACCACCCATCAATATCTGGGTATCGATCCGCAAGGTAAACATGCTTCAAGCAGCTTCAGCCATGACTAATCGATAGAAGTGCAGATCGACGCTTGATGGAACCCATGCTGGGTTGCACATCTGCTTGACAACCTCTGTAGGGTTTCCTTGTCATCGCAACTCTAGACCCTGGGTGCAAACATAAGCGGCCAATGATGAAGGAAAGGAAGCAGGTGTTGCAAAAGCAGGCGATAGCAGAGGTAGCCATCATTGCGCAGGACATGATCAATATATCACAGCACAGGGTCCCCAGTGGCCCTTTTTTGAAGACTCATCCCAAATTCGAGACAGGATCAGAATGTGTGTGTGCAGACTGCCACAGTGAACATCTTAAGCGATCCCACCAGAGTCTCAAAATGTCATTAAAGTTGAATTATCCAGCAGGTATAAATAGGAGATGTACCATCCTCGCAGGCTCCTCAGCTCCTGTGTGCGGTTTATCGGCGTGACTGTGTCGATGCCAGAGTAGAGAATGGAGTTCCCAGTGTCTGTGCGGTGCATAGAGGGGCGTACCAGGGGTGCAGCTTAGCCAATGATGTCAGGGAGCTGTGAGCAAGAGATTTCCCAGCAGGCAACAGTATGTACCCGAATCAAGACGACAGGGGTGGGCTGGGAAGCTGGGGGGGGGGGGGGGGGGGGGAGTGCAAATGAGGGGAGGGGTAATTGATGGGGTTAGGGGCATTGGTCTGGAGTTATTTCAGACGAGCTCACCCCCTCCTGGGAGAAGGGGCGCCTTCCATCCCCACTCCTCGCGGATTGGCCGGCTCTTTGGAAGCTCCCACCTGGGCGTGTCTCTCTTTCAGAGCAGGGCGCCCCTTCCATTGCTGTTCTTGGGGGAGAGATACACTGGAAGTTCTGGTGCACTGCCTCAGTGGACCATAACCTGACAAAAAACTTTTCATGGGGTGTTCTGCCCCCACGCCCCTCCTGAAGATCCGGCCCTGGGTTTTGGAAGAAAACCCGGGGTACATGCATTGTAAGCAGTCTATGGACAGCTACACAGCATGAGACAATCAACAAACCCTCAGAAGCAACACACCTGGAGGGGATCCCCGGGAATGCAGGGTGCAGGGTGCGACCTTGTGGGTGAACCCCACTACTTACAGCTCAGAGAGCTCCTGAAATTGGGGGTACTCAGCTCACAAAACTGCAGGCAGCGAGTGAGAAACCCCACAAGAGGGCCACGCAGATACCAGAACATTGACTCCATTATCCTGGCCATAGAGTTCAAACTATAGGGCGCACTGAAGTAACCACAAGGCAGCGAGCAGCGCTATATATAACTTCCAAATGATTACACAGATCCCCGACAGACCTTGGCCCCTTCTTCCACCACAGACTCCAACTCTACTGACACTAGCCGGCTGCCCCACACCAGTCTGGGTGTTTTACCGCCATCAACAGAATCCTAGATTATTCTAACTTCTGAGGTTCTGCGAGTGCGAAGTGGCTTTTTGAGACATTTTCAGAACGATATGGTTTACTTAAGTATGTGAGTAAATAATGTATTTGGGAGGGTTTAATCCTCAAGAAGTGACATATACCAAACAGACTCCGGGGCTGATTTACAAACCCTTGCAACACTTTTATGCCGCCGTTGCATCACTTTTGTGACGCAGCGGCAGTGTAAACAATGTGTTACGTTGCGACACAATTACAACGTGACGCATCTAGGCAGATGCGTCACGTCGTAAAGCCCTGCGCTACATTATACCTGCGTCAGGTAGAAAATGTCTCATTTATGAGAAGTGACGCATCCTGCGTGAAAGCAGCGATGTGTCACTTCTCAGTGCGCTCTCCTTGCGACATGATGGATGCGTCATATTTACTGTATGACGCATCATGTCGCAAGGAGTTACAGATACGTCAGTATTTCTGACGTATCTGTAGGCGCAAAAGTGACGCATTGCTGGAGTGTGTCACAAAAGTGACGCAACTCCAGGGCCTGCGTCAGTCTTATGCCTTCAGTGAGTCAGGCGTAAGATATTGATGCATTTGCACCCGAGAAGTGGCGCAGTGAAATCTCATAGGTTTCACTGCATCACTTCTACGAGGCTTACTTACGTTGAAATGCCCACCCTGCATATATAATACCTGATGCAGGTATTATGTAGCGCAGGGGTTTGCAAAGTGACGCATCTGCTTAGATGCATCACTTTGTAAATAGGGCGCAACAGGAGGCATGTTTTACGCCGCCGATGCGTCATGAAAAATGACCCAACGGAAGCGCAAAACTGCCGCAAGGCCTCATAAATAAGGCTCGATGCTTGCAGGGTGGGCGTTCCGACGCAAGAAAGCCTCGTAAAAGTGACGCAGTGAAATCTACAAGATTTCACGGAGTCAGTTCTACAACGCCACTGCGTCAAAACCTAAGCAGGCGTAAAGAGTGACACAGCACATTAGGAATAAGCATTCCTGAGCATTGCTGGAGTTGTGTCATGCTTTCAACGTGACTCCACCGACGCATTAGTGGTGCGCCAACAGATGCGTGACTCATCTGTCAATCCTTGCGCCTCGGTGCGCAGCATTGTAAATAAAATGCATCCATGGTGGCACAAGGGATGCTTGCGTGACGCAATTTGACTGACGCTTCACTGCTAAAATGCAGAGATGCATCAGTTCTTGTAAATCTGCCCCTCAGTGAGGTGGCAGCTAAAAGGGCAGTAGGCTAGACACATGCGCCCTAACAACCCTGCCGCCACTCGGCCCTTGATGGCCTCTTCTGAGGCCTCTGAGCCCTGAGCAGTGCCAAGGGACCAGCAGTGAAGCCTACAGAGGCCAGGGCACACGGCTGCCTGTCGAGGACGCCTGGTCCAGGGCTCCCCATGAAGTCATGCCCGGGGCCAGCAGTGAAGCCTACAGAGGCCAGGGCACACGACTGCCTGTCGAGGACGCCTGGTCCAGGGCTCGCCATGAAGTCATGCCCGGGGCCAGCAGTGAAGCCTACAGAGGCCAGGGCACACGGCTGCCTGCCGAGGACGCTTGGTCCAGGGCTCGCCATGAAGCCATGCCCGCACCAGGAGACCGACATCCAATCTCAGCCACTTGTTCGGGGCTCCATCATGTATAATTCATCACAGATCCGAGCACTGCGGCAGATGGTGCAGAAATGCAACCCTGTAACAGCATCCACCGCCGGCCATAAAACGGGCTGCTTTCAGCAGAATCAAGTCAGAATAAAAAGATCAGGCTGGTGGTGGAAAAGTTACCAGGAGTAACAAGCACTGCAAAGGCAGCAGCATTTTAAATCAATATGGTAACATATTCTGTCATATCAGTATTTGTGAAGCGCTCACACACCGAGGTTTCTTGGCGCTAAGATACCTATACTTTGAATGAACTTGCTGACTTATATTGGAAACTGAAAGGTTCTTAACTGGTGTCTAAAACGAAAAATAGAAGATTCTGCGCAGACGGACAGTGGTAACGAAGTCAGGGGCATATCTACAAGGCGGCGATAAAAAATTATCTCCGCTTTTGCGGCTGTTTTCAGCCGAAAAGCGGCGATAATTTTATTGCTATATCAGCAAGGTCACGCTATCACGTGAAACCTTGTATTATCAAGCCTCACGCAAAGCAGCATAGCGACTAGAAAAGTAGCGATAACCTGTGTTATCACTACTTTCCTTACGCCTGCTTTGAAACTGACTTAGCCATGATACCCTATGGAAGGTGGATATCATGGCTAAGTATTACGAGGCCCTATCAGCAAGCTATCGCCAAACTTCGTGGGATTATCGCTGGGTTTCCAGCGATAATCTCACGTTAGGCAGGACTAGGATTTTTATCGCTTTTGAGATAAGCGCTGCTAATAGCACGCTATCTCAGCGATAAATAACCGCGCTAGTCAGCGATAATTATCCTAGCGCTAAGTGCGCTTAGCGATAATTATCACCGGTTGTTGCTGATATGCCCCTCACATTTTTGGTACGGAGACCGAAAAGGGGCAGTGGCGAAGGAAGGATCTCTAGGTCTGGGCTCGATTAACGGTAGTACCCTTCTAGATCCACGGTGGGCCCAGAGCATCTCGAGGCAGCTTCAATGGATAAAGGGCTCGGGGGAGCCCCCCCCATCTTGTAAAGGTCTCTTTCTCGCCTCTCGCATTTCTTTCACGTTAACCACTTCCTTCAAAGCCTTAGACACTGCATTTATGTCACTCAATATTCGGACATACAAACAAAACAAGCAGTGTTTCTCTGAAATATTTTACCATGGTGTCCAGTTTGTGCATGTTGACCCTTTGGGGATGAACAGTGCTCCCTGAAGGACCACCCACGTTTGACCTGCTTGACCAGGGTATTGAAAAGCCGGCTACTGATATTTTAAGCTGTGTTAATGGCCTTGATCCAAGTTGAATGTGTGACACACCTGATGTGTCATGCACTCTACTATGTCAACTTTGAGTAAAGTGTTTAAATGAAAAACGAGTGAAAACTCACTTTCTCTGTTGCCACAAATCACTGCTCTCAGTGAGTTTGAAAACATAGATGGACATGTATTAATGGTTGCTTGAGACTGTAATTCATCTATCATAATTAATGTCATGGTCGTGCAGGGCTCGGCAACAACTGACACAGTGGAATGCTGGGAGCTCTATTGAAGGCAATGGAAGGGCAGGGCGCAACAATTGACACAGTGGAGTGCTGGGAGCTCCATTGAAGGCAGTGGAAGGGCAGGGCGCAACAATTGACACAGTGGAATGCTGGGAGCTCCATTGAAGGGAGTGGATGGGCAGGGCGCAACAATTTACAGAGTGGAATGCTGGGAGCTCCAATGAAGGCAGTGGAAGGGCAGGGCGCAACAATTGACAGACTGGAGTGCTGGGAGCTCAATTGAAGGCATTGGAAGGGCAGGGCACAACAATTTACACAGTGGAATGCTGGGAGCTCCAATGAAGGCAGTGGAAGGGCAGGGCGCAACAATTGACACAGTGGAATGCTGGGAGCTCCATTGAAGGCACTGGAAGGGCATGGCGCAACAATTGACGCAGTGGAATGCTGGGAGCTCCATTGAAGGCAATAGAAGGGCAGGGCGCAACAATTGACACAGCGGAATGCTGGGAGTTCCATTGAAGGCAATGGAAGGGCAGGGCGCAACAATTGACACAGTGGAATGCTGTGACCTCCATTGGAGGCAGTGGAAGGGCAGTGCGCAACAATTGACACAGTGGAATGCTGGGAGCTGCATTGAAGGCAGTGGAAGGGCAGGGCGCAACAATTTACACAGTAGAATGCTGGGAGCTCCATTGAAGGCACTGGAAGGGCATGGCACAACAATTTACACAGTAGAATGCTGGGAGCTTCATTGAAGGCAGTGGAAGGGCAGGGCGCAACAATTGACACAGCGGAATGCTGGGAGCTCCATTGAAGGCAATGGAAGGGCAGGGCGCAACAATTGACACAGTGGAATGCTGGGAGCTCCATTGAAGGCACTGGAAGGGCAGGGTGCAACAATTGACACAGTGGAATGCTGGGAGCTCCATTGAAGGCACTGGAAGGGCATGGCGCAACAATTGACGCAGTGGAATGCTGGGAGCTCCATTGAAGGCAGTGGATGGGCAGGACGCAACAAATGACACAGTGGAATGCTGGGAGCTCCATTGACGGCAGTGGAAGGGCAGGGCCAACAATTGACACAGTGGAATGCTGGGAGCTCCATTGAAGGCAATGGAAGGGCAGGGCCAACAATTGACACAGTGGAATGCTGGGAGCTCCATTGAAGGCAGTGGAAGGGCAGGGCGCAACAATTGACACTGCGGAATGCTGGGAGCTCCATTGAAGGCAGTGGAAGGGCAGGGCGCAACAATTGACACAGTGGAATGCTGGGAGCTCCAATGAAGGCAGTGGAAGGGCAAGGCGCAACAATTGACACAGTGGAATGCTGGGAGCTCCAATGAAGGCAGTGGAAGGGCAGGGCGCAACAATTGACACAGTGGAATGCTGGGAGCTCCATTGAAGGCAGTGGAAGGGCAGGGCGCAACAATTGACACACTGGAATGCTGAGAGCTCCATTGAAGGCAGTGGAAGGGCAGGGCGCAACAATTGACACAGCGGAATGCTGGGAGCTCCATTGAAGGCAATGGAAGAGCAGGGCGCAACAATTGACACAGCGGAATGCTGGGAGCTCCATTGAAGGCAGTGGAAGAGCAGGGCGCAACAATTGACACAGTGGAATGCTGGGAGCTCCATTGAAGGGAGTGGATGGGCAGGGCGCAACAATTGACACAGTGGAATGCTGGGAGCTCCATTAAAGGCAGTGGAAGGGTAGGCCAACAATTTACACAGTGGAATGCTGGGAGCTCCATTGAAGGCAATGGAAGGGCAGGGCCAACAATTGACACAGCGGAATGCTGGGAGCTCCATTGAAGGCAGTGGAAGGGCAGGGCGCAACAATTGACACAGCGGAATGCTGGGAGCTCCATTGAAGGCAATGGAAGGGCAGGGCGCAACAATTGACGCAGTGGAATGCTGGAAGCTCCATTGAAGGCAATGGAAGGGCAGGGCGCAACAATTGACACACTGGAATGCTGAGAGCTCCATTGAAGGCAGTGGAAGGGCAGGGCGCAACAATTGACACAGCGGAATGCTGGGAGCTCCATTGAAGGCAGTGGAAGAGCAGGGCGCAACAATTGACACAGTGGAATGCTGGTAGCTCCATTGAAGGCAGTGGATGGGCAGGGCGCAACAATTGACACAGTGGAATGCTGGGAGCTCCATTGAAGGCAGTGGAAGGGTAGGCCAACAATTTACACAGTGGAATGCTGGGAGCTCCATTGAAGGCAGTGGAAGGGCAGTGCGCAACAATTGACACAGCGGAATGCTGGGAGCTCCATTGAAGGCAATGGAAGGGCAGGGCGCAACAATTGACGCAGTGGAATGCTGGGAGCTCCATTGAAGGCAATAGAAGGGCAGGGCGCAACAATTGACGCAGTGGTATGCTGGGAGCTCCATTGAAGGCACTGGAAGGGCAGGGAGCAACAATTGACACAGTGGAATGCTGGGAGCTCCATTGAAGGCAGTGAAAGGGCAGGGCGCAACAATTGACACAGTGGAATGCTGAGAGCTCCATTGAAGGCAGTGGAAGGGCAGGGCCAACAATTGACACAGTGGAATACTGGGAGGTCCATTGAAGGCAGAGGAAGGGCAGGGCGCAACAATTGACACAGTTGAATGCTAGGAGCTCCATTGAAGGCAATGGAAGGGCAGGGCGCAACAATTGACGCAGTGGAATGCTAGGAGCTCCATTGAAGGCAATGGAAGGGCAGGGCGCAACAATTGACGCAGTGGAATGCTGGGAGCTCCATTGAAGGCAGTGGATGGGCAGGGCGCAACAATTGACACAGTGAAATGCTGGGAGCTCCATTGAAGGCAGGGGATGGGCAGGGCACAACAATTGACACAGTGGAATGCTGGGAGCTCCATTGGAGGCAGTGGAAGGGCAGTGCGCAACAATTGACACACTGGAATGCTGGGAGCTCCATTGAAGGCAATGGAAGGGCAGGGCGCAACAATTGACACAGTGGAATGCTGGGAGCTCCATTGAAGGCAGTGGATGGGCAGGACGCAACAATTGACTCAGCAGAATGCTGGGAGCTCCATTGAAGGCAGTGGATGGGCAGGAGGCAACAGTTGACACAGTGGAATGCTGGGAGCTCCATTGAAGGCAAAGGAAGAGCAGGACGCAAAAATTGACACAGTGGAATGCTGGGAGCTCCATTGAAGGCAATGGAAGGGCAGTGCGCAACAATTGACACAGTGGAATGCTGGGAGCTCCATTGAAGGCAGTGGAAGGGCAGGGCGCAACAATTGACACAGTGGAATGCTGGGAGCTCCATTGAAGGCAGTGGAAGGGCAGGGCGCAACAATTGACACAGTGGAATGCTGGGAGCTCCATTGAAGGCAGTGGAAGGGCAGGGCCAACAATTGACACACTGGAATGCTGAGCTCCATTGAAGGCAGTGGAAGGGCAGGGCGCAACAATTGACACAGCGGAATGCTGGGAGCTCCATTGAAGGCAATGGAAGAGCAGGGCGCAACAATTGACGCAGTGGAATGCTGGGAGCTCCATTGAAGGCAATGGAAGGGCAGGGCGCAACAATTGACACACTGGAATGCTGAGAGCTCCATTGAAGGCAGTGGAAGGGCAGGGCGCAACTATTGACACAGCGGAATGCTGGGAGCTCCATTGAAGGCAATGGAAGAGCAGGGCGCACCTATTGACACTGCGGAATGCTGGGAGCTCCATTGAAGGCAGTGGAAGAGCAGGGCGCAACAATTGACACAGTGGAATGCTGGTAGCTCCATTGAAGGCAGTGGATGTGCAGGGCGCAACAATTGACACAGTGGAATGCTGGGAGCTCCATTGAAGGCAGTGGAAGGGTAGGCCAACAATTTACACAGTGGAATGCTGGAAGCTCCATTGAAGGCAATGGAAGGGCAGGGCCAACAATTGACACAGCGGAATAATGGGAGCTCCATTGAAGGCAGTGGAAGGGCAGGGCGCAACAATTGACACAGCGGAATGCTGGGAGCTCCATTGAAGGCAATGGAAGGGCAGGGCGCAACAATTGACGCAGTGGAATGCTGGGAGCTCCATTGAAGGCAATGGAAGGGCAGGGCGCAACAATTGACGCAGTGGTATGCTGGGAGCTCCATTGAAGGCACTGGAAGGGCAGGGAGCAACAATTGACACAGTGGAATGCTGGGAGCTCCATTGAAGGCAGTGGAAGGGCAGGGCGCAACAATTGACACAGTGGAATGCTGAGAGCTCCATTGAAGGCAGTGGAAGGGCAGGGCCAACAATTGACACAGTGGAATACTGGGAGGTCCATTGAAGGCAGAGGAAGGGCAGGGCGCAACAATTGACACAGTTGAATGCTAGGAGCTCCATTGAAGGCAATGGAAGGGCAGGGCGCAGCAATTGATGCAGTGGAATGCTAGGAGCTCCATTGAAGGCAATGGGAGGGCAGGGCGCAACAATTGACGCAGTGGAATGCTGGGAGCTCCATTGAATGCAGTGGATGGGCAGGGCACAATAATTGACACAGTGGAATGCTGGGAGCTCCATTGGAGGCAGTGGAAGGGCAGTGCACAACAATTGACACAGTGGAATGCTGGGAGCTCCATTGAAGGCAGTGCAAGGGCAGGGCGCAACAATTGACACAGCGGAATGCTGGGAGCTCCATTGAAGGCAATGGAAGGGCAGGGCGCAACAATTGACTCAGCAGAATGCTGGGAGCTCCATTGAAGGCAGTGGATGGGCAGGGGGCAACAGTTGACACAGTGGAATGCTGGGAGCTCCATTGAAGGCAAAGGAAGGGCAGGACGCAAAAATCGACACAGTGGAATGCTGGGAGCTCCATTGAAGGCAATGGAAGGGCAGTGCACAACAATTGACACAGTGGAATGCTGGGAGCTCCATTGAAGGCAGTGGAAGGGCAGGGCGCAACAATTGACACAGTGGAATGCTGGGAGCTCCATTGAAGGCAGTGGAAGGGCAGGGCGCAACAATTGACACAGTGGAATGCTGGGAGCTCCATTGAAGGCAGTGGAAGGGTCAGGCCAACAATTGACACAGTGGAATGCTGGGAGCTTCCCCTACGATTCATTTTCCTTTACCCTGAAAGGTGTATTGGCTCTAGCACCTGCTGCAACAAATATACAACCCTTCCCAGACTGTAAAGGGAATGAATGTCCATGAGTTTGGGGCTCTCACAAACTTTGAAGGCTACCCAGGACTTGGGATGCAGCGACTTCGAAGGCTACCCATGCCTTGGGGCGCATGTACTTCGAAGGCTACCAATACTTTAGGATGTACGCACTTCGAAGGCTACCCATGCCTTGGGAATCACTCACTTTGAAGGCCACCCATGCCTTGGGAATCACACACTTCGAAGGCTACCCATGCCAGGCCTTGGGAATCACACACTTCGAAGGCTACCCATGCCTTGGGATGTACACACTTCGAAGGCTACCCATGCCTTGGGATGTACGCACTTCGAAGGCTACTCATGCCTTCGGATGCACACACTTCAGAGGCTGCCCATGCCTTCGGATGCACACACTTCGAAGGCTACCCATGCCTTAGTATGTACACACTTCGAAGGCTACCCATACCTTGGGATGTACGCACTTCGAAGGCTACCCATGCCTTGGGATGTACGCACTTCGAAGGCTACCCATGCCTTAGGAATCACGCACTTCGAAGGCTACCCATGCCTTGGGAATCACTCACTTTGAAGGCCCCTCATGCCTTGGGAATCACACACTTTGAAGGCTACCCATGCCTTGGGATGTACACACTTCGAAGGCTACCCATGCCTTGGGATGTACGCACTTCAAAGGCTACCCATGCCTTGGGATGTACGCACTTCGAAGGCTACCCACGCCTTCGGATGCACACACTTCAGAGGCTGCCCATGCCTTCGGATGCACACACTTCGAAGGCTACCCATGCCTTGGGGCACATGCACTTTGAAGGCTACCCATGCCTTAGGATGTACTTACTTAAAAGGCTACCCATGCCTTGGGGTGCACGCCCTTCGAAGGCTACCCATGCTTTGGGATAGACATACTTCAGAGGCTGCCCATGCCTTTGGATGTACGCACTTCGAAGGCTACCCATGCCTTGGGAATCACACACTTCGAAGGCTACCCATGCCTTGGGAATCACACACTTCGAAGGCTACCCATGCCTTGGGATGCAACTACTTCAAAGGCTACCCATGCCTTGGGATGTACGCACTTCGAAGGCTACCCATGCCTTGGGATGTACGCACTTCGAAGGCTACCCATCACACACTTCGAAGGCTACCCATGCCTTGGGACTCACACACTTCGAAGGCTACCCATGCCTTGGGAATCACACACTTCAGAGGCTGCCCATGCTTTGGGATGCATGCATTTTTTAAGCTACCCATGTCTTGGGATGCATGCACTTCGAAGCCTACCTATGCCTTGGGATGTACACACTTCGAAGGATACACATGCCTTGGGATGCACGTACTTCGAAGGATACCCATGCCTTGGAAATCACACACTTCAGAGACTGCTCATGCCTTGGGATGCACGCACTTTGAAGGCTACCCATACCTTGGGGTGTATGCACTTCGAAGGCCACCCATGGCTTGGGAATCCCACACTTCAGAGGCTGCCCATGCATTGGGGTGTATGCACTTCGAAGGCCACCCATGCCTTGGGAATCACACTCTTCGAAGGCTACCCATGCCGTGGGATGCAAGTACTTCGAAGGCTACCCATGCCTTGGGATGTACACATTTCCAAGGCTACCCATGCCTTGGGATGTACGCACTTCGAAGGCTACCCATGCCTTAGGATGTACACACTTCGAAGGCTACCCATGCCTTGGGATGTACGCACTTCGAAGGCTACCCATACCTTTGAATGTACACACTTCGAAGGCTACCCATGCCTTAGGATGCAAGTACTTCGAAGGCTACCCATGCCTTGGGATGTACACACTTCGAAGGCTACCCATGCCTTGGGATGTTCGCACTTCGAAGGCTACTCATGCCGTGGGATGCAAGTACTTCGAAGGCTACCCATGCCTTGGGAATCAAACACTTCAGAGGCTGCCCATGACTTGGAATGCACACACTTCGAAGGCTATCCATGCCGTGGGATGCAGGCACTTGAAGGATACCCATGCCTTAGGAATCACACACTTCAGAGGCTGCCCATACCATGGGATGCACCCACTTCGAAGGCTACCCATGCCTTGGGAATCACGCACTTCGAAGGCTACCCATGCCTTTGGAATCACACACTTTGAAGGCTACCCTTGCCTTGGGAATCACCCACTTCAGAGGCTACCCATGCCTTGGGATGCACGCACTTTGAAGGCTACCCATGCCTCGGGGTGCCCACGGATGCCCTGAATTGCACTTCCAGAAGTGGAGATCTCCACCCTCATAACAGAAACATCTGCACCTGTAGCAAGGCTCTCTCGCTTTCCTTGTTTATAGTCCACCACCCTGTTGCTCTGAACCTCTTCTTTTTTTCTGAGAGTCTTGACTTCCTTTAACACCCTTTGTTTCCTGAACCCTTGTTTATTTCTTTGTTCTTGGTGATACACCGCTGCATTCAGACCCCACTCACACTACTTCCATATTCCTTCAAAATGTCATTCACTATCCACTAACTCAGCCAGAAACCCCTTCTCCCCATATATGGGCTCCTACCTGAATGTTAAGCTTAGGTCTTGCCAACAAAACACTTCAGTGCGTTAGCCCAACACCGGACCAATTCAGAAAAGAACTCAAGACCTGGCTCTTCGAATGACTCCAACAGAGCTGCACACTCCCCCCGCCCCCATCACCTTGAGACCCTAACAGGTGAGAAGCGAGCTTTACAAATCCCTGATTGATTGATCCACCAGTCTCTCTTTTCATTTCTCTTAATTATTTATGATGAATATCACACAAGGAGTCACGAATAAGCTTGCACTACCCAATTCACACTGTACTGCTTTAAATATATCTAAACTCATATAGTGTACAGGGTGACAGAAAGAGAGTGCGTGGGAGAAAGTGGGGCACCAAATGCATTTGGACGAGAACCCTGACTCACCTTAGGGTGACATGCTTCATCATATGGTCCCCTCCACACACTGGGACCGCAAGGTACCCAGTGTGGGCTACGACTTTCCTGTAGGAAAGGAGCAGGGTTGTTTTATAGCACACAAATTACTAATACCTTCGGGGCAGAGTGCTAAAGAAAAAAGAGTTTTAAAACTATCTCAATAGGGGCAAACACCTTTATTCCTATGTCTTAAAGGATACAGATTAAAAGCATAGTGAAGCAGGGATATGGATTTTACCCAACGTTAGGTCAACATGTTTCTGCCGGTCATGACTGGAAAGTTCAGGGCATTCATCAGGACCAGGATGGTAAGTCACTCTGCTATATATAAAACGTGCAAAATATATATATATATATCTCTGTAGTATAATACTCCTTATATACTTAGGCCATAAACACTTGACCAGCTCTGCCAGGTAGCAACAGATTCTTGAGCGGGCCAGATGGCACCAGATACTATAGATAATGTCCGACTCAACCGTCAGCAGAGTCTCTCCACACGTAGAAATCTTATGTGTTGCATGTCATGCTAAGAGATCACTGGCGGGAATTATTTTAGATAATTATTTACAACATTTTGCTTTTAAACTTTTAATTTCTGTTGCATGTACTTTCACATAACTAAATAAAAACATTGCCATGCCTATTGGCTTTGACAGTGTTAGTGTTTTCTGTTTCCCCCATTTCTGCGCTTCCTGTTGTTGTTGTTTATCGTCCTCATCCTCTTTCTTACTCTCCCTCACCTGTCCCATCGCATCCTCCTTTCTCTCCCTGCCACCATTTTCTGTTGTAAACTGTGTTCTGTCGAAATCCCTGCTACCTTTTCTATTTCATCCTATCATCACTCACCTAAATCTTTATTTTCCCTTCATCCTGACAGCCCCAACATGTTCTTCGACTACAAACTTTATTGCTTTTGATTCATTTCTTCGCCCTCACTCCATTTACCCTTTCACCCAAACATTCTCAGCCTTTGCTTACGTCTGCCCTCTCCCTCAGCCTCGGCAAGGACAAGCAAAAAGTGGAAGACATCACCCCTACCTTGAAACCTTGACCTTCTGTCTGCCATGCTCTGGGGCATATCAACAACAACCGGCGATAATTATCGCTAAGCGCACTTAGCGCTAGGATAATTATCGCCGGCTAGCGTTGATTTTTATCGCTGAGATAGCATGCTATTAGCAACGCTTATCTCAATAGCGATAAAAATCCTCATGCTAAGTGGCTAACGTGAGATTATCGCTGGAAACCCAGCAATAATCTCACGTTAGCTTGTTGATAGGGACAGACACACTTGATATCCTCCTTCCATAGGATATCATGGCTAAGTCAGAAAAATACCAGACGTAAAAAAGCAGCGTTAACCGCGGTTAGCGCTGCTTTTTTTGTCTCTAACAGGGTTAGCGACATTCTTGATAATAGGAGAAATGTCGCTTAGCGACATTTCTCCTATTATTTTACTCTGGAACGCCCCCTTTGCATCTCATTAGAGATGCAAGGGGAAGTGTAGAGTAAAAGGGTGCTAACATGCAAATTTGCATGTTAGCACCCTGTTGTTGATAGGGTGCTAGTTTTAACTCTGCTTTTTTGGCTTTTAAAGCCAAAAAAGCAGAGATAAAGCCCTTGTTGATATGCCCCTCTGTTCTTTAGACTCTGCACAACAACATTATTATGAATACTCTATTATAGCATTATAGCCTGCCTTAGCGGGCTATATTGGCCTTTAAAGGCCCGCAACCGTGTTAAAGGCCTGAGCCAAAGGAGTGGGCCTTCATCAACGGAGTGGGTCTTTAATGGCTGGTATGGCCCAGCTATGGTGGGCTATAAAGCTATTAGAACATTCTGCCCCATGATGGCCGAAGTTTCTAATTAAAAAACACAAAGGCCTCTCAGAGGCCTAGGGGGTTGAAATCCCCCTCGGCTCCGAAGCCTTTGTTTCACAGCTCTTGCTGCAAATGCTCTACAGCAAACAGCGCGTACAGGGCGACCACTGTTAGCTGAAGAACATTCACAGCAAGACCCCTAAAAGGAGGCTGAAGTCAGCCCCTGGTTCTCCCTGGCATGGCTGAACTGCTTTTTGTAGTTCATCCAAGCCAGGAAGACCCAGGAGTTGAGCTTCGTTCACCCCTCCCTCCATCTGAAGCCCCAGTGACACCGAGCTACAGGAGGAGGGAAGGGTGTCCTGCACGGCCTCTGCCTTTCGCTTCCTCTGCATAAATAATATATTTTCAAGAGGCAGAGAGAGAGAAAGGCAGAGGCTGTGTATTAGGACATTGAAATGCGAGAACAATGAGTCTATACCGGTTCATGTAGGCCTCTGCTACTCCATTGTCTTCAATAGAGCTCTCAACATCCTAGTGTTCGAATCCCTCCTCTTCCCCCTCACCCTTGTTGCCTCTTTTCTCCATGTACCCTGCTTGGCTTACCCTGCACTCCTGATCCTTGCCAATCCGGTTATGGCGCAGCTGCCTTCTTTACTTCCAAGATCCACAATCTGTGTTCATACTCTCCTCTCTTCCTCATGTATCCTACTCACTGCTCTGTTCTCCTTTCCCCTCCTTATTCTCCCCCTTTACCTCACTTACATATTTTTTCTGCTTTTATCCCTTCTATGAATAAAATTAAAATGAGGATGACCAAATTTGAAAAACACAAAGATAGAAGAATGACTACAATTTATATCTACCGAGGGGAGCGGAATGGCTTGAATGACAGCCCTCATCAACAGAAAAACACAGAAAACAAGGCACTAGGGGAATACATTAAATGCAACTTTTAATTAAACTCGGTACCATGTGTGTTAATTAATTGGTTCTGACAAGAGCTGCCAACTAGTTCTGCCTTGAAACACATAAAATGTGCCTCCCTCTGTTTTTAGCTGACCCTCTGTGAAAAACGGGACATATAATAAGACTCAGATTTAGAAATAAATGACGCAATACAGCCTGCGTTGTGCAAACGGGAAAGAGTAGAAAATTGCGGTATCTTCAAAGATAGGGTGCTGTTCTTCTCTCGCCCTAGCACTGGTGCACTTTATGAAGCCGTGCACCAACGCATAGAGGAAGGGCGTCTGCATTGGAGTCAGCATAGTTTTTGTGCAGACAGGCTTCTCTTTTTGCACAAAAATTATACTGAAAGGCAATTTCCACTTTGCATGTGTGTGATGCTGCTCACATGCAAAGAGGAAACAATTAGGAAAATAAAGATAATTCTCCTCATCACACCATCCTCAAGTAGACACAGGATACTACCATAAATCCATGTCTAGAAGCATTTATAGATATACGATTGCATCAAAATCCATAGGTGGATGCATGGAAGCACCCATGCACCGGCCATGGAACGCCTCCTTGATGTAAAGTAATGCAAAGCTGCTCATTGTGTGTGCGTTTCTTTAAGTTTTGCTATAAAACAATGCAAAATCGCGGTTTGCGTTGGTTTGTAATTCCCAGCAGAAGACTGCTTTGGATCTGCGTTAAAAAAGTAATGCAAACCTGGTGCAAACTCTTTGTAATTCGGGGCCTACATTTGCTAAAAATTTGCGTTGAGAGCTGATTAAAACCGTGCCTTGCTCAGCAGATCCGGGACGCCGGGTCACCCTAATTAAAATGTATCCACGTTTCCCCACCCGTCAACCTTCTGCGGCCATTATGCACACTTCTGTGCACAATATGCATTCTCTTGCCTCCGTGTGCTCAGTCTTGTTTTTATTCTTAAAATGCTTTTGTTTATCTGTTGATTCAACCTCTACTCTTAGTTTTCTTCACTTACTTCTCGAGGACTCCATTGTGCCACCCTGGCTACCCTTGACTTATCAGTATGTCGTTTGTGAGCCATCACACTGACTTGGTGCCTTTCCACTTACCTGCTCAAAGCTTGATGAAAGTGCTTTATAAATAACATAAGAATGGAATGAAGTGAAATAATATAGCCTTAGAAGTCTTGATGAAACCTGGGAAGCCAGGGACCAATGAATGCAGCAGCGCATCCCTGCAGGAATGTGAGTGGGAGGCAGCAGTAAACACAAAGGGAGGTCATGAGTCCAGGAAAGGACAGAGCAGGAGGCCTTTATTCTCCATGTCTTTTGCAGGAGCTGCAGGAGCACAATGATCAATTGCAGAGCAGGGTGTTGCTGTTCAAGGAGATTATGAGTGCTATTGGTTTGAGAATAGTAGTGCCAACGCGCAGGAGGAGAGGGGTTTAATTAGCTATTCTTTTTATTTTATCATTTTTATACAGCACTACTGTATCAGGCCAAATGAGTCAGCACACTGAAGGGCTACAACAAAAACATAAAGATGAAACATTCCTTGCAAAGAGGCAGAAACAGAGCACTTCAAAGCACAGAGAACAATAAAACAGATCCTTAATAATACACAAGAGCTTCTGCTAAAAAGAACTCACAAAAGATGCCAAGGATCAAAAGGTGACAGGATTTCACCTCACCACCATGGGAGTCAGATTTTTAACAGCATACATGTGCAAATAAGAATTGGATATGGAAGAGAAAGCTCAGGGGACAATAGGAAGAATTTAGAGAGGGACCACGGATGTAAGTGGGAGAAAGATCAAAGATTAATATTAACCCTGTACATAATACAACTGCTCTTCACACACTTTGCAAAATGCATAGTACAAAAACTGTACTACAACACGTAGAGTAGCAGCAATATCAACAATACACCCAAATACATTAACAAAACAATTTCACATAATAATAATAAGCATATAATCAATTCACAAAAGTAAACTCTGAATAAAATATTAGGCAATGAGAGTGGTGATGATTTTGGGGTCCCCCCTAAATTAGGGGGAGGACCAAGCAGATGCCTTGAACACAAAGAGCATATCATGCTGGTGAACGATTCAGTGGTGGTCCCTTCCACCTAGGACCACCCCAAGCACAGTTATGGGCAAAATACAATCCCAACCAAAGGCCCTGCAAAGCATTGTGGGACGAGATTAGCAGTGGGCAGTGAATATTATAGTGTCCAATATCAAAATAATTCTACAGAGAGCAGCAGTTCAACTAGTCGTTACTAGATGTCCCTCACGAGTCAAATGCAAAAGAATTGAAATACTTTCATGAAGCTTTTGCATTTGAATCGTGTGGGACATCTAGGGGTTGATTCAGATCCGGGTCGGAAGGCCACCGAACGGGATCCGGCCGGAAAAACTATGAGCCGTACGCGTGCTTTCCGCCCGACTCATACAGCTGTACGAGCGAGCAAGTACGATGCGAGCTACATAAAATTCACCGACCAAGTTGTTTCTGGGTCCGAACCGCTCCGTACGTCTCGGTTGTAAGCTAACCGTGGTGTGCAATGGATGCGATTCACGACCGAGCCAGTACGATGCACGCGTCGCAAATTGTCCGGGTGGTTGCCTTTGGGGGTCCGCGTCGGACTCCCTGTCACCCGCAGCCATACGACTCGGACACAGGGGGAGACCCATGGGTCTCCCCAACACAGGCATGTACGGTGCGGATGGCACCGACGCGTACCCACTGTAGGGGGAGGACCAAGTAGATGCCTTGAACACAAAGAGCATATCATGCTGGTGAACGATTCAGTGGTGGTCCCTTCCTCCTAGGACCACCCCAAGCACAGTTATGGGCAAAAATACAATCCCAACCAAAGGCCCTGCAAAGCATTATGGGACGAGATTAGCAGTGGGCAGCGAATATTAGTGTCCAATATCAAAATAATTCTACAAAGAGCTGCACTGCAGTTCAACTAGTCGTTACTAGATGTCCCTCACGAGTCAAATGCAAAAGCATTGAAATTATTGTTACATCAAGCTGCAGTTCCACTCGTCGTTACTAGATGTCCCTCACGAGTCAAATGCAAAAGCATTGAAACCCTTTCATGAAGCTTTTGCATTTGAATCATGTGGGACATCTAGGGGTCGATTCCGATCCGGGTCGGAAGGGCACCGAACACGATCCGGCTGGAAAAACTATTGTAGAATTATTTTGATATTGGATACTATAATATTCACTGCCCACTGCTAAACTTGTCCCATAATGCTTTGCAGGGCCTTTGGTTGGGATTGTATTTTTGCCAATAACTGTGCTTGGGGTGGTCCTAGGAGAATGGGACCACCACTGAATCATTCAAGAAGATGTGCTTTTTGTTTTCAAGGCATCTGCTTGGTTCTCTCCCTAGGTTATGAAGGATCCCAAAATCATCACCTCTCTCACTGCTTGTTAATTTATTATTTTTGCTTTTGTGAAATGATAATATGCATTTTAGTATATAAAGACAGAATTGAATATTGTATTGTATCTTGCAGTGTGCAAGATTCTGATTGCAATTATTGCTCAGTGCAGAGAAGCACACAGGGTTATCAGGTACGCACTACACAGTTTGAGGAGTAGCTGAACGTAGATCAAAATGTACTCTGTGTAGCTATGCATAGTGCTACAATGCTATCTACGCCCAGGGTTATCTAAGAGGATTGGACCGAATTGTTCAAGAAGATGTGCTTTTTGTTTTCAAGGCATCTGCTTGGTTCTCTTCCTAGGTTAGGGAGGATCCCAAAATCCTCACCTCTCTCACTGTTTGCTAATTTAACATTTTCACTTTTGTGAGATGACTATATGCATATAAAGACAGAAATACTTATTTTATCATAATTTGCACGGTGCAAAATGCTGTTAGCAATTATTGCTCAGAGCAGACAAGCCCACAGTGCTATCAGCTATGCACTATGCAGTTTGAAGAGTAGCTGAGTGTAGTTCAAAGTGTACTTCGCGTAGCTATGTGTAGTGCTACTATGCAAACTACGCCCAGGGTTAATTAAGAGGCAGGAAAAGGATGGTAAAATGGGGATGGTAAGAAATGTGTTAGATTATTAGGGTTGATGTTGGAGAAAAGGTAGAGGGACATAGAACAGTTAAGAGACCACCAGGTAGGGTGAAAGAAAAGGGGAAGGGGAAAAAAGGAAAAGGTTCAGAGTGAGGGAAAAAAACATGAAAAATTGACAGTGGGTAAGATATTGATGCCAGTCCATATAGAGTTGAAACAGGTGCATTTTCAGCATTTTGTGGAAATTAAGAAGAGTTTCTGACATCTCAGCTCATCCGGGATGGAGTTCCAAAGGGACGGAGCAAAGTATAGAGTGTCAACCTCATGTGTTCTGAAATTATTTGTTGTAGAAGTAAAGCTAGAAGGAGAGTGATTGATTGAGCAGCCGGTTGTTGTGGACTTAAGAGTGTTAGGTGATTTTGGATAAAACAGGAAATAGTGGTGTCAATTGGTGGTTAGTAGGGGAACCAGAGCCAAAAATTCACAGTAGGATATTAGTTGAACTTACAATAGGGGGGTCTTGGTTTTGATTAATAGAGAGGTCTTGGATTGAAGAATAGTTGGGGTGTCTTCGACAAAAGAGTGATATAGTTATATTAAAACTTTTTTTGTAGTAAGGTGAAGCAGCAGGAGGTATGCCAGATGGAAAAGTGATACGACTGCCAAGAATTTAGGAGTGGTAAACATCTTGTAGATGGGTGAGTAGTAGACATACAGTAGAAAACAGAGTAAAAAGAATGCCATGTATTGAAAACCAAAGGCGGTGTCTGTGATTATTGATAATCTCCAGCCCAGAATAGTAGGGCTTAAAGCCCTAAGAGCAGTCAATAATCCATAGATGTTCATCTCCACATTGACACATTTTCAACCTGTAGTTAAAGAGATCTGAGGATGTCAAACATACTTGTAGAAAGTAGGAAGGACATTTCCAAAAATCAAATACCTAGACTTGAGAAGGTGTGCTTTAGGGAGTCTAATAGCAAACACAAACAACTTTGTGATCACAAATATCTTTCAGAGGCTTGTGAAGCTGCAAGAAGGACTGACAAATTAACTTTGTGTAATTTGTTACAGCTAGACAGCCTAAGGAAGTGCAATACCGGAAATGCTAAAAAAAAAAGGGTGAGAGGGCATAAAAATGGTTCCTTGCTCGACAGTTAGAAATGGTCCACCTTCGACTCAGGGCTGCAAGAAGGCCACGGTTGTCACTTAGCAGCCAAGCACTGTTGTTTCTCCACCACCAGAATTTGCAATGTATATGGTGAGACTTCCAGCAATCTGGAGCATACTTTGGGAGCTATTTCAACAAAGTGCAGATTAAGAAATATTGTGAGACGCATGTATTGTGCCAAATATATCATGCTATCAAAAACATCTTGGGCAGAATATAGAAAGTAGGATAGCTTTTAAGATTGTTATATCTTTTTTAAATAATGCGCTCCCATATTATCATGCTCTAACTATTTAGGTAAGTTTTAGTAGATTTTAATGTTTTTAGTTGTTATATTATTTGAATGATATTTATCTTTAATTATTTTTTATGTGTTTTTTTTAATTTGGCAATATATTTATATTTTGGATTGGATGTACTTTTTTAGAGAATTTTTGTATTTTTAGGGGAATTGTTTATATTTTTTTTTCAAGAGGTTAATCGTTAATTTGATAATTAATGTTGCAAAATATTTTAAATATTTGATAGATACATTCACAAACAATGTAATTTTAGTTTTTTATTTCTTAACTGAATAATTTCATAACTGATTGTGTTATTGTTTATTATTAACATTAATATTATGTACTAATTAATTGTTTATCAGAATTTTAATATCATGTTTAAGCTGTTTCAAAATTAAATCAATTTAAAGCGCTATTATTTTTTAAAATAATGTATATTGTTATTTTATCTGTAATTAACCTAATTTGCTTTTGTGCTTGCATGGGTAGGAGGTGGGAACATTTTTAAATCTTTTTGTATTTTTTAGTTGATACATTTTCTGTATAAATTTGCATGTGTCATTTTGTATATTAAATCAATTTAAATCGCTAATTTTTTTTAAACTAATGTATATTGTTATTTTATCTGTAAGTAACCTAATTTTCTTTTGTGCTTGCTGGGGTAAGAGGTGGGAAAAATCTTAAATCTATTTGTATTTTTTTGTATATATTTGCATGTATCATTTTGTATATTAATATCAATCAATCAATCAATCAATCATTCGCATTTATAAAGCGCACTACTCACCCATAAAGGGTCTCAAGGCGCTGGTGGGAGGGGGGGTCAGTGCTCAAAGAGCCAGGTCTTGAGCTGTCTTCTGAAGGAGAGGTGATCAGGTATGGCTCCTAATAATTTATATAAATTTATTATAAATTATTTCTATACAGTTATATAAATATATGTAGTTTTCAATGTTCATGGAAATATATTTTATGTTTATTTATTTTATCTATTTATGTATTATGTTTTGCATTCATTTTGGATTGACACTATTCTTTACCTTTACAGATGCCCCTCTGTTGCTTACATTGGAGTGGGAGTAGTAGTTTTGACCCCTCCAAAATCCAACCCTTTCCTGTTGTTTATGTTGGAATGGGAATAGTAAATATAGCCCCGTCAAAGTCCTGCACTTTCCATTGATGTTTCCCAGCTTGGAGGAGTGAATATAGCTAATATGTGCACTTCAAAGTTCAACACTTTCCTTACTAATGCTAAGTTTGGGATAAAAATAGTAAATTTGCTTACGTTGGAGTCGGAATAGTAAATCTGACCCCTCCAAAAACTAACCCTTTCCTTGCTGTTACTTACATTGGAGTGAGAACATAAACCTGACCCCTCTAAAGGAGAACACTTTCCCAACACTGACTTATACCAGAATGGGAATTATAAACTTGACCCCTGCAAAGTCCAACACTTTCACTACTGTTGGTGAAGCTAAAGTGGGAATATTAAGTTAAGTTTGCCCTTCTTAGTGTATTGTCTATATATTGTTTTTAGTTTAAAAGTTAGTTTAATATAACGTTTCTATTATGTATTTTTATTCATTTATGTTGATGTTATTGTAGAAATGTTTTATTTTTTACACCTTGTATTTGTGATAATAATTAATTATTTTTCTTTTTTAATGTTTATGTTGAAATAACATGCTATGTTTATTTTTTTGCAATTTTGTCAAAGTACATGTTTTTATTTTATGTTTTTAAGTTATACATTTTTTATATATTTTATAAGTATATAGGTTTTACTTAACCATAAACTGGCCTATGTTATAATTATACTGTAGGCTTCTCTATTTTTGTTGTCAATATATTTGGCATTAAATAGAAAGGATGTAAAGTCAATCAATATATTTTTCTGGTCATGTTTGTATGACACAATATTTTTGTTCCTGAAATTGTGTCATAAAACCAGTGGGGAACAGTGCTGCTTCCTCCTTTACTGACTGATACTCAAGGTTAAGGACAAGACTGAGTTGCAGTGACTGAAATAGTTCCCTTTAGCTGCCAGCAGCACATTCTTCCAGCAAGCGTTCCTTCATTCTTGGGCAGGACATTTGGCTTCAGAAACACAACAGCCAAAATTTCACCCACTGTCATGAAGGACTAAACTTTCCTTGACTTTGCTCAACTTAGTGGCAAAGTCACTAACATTAATAAGTCCAGGGCTCCTGATTTCTTGCTTGATCGGCCGAACCAAGTCCTTTCCTGGATTAAAACCATTCTTGAGAAGACAAGGCTGATGTTACACTAGTTAGAGTTCTAGAGAAGGACATTCATCTAAGATTGGCTACACTCAGAGCAATGTGCAGTTGAATGTTGCAGAAAGAGAGACCTGATTCGGATGCTGAACTTCCTCGACACTTTGGGCAGTGAGTATTTGAAATAAAAAGTCAAATTTGGACCTACTAGAGATATTTGCGGTAGGGGCAATGGTGTGAAGTGGTACCCTATCAGACCTTTTGTGCAGGGTAGGGTTATCACACCTTCATTTACTTGTAAATGCATCTCTCAATTCTATTTCAGGACCAGAGGCGAGGATTATGCTTTACTTTCTTTATTGCTTTTTCCAGCAGATTTCAACTTTAATCAAAAAACTAACATTCCTATAAATCATGTAGTACAGGTCATCCACAATCCACCAATAGGCAGTCCTCGTAGACCCCAAGGGCATGTGCTTCCTGCGTGACTTCCTCTTTCTTCTCCTGCTTCCAGCAGATAAGTAACCTTTCCCTCCCGCTTCCATTGTGTCAGTGAATTTACGGTTTGTAATGTCTTGAGCATATTCCTTTATTTAGGGTAATACTCTATTGATTGTTTGTAGTTGATTGTTGTGTGTAAAATCAGGTCGGGACCACGGGAGCGGGTTCGTTCGCTCTGCTCGCGGCACTGCGCCACTTCTGTCTCGGGCGGCGGTGCGGGGTGCAGGTGGGGATGGCAGGGGGCGAGTGTCTGTGCGTCTCATTGATCTGAGGCGCACTGGCTGTGGAGATCAACGAGTGCCGGACACAGCGCCGCAACCGCACACGTTGCCGGAGCCGACCGGAAGCCCTGACGCCCGCAACTTGCAGTTCGGTATTTGCTAAGGGCCTTGCTTAGCGCCCCCTCCGCAGGTCTGTATTCTGAACGCCGCGAGGGCATACGTGTTTATTTTTGTGCTCACGAGGCTGACGGGGCGGGCCCTGGTATTAGCACACCCGATACAAGTAAGGGTGAGTCTCCCCTAGCGATCTCTTTGGATTCCGACTAGCGCGCCCAGCACACACATAGTCAGTGATTTTAGTCACGTCGAAAATCTAGCCTCAGGCTTCACGCTACATATTCCAACAGCGCATAGAGGGGCATATCAACAACAACCGGCGATAATTATCGCTTAGCGCTCGGATAATTATCGCTGGCTAGCGCCGATTTTTATCGCTGAGATAGTGTGCTATTAGCAACGCTTATCTCATCGGCGATAAAAATCCAAGCGCTAACTGGCTAACGTGAGATTATCGCTGGAAACCCAGCGATAATCTCACGTTAGCTTGTTGATAGGGACTCACATACTTAGCCATGATATCCACCTTCCATAGGATATCATGGCTAAGTCAGTCCTGTAGCAGGTGTTAGGAAAGTAGCGATAACAGGGGTTATCGCTACTTTTCCTGACGCTATGCTTCATAGCGTGGGGCTTGATGATAGGAGAAATGTCGCTTAGCGACATTTCTCCTGTCATGTCAGGTCAGGAACGCCCACTTTGCATCTCATTAGAGATGCAAAGCTGGGCGTTAGACATCCCCACGCTAAATCAAGGTTTCACGCGTTAGCGTGACCTTGCTAATATAGCGATAAAATTATCGCCGCTTTTCGGCCAAAAACGGCCGCTAAAGCGGCGATAATTTTTTATTGCCTCGTTGTAAATATGCCCCACAGTGTTGTAAATCGCTAGCATATAGAGCGCTTGGGCTATACTCATTACTGGCTATTTGGGTATCTTGGAAGCCTTGCTTGCATTCACCATTATTAAGGGAGAATATGTAGAGGAAGAGCCTGTACAGGTTCTTCCCCTTGATGATGAGTTTTGTGATGCAGTGGATGCTTCCATCCACCAGACAGTGGCAGCAGCCATGGGACCATTTGAACATCGCATAATGAAAATGGCTTATGCTTGCCAAGCATGTCAACCTCAATGCACCCAGAGTGTAAAAGCGATGTAGGCATAGATATGGGGGCGTTTGAGCGCTTGAAACAAGCTTTCCTAACCCAACCAGATGTGGGGGTACAGGATACCACACCTGAGAACCCAAAGGTCCCTTCTGCACAAGAGGAGGGGGAGGATTCCTTGGGGGAATCAGTGATGAGGTAGGCCCCTCCTGACACCTGGCAACTGTCGTGTTGCCCTCTTTGGACTCCAGGCAGCCGGAGGAACTCTCTGACATGCTAGTTCCAGAGGACCTAGTTCAGCCCCGGTCCAGAGAGTGGTCGCCCTCTCCCAAGGTCTCGGTGTTTGTAGCAGGGCGCTTACGCAAGCCTCTGGATAAGGAGGTATGAGCTTGTCTCAAGGCAGAGTGCCCATGCTCTGTCCTACCAGGTAAGGTGGCGCGAATGCCAGAGGTGGACCCTAAAATGGCTACGTTCCTACAGACAAATATACGAGACCCGAAGAAAGGGATTGCTCGATCATGGAAATCTGGTCAGGATAAGCTATTAGAAATCTCAAGCCCCATTACGAAGATACTAGAATTGGCAGAGCAGGCCAAACTGGTGGGCACCCCCCTTTCTCCTGAAAGAGTTTCTAACTGGGCACAACGTGCAGTGGTCTTCCTGGGTAATGCTAATTGAGCCCTCGAGGAGACACTCTTTTCTAATGAAAGTCGACCCGAAGCTAGGAGATTTGGCTTCCTCCGAAGCGGGCATGGTGGCACAGGGCGGGCTCTTAGGAGACCGGTTAATTAAAGAGCTAAACCAGTTTGTAGCCACCTTTACATCCTTGGATAAGGCGCAAACAACTACTAAAAAAAAATTTCACCCTAGAATTTTTGTCGGGCCAGCCGTGGGAGAGGGCGCTCGGTCCGCCGCTTCTACACTCGAGGCTCTCAACGAGGCAGCAAAAAAACCCAAGATCCAGGCAGACCAAAGTTCTTCCACTTGTGAAGAAAATACAGAGGTCGCGGTGCCAGAGGAGCAGCCAGAGGCCAATCCCCGGCCACACCAGGTGAGCCTTTCCTCTTTTCCCCATTTAAAGGTGGGCGTCAGGTTGGCGGTTTTTGAAAGCAACTGGAGAGCTATTACCTCCGAAGCATGGGTGTTGCAAACCATACAAGGGTTTCAGATAGAATTTTAAGGCTCTCCCGTACAAGTTGCTTGCCCCAAACCAGTGGTTTTTGCACAAGATCAGGTCACCCTTATAGATTAGGAAGTGGCAGATCTGTTGCAAAAAGGAGCGATTGTACTGGCATGTTCCCATGCCAGAGGGTTCCTCTGCAATATTTTTCTGGTAGACAAAACAGACAGAGGTCAAAGACCGGTGATAAACCTAAGAGTGTTCAATCAATGGTTCATCTACCACCACTTCAAAAAGGAGGGCATTCATCTTCTGAGGGATCTCCTCCAACCTGGCAATTGGATGGCACACTTGGACTTGAAAGACGCCTATTTGGCAGTCCCTATTTTTCTCCCGCACCGTTGGTTTTTGCAGTTCAGGTTGAAGAATCAGGTGTACGAGTTTGTGTCCCTCCCTTTCGGTCTTTCTTTGGTCCCGTGGTGCTTCACCAAAGTTCTCAAACCAGTGGTTTAGACACCCAGGGCAAAAGGCTCTCGCCTTATCATTTCCCTGGATGACATTTTGCTCTTGGAGCAATGCCTACACTGCCTCACACAACTGTTGGAGGGGACGGTAAATCTTCTCCAGAACCTAGGGTTCGTGATCAACGCCAAGAAGTCACTTCTGATACCCTCCAGGCAGGTGATTTTCCTGGGTTTTGTCATAGACTCGGTGACCCGCACCTTAAGCCTCCCGGCAAGGAAAATGACCAAGATTCGTAGCGCGTTACTCCACCTCCTTGAGACAGGTAGCTCGGTTGGTAGGCCTGCTAGCCTCATCAATTCAGGTGATCTTCCCTGGGCCGCTCCATTACAGAGCCCTGCAGCACCTGAAATCCTCACATCTTTGCAGAGGGCTTCAGTATTTCGCGGTACAAAAGGGGGTGGTGATGGACGGAGCATCAGAACCAATCAAACACTCACACCCAGTCAAAGGATCTGGGTTTGATCCATCACCGTTTTTTTGCCCACTCTGCCATGGCCATATGCAAATCAGTCTGACCCTGTGCCTCATGGGAACAGTCCAGCCCGAACTGTCAAGCTCTGCCTTCCCTGGACTGAAAACAAGCCTCCTAGGACCGGTTTCTGGCATTTCAGCCGTCTTCAGCCAGGCTTGCTTGAATCCATTGGCAAAGTGAGCAAGGGACTCAACATCTGAGCATACCCTGCCAACTTATGGCGAACAAAGCGGTACAAAAGGGGGTGGTGATGGACGGAGCATCAGAACCAATCAAACACTCACACCCAGTCAAAGGATCTGGGTTTGATCCATCACCGTTCTTTAGCCCACTCTGCCACCCCAGTTCAGACATGGCCATATGCAAATCAGTTTGACCCTGTGCCTCATGGGAACAGTCCAGCGCGAACTACCAAGCCATGCCTTCCCTGGACCGAAAACAAGCTTCCTAGCACCGGTTTCTTGCATTTCAGCCGTCTTCAGCCAGGCTTGCTTGAATCCAGTGGCAAAGTGAGCAAGGGACTCAACGTCTGAGCATACCCTGTTAACTTATGGCGAACAAAGCGGTACAAAAGGGGGTGGTGATGGACAGAGCATCAGAACCAATCAAACACTCACACCCAGTCAACAGATCTCCAGCCAGCACCGGTTTCTGGCATTTCAGCCGTCTTCAGCCAGGCTTGCTTGAATCCAGTGGCTGAAATGCCAGAAACCGGTCCTAGGAACCTTGTTTCCGGTCCAGGGAAGGCATTGCTTGGCAGTTCGGGCTGGACTGTTCCCATGAGGCACAGGGTCAGACTGATTTGCATATGGCCATGTCTGAACTGGGGTGGCAGAGTGGGCTAAAGAACGGTGATGGATCAAACCCAGATCTGTTGACTGGGTGTGAGTGTTTGATTGGTTCTGATGCTCCGTCCATCACCACCCCCTTTTGTACCGCTTTGTTCGCCATAAGTTGGCAGGGTATGCTCAGACGTGAGTCCCTTGCTCACTTTGCCACTGGATTCAAGCAAGCCTGGCTGAAGACAGCTGAAATGTCAGAAACTGGTCCTAGGAAGCTTGTTTCCGGCCCAGGGAAGGCATTGCTTGGCAGTTTGGGCTGGACTGTTGCCATGAGGCACAGGGTCAGGTGGATTTGCATATGGCCATGTCTGAACTGGGGTGGCAGAGTGGGCTAAAGAACGGTGATTGATCAAACCCAGATCTGTTGACTGGGTGTGACTGTTTGATTGGTTCTGATGCTCTGTCCATCACCACCCCCTTTTGTACCGCTTTGTTTGCCATAAGTTGGCAGGGTATGCTCAGACGTGAGTCCCTTGCTCACTTTGCCACTGGATTCAAGCAAGCCTGGCTGAAGACGGCTGAAATGCCAGAAACCGGTCCTAGGAAGCTTGTTTCCGGACCAGGGAAGGCATTGCCTGGCAGTTCGGGCTGGACTGTTCCCATGAGGTACAGGGTCAGACTGATTTGCATATGGCCATGTCTGAACTGGGGCGGCAGAGTGGGCTAAAGAATGGTGATGGATCAAACCCAGATCTGTTGACTGGGTATGAGTGTTTGATTGGTTCTGATGCTCCGTCCATCACCATCCCCTTTTGTACCGCTTTGTTCGTCATAAGTTGGCAGGGTATGCTCAGACGTGAGTCCCTTGCTCACTTTGCCACTGGATTCAAGCAAGCCTGGCTGAAGACGGCTAAAATGCCAGAAACCGGTCCTAGGAAGCTTGTTTCCGGTCCAGGGAAGTCATTGCTTGGCAGTTCGGGCTGGACTGTTCCCATGAGGCACAGGGTCAGGCTGATTTGCATATGGCCATGTCTGAACTGGGGTGGCAGAGTGGGCTAAAGAACGGTGATTGATCAAACCCAGATCTGTTGACTGGGTGTGAGTGTTTGATTGGTTCTGATGCTCTGTCCATCACCACCCCCTTTTGTACCGCTTTGTTCGCCATAAGTTAACAGGGTATGCTCAGACGTGAGTCCCTTGCTCACCTTGCCACTGGATTCAAGCAATCCTGGCTGAAGACGGCTAAAATGCCAGAAACCGGTCCTAGGAAGCTTGTTTCCGGACCAGGGAAGGCATTGCCTGGCAGTTCGGGCTGGACTGTTCCCATGAGGCACAGGGTCAGACTGATTTGCATATGGCCATGTCTGAACTGGGGCGGCAGAGTGGGCTAAAGAACGGTGATGGATCAAACCCAGATCTGTTGACTGGGTATGAGTGTTTGATTGGTTCTGATGCTCCGTCCATCACCACCCCCTTCTGTATGGCTTCAGTATTTCGACCAGGTACCTATTTCAGAAGAAGTACGCATGGAACTGAGGTGGTAGCTGGATCATATTGGGGCCTGGAATGGCAGATCCATCTTTGTGTGCGCTCCAGACTTAGTGATAGAGTCCGACGCCAGCAAATCGGGTTGGGGTGCTTGATGCGGTGACTCCTTCACAGGAGGAAAGTGGTCTGCAGTGGAAAGACAGCTCCACATCAATTGCCTAGAGCTGATGGCGGGTTTCTTCACCATACAGAGTTGTGTTGCAGGGATTCTGCTTATGCGCAGAACTATGCGCAGGAACCCAGGCCCTCAGTGAATTGCGGTGTACCAAAAACTCACCTCAGAACCCAGAACCCCTTATCCGGCCAGCATCAGTGTCCCATTCGTTATCCGAGGTTTCGCTCAGCGGTCCCAATGTATAGACAACCCAGAACAAGCGACTTAGTATATTTCTCAGGAATGGTGGGAATCAGAAATACCTTTTCGTAATTATTCCCGTACCAGTCCACAACAGAATAAACAGAGACACGGTAAAAGTTTAAAGAGTTTAACCTCGTGTCCTAAGATGCAGCAGTTTGGCTAACATTAGCAGACAAACGATTAAAATCAAAACCATTAGCATAGTTACAATACCATAGAGAATGACAGGAGCAATCATACTAAAATGACAGTGGATCTAAGCCACCTTCCTTTCTCTAACGCACTAATAGTATTATTAGACTAATAAAAGGTCTCTAGGCTTGAATGGGGAACCCCATACCGTAAACATCAGCTCAGAGAGTTCACATCACAGGATCAGCTATGCTCTGCTCCTAGGAACGCTCTTCTTCCGAATGTAATGAAAACATGTAACACTGCAATATTAAAAGCATTCGACTTTCAGGTATTTGCAGCTGCATGCGTGTTATGGCTAAACTAGTGGGCCGATCAACCTGAACTCAACAACATGCACCGTCTAGCGACCCAGACTGTTTCTTTTACCTTGTGTACAGACCAAGGTCGCTGCTCACTGTTTGGGATGTTAACAACAGACAGTTCTCATGTGAAGCAAAGTCGAGGAAGCATTTCTCAATTTAATAACATGTGACTACAGTGTCGTGTGCAAAAGCGGCAAGATGGCTTTCTAACATCTAACGCGGTTATGCTAACTTAGCATTGTACATATGTAGATAACGATCTTCACTACACCCCCCCTTGATCGCACCACTAACCAGTAGGGGCGCACTTGCAAGAACGCAGAGTTCAAGTTTGATAGAACGGAACCAAGGGCATGAACTGTAAGTCCATATAAGGGAAGTGAAAAAGTTCGAAGAGAAAAAAGGCAAAGAAAAAAGTTAAACACGGAGTAAAAAAAAACATGTATTGGATAAAAAAAAAACATCATTGAAGGACGTAGGACGAAATGAAAGTACAAAAGTCAATCCATCAAGGTATAGGCACAATAAGTTGCAACAGCTTCCAAGAGGAAATCATTGGAACGTTCCGCAAAATTATCTGCCATCCAGTTCAGGACGGGGAAGGAACATACATGCTCCTCAACCACCGGAGCTTCCAGCACCAGACGAGGACAACTGGCGTGTTCTTCAAGATAACTTCTTGCTAAGAAGTCAATCGCAGCCGTTCCGATGTCCCAATTCCCAAGGACTCCATGTGCTGCTCCACAGGCCATAATCCCGACGCCAGAACAGTCCAACTCATGAGCCACTAAGGGGCTCATTAGCCGATCATAATCCGGGACAGGAGACACCGAGTTTGACAGACACAGATCCAGAGCCCATTGGAACGGACAATCTAGGCAATGAAAGACGGGCTGCACACAGGTAAAGTAGGGGAACCGGAAGGACTATCCATAGGCTATGCTTAGAGTTGCCAGTGGTAAAGTGCCATAGTATTCAAGCATCCGGTTACGAAGATGGAGCAGTCTGGACATGTTGTCGCGTGACGCAAGTTGTGCATCCATAGCGCAGGGCGCAGATCAACCACAGTATTCCAGCTATGAGGGCGAGAAGTAAAGGGAGACCTCCGAAGACACTGGAAAAAATAGAATGAAAAAAGGCCGGGATCACACCAAAAATAGCTTGAAAAGAGGTCACGAGGCCGGAGCCCACAATTTAAAAAAAATGAGCTATGCCACTTGTGGACGAGGCGTTAAAGATAGTCTGAATCAGAGTCCCAAAATGAAGTGTTAGATCACTATTCAAAAGCGCTTGCACCTCAGTGCGCGTGTTTGCTACGTGAAGGATAAATGTTTCCCGGGACGAAGTCAACGCGACTTCTTTTTGAGACAATAGAGCCCTTATTCTGCTCATCTTGTTGAACTCTGCTTTCAAGGTTGGAATGGAAGGCCAGATGGATACATCGAGCCGGCCATGCGGGGGTGGGAACAGGACGTTATTACAGCAAACTACTCTCTGTGATACAGTCACTGTGTAGGGAATTCCCACTAACATCCCACAGCAAGCTTCATTATTTAACAGCAAATAACTACCGTTAGCAAGCAGCGTAAAAGACGGAGTAATAACTGGCACAGGAATCCCTTTCAGGACGCAAGCTAAATTAGGGGCGTGCACATTACATGCACCATGCAATTGAATGTGCCTACACACAACAGAATGATCCGGAGGGGAAGTGCACTCCTCACCTTTCAAGAAAACCTCCTTGCCGTCCCTCACACATCTATATGTGAAAGGGAGTGACCAAACTTCATGCAGGAAGGCAGTTCCCAATTGTTCGTATCTGCCTAGAGCATAATGTTTCATGCACGAACTAAACTTAAACAGGGGAAACGGTAACGTGATCAACCCATGTACAAGCCACACAGCAGAATTCAATTCAGCAACAGAGAAAGGCAAAGGTTCTAACTTTTCAATGTGCAGCAAGGAATATGTAGCATCTTTCATGGACATGAATTGCTGTTTCGCAGTTAAATTAAAAGAGAGGAATAAAGTATTCATATAATCTCAAGGGACCTTCCCTGCCTTTAAAGTTTGCAACGTCCATGCAAACTGCATAACAGAGCGCAATTGATTTTGACCATGATACAATACAGACAAATCATCCTGCACAATGTCTACCACAGACGATACAATATTATCTAAGGTATAAATTCTAGAAGAGAGGGTGTTAATACTATTATCTATTACAGCCAACACTTTTTCCATATTGACTTGATCAATAGCACGTAATCTGGATGCAGCCTCAACTTGTGATAACTTCCAAACTTCGTTATAAACAGCATACACCCATCGTTTGGGCCTGCCAATAGCAGGACCCTTAACAAAATCATTCAAATCTATTTTGTCATTTAAACTTGCTAAATGAAGTTTAACAGACGCTAAAGTGGAATGTTGCAGCCAAGACTGGCATAACTTCCCTACTGAGTAGGTAGTTACAGTGTGAGAAGATTCAAAACGGGGGTCTACACGAACCTGTGTATACCCCTGCTTTAAATCCAGAAACCGATGTTGACAGGAGTCCGAACTCGTTTGCCACACCAACCACCCTTCCGGATTCAATTCAGAAATATTGAAGGACGTGTTGGAAACCTGTGTCTGCAACATAGCAAGGGATATATCCGTATGATTACCCCAATTGGGATAAGCACCTAGACCCAGAACGGAGGGAGAATTACATTTTTTAGAAGTAGCCAATCCAAAACAGGTTGTCTGAAAAATGGATGAATTTAAAAACAACATGTGATTCGGGATAAGACAGGCACGATGCAAAGCTTCTGTTCCCTGTACTTGCCATCGCTTGGAGCCCCAAACCGATTTAAGATCGACTGTAGCTTTCCACAGATCATACCCGCCAACTGCCAACTCGTCCATAAAGGACTTGGAATACAACAATTTGGTGTGTGTCAGTCTAACTTTAGAAGCAGACTCAGGCGCAACTTTAAAATAAAAGGAGGCCGGATTAGACACACTAAAATCAGAAAAATAAGTGAACTCTTCCACTAACGTGGCAGAGCTGCCCATCCTAGGGGCGGGGCAGTGTTCCCATTGTGTATAATTTACAAAATTTCTAAACGTATTTGCTTTGTGCAGGAAATGCGTGCCATAATGTTGATAACAAAATTGCTCATCATAATTAGCAGTATCAAATACAAATCCTCAGAATCAAATGCAGCATGATATTTCAAATCAGAAAACAGTTCTTCTATGGCCTGAACATCCCAGTCATCTGAGTGAATGTTCTGCTTAACAACATCACCCATAGAAACACGAAATACATTTGGCACATTAATTACTTCAGTGGGGCCATGAATTTGAAATTTTATGGCATCCCAAGAGATCCCATCACGTACAGGCCAGGCAGTAATGTTCACAAAAGTCTGGTCCCTCTTCATAATGTGTGATGAGGAGTGGGGGGCCAAAGTTCCATTAATTAGTCGAATCGTAGACCTTTCATTCAGGTAGTGTCCATTGATAAGTCTAAAAAACACTACCACAAAGCCAATGGACATAAACAAAAAAACACATAGGAGCACCAGCCAAATGTAAGTCCAAGGCGGTATTAAAAAATGTCTTTTGAACCAAGCCACAAAAATTGAAACTTTGGACGGGGCAATGGAAGTCACTGAACGAGAATCAAAAGAGTCTTGTGAGAGGGCAACTGTGGTGGATTGTAAAACAGGCAAGGTAACATCCGCAGGATAAGCATACTCAACTTCTTCAAGCACACCACTAGGCGTTTGTGGCAACAAGGGACCAGTAACGGCATGCATCTTGATGGCAACATCAGGCACTGTGTCAGAAGCTCGGGCCACAACAGAATTTCTCAGCATCGAAGGGCAGGAAACCGCCGGAGTCATACTAAGAACAATCGGCCACTCGCTGTAGTTTGACATTGTCAATCGAAATGTACCTGTTATCCTTTCGACCAGGAAGTGGAGGTAAAATGACTGTTCTAGTACCCTGCACTCCAAGCACTGGAACCGGTGCACGATAAGAGGAGCCGAACTCCTTCTTGTTCTCCACCTTCTCACAGACCAGATCACCAACTCGAGGTAGCCAGCCGACTACCGGAATCTGAAGTTCAGCATCAGATGAGGAGGGTACGTGTTCCTTCGCTAGACTGTTTCTGGCTTCTTGAAGATTCTACAATACAGCACAGTGTTCATCTACGTCAAAGGGTGCGGCTGACGCCGCCATGTCTAGATCATCAAGATCTGGAACAAACATTCGTACACCAAAGAGCATCATGTATGGGGTCCGCCCACCCAGAGACCTTCTAGGGAGATTATTAAGTGCACGTTGCACGTCATACAAGTGGGCTAGCCAGTTCCGGCCAGTACCCAAAACTCTGGCTGTCAAAGATTGCTTTAAGTCACGGTTCATTCGCTCCACTACACTATTACCCTCAGGCCGGTATGGAGACGAAAATTTGACTTGGACCCCCCAAATTTCTCAAGGCCTCTTTGTACGCCTTAGAGGCGAACGCCGGGCCCTGATCAGAATGAAAGGTACCACATGCAAAACTCCCAACAAAGACACGCAAATCTTTTATGACAGTGCGAGAATCAGCACTCCTTTGTGGCCACACCCACAGAAAACGTGTGCACGAATCAACTGCAACCAAGATGTATTTGTACGGAGTATCAGAGGTAAAAGGACCGCAATGATCTAAATAAACACAACCCATTGGTTTATTAGATATGTACAACTGAGTTTGTGGTGGGCGTGCCGCAGTTGAAGGTTTAATCTGCTGGCAAATGTCACAATTAAGAACATAAGCTCTGGCTTGTTTATACAAACCGCACCACCAGTAACGTTGTTGTAACAGAGATACAGTAGCTGATGCCATGCCCTCGTGAGCCGCTAATATCAAAGAAGTCCTGCAGTCCACGTTGGGAATCAATCTGTCACCAACGTCATTAATCCTCACTAATGGGACATTATCAGGACTTAAGCGATAATGGTAACGAGCAGGGAAACCTCTTGGTGGCTTCGTTCCCTGTTCTGTAGCAGCAATAGCTGCCAAGATGTCATCATCGATCTTACTTTTGGATCTTGTAACTGCTGCTACTAAGTATGTCGCCACTGCTGTTTTTGCTGCCTCGTCAGCTAGGCTGTTGCCGACAGCATGGACACCAACTCGTTGGTGACCAAGAGTGTGAATTACATTCACGAGAGGCAGACGTTTATGCTTAATCGTGCTACCTTTGGAATCATGGTAGTCATTCTGAGACCAAAAATGTAGATTGTCGTTGTAAGATTGAACACAATAAAAGGAGTCACTCACTATAAGGGTAGTGACTCGGGGATCAGCAAACTCTAGCGCTAGTACCAGAGCACGAAGCTCCGGCAGCTGTGCGGTACAATTACCCAATGACTGCGTATGCACGACATCAGGCTGGAAGTCACCATTTACGAAAGTACCGACTTCAAATGCGCAAGCCGCTGAATAGGCGTGCTTTGATCCAGTTGCGGGTTGCGCAGTACCGTCAGTGTATATGACACAATGGTAATCCTCGAGCGGGCCCATGGACAGAGGAGCCGGATGAACGAATTCATAGTGCAAAAACTCCTGAGTCTGAAGTGCCGCGTCAAAGATAAAAGTGACGTCCGGCGAGGTCAAGGAAGTGGCCCATTGTATCCACCTTGGATGCAAAGCTTTAGAATTTGGTACACTTGCTTTCGTCACCGCCTCAAGGGCAGGATAGGGTGTCACCACCAACATGCGTTTTCCTTGCGACAGCACTCGTTCTTTCAGAATCGCCATCTGCACCGCCGTCAGAACTTTCTCGACAGCGGAAAAACGCAGTTCAGCTGAAGTGTACAAGTGAGATTTGTAAGCAATGGGGACGGTGTCGCCCTCATTGAATGTTAAGTATGTGAAACCAACTGCGCCGGGCACTATTCCTATGACCAGGTTAGTGTGGTTATCACGCGTCAGTAAGTATTTTGAAGCAAGAAGATCAGCTTGCAATAACTGCAATATCGCTGAATGCTCCGGCAGCCAACAAGATTTGGAAAAAGTAGGTTGTACCAAAGCATAAAGCGGCTTGATACGCTGGGCATAATCCGGGATGTATGTTCGACCGAAATTCAGAAAACCCAGCAAAGATTGTAATTTTTTCAGCGAAGTAGGAGCACGGAGGCATGCGCACTTCTCTAGAAAGTGCAGAGCCAATCCTCGACCTTCATTGTTGAGTTCGTACCCCAAGAACAAAACTGTATATTCCGCAATGTGTGGCTTCGCAAAGTTGAATTTGTAACCGAAGTCTGCAAACAAAACAATAATGCGATCAACGCGACGGAGATGCGGGTCCAACTCGTCATCTGTGAGATAAATGTCATCCACATACGAGTACGCATCAGGGTCTATACCCTCCAAGAGGGAGACCACGCGAGCGGCAAAGACTCCTGGGCTGTTCTTATACCCCTTTGGTAATCTTTTGAATTGTTTTTGTTTGCCACCAGAGGTGAACGCCGTCCACTCACTACTAAGAGAGGACAGGTTATGGCTGTAAAAGCCATTGGAAATGTTAAGTGTGGTTTTAAACCTTTTTCTCACGAGACTATCGACGAGAGCCGAACTGTTGGTGTTCTGTACTGCACAGGTCCGGCAATGAGAGTTTAAGTGCCGGTAATCCAAAACTAGGCGGTACGACCCGTCAGGCTTCGTCACCGTGAACAAAGGATTATTCATAGGTGACACACATGTTTCGATTACTCCTTGATATTCAAATTGTTCAAGGATTGATGCGACGTGAGGTCTAGCTTCACGATGCATGGGGTATTGGGGTTGAGGTTGGGGCGTAGTCCGCAACGGAATCTCATGGCCGGGAGACAATTTATCCCAGCCCACCTGATTTCGATATCACGCAGGCGCTTGCACCTGAGCCCATTCCCCGGCGTACTTTTTAGCTAGGACCTTAGGCACTGTGTGTGCAAAGGACGGGAGGATTACCTCCTCCCCTCTAGGAGCATCTAAAACGAAAGCCGGGGGCCTATTTGCCTCCGCCAACACAATATCATAGGTAGTGGTCAGATTATCCCCCAAAAAAACTTGAATTGTACGTTGTATGTCACCTTCAATTTGAATGACTATATTATACAGTCTATCAGGGGGAGACACCCGAGTGTCAGCAGTTTCAATATTCACAAATATATCAGTTGCTGTCGCCACCAGATATGGACGCAGTGCTTGTCGCACTACTGTAACTTCCGCCGCGCTGTCTAGCAGCGTTAGCGCCCATGTCAGGTTCTGAAGCTGCGTCCGTACCATCTGAGGCATACCTCGCTGTCAGTGCAGCAACTTTCTTCTTCTGAAACGGGGGTCTTTGACGTGCAGAGTCCTCTTGCTTGCCTTTGCCGTCAGTCTGTCGGGACTGCTCACGTGCTTGCGGGGCACCCCAACTTTTTCCAGCGCCTCCGCCACCGGACTGTGAAGCCGATGTTTCCTGAGAAGAACGAGGAGGACGTTGTTCAGAAACCTGAAATCGATCAGGTGACTTAATAGTAGCACGATCAGGCAGATCATAAGTGCGTTCACTACCTGACTGTACTGGAGAGGCAGGACGAGACCCCTGTTTCTGTTGCTGCTTCTCCTGTTTTTTCGCCCGCCAACTTTGTTTTGGAAAATGAGGGCGTTCTTCCTTACCAGACGAGTTTGCCTTTGTCTGCTGTATTAAATCAGGATTCTTCACAGTTGGTTTAACACCTAAAGCGCTACGACCAACTTGTTTATAGGCGTTCACGATAATTTTCGCGAATTTTCGCGAAGGCTTGTCTTCTTCGTTCACTGCGTCTAATTTATTAAGCACTTGGAATTGCATAGCATCTCCTTTGAGGTTGCCCAGTATCATGGTAGGAACCACATCGAACACACCGACAAGCCGCATTCCCAACTCAACAGCAGCCTCCGCACCATGATTCTTCTGAACACGTTTTATAACGAAGGGCAGTACCGACAGAGACGGAGTGCCAAAGCAGTTCGAGTATGTCGCTGCAAAGACCTTACCCCAGTTCTCACAATCGGCCATATCTGGGACTAAGTCTTTTGGCAAAGCGATGGTAAGGATCCTGTGTTTCTCCACAGGAGTCGTACGCGGATAAACCGCTTCTATCTGGTCAAATTTCTCAGCAAGCCAATAAGGGAAATCATGCCTATTTTGGGGTCGCTTGCCCACAACCGAATTGACCATAACAGGACTAATAACCACCGCGTGGTGGTCCGTCGGTTGTCCCGTAACAGCAGTAGCGATCACCTGCACGTTGCGTGACACGTACTGCACTAAAGCCCTATGTACTGTAATAAGAGCAGTGTGCAGTACACGCAACTCAGCCGCCGTCACCTGTAGGTAGCGGGGATGCGGTGTATATCCGGCCAGTACCGGCCATGTGGCTCCTGCAATCGACAAAGGGCCCATTCTCGCCGGTACAACCGCACGGGGAAGGGCGCCATTAAACCAAATGCTATGCTGCCAGGCAGAAATAGGAATTTCCTGAGTCCTATATGGCGTATAGTTGGCTGGTAGCTGCGTGGCAGTATAGGTGTGGAACGTATCATCGTCTTCACTCACTGCCGGCAAAGTAACCCAAGAGTAGAACAACTCAAGCAGACACAACGCATCGGCACTTACCACAATAATCACAGCCATACCATCGTCCGGCACCCAATACTGCGCCAAATGACGTTTCAGGGGTGCCCGGCTGTAAGACCTGGGGTCTCAAGGCCCTAAGGGGGTAACGTGACACGAGCGGCTGGGCACCCAAAGGCTTGTGTGTAAAGCGACCATACAACACACGCATCCTCTGAAGCAAGGAACGCACACAATAAGGGACGCCACACTGTAGAGATTTATGCAAATAACTCAAGTTTATCCAAGCAGTTCGAGATAAATGCAGTTCATGGGAAAACAAGGCAATTCATGAGATATAAATGCACTTCATGAGATATAAATGCACTTCATGAGATATAAATGCAGTTAATGAGATAACAATGGCAATTCACTTAGGTCAGCGTTTGATCCGCCAGCACCATATTCACCAGTATGATATTCACCAGTACCTTGTATATTTTACTCCCCGTGGTAGGGTTTGGGGATTGTAGCGCCACTCCTGGGGGCGTGCAGGGACCCAGGGCAGACCTCGCGGGCCTACCGCTAACTTGGGGCAAATCTGACGAACACCTTCAGAGCAGAGCATTAGAACATAGCGCCACTCGTAACCAGCACGCAGTGCATACTTCAGAGCAGAGCATTAGAACATAGTGCCACTCGTAACCAGTAAGCGGCGAATACTTCAGCACTGAACCTTAGAACATAACGCTACTCGTAATCAGTAAGCAGTGAATACTTCAGCACTGAGCCTTAGAACATAACGCTACTCGTAATCAGTAAGCAGTGAATACTTCAGCACTGAGCATTAGAACATAATGCTACTCGTAATCAATAGCAATGAATACTTCAGAACGGAGCATTTAGAACATAGCGCTACTCGTAATCAATAGCAGTGAGTACTTCAGAACGTAGCAGTTCACGGAGCACAACGAGTCGCACGGAGCGAGCCTCTCGTACTCCGGTGCAGTTCGTGAGACACAAAGTTCCTGAATAGTCAGTGGGGAACAAGGGGCGAATCCCTCGGAGGGGTCTCTCTGTCGTGGTGACCAGGGGACTCCCACGTAGAGGGAACCCGGGCTCAGGGTGCGGTGTGGCTCCCAGCCTGTAGGGGGCGCACCGGGGTCAGCCCCAAGCCTCCGGGCTTACCTTGCTCGACGTCTGGAGGCATCCACACCGGCTCCGAAGTCCGCAGGCGATCCTGTTGCGACGGGGGCCAGCCACGGCCTCACGCACCTTCACCACAGCTGCGACGGCAGCGACGGGGCCCCGGGCTTCTCTTCGGGCCTCGCGACGATGAGGGGCACTCTTCCGGCCTCCGGGCCGCAGCGGTGAGCGCGCTTCAGCCTCCACACCACAGGGTGGGCTCAAATTAAGCTGGGGAGCTCCGCGCTCAACGGAGCACGCTGCCGGGGATCCCAGGCAAGGTCAGGGAGCGCAGGGGTCACAGTGCTAAGACCTGGTTGATCCTCAGCGATACCACAATCGGTTAGGCATGTAGTTTCAAGGTTCAGTCTGGACACGCAGTCTCAGCATTCAGTTCCGGCAATCAGTTGCTCTAGAAAGTCTTGATGGCGCAGATGTATCTGGCGCCCTTAAGGGGTTCTGTTACAGGGGGGTAGGGGGTGAGTTGGCGACTAGGTCCTTCCTAGTCAGGCTGGGCAGAGGTTCCCTGGGTCCTCCTACTGCTGGGCAAGATCAGTGGGTTTCACAGGATCCCTCACTCACTTAAGAGGCAGCACCTAAATCCTGTCACTCTCAGAGGTATAAGTCCCTGGCTAGGCCCTACCGCCTACACTCCTGCGTGGATTCTCCAGCTCTGCTTTACCCCACTGGCCAACTGACTAGAAAAAGTTCCCTCCCTCACTTAAGTATCCCTAGGTCAGGTGACCTCTAGCCAAGGCGGCAAAAGTAAAACCACACCTCCCTTCTAGAAGGTTCCAGCACACTCCAGGAGCTTCTCCATTCTACCTATGGGACAAAAAAGGCGGGCTGGTGTTGCAACATTGTTGTGGGGTTCCATCCAGCTCCTGGCAGCTAGGGTGCTACTAATAAAGACCACTCTGCAGTAGCAGGGGTCTATGGCAGCCATCTTGGGAGAAGGGAGCACCTGCACCTTAACACTGATTGGCAATGAAAAGGCGCCCGGAGACCTAAGTCCAACATCAAAATGAGGGTGGAAAAAATGAGGCACGATCAAAAATAAATGGGGAGACCACCCTAGGGCTGACAGGTCCAACACGCGTCCCCCCCAGCCGAAAGAGGGGAGAGCTACCCAACCTCTAGGGAGTTCTCATCACTAAGGCGGAAAAACCTGGAGAGACCGTCAGCATTGGCGTGGTCAACTCCGGGCCGATGTTCCACCCGAAAGTCCATCCCCTGTAGGGAAATGGACCACCTCAACAACTTGGGGTTTTCGCCTCTCATCTGCATGAGCCAGCGAAGGGGGCGGTGGTCGGTCTGAATGAAGAAGTGAGTTCCAAAGAGATATGGCCTCAACTTCTTCAGAGCCCATACCACCGCGAAGGCTTCTCTCTCAATGGTGCTCCATCGCCGTTCCCGAGGGAGGAGTCTTCTGGATATGAAGGCCACTGGTTGATCTTGGCCCTCGGTGTTGAGTTGCGAGAGCACCGCACCTATGCCGTGCTCTGAGGTGTCGGTCTGCACAATAAATTCCTTGCTGAAATCCGGTGTTGCTAGTACTGGAGCGGTACACATCGCATGTTTCAGCGTGTCAAAGGCTTCTTGGCATGCAGCTGTCCATATGACCTTGCGAGGTTGCTTCTTCGAGGTCAATTCCGTCAAGGGGGTTACGATGGTACCATATCCCTTGACGAACCGGCGGTAATACCCAGTGAGGCCGAGGAAAGCTCGAACCTCTGTTTGGGTCTTGGGGGGCTCCAAAGCCAAGATGGTCTCTATTTTGGCCTGGAGGGGTTGCACCTTACCTCCGCCCACCAGGTGTCCCAGGTACACGACAGATCCCTGTCCAATCTGGCACTTGCTGGCTTAATGGTTAGGCAATACCTCCTGGAGGTGTTGCAGATGGTCCTCCCAGGTGCTACTGAAGACAGCTATGTCATCCAGGTAGGCCGCTGAGAAGGACTCCAGGCCAGATAGTACCTGATTCACTAACCACTGGAATGTGGCCGGAGCATTTTTGAGCCCAAAGGGCATCACTCGAAACTGGTAGTGGCCCTCGGGGGTGGAGAATGCTGTCTTCTCCCTTGCACCATCGGCCATGACAATCTGCCAATATCTGGAGGTCAGATCAATGGTGCTGAGGTACCGGGCTTCTCCCAGCCGGTCCACCAGCTCGTCTGCACGCGGGATGGGGTGAGCATCTGTCTTCGTGACAGAGTTCAACCCCCGGTAGTCCACACAGAACCGAAGCTCCGGTGACGTACCCGGTGGGGCAGCCTTCGGCACCAACACCACTGGACTAGCCCACGGGCTGCTGGAAGGTTCTATCACCCCCAGCTCCAACATCTTGGCTACCTCACGCTGGATGCTATCCTTCACTCGGTCAGAGAGCCAGTAAGACTTGTTCTTCACCGGGGGGCTGTCCCCTGTGTCCACATCATGGGTACACAGATGAGTGATTCCAGGCGTGAGGGAGAACAACGAGGCGAACTGTCCCAGGACATGGCGGCAGTCCCTCTGTTGCTCTGGGGTCAAGGATGGGGAGAGGACTACACCTTCCACCGAACCATCCTTCTCTTGTACCGCTAGAAGGTCAGGAAGAGCTTCACTCTCTTCCTCCTCGCTCCCATCCGTCACCATAAGGAGAGCAAGCTCCGATCGCTCATGGTGCGGCTTCAGGCGGTTGACGTGGAACACCCGGAGGGGCTGTCGGGGGGTCTTCAAATCCACTACGTATGTGGTCTGGCCTCGTCGCTCCACAATGTCGTACGGACCAGTCCACCGGTCCTGGAGGGCAAAAAGCTCCCCAGGTTCCATGACCCACACCTTCTGTCCAACGTCCAACTCGACCGTCCGAGCGTTGCGGTCATACCATTCCTTCATCACGGTCTGGCTAGCCTCCAGGTTCTCTGAGGCCGCCTTCCACAGCTTGGCCATCTGGCTGCGGAACGCCAGCATGTAGCTGACAATGTCACGGGGAAGCTTCTGCGAAGTCTTCTCCCACCCCTCTTTCACTAAACTGAGGGGACCCCTAACGGGATGGCCATAGAGCAACTCAAACGGGCTGAACCTGACTCCCTTCTGTGGTACCTCCCGATAGGAGAATAACAAGCAGGGGAGGAGGACGTCCCATTTACGCCTCAAGCCTTCTGGCAGGCTCCAGATCATTCCCTTCAATATCTTATTGAAGCGCTCTACCAGTCCGTTAGTCTGGGGGTGGTAAGGAGTGGAGAACCGGTAGGTCACCCCACACTCCTTCCACATGGCCTGCATGTAGGCCGACATGAAATTCGTGCCCCTGTCCGACACCACGACCTTGGGGAATCCCACTCGGGTAAAAATCCCCAATAGTGCCCGCGCCACCACCGGTGCAGTGATGGTCCTCAGAGGAATAGCCTCTGGGTACCATGTGGTGTGGTCCACCAAAACCAGAATGAACCGGTGTCCCGATGCGGTCGGAGGGTCCAATGGCCCAACAATATCAATACCGACCCTCTCAAAAGGGGTCCCGACCACGGGGAGCGGTTCCAAAGGGACCTTCAATTTAGTCCCAGTCTTGCCACTTGCCTGACAAGACTTACAGGTCTTACAAAAGGTGTCTGAGGCGATTCTCATCCTGGGCCAATAAAAATGAGGGACCAACCGTGCAAAGGTTTTGTCCTGACCCAGATGTCCGGCTAAGGGTATCTTGTGCGCTAACTCCAGCAGAAAGGCCCGGTAACATTGGGGGACCACTATGGCCCTCGAAGATCCATGTACCGGCACCCTGGGCTCACTGTATAGGAGACCATCCTCCCAATACACATGTTATCCTCCCATCTCCTGACTGGCCACTTGGGCTTCCGCCTGTCGCTGCATGCCTTCAAGCGTGGGGCACGCCCTTTGTGCCTGACAAAATTCCTCCCGGGTAGGCCCTCCTCCCACATGCCAGTCAGCAAGGGTCGGCAAGTCCTCCACGGGAACGACATCCACCTCCACGGACTCCGGGGGCACCTCTGCGGCCTCCCCATCCATCTCACGGGGCGTGTCCTCTACCACCTTCTTCTTTCCTCTTCTGGTGTTGGGTTGGGCCTTGATTCCAGGCTCCAACCCAGGGTGAGTTCCATGCTGGGCAGCCATGGACCGCGTGACTACGCAAGTCCACCCTGGTAATCCCAGCATCTCGGTGTGAGCTCGAAACTCGACATCTTTCCAGTTGGTGTGCTCCAGGTCGTTCCCTAGCAGGCACCCCACAGGCAAGGCAGGGCTCACCGCAACTCTTAGTAGGCCTTTGACTCCTCCCCACTCAAATGGAACACGAGCCACTGGATAGTGACTCACACTGCCGTCAGCCAATACGGCCGGATGGAACTCCTCGGGGACTACTTGGTCTGGGGACACCAGCCGCCTCACTACAGTGGTCATGCTGGCACCTGTGTCCCTCAGAGCCTCCACCTCCTCCCCGTTAATTCTCATCCTCTGCTGATATTTAGCAGTGTTCGGGGGTAGGGACACTACGGGGACCACCTCTCTATCCCCGAGTGAAACCAGGGTCAGGCCTGTCCACTCCCCTTCCCTATCTAAGGGCATCTCCACCCCAAGCGCTATACTACTCACCCCAGGACTTTTCCCGCCCGTTGGGGCTGGGGGTCGCTTGCGACACTGGGGATCTCCCTTGCAGTGTCCAATCTCCTCACATTCGTAGTACCGCACTTTCCTTGGCTGCTGACTCCTGTCAGGGTAAGTGGGTCTTGTGGAATTGGACGGGGGTGGGGTTCCTACTCCCTTCCCAAACTTATTTTGGGGGCCTTTAGAGAACTCCACCTTTTTATCTCCCCCCTCTTTCTTCTGGGGGAAACCCTGTCCGCCTTTTGAGCCATCTCCCCCGGGGCCCTTGTGAGACACCCGGGTGCTCACCTAAATATCTGCCTCCTCCGCAAGCTCACGGGGATCGACCAGATGTTGGCGCAGCTCCGTAAAGCACTTATCCAAGAGGTGCTTCCGTAATAAAAGATTGTACACCCCTTGGTAGTCCTGCACCTCGCTGCCACGCACCCAACCATCTAGTGCCTTTCTCGCATAATCAAAAAAATCCACCCATGTCTGTGTGGACAGCTTATGGCTGCCACGGAACTTCTGCCTGTACCTCTCGGGGTCAAGACCAAATTTTTTCAGTAAAGCCTCTTTCATGGGAGCATACCTGACCTGATCCGCCTTGGCCAAATATAGCAGGGTTTCCCTGACATTGGGAGGTATACACCGATATAAACCACCTCCCCAATTACTCTCGGGTACCCCATGGGCAGTCAAGGCTACCTCGTATGCCTCCAACCATTTAGCAATGTCGTCCCCCACTGTGTAATTGGCAATGACTTCCTTAGGTAGGTAGAATTTTGACTCGTGAGACTCTTTAGGTATGCTGCCACCATTGTCCTTATTGGACGCATTCAATTGGAGGGCGCGCAGCTCCAACTCTTTCAGCTGAAGCTCGTGCGCCAGCTTCTTTTCCTCCATTGCCCATCTCTTGTTCTCTCTTTCTCTTTCTCTTTCATGTTCCAATTTCGCTAGCTCCCACTTTAATTGCCTCTCTTCCCTCCTGTCCTCGTACTCCTCTGGAGACGCGCTCCTCCTAGATCCTGTCCTACTACTGGCCCCAGAACGTCTCCCTGGGGGCACATTTTCAGACATATCCACATTAAGTATGTCTAGTACTTCTTGGGCGCTCTCCTCCTGAGGTGCATCTGGCGCCTCCTGTCCCTCATCCTCTCTCCCTTCTGGGTGGGCCTCTACCCATGCCCTTATGGCGGTACGGAGTTCCGGTCCTTTGGCCCTCCGCACCCCAGGCACCCCCATCCCCTGCCCGAACTCTCTCAGTTGCTTCACCGAGTACCCCTCGAGGTCAGCTAACCGGAATTCCATCTTGACAGGTGGGGACCTAGATACTAAGGAAGAAATTCCTAGGATATGGGTGACAGTTGCCAGCTAACCAGGATTCTCTTACACTCTCAGCCTGGACAGTGGAATCAATCAATGCAGCAAATAATAGTTGCAGAGCTTTGAAACAACAGGCGTTTAATTGTGGCGCCCTCCGCTTCACGGAAGGGTGCTGTATGGTCACAGGTCCTAATATCCCACCGCTCGCCACCAATGTAAGACCTGGGGTCTCCAGGCCCTAAGGGGGTAACGTGACACGAGCGGCTGGGCACCCAAAGGCTTGTGTGTAAAGCGACCATACAACACACGCATCCTCTGAAGCAAGGAACGCACACAATAAGGGACGCCACACTGTAGAGATTTATGCAAATATCTCAAGTTTATCCAAGCAGTTCGAGATAAATGCAGTTCATGGGATAACAAGGCAATTCATAAGATATAAATGCACTTCATGAGATATAAATGCAGTTAATGAGATATAAATGCAGTTAATGAGATAACAATGGCAATTCACTTAGGTCAGCGTTTGATCCGCCAGCACCATATTCACCAGTATGATATTCACCAGTACCTTGTATATTTTACTCCCCGTGGTAGGGTTTGGGGATTGTAGCGCCACTCCTGGGGGCGTGCAGGGACCCAGGGCAGACCTCGCGGGCCTACCGCTACCTTGGGGCAAATCTGACGAACACCTTCAGAGCAGAGCATTAGAACATAGCGCCACTCGTAACCAGTAAGCGGCGAATACTTCTGCACTGAGCCTTAGAACATAACGCTACTCGTAATCAGTAAGCAGTGAATACTTCAGCACTGAGCCTTAGAACATAACGCTACTCGTAATCAGTAAGCAGTGAAAACTTCAGCACTGAGCATTAGAACATAACGCTACTCGTAATCAATAGCAATGAATACTTCAGAACGGAGCATTTAGAACATAGCGCTACTCGTAATCAATAGCAGTGAGTACTTCAGAACGGAGCAGTTCACGGAGCACAATGAGTCGCACGGAGCGAGCCTCTCGTACTCCGGTGCAGTTCGTGAGACACAAAGTTCCTGAATAGTCAGTGGGGAACAAGGGGTGAATCCCTTGGAGGGGTCTCTCTGTCGTGGTGACCAGGGGACTCTCACGGAGAGGGAACCCGGGCTCAGGGTGCGGTGTGGCTCCCAGCCTGTAGGGGGCGCACCGGGGTCAGTCCCAAGCCTCCGGGCTTACCTTGCTCGACGTCGGGAGGCGTCCACACCGGCTCCGAAGTCCGCAGGTGATCCTGTTGCGACGGGGGCTGGCCACGGCCTCACACACCTTCACCACAGCTGCGACGGCAGCGACGGGGCCCCGGGCTTCTCCTCGGGCCTCGCGACGATGAGGGGCACTCTTCCGGCCTCCGGGCCGCAGCGGTGAGCGCGCTTCAGCCTCCACGCCACAGGGTGGGCTCAAATTAAGCTGGGGAGCTCCGCGCTCAACGGAGCACGCTGCCGGGGATCCCAGGCCAGGTCAGGGAGCGCAGGGGTCACAGCGCTAAGACCTGGTTGATCCTCAGCGATACCACAATCGGTTAGGCATGTAGTTTCAAGGTTCAGTCTGGACACGCAGTCTCAGCATTCAGTTCCGGCAATCAGTTGCTCTAGAAAGTCTTGATGGCGCAGATGTATCTGGCGCCCTTAAGGGGTTCTGTTACAGGGGGGTAGGGGGTGAGTTGGCGACTAGGTCCTTCCTAGTCAGGCTGGGCAAAGGTTCCCTGGGTCCTCCTACTGCTGGGCAAGATCAGTGGGTTTCACAGGATCCCTCACTCACTTAAGAGGCAGCACCTAAATCCTGTCACTCTCAGAGGCATAAGTCCCTGGCTAGGCCCTACCGCCTACACTCCTGCGTGGATTCTCTAGCTCTGCTTTACCCCACTGGCCAACTGACTAGAAAAAGTTCCCTCCCTCACTTAAGTATCCCTAGGTCAGGTGACCTCTAGCCAAGGCGGCAAAAGTAAAACCACACCTCCCTTCTAGAAGGTTCCAGCACACTCCAGGAGCTTCCCCATTCTACCTATGGGACAAAAAAGGCGGGCTGGTGTCGCAACATTGTTGTGGGGTTCCAGCCAGCTCCTGGCAGCTAGGGTGCTACTAATAAAGACCCCTCTGCAGTAGCAGGGGTCTGTGGCAGCCATCTTGGGAGAAGGGAGCACCTGCACCTTAACACTGATTGGCAATGAAAAGGCGCCCGGAGACCTAAGTCCAACATCAAAATGAGGGTGGAAAAAATGAGGCACGATCAAAAATAAATGGGGAGACCACATTAGGGCTGACAGGTCCAACACCGACTATGAACCGGAATATCGACCGTCATTAGGACTCTAACAGTAAATCTACAATATATCAGTAGCACTAGGGTTCAGAATAAATAACCTTTTTAATGATCAAGCTTGAAGGAACCTGTTTAGTCGAAACACAGGTAGGTTAAACCGTCACTCCCGTTATCCGGAAACCAGAGTGAGGGTGTTGTGGACTAATACAAGCACTACTAAGGCGTCTCAAATCAATAGACCAAACGTTAGGTGCGCCATGTTGCAGGGATTCTGCTTATGCGCAGAACTATGCGCAGGAACCCAGGCCCTCAGTGAATTGCGGTGTACCAAAAACTCACCTCAGAACCCAGAACCCCTTATCCGGCCAGCATCAGTGTCTCATTCGTTATCCGAGGTTTAGCTCGGTGGTCCCAATGTATAGACAACCCAGAACAAGCGACTTAGTATATTTCTCAGGAATGGTCGGAATCAGAAATACCTTTTCGTAATTATTCTCGTACCAGTCCACAACAGAATAAACAGAGACACCGTAAAAGTTTAAAGAGTTTATTTTATAAACCTCGTGTCCTAAGATGCAGCAGTTTGGCTAACATTTGCAGACAAACGATTAAAATCAAACCCATCAGCATAGTTACAATACCATAGAAAATGAAAGGAGCAATCATACTAAAATGACAGTGGATCTAGCCACCTTCCTTTCTCTAACACACTAATAGTATTATTAGACTAATAAAAGGTCTCTAGGCTTGAATAGGGAACCCCATACCGTATAGATCAGCTCAGAGAGTTCACATCACAGGATCAGCTATGCTCTGCTCCTAGGAACGCTCTTCTTCCGAATGTAATGAAAACATGTAACACTGCAATATTAAAAGCACTCGACTTTCAGGTATTTGCAGCTGCGTGCGTGTTATGGCTAAACTAGTGGGTCGATCAACCTGAACTCAACAACATGCACCGTCTAGCGACCCAGACTGTTTCTTTTACACTGTGTACAGACCAAGGTCGCTGCTCACTGTTTGGGATGTTAACAACAGACAGTTCTCATGTGAAGCAAAGTCAAGTAAGCATTTCTCAATTTAATAACATGTGACTACAGTGTTGTGTGCAAAAGCAGCAAAAGCGGCAAGATGGCTTTCTAACATCTAACGCGGTTATGCTAACTTAGCATTGTACATATGTAGATAACGATCTTCACTACAGTTGGATGAAAGACAAGGGGCCCGATTCACAGAACTAACTTAAGACAAAATCCTAAACTTACTACCAGTTTGGTATTCACAGAAGGCACTTACTCATTTTGTTATTCACAGAAGGCACTTACTCATTTCGGTATTCACAGAAGTTAGGAGTCCTAACTTTAGGACTCCTAAATGCCTTCTGTGAATACCAAAAGTCTTAAAATTAGGATTTTTCTCAGTTTTAGAGTAATAAAGTTAGGACTCCTAACTTTACTACTCCTAAACTGAGAAAAATCCTAACTTTACGACTTTAGGTATTCACAGAAGGCATTTAGGAGTCCTAACTTTACTACTACTAAACTGAGAAAAATCCTAATTTTAAGACTTTCGGTATTCACAGAAGGCATTTAGGAGTCCTAAAGTTAGGAGTCCTAACTTCTGTGAATACCGAAATGAGTAAGTGTCTTCTGTGAATACCAAAATGAGTAAGTGCCTTCTGTGAATACCAAAATGGTAGTAAGTTTAGGATTTTGTCTTAAGTTAGTTCTGTGAAGCGGGCCCAAGGTCTTTTGCAACATCCTCTTGAAGATGGACAATATCTCGGAAGTACATTACATCAATTATCTGGGGAAACGAAGTCCAAGGCCCTGGCAGACCTTTTCAAGGATCTCTGGATGTTCTGTCTCTCACATGACATTTATATGACGGCAGAGTATCTTCCAGGAGCATCCAACGTGATAGCGGTCTTGTGCTCCAGGAGCTGGTCGGACAAATATAGAAGTCATTAATATAATTTGCAAATATATAGGGCCTGATTGCAATGACAGAGAACCCGCCACCAGCAGGCTGCAGGTTGCGGGTTCACCGCCATCGTAAGGCCTTTTCCTGCCCGCCAGATAAAGGATAGCGGGCTGTGTGCCTGGCGGGCAGAAAGCCCGTCCACTAAGGGTCCGACAGAGGTAATCGTTACGATTGTCTGACGGACCCAACATGCATTCACAAAATGGTGACGGTACCTAGCAGGCACTGCCCGCCAGATTTAGATGCTGCATCCCTGCCAGCCTGTCTATGATGGTTCAACCGCCATTGTATGGCTGGTGGGGATGTACTTTGGGGGCCTATTGCAGGTCCCCCTTATGCAGGGGCATGTGCAATTTGCACTTGGGGGGCACCTATGGTGCCCCCTACAGTTCCCTGCACCAGGTGCAGGGAAATGCACAACATGTATTTTTACCATTGTGGAGGGTGCTGCAGCCAGCAGCAGCCAGCAGCACCCACCGCAATGGTAAACATGCACAATGTGACCGCCACAGTGGCGGTCGCATTGTAATGTCATGTGCAGGATTCCGTCATATACCTGGATGACATTTTGCTCTTGTAGCAATGCCTACACCACCTCAAACAACTGTTGCAGGAGACGGTAGATCTTCTCCAGAACCTAGGGTTCGTGATCAATGCCAAGAAGTCGCTTCTGATAACCTCCAGGCAGGTTACTTTCCTGGGTTTTGTCATAGACTCGGTGACCCGCACCTTAAGCCTCCCGGCGAGGAAAATGACCAAGATTCGTAGAGTGCCTGCCACATAGTGCAGGGAAATGCACAACATGCATTTTTACCATTTTGCACTTGAGCACGGGGTATATAGAAAATACACTACTATTACCCCATGGACGAGTTAGATATATTAGTTGAGAGTTTGAGGAGTGACCGGACAAGGTTTGAAAATGCTTATTGGATTGAACACACTCAAATTAGAGGTGTGGATTATGACACAAAAACTGCAATATAACAGACGATATTGCACGTATCACGGGTGGAGTGATATAGCCACATAGATTATTAATATAGTCGTCACCACGGGTGTTAGTCCAGAATATAGTGCTAACATGTTGCTGACACTATTTTCTTCTTCCAGAAAAACTACTGGATTTCATTTCGTAGGTGAGTGCAATAGGCCTCATTTTTTTTATCTGGGTTTCCATGTAGTACATGATCAAACTTAAGTCAGGGAAACCAAAAAACTAAACCATACAGCCCTGAAGAAGGCCCCAGACCCTTGTGGGCTCTGTGCGCGGGCCGAAACATGTTGACAGAATAAGTGGGTATATTTGAAACAAAAATTTCAAAATAACCCCATCACGGCATATAGCCTTTTATTCAGTACCCCAGGTACCCCAAGAATAAAGGTTTGAACGAGGGGACACCTTGAGGTAATTTTAGAATTTATCACTGAACTGGTTCCCTGCATAACCAGGGAAAATTTATAGAAGAACTCCCAGCACATCTTTTGGTTGAGTCCGCCCAGGTAGTATCATCTTACCTGGGTGTGGAAAGACGCCAATTATGAAGCATGTCACTACTAGTGAGTGAGGCGTCTTCTCCAATATCTTTGGATACCCCTACTCTTCCCATGGTTATGCGTAATGACAACATCTGATATACGGGTCAATTTATTGATTCTACAATTGACTCCCAACATCTATTGAACCTATTTCAGGGATATAGGAACTAGCAGTTGCTTCTGTGTTATTGTATATTTGGTCACATTGTAATGTCATGTGCAGGACTGCCACCATATAGGTGACCGATCCCAATTCGCGGGAAGATGGCGGACAGACTTAAGTCCGTCCGCCATCGTAATCAGGCCCATGGTTATTTAAAATATTGATTTTTTTAATTAGTGTTATGTGTTTTAGTTGATATTTTAAATGTATGTGATGTATGTTTTTTGTATAAGAATTGTTTGTTTATTAATATATGTGTTACATTTTTAGTAGTTATCAATTTAATTTTAATTCAATTTTGCGTTTTTTGTGCCGTAGCGGGCTGTGGGTTTATAGGGAAAGAAGTTCGGAAGTGATTTATATATAAGAAATTATAATTTTTTATCCATTAATGTTTATTTAATTGAGATTTTATAGTGGTAATTGTGGAAAGTAATTTGTTTGTAATTACTTATTAATTGGTTGTTAATTAAAATGAATTGGAATTAATTATGGTAATTGTGTCATTTTTTTAGGTGCAGGTTATAGGGTATATAGGGGTAAAGGGTGGGAAGTAATTTATTTGTAATTATTATTAATTCGTTTTTAATTAATAATAATTAATAATTGGTAATTAATTATGACAATTGTGTAAATTGTTTAGGTGCGGATTGTGGGGTTTATAGGGGTAAAGGATGGGAAGTGATTTGTTTTTGATTAATTAATAATTAGTTGTTAATTTATATTATTAACTGATTGAAAGTTAATTCTGGAAATTGTGTAATTAATTTTAGGTGCCGGTTGTAGGGTTTATAGGGGTAAAGGGTGGGAAGTAATTTATGTTTAATTGATTAATAATTAGTTGATCATTTATAATAATTAAATAATTGATATTTAATTAGTGTGTGGGTTTTCCTTTTATAGGGGTAAGGGTGTGGAGTAAATTAATTTTACTTACTTTATAATTATTTGTTAAATATTATTAGGTTTTTAATTGCAAATACGTTTTAATTGTGTAATTATTTTTTGTACAGTTTTATTTTAGCTGTGGCTTGTGAGGACTATAAGGGTAAAGTGTGGGAAGTTAATACATTTTTCTGAGCTTTAATTTGTTTTTTAATTAATAATCTTTCTTTAATTGGTTATTAATTATGGTAATTATTGAAGTACGTTGTTTTAATTAGATGTGGTTTTGAATTGTATGGTGTTATAGGGTAGCAAATAAAATAAGTGAATTTATGTAATAATTAATGATCTGTTTCGAAATATATTCTAATAAAAAATATTTGTTTGAAAATTATTTTTTATTTAATTTAATATAATATTTGTAGGTACTTGTCATATGTGTTTAACATTAGATTTTTTTCTCTATTTTTTAATATTAAACATATTTGTATTTTAATTTGTAGCATATTTATATGTTTTTTAAGTATTTTGTTTTTTAAATATTGTTGTTAATATTTTGTTTGTTTTTAATTTTGAACTGACTGGAGTCAGAATATTAATCTTTACTCCACCACAATCCAACAATTTTCCTACTGTTGCACTCATTGGAGTGGGAATAGTAATTTTTGCCCCCCCGCAATCCAACAATTTCCCTACTGTTGCACTGACTGCAGTGGGAATAGTATTTTTCATCCCGCCGCTATCCAACACTTTCCCTACTGTTGCAGTCACTGAAATGGGAATATTAATTTCTACCCCTCCGCTATCCAATCCTTTCACTACTGTTGCACTCACTGGACTGGGAATAGTATTTTTTTACTCCTCCGCTATTCAACACTTTCCCTACAAATTTAAGTTTAAAGATTTTTAAATAGTTTAATGTTTCAATTTATATTAGAATGTTTTTTTAATTAGATTTTATGTTATTGGTACATATATATCAAAGCTCCCGTGTTTACACCTCAGTCCGTGCACTCGCAGACGGGTGCACCATCGCACGGGGGTGTGTCCGTGCTATAGACAAACGCTTCATTTTCCTCATGCCAAATGTGCACAAAGTGATGCACTCACAGAGGGTCAGTTCATAAAGAATTTATTCCAACTCTGCAGCAACCAAGACGCGTTTCGGCAGTTGCCTTCGTCAGTATCATGCGCGCCGGAAACTGTCACCATTATATCCTCTTTGTGAAACACAGAAAAGAGCTCATTCAAGCTGATTAACAAGCGCCATCTTAACGTGGCAAATCGTTGCATGGTGCTGGTACATTGTTACCATTAAATACGCAATCCAATCGATATCACAATCACAATTCATTGCAAATACTTTCATAATAGAGATACTTTCATTATCAAACAGCAACGCCATATTTGCGTAATATTACATGTTCCCTGCAGAAAGTGTTAGCGTGGCAGCAATTTTGATGTTTATGAGGGTGTCAAGCCCATCCAGCGCAGAATTGCTGTAACAGTTTTTATTTCCAAAACTACAAAAATTACTAACTGTATTTGCAATGAATTGTGATTGTGGTATTGATATCTATATATATATATATATATATATATATATATATATATATATATATATATATAAATTCACTTAAAAAACCATAGGTTTCACACAAGTTATAGTTAGCTGTACATTTCACTCGTAAAAAACCAATGAAATTCCACGTTATAGTTAGATCAGGTAACTATAACTCGCGCGCCCGCAATCCACTGCTCATGACGTCACATATTACATCACTCATGACATGGTCAGTGGCATCACTCATGAGATCACTGATGACATCATCCTTTTGATAGAGTGGTGGTCGCGCAAGTTATAGTTACCTGATCTAACTATAACGTGGAATTTCATTGGTTTTTTACGAGTGAAATGTACAGCTTACTATAACTTGTGTGAAACCTATGGTTTTTTAAGTGAATTTGCAAGGTTTTTTAAATGCTAATTCCTAACTATAACGTGTGTGAAACCTATGTTTTTTTCAGTGAATTTGTACGGTTTTTTAAATGTTAAGTTATGTATTTATTTTTAATTTTGCTCGCACGGTGCGCTTCACGCACAGTGCGCGCGCTGTGGGCACTCGGTGCGCTTCGCGCTCCGAGCGCCCATGTTGCGCATTTCGTACCGTGCACGCCTCGCCATTTTTTACAAAATATCAATTGTTTTTTTCTCCCTTGGGGGTCCTTAGATTTATATATTAAATGTGATTGTTAATTCTTTTTATTTATTTTTTTTTTTTTTTACCGTACGCGTACGGTAAGCTTATCGTACGCGCACTCCGCGATTTTTTTTAAAAATTATTAAATTTATTTTTCATACTTTTTGGTCCTTCGTGAACCCCCTGACGAACGCTAGGGGGTCTGCAACTCTCTTCGTTGCCCCCTTTTCATGTTATCAACCTTTGTTTTTCAGTGCGAGAGACAGAAAATGGCGGCCGATACTTTCTGATTTCGACCGATTCAAATGTTTACAGTCATGTAACCACCAATCAGAATTGAGCTCGCGCACGGCACCGTACGCGTACGGTAAGCTTACCGTAAGCGCACGGAGCGCGCTTACAGATATATATATTGATTTAAATGCTATTTTCTCAGGACCTACTGAACAGATTTACACCAGACCTGCAAAAGGCACATCCCTGACCTGAGGACTACCTCTCTGCCCAATTTCAAGTAATTCTGTTCAGCCGTTCGGGCTGTAGCTCGGACTAAAGGTCCTATGGCAAAATGCATAGGGAAAACGCATTTTGGGACCCCCCTTTTTTCTCAGCCCCCGCTTGACGAATCCCCCCGAGACTTTCAGGGTAGGAGCGGAGCGTAGCGCCCCATTAGTTTTGAAAAATTTGCGAGGATTCGTCAACCGGCGCCAAAGTTATTCCAAATAGAATGTTGCGGATTTCCTATGGAAACACGGTCCTAACTAGAACTATCTACTGGCGACCGCCAGTAGATAATATATTATCTACTGGCGGTCGCCAGTAGATAGTTATAGTTAGGACCGTGTTTCCATAGGAAATCTCAAAATTCTATTTTGAATAACTTTGGCGCCGGTTGACGAATCCTCGCGAAATTTTCAAAACTAATGGGGCGCTCCGCTCAGCTCCTATCCTGAAAGTCTCGGGGGATTCGTCAAGCGGGGGCCGAGAAAACAGGGGGGTCCCAAAACACGTTTTCCCCATGCATTTTTCCGTAGGACCTTTAGTCGAAGGTACAGCCCGAACGGCTGAACAGAATTACTTGAAATTTGGCAAAGAGGTAGTCCTCAGTTCAGGGATGTGCCTTTTGCATATATGGAGTCAATCCGTTCAGTAGTTCCTGAGAAAATCAAAAGTAAAATCATATATATATCTGGGCGGAGCCTAACCACACATCTCATTGTGAGATCTGATTGGCTGTCAGCACTTCATCCAAGAAGTGTTGGCAGCCATCTTGGGACCAATATACATGATAGCACCTCATTAAAAAGCATTGCAGTTAATAGCAGGTTTTAAGACTTTAGTTACATTATAAATCATTTGTTGATGGTACCATACTCATTTTAGGAATTGTGGTATGTTCTAAGGTGATTTTACCATGTGAAAAAGCCTTGTGCTGGGATATCATGAATCATGTTTGAGAGAAACCTATTTTCACATGCTTTTCCCACAGAGGTTTGGAAGGTGATCTATAAGCTAAACTGAGAGCATATTTTCTGTAAATTCACATTATCTTTCTCAGTCATGTGAGAATGAAGTCTGACATTCTCAGTAAAACATGTACATCCAACAAGGGTAGAGACTGTCAGCTGATTCCTTTGTGTTCTACTGCAGGTTCCCAGAGTGTTCCAAAGAACAACTAGAGCGCTAACAGTCTTACTTATGACAAAGTTATGGCACACCTGAAGCCATCTTGATTGGAATAAAGTGGTAACATTTAAAACATTTAATTTAAAAAGGAACAAAATGAGAGCGTTCATTTTGCCATAGAATGTATGATTAGTGCTGCAGAAAGAAAAATTAGGGCACATTTTGAGTGACTTCTCAAATCCTCTTCTATTTCATTAAAGAATTCTGACATGCAGACTGAAACATGCACTTTCAATACCAGCAGCAGACTTCCCTGGTGAGCAGTAGCTTTATTACAGTCATCTAATAAGCAACTAGAGTGCTAACATTCTGAATTTATGGCAAATGTGTGACACATCTGAATGCCTTCTTCATTGAATCAAAGTAAAAAACTGACAGTATGCCTACTGAGGAGACTGCAGTAAATGAGGAAATTAGGAATCTTCATAACAAGGTCCCCAAGATGGCCACCAGAGACAAAAGAGCCCAAATGTAGCACGAATATCACCGAGATGTAGCCCAAGTATAGCCCAATGACAGAAATCCCAGAGTGTTTTAAAGAACAACTAGAGCGCTAACAGTCTTACTTATGACAAAGGTATGGCACACCTGAAGCCATCTTTATTGGAATAAAGTGGTAACATTTAAAACATTTAATTTGCAAAGGAACAAAATGAGGGGGTTCATTTTGCCATAGAAATTATGATTAGTGCTGCAGAAAGAAAACTTAGGTCACATTTTGACTTCTCAAATCCTCTTCTATTTCATTAAAAAGTTCTGACATGCAGACTGAAACATGCAATTTGAATACCAGCAGAAGACCTCCCTGGTGAGCAGTAGCTTTGCTACAGTGATCTAATGAGGAACTAGAGTGCTACCATTCAGAATTTATGGCAAATGTGTCACATTTGAATGCCTTCTTGATGAAACCAAAGTAAACACGCATTGAAAATGCAATAGGTCTCGCCCTCGTTTAAGTTAAAGCAATTCTGTTTATAATTAGGTGGCTTTTTAGCTTTGCTTTTATTAGTGTTTTTCAAAATTTCATATACATACCATGCATATGTATGCATATATGTATATGTATATGTTTGCATGAATTTATATTTATATAGATATGCAGATTATATGTTTTTATATGTATATATATATATATATATATATATATATATATATATATATATATATATATATATATATACACATACATATATATAAATGCATATGCATATATATGCATATATATATGTGCATATGTGTGCATGTAGAGAGAGGTAGAGAGGTAGAGGTGTATAGGTAGAGGTGTAGAGGTAGAGAGGTAGAGGTAGAGAGGTAGAGAGTAGTAGAGAGAGAGGTAGAGAGGTAGAGAGTAGAGAGCGAGTAATAGAGAGTAGAGAGTGAGTAGTAGAGAGTAGTAGACAAAGTATCAGAGAGTGAGTAGTAGAGAGTAGTAGAGTGAGTAGTAGAGAGTGAGTAGTAGAATGAGTAGTAGAAAGTAGTAGAGAGTAGTAGAGAGTGAGTAGTAGAGAGTAGTAGAGAGTGAGTAGTAGAGAGTGAGTAGTAGAGAGTAGTAGAGAGTGAGTAGCAGAGTGAGTAGTAGAGAGTAGTAGAGAGAGAGTAGTAGAGAGTGAGTAGTAGAGAGTAGTAGAGAGTGAGTAGTAGAGAGTGGTAGGGAGAGTAGTAGAGAGTGAGTAGTAGAGAGTAGTAGAGAGTGAGTAGTAGAGAGTGAGTAGTAGAGAGAGAGTAGTAGAGAGTAGTAGAGTAGTAGAGTGTGAGTAGTAGAGAGTGAGTAGTAGAGAGTAGTGGAGTAGTAGAGAGTGAGTAGTAGAGAGTAGTAGAGAGTGAGTATTAGAGTGAGTACTAGAGAGTAGTAGAGAGCGAGTAGCAGAGAGCAAGTAGCAGAGAGTGTGTAGTAGAGAGTGAGTAGTAGAGAGTGAGTAGTAGAGAGAGTAGTAGAGAGTGAGAAGTAGAGAGAGTAGTAGAGTAGTAGAGAGTGAGTAGTAGAGTGAGTAGTAGAGAGTAGTTGAGAGCGAGTAGTAGAGAATCAGTAGTGGAGAGTGAGCAGTAGAGAGTAGTAGAGAGTGAGTAGTAGAGAGTGAGTAGTAGAGAGTGAGTAGTAGAGAGTAGTACAGAGTGAGTAGTATAGAGTAGTAGAGTGAGTAGTAGAGAGTGAGTAGTAGAGAGAGAGTAGTAGAGAGAGAGAGTAGTAGAGAGTGAGTAGTAGAGTAGTAGAGAATGAGTGGTAGAGAGTAGGAGAGAGTAGTAGAGTGAGTAGTAGAGAATAGTAGAGAGTGAGTAGTAGAGCGAGTAGTAGAGAGTAGTAGAGTAGTAGAGAGTGAGTAGTAGAGAGTGAGTAGCAGAGAGAGTAGTAGAGAGTAGTAGAGAGTGAGTAGTAGAGAGTGAGTAGTAGAGAGTAGTAGAGAGCGAGTAGTAGAGAGTGAGTAGTGGAGAGTGAGTAGTAGAGAGGGAGTAGTAGAGAGTGAGTAGTAAAGAGTGAATAGTAGAGAGTGAGTAGTAGAGAGTGAGTAGTAGAGAGTAGTAGAGTGAGTAGTAGAGAGTGAGTAGTAGAGAGTAGTAGAGAGTAGTAGAGAGAGAGTAGTAGAGAGTGAGTAGTAGAGTAGTAGAGAGTGCTAGAGAGCAGCAGAGAGTAGTAGAGTGAGTAGTAGAGAGTAGTAGAGAGTGAGTAGTAGAGAGTGAATAGTAGAGAGTAGTAGTAGAGAGTAGTAGAGAGAGAGAGTAGTAGAGAGTGTAGTAGAGAGTGAGTAGTAGAGAGTAGTAGCAAGTGAGTAGTAGAGAGTGGTAGAGAGTGAGTAGTAGAGTAGTAGAGAGTGAGTGGTAGAGAGTAGTAGAAAGTAGTAGAGTGAGTAGTAGTGAGTGAGTAGTAGAGAGTGAATAGTAGAGAGTAGTAGAGAGTGAGTAGTAGAGAGTAGTAGAGTGTGAGTAGTAGAGAGTGAGTAGTAGAGAGTGAGTAGTGGAGAGTAGTAGCGAGTGAGTAGTAGAGAGTGAGTAGTAGAGTAGTAGAGAGTGAGTAGTTGAGAGTGAGTAGTAGAGAGTGAGTAGTAGAGAGTAGTAGAGTAGTAGAAAGTGAGTAGTGGAGAGTAGTAGAGAGTGAGTAGTAGAGAGTGAGTAGTAGAGAGAGAGTAGTAGAGAGTAGTAGAGAGTCAGTAGTAGAGTAGTAGAGATTAGTCAGTCAGTGTCAGTCAATGTCAGTCAATGTCAGTCAGTCAGTGTCAGTCAGTCAGTGTCAGTCAATGTCAGTCAATGTCAGTCAGTCAGTGTCAGTCAATCAGTGTCAGTCAGTGTCACTCAATCAGTGTCAGTCAGCCAGTGTCAGTCAATCAGTGTCAGTCAGTCAGTGTCAGTCAATCAGTGTCAGTCAGTGTCAATCAGTGTCAGTCAGTGTCAGTCAGTCAGTGTCAGTCAGTCAGTGTCAGCTAGAGCAGCTCTGCTGACCTGGTTCTCTGGCTCTAAAGCAGCTCTGCTGACCTGGTTCTCTCTCTCTAAAGCAGCTCTGCTGACCTGGTTTCTCTGGCTCTACAGCTGGTCTGCTGACCTGGTTCTCTGGCTCTAGAGCAGCTCTGCTGACCTAGTTCTTATGCTACAGAGCAGCTCTGCTGATCTAGTTCTCTGGCTCTACAACAGCTCTGCAGACCTGGCTCTGGCTCTAAAGCAGCTCCGTTGACCCAGTTCTATGGCTCTGAAGCAGTTCTGCTGACATGGTTCTCTGGCTCTATAGAAGCTCTGCTGACCTGGTTCTCTCCCTCTAAAGCAGCTCTACTGACCTGGTTTCTCTGGCTCTGCAGCAGCTCTGCTGACCTGGTTCTCTGGCTCTAGAGCAGCTCTGTTGACCTGGTTCTTAGGCTCTAGAGCAGCTTTACTGACCTGGTTCTCTGGCTCTAAAGCAGCTCTGCTAACCTGGTTCTATGGCTCTAAAGCAGCTCTGCTGATTTGGTTCTCTGGCTCTAGAGAAGCTCTGCTGACCTGGTTCTCTGGCTCTAAAGCAGCTCTGCTAACCTGGTTCTCTGGCTCTAAAGCAGCTCTGCTGGCCTGGTTCTCTGGCTCTAAAGCAGCTCTGCTGACCTGGTTCTCTCCCTCTAAAGCAGCTCTGCTGACCTGGTTTCTCTGGCTCTACAGCAGCTCTGCTGACCTGGTTCTCTGACTCTAGAGCAGCTCTGCTGGCCTAGTTCTTAGGCTCTAGAGCAGCTCTGCTGACCTGGTTGTCTGGCTCTACAGCAGCTCTGCTGACCTGGTTTTCTGCACTCACGACGCACGCACCCGACTTCGCGAAAATATATTTAAAAATAATATAAGTTTCTTATAAGTACAAATATATTATTTTGATGAATATCTTACATAATCTCTTGCCTTAATATGTATATTAAAGACACATACATATCATTTTGGAACATAATTTTTTTTTGCGGGAGTCGCGCACCCAGCGCGCCCCAGCACGTATATGATGTCACGCGGGACCCGCAAGCGCGCAAACATCTCGTACCGTAATGCGCATGTGTCGCGAATGCATGGGAGCAGGAGTCGCAGACTGGTCGCATACCAATCGCGCATATCACCTGATATTAAATGTATATGATGTAACTGAAAAACACGCAGCCGTCCCACACCATACGCGGATCCTTCATGACTTTTCTAAAATGGCGGCTAGAATGCGCGCACCCACCGTGATGTGCACACTTTGAGTGCGCGACTGCGAAAAAAATTGGATTTTTTTTTTAAAGAAAATGATATAAATATATTAAAATAAAAAATGAAAACAAGAAAATTAACCAATATTTCAGTTTTAATTAAAAAATGTTTTTTTGCAATTTTCAGAAAAATATATGAATAAAATATTTTTAAATAAACAGTTAAAAACTGTAGAAAATCAGTACAAAAAAATAGATATAACTACTATCACACTTAAAAGTTAGCATTTAAAAAACCTTTGAAATTCACTGAAAAAAAACATAGGTTTCAGAGACGTTATAGTTAGAAATTAGCATTTAAAAAACCTTAGAAATTCACAGAAAAAAACATAGGTTTCAGGGGTGTTATAGTTAGCTGCCCATTTCACTCGTACAAAACCATAGAAATTCCTCCGTTATAGTTAGTTCTGCTAACTTATAACTCACGCGCCCGCAATGCACTGCTGATGATGTCACATATTGCATCATTCATGACATGGTCAGTGACATCACTGATGACATCTCAAATGACATCACTCATGACATCATCCACTTGACAATCCGATACACCACATCATACACTAGTATAACCTTTCATCACTCACTGTAAAATACAGAGTACCATATTTGAAACCATTGACACACCAATACCAGTTACTACATACCCACTCACTGATTCCTAAGTCTACACACACAACTACCCATTCAACAACAGAATCATCTATACATGCAGTCATTAATTAATAGAACACTATCAAATGCACTTATACACATATATAGACATTGACACATCAGCAGTCATCTTAGTCGGTTATGCAGTCATCCTACTCACTCATGAAAAAAATGTATCGCACTTAAATTTACTCACTTACACAATTATCCAATGATACCTCATTTATTCAAACACATAGTAACTCATCGTTAAAATGTTAAAAAAGCACCATTACAATTATACACTCATTCATATATTTACTCTCACAATCACTGACTCTTACACAAACTTATTTATATACACCAACTCTTACATACAATGCCTTTTATTTTTTTACTTTGTTGAAGATGTACACCTAAAACATATATTCGCTCACCAACACACAAATAAATAAACTCAGTCACCCAAACAACTGTTTCCACATGCACTCTTAAACCCATATACCTAGTCAATCAACCATTCACACATCTATGCATAGAGTCACACACACCCCATCCAACCACACACAAACTCAGTGTCCCATACAAATACTCACCCAACTTATCAATAACTAATATACACACTCATGTAGTTAGTGACCAACTGAGGCAGCATGTTATACAACAACAGAGACAGTGCTGCACACATTCACATAGTTTAGTTACTAATCCATGTATTAAGTGAGACACTTAAAAAGACAGTCAGACAGCTACTAAATCCTCCATCCAGACAGTTATATATCCACTCACCCTTCAATACAGATTGGTATATATATAATACGGGGCAGATTTATAATAACTGGCGTATCCCTGCATATCAGCAGGGATGCGCCAGTTATTTTGCGCCCCAGCTCCGCCATCATGAATGCGCCGCATTTATAATGCGGCGCACCATGGGGCAAAAACGGCACAGATGCGTCACGCATCTGTGCCGTAAAAGTGGCGCATTGCTGGAGTTGCTTCGCAAGCGCGACGCAGCTCCAGCAAGGCTCTGGGGGTCCTATCTGCACAATGCTGCGTCAATCCTTACGCCTGCTTCAAGCAGGCGCAGGGTTTTGACGCAGCATGGGCTCAAAAGTGACTGAGTGAAATCTTGTAGATTTCACTCAGCCACTTTTAGGAGGCGTTCCTGCGCCGGAACGCCCCCACCTGCCCTGGAACGCCTACATGTGGCGCAGGGCTTTACAACGTGACGCATCTCCCAGATGCGTCACGTTGTAAATACCCCGCACCATGGCGCAGGACTTGCGCCGCTGCTGCGTCACAAAAGTGACGCAACGGTGGCGCAAAAGTGGCGCAAGTGCAACATGAATCTGACCCTACATATTTAAATTTCAAACTAAACCACATTCAGTGGATGATGTCATCAGTGATGTCATCAGTGATGTCATTTGAGATGTCATCAGTGATGTCATCAGTGATGTCACTGACCATGTCATGAATGATGCAATATGTGACATCATCAGCAGTGCATTGCGGGCGCGTGAGTTATAGTTAGCAGAACTAACTATAATGGAGGAATTTCTATGGTTTTGTACGAGTGAAATGGGCAGATAACTATAACACCCCTGAAACCTATGGTTTTTTCTGTGAATTTCTAAGGTTTTTTAAATGCTAATTTCTAACTATAACGTCTCTGAAACCTATGTTTTTTTTCAGTGAATTTATATATATGTAAATTTTTATGTGTGTGTGTAAGTTTTTTAATTATGTATATTTGTTATTGTTGTTAAAATGTATATTAAATCGACTTTATTTTATATAATAATTTTATTATTTAACATATTTAATATTTATATATTTTACTTGATATTGACATATATATATATATATATATGTCAATATCTCCAACGACCAGCATGCAATTGGCCCCGGTGGAGCACGAGTGAACTGCAGACTACAAGTCGAGGCGGGGCACCAGCATTCTATTGGGTGTGGCTATGAGAGCGTCACAAGACTTATTTAACGACCGCCAGGTGAGAGATCCGGCTTGGAAACCGGCACTGAAGAAAGCACTACCGCTGAAACGCGTCTACCTTATGTTTCCAGATTGAATGCATGACCCGTGCAGTTATGTGGAATAAATCCTGTTGAAAACCTCAGCATATGTCGGGCTCATTTGTATTTCCGAGTGAGCATTGGACTTTATATATATATATATATATATATATATATATATATATAGATAGATATACAGGTACCACTCTCTGTTCATGCACGCACGCACAAATGGAGACACGGACAACTTTGATTAGCTTTTTGGTAAAGTAGAATTTATTTCAAGCTCTCAGTGCAGTCCTGTTATGACGCGTTTCGGCCAATACTGTGGCCTTGATCACATGATCACGCTACGCTGCTACCGGAAATATAAGGTGGCTCACCGATCATATGGCACATTACATCACAGCAACACAAATGGAAAACATACTGAATGGCAACACGGACATCAATCAATCAATCAATCAATTATGGAATTTGTATAGCGCACTACTCACCCGTAGGGTCTGAAGGCGCTGGGGGGGGTGAGGGGGGAACGTTACTGCTCGAACAGCCAGGTCTTGAGTTGCTTCCTGAAGGCAAGGTGGTCCTGGGTTGTCCGGAGGTGGATGGGGAGGGAGTTCCATGTCTTGGCAGCCAGGTAGGAGAAGGATCTTCCTCCGGCGGTGGTTCTGCCAATGCGTGGAACGGCGGCGAGGGCGAGGCTGGCGGAGCGGAGTTGGCGGGTGGGCATGTGGAAGGTCAGGCGGGTGTTGATGAGCTTGGGGCCCAGGTCGTGGAGGGCCTTGTGTGCGTGGGTGAGGAGTCCGAACGTGATCCTCTTGCTGACAGTGAGCCAGTGCAGGTCTCTCAGGTGTCCGGAGATGTGGCTGTACAGGGAGATGTCCAGGATGAGTTGTGCTGAGGCGTTCTGGATTCGTTGGAGTTTCCTCTGGAGTTTGGCAGTGGTGCCGGCGTAGAGGGTGTTTCCGTAGTCCAGCCGGCTGGTGACGAATGCCTGGGTGACCGTCTTCCTAGTCTCGGTGGGGATCCACCGGAAGATCTTTCGAAGCATGCGCAAGGTGTTGAAGCATGAAGATGAGACGGCGTTGACTTGTCTAGTCATCGACAGGGAGGAGTCCAGGATGAAGCCCAGGTTGCGTGCATGGTCCGTTGGCTTGGGGGTGGTGCCCAGGGCAGGGGGCCACCAGGAGTCGTCCCAGGCTGAGGGTGATGATCCCAGGATGAGGACCTCCGACTTGTCAGAGTTTAGTTTCAGGCGGCTGTTCTTCATCCATTCGGCGACGTCTTTCATCCCTTCGTGTAGGCTGGCTCTGGCGGTGGCCGGGTCGTTGGTGAGGGAGAGGATCAGCTGGGTGTCGTCAGCGTAGGTGATGATCTTGAGGTTGTGTTGGCGTGCGATGGTTGCGAGGGGGTGCATGTAAACGTTGAAGAGGGTGGGGCTGAGCGATGATCCCTGTGGAACGCCGCAGATGACCTCGGTGGCCCCTGACTGGAACGGGGGGAGGCGGACTCTTTGGGCTCTTCCGGCGAGGAATGAGATGATCCACTTCAGGGCCTTCTCCTGGATTCCAGTGTTGTTCAGGCGTTGCACTAGGGTGCGGTGGCAGACAGTGTCGAATGCTGCGGAGAGGTCCAAGAAGATGAGGGCCGCTGTTGCCCCGTTGTCCAGTAGGGCTCTGATGTCGTCTGTGGCCGCGATGAGGGCGGTCTCCGTGCTGTGGTTGGCTCGGAAGCTGGACTGCGAGTGGTCGAGGGATCCGGTCGTCTCGAGGAAGTCGGCTAGTTGTTTGTTGACGGTCTTCTCGATGACTTTGGCAGGGAAAGGGAGGAGCGAGATGGGGCGGAAGTTCTTGAGGTCGGTGGGGTCTGCTGAAGGTTTCTTCAGCAGGGCGCTGATCTCGGCGTGTTTCCAGCACTCCGGGTAGGTGGTGGTGTCGAAGGAGGCATTGATGATGTCGCGAAGGTGGGGTGCGATGATGCCGTTGGCCTTGTTGAAAATGTGGTGTGGGCAGGGGTCCGTGGAGGATCCGGAGTGGATAGTGTTCATCGTCCGGGTAGTGTCTTCGGTGCTGACCGGGGTCCAGGTGCGGAGGGTGGAGGTGGGGGGCGTTGGTTCAGTGGTGGGGTTCGTGGTTGGAGGACCGAAGCTGCTGTGTATGTCGGTGATCTTGTCGTGGAAGAAGGTGGCGAGTGAGTTGCAGAGGTCTTGCGAGGGAGTGATGTCGTTGTTTCCGGCGTCGGGGTTGGAGAGCTCTTTGACGATGTTGAAGAGTTCCTTGCTGTTGTGGGTGTTGTTGTCCAGACGTTCCTTGAAGGCTGTCTTCTTCATGGCGCGGATCAGTTGGTGGTGTTTGCGGGTGGCGCGCTTGAGGGCAATCATGTTGTCTGTGGTCTGGTTGGTGCGCCAGGTAGCCTCCAGGGAGCGTCAGTTCTTCTTGGAGGTGATGAGTTCATCGGTGAACCAAGATGCTTTCTTGCTGCCGTGTCTGCTGGGAGGGTTCTTCAGTGGTGCGAGGACGTCAGCGCAATTGGTGATCCACTGTGTGAGGTAGTTGGCGGCTTCGTTGGGGTCCGTTGAGCTGGCGGGGGGGTTCTGGCTGAGGGAGGCGGTGAGCTGCTTGTCGGTGATCTTGTTCCAGCTCCTGCGAGGGGCCTGTTGTGTGCGGTGGTGGGTCGTAGTCCTTCTGAAGCTGAAGTTGACGCAGCTGTGGTCGGTCCACTGGAGTTTGGTGGAGTGGCTGAAGGCGACGTACTTGCTGGATGAGAAGATTGGGTCGAGCGTGTGGCCGGCGTAGTGGGTAGGGGTGGTAACCAGTTGCTTGAGTCCGAGGTTGGCAAGGTTGTCCAGCAGGGTGGCGGTGTTGTGGTCCTTGCTGTTCTCCAGGTGGAAGTTGAGGTCCCCCAGGAGGATGTAGTCGGTGGAGTTGATGGCGTGCGGGCTGACAAAGTCTGTGATGTCTTCGCTGAATCGTGTGCATGGTCCCGGTGGTCTGTAGATGAGGGTGCCTCTGAGTGTCGTCTTGGGGTCGATGTGTATCTGGAAGTGAAGGTGTTCGGTGGAGGTGAAGGGGTCATCCGAGTTGGTCGTGATGCGGATGGTGTTCTTGCGGATGATGGCGATGCCACCTCCCGACTGGTTGATGCGGTCCCTCCTGGTGATCTTGTAGCCGTCTGGGATGGCGATGGCGACGTCGGGTGCTGAGAAGGCGTTCATCCAGGTTTCCGTCAGGAAGGCGATGTCTGGTGCTGTCGAGTCGAGGAGGTTCCAGAGTTCGACGGCATGCCTGTGGACGGAGCGGGTGTTGAGCAGGATGCACATCAGATGGTTGTTGCTGGGGCTCGGTTCGGCTGGTGTGGTGCGGGTTCGGAGGCAGGTGAAGCGGCAGGTTTGGCAGGTGAAGGGTCCGTGGGTGCGTTTCGGGGTGGCTCGGTAGCAGGCGGTGTTTCTGCCGGCGTTGAGTGCGTGGAGGGTTGTGGTGTCGTAGGTGAGTCGGGTGCACTGGCGTCGGCGAGGGCCAGGGGGTCTGGCGTTGGGCACGGTCCAGGCGCGGACGGGCGCAGACGGGCTTGCCTTATGCGCGCCTTCGGCGCGGCAGCGGCGCGCCCGCTGCGCGGCCTCCATATAAGGGGGAGAGGGAGGGAGGAGTAGCTGGGAGGTGGGAGCGGGGAGGCCAATGGGAGAGGAGGGGGCGGGGCCGCAGTGGTCAGCGGCGGGAAAAAACGGGAAGAACAGCGGGAGAAACCTGCGAGGGACACGGGGGAGGGGGGATACAGAAGAGAAGGGGAGAGAGGGGGCACAAGGGGAACAAGGCTGGGAGCTGGGAGCAAGAAAAGGGGCTACAGAAGAGAAGCGTTAGGGGTACAGCAGAGAGGCAGGAACCACAGAGGAGCAGACAGCCAGCGGGGGTGACCGGGCAGCAGCAGGCAGCTGACACGGGTGCAGGAGCAGCAGGGTCACAGACACACAGGGGGCTGCGTGGCGGTGAGGGGAGCGACCTGCCTGGTGACATGAGGTAAACAAACTGTCAGTACCTTCAACTATACATTAATATCAAGTCATATAAATACAATGCCATTATTAAAGCATATAGATGTGGAAATACAGCATATATTAACCAAGCATATTTAAAAAGTCATCAGTTAAATAGCTGATTAGAATCATGCTAAAATCCGATAGAAATATGCTAAAATCACATTACAGTAAGAATTTATGAATATAAATATCTCCAATAATAAATATTCAGTGCAAATACTGCCAGTGCAGTTTATTTCTATTAGACTTCGAATGCAAGCCACCAATGGCCGAAAGTACAGTATTGCTGTGTGCCTGGTTGCTTAATGTTGCGATGCTATATGTGCAAAAAAACTGCTAAAGTGCCTATTCCTATATGTGTGTATGGGACAATATAAATATATACAATAAGTAAATGAAGGATAAGACACGAATACAAATCATTGCATAACCTATCCACAGGGTTAATAACAAGAGAGCCCCCTTGTGGACTGCTTAAAACCTAGGAGGTATTGTCGCCTTATGTTCTAGTATTCTAGTGTTCATCTCATGTAAGGGGTCTAGACTGTTATGTAATGCGTACATGTTACAGGTAGTTGTGGAGATCCTCTCCTATATTCAGACCTAGCGGGCCTTTGTGTCGAGTTCCACAGTATACCTCGATTCTAGTTGTCTTAGTTTTTTCTCGCGATTGCCCCCTCTTTTATTGACTGGAACAGCGTTGATGACATAATATTGAAGACAATTGAGATTGTTGTCATGTTCCAGTTTGAAGTGCCTAGCAACTGGATAGGCTGGGTCTGGATTCACTATAGCAAGAAGGTGCTGTAGCATTCTTACATATGCCTATAGCTTCATGCTGCCTACATAACGTAGACGCATTTACATTGTAGCGCGTAAACAGCATATTTAGTTCTGCATGTAAAGTGTCCTTTAGTTCAATTCTTGTATTGGAAAATGCTGTGCAGTACGATGTAGTATTAATTCCAAATTGCAAGCTCGGCATGAGCTACATTTGTAAAATCCCTTTTTGGGTGGCAACCAGCTAGTTTTAGTATCTATTTCAGGGCTGGTTTTCACTAGGTCACTATGCATTGAGTGTGCCTTACGAAATGTTAATGTAAGTTTAGCTGGCATAATTTGCTTGAGAATAGCATCTGTTAGGACAATTGGCCATTGTCGATTAACAATGGTTTTAATGTTGTTCGTCTGCCTACTGAAGGTAGTGATTATTCTACGTTGTTGTTTGTCTGTGATATCAGAAATGACAGGGTTTGAAATATTGGTTTCTAATGGTCCTTCTCTTTTTGGATTAAGTAATGCCTGTCTTTCTTTATTGTTCGCTTTTTTAATGGCCACTTCCAGTTTACTAGGGCTGTATCCTCTTTCAATGAACCTATTTTTGGCTTCTTTCTGTTGATTCTCAAGATCATCTAAGGAACTACATGCCCATAAGGAATGCTTTTATTGGTGTGCTGTGGATAGACACTATTGGCATGTAACAACGTATTTCCTGCAGTAGGTTTTCTGTAAAGGCTAGTCTCAATTTTATCATCATCAATAAAAACTTTAATATCTAAGAAGTTGGTAGTTTTCTTGTCAATGTGCGCTGTGAATTGTAAATTCATAATATTTATGTTGATGTTTCTGACAAAATCTTCTGCTTGGGCCTGTTTGCCATGCCAGTTGACAAAGACGTCATCTATGTTACACCACCATTTAACAATATGTTGTAACCAGTCATTACTATGTTGGATTTGTAGGACATGCTCCTCCCACCAGCCAACATAAAGGCAAGCATAGCGGGGGGAGAAGCATGCCCCCATAGCTGCACCTCGCAATTGTTGAAAAACCATGCTGTCAAATGTAAATACATTGTTATTTAAACACCAGCTAAACATTTTGTGCAACATTTGGTTGTGACAATGAATTTCAATAGGTCTTTTTCCTAGATGAAAATCAACTGCTTTTAACCCATCTTCATGTCGAATGCTGGTATACAGGGCAGTAATGTCCAACGTCAAAAATAAATAGTCACTGGACCAAGATTGTTCACTCAGTTTATAGAGAAAATCAGTTGTATCACGTATATAGGTGGGGAGACTTGTTTCATGTTCTTGAAGATAATAATCAACATACCTTGATGTGTACTTAAATAAACTTTTCTTAGCAGAGATAATAGGTCTGTCTGGTACTGGGTTGACATTTTTATGTACTTCGGGGATGAAGTACATCGTGGGCATAGTTGGAAACTCATTGTACAGGAACGCATATTCATCTTTGGTTATTAGCCCATTATGTTTCCATAATGTAAGGTCATCCTTATAGTTTTTACTGATCTTTTTGACTTCTGAAGGGCTGATTTTTCTGTAGCACTCTGCATTGCTCAGATGTCGATCGACTTCTGCTTTGTACTCGGTTTTACTCCACAGGACAATGTTCCCCCCTTATCAGATTTGTTGATAACAACAGTGGAATTATTTTTTCGCTTAGCCATAAATTGAAAATATTGCTTAGTCTGATAATTGGGGGTATGCCGATGTCTTATGCATTTGCAGTTGAGTTTTTTGAGTTCTTCGATAAGCCTATCGTGAAAGATGTCAACTGCATCCCGAGGCATGGTAGGCACAAAATTAGATGGAGACCTAAATGGGCTCTGCCCTGGTGATGAGATACTGATTCCCTCATAAAGAGCCACATTTTGGGTAGTGATACACTCCAGATTACTAGCCTTATGCTCTTCTCTTAATGTGTGGAGAGTTCTCATTAGTGGTATATCTCTAGCGGACAACTCAGTGCTTCCATATATCTATATATATATCTATATTATCTACTGGCGGTCGCCAGTAGATAGTTATAGTTAGGACCGTGTTTCCATAGGAAATCCCCAACATTCTATTTGAAATAACTTTGGCGCCGGTTGACGTATCCTCGCGAAATTTTCAAAATAGGTGGGGCGCTCCGCTCCGCTCCTACCCTGAAAGTCTCGGGCGGATTCGTCAAGCGGGGGCTGAGAAAAAAGGGGGGTCCCAAAACACATTTTTCCCCATGCAATTTTCCATAGGGACCTTTAGTCCAAGGTACAGCCCGAACGGCTGAACAGAATTACTTGAAATTTGGCAGAGAGGTAGTCCTCAGGTCAGGGAAGTGCCTTTTGCAGGTCTGGTGTCAATCTGTTCAGTAGTTCCTGAGAAAATCAAAAGTAAAATCATATATATATGTGGGCGGAGCCTAACCACACATCTCATCCTGAGATCTGATTGGGTGTCAGCACTTCATCCAAGAAGTGTTGGCAGCCATCTTGGGACCAATATACATGATAGCACCTCATTTAAAAGCATTGCAGTTAATAGAAGGTTTTAAGACTTTAGTTACATTATAAATCATTTGTTGATGGTACCATACTCATTTTAGGAATTGTGGTATGTTCTAAGGTGATTTCACCATGTGAAAAAACCTTCTGCTGGGATATCCTGATTGAGAGAAAATATTTTCTCATCCTTTTCCCACAGAGGTTTGGAAGGTGATCTATAAGCTAAACTGAGAGCTTATTTTCTGTAAATTCACATTATCTTTCTCTGTCATGTGAGAATGAAGTCTGACATTCTCAGTAAAACATGTACATCCAACAAGGGCAGAGACTGTCAGTTGATTCCTTTGTGTTCTACTGCAGCTTCCCAGAGTGTTCCAAAGAACAACTAGAGCGCTAACAGTCCTACTTATGATAAACGTATGGCACACCTGAAGCCATCTTGCTTGGATTAAAGTGGTAACTCTTAAAACATTTAATTTAAAAAGGTACAAAATGAGGGGGTTCATTTTTCCATAAAAAGTATGATTAGTGCTGCAGAAAGAAAAATTAGGGCACATTTTGAGTGACTTCTCAAATCCTCTTCTATTTCATTAAAAAAATCTGACATGCAGACTGAAACATGCACTTTCAACACCAGCAGCAGTTTTCCCTGGTGAGCAGTAGCTTTACTACAGTGATTTAATGAGCAAAAAGAGTGCTAACATTCTGAATTTATGGCAAATGTGTGACACATCTGAATGCCTTCTTGGTGGAATCAAAGTAAAAAAATGAAAGTATTTCCTACTGAGGAGACTGCAGTAAATGAGGAAATTAGGAAACTTCATAACAAATAAGTCTCCCAAGATGGCCACCAGACACAAAAGAGCCCAAATGTAGCCCAAATATCACCCAGATGTAGCCCAAGTATAGCCCAATGACAGAATGTCCCAGAGTGTTCTTAAAAACAACTACAGCGCTTACTGTCTTTATTATGACAAAAGTATGGCACACCTGAAGCCATCTTGATTGGAATAAACTGGTAACACTTAAAACATTTAATTTAAAAAGGAACACAATGAGGGGGTTCATTTTGCCATAGAAATTATGATTAATGCTGAAGAAAGAAAATGAGGGCACATTTTGAGTGACTTCTCAAATCCTCTTCTATTTAATTAAATAATTCTGACATGCAGACTGAAGCATGCACTTTTAATACCAGGAGCAGACTTCCATGGTGAACAGTAGTTTTACTACAGTGATCTAATGAGCAACTAGAGTGCTAACTTTCAGAATTTATGGCAAATGTGTGACATATCTGAATACCTTCATGAAGGAATCAAAGTAAAAAACTGAAAGCATTTCCTACTGAGGAGACTGCAGTACATGAGGAAATTAGGAAACTTCAGAACAAATAAATCTCCCAAGATGGCCACCGTAGACAAAAGAGCCCAAATGTAGCCCAAAATCACCTAGATGTAGCCCAAATATAGCCCAATGACAGAAGTGTGCAAAACACTTATTATTTTGTGTTTTTGCAGTGTTATATAGTGCAGACTTGTCAGGTATTGGAGTGCTTTACATGAGCATTGGTTACATCACACAAGAACAAATTCATTTTGGTTGTAGGCATGGGGAGACTAAGGTGCCAATTACGATCCGGTAAAAAAAATTCCCGTACGACTCGTATCCGGTCTTTTTACCGTACGAATCGTACAAGTGCCGTACAAACTGGCAATCACGATTCGCATGGTAAAAAGCCAATACGAGTCGCATTGGGAATAATTCCCCACACGTCCTCGGGTCGGAAAAAGTGTCCGACACGTCCTCGGATGATTTACCGTACAAACGTGAAAAGCGAAGTCCGACCGGGGAATCACGATCCGTCCCGGGCGTCCGAATGTACAACCGTATGGTTAAAAGACCGTCCGCACCGAACTCCCATAACAACCATGGAGACGTCCAAACAGGTGCCCGGTACGTGCCGTACCCCCCCAGCCCCCGCATGTACGCGCCGTACCCCCCCCAGCCCCCGCATGTACGCGCCGTACCCCCCCCAGCCCCCGCATGTACGTGCCGTACCCCCCCAGCCCCCGCATGTACGTGCCGTACCCCCCCCAGCCCCCGCATGTACACGTCGAACCCCCCCGTGTATGTGCACCCGAGTACGTGTCGAACCCCCCTGTGTATGTACACCCGAGTACGTGTCGAACCCCCCCGTGCATGTACACCCGAGTACGCGTCGAACCCCCCGTGTATGTACACCCGAGTACGCGTCGAACCCCCCGTGTATGTACACCCGAGTACGTGTCGAACCCCCCCGTGTATGTCCACCCGAGTACGCGTCGAACCCCCCGTGTATGTACACCCGAGTACGTTCGAGTCGTACCCCCACCCGTGTATGTACGGTGCGTACCCCCAGCGCGTAGGGGGGTTCGACGCGTACTCGGGTGTACATACACGGGGGGTTCGACGTGTACTCGGGTGTACATACACGGGGGGGTTCGACACGTACAGTTCGACGCGTACTCGGGTGTACATACACGGGGGGTTCGACGCGTACTCGGGTGTACATACACGGGGGGGTTCGACACGTACAGTTCGACGCGTACTCGGGTGTACATACACGGGGGGGTTCGACACGTACTCGGGTGTACATACACGGGGGGTTCGACACGTACATGCGGGGGCTGGGGGGGGTACGGCGCGTACAAGCAGGGGCTGGGGGGGGTACGGCGCGTACATGCGGGGGCTGGTTGGGGGGTACGGCGCTTACCGGGCCACCTACTCTGGTCGTTTCGCGCCGTACTTCGCTTTTCCGGCACTTTTTGGGTGCCGTAAAAACATTGCCGTCCGGACTGCTGTCGGTTCGAATCGTACTTCCTGGGTCGTGAAACTCTGCAAACGCGCCCCCTGGCGAGTTGTAAGTTGGGGAATTAATTCCTCTTCAATACTGAGGATCCCTGAGGGCCAACTAGCCCAACAGGCATCTCCAGTATGCGCCAGGGAGCTGCGCTGCAGACAGGTGTTCTGAGGCCAAGCCCCTTTTTACACCTCTCTGCAACGCAGCTCTGTGGCGCTTACTGGAGGTACCTAGTGGTCTAGTTTGACCCTAGGGACCCTTAGGATTCAAGGGGACTTAATCTCTCAACTTAGAACAGCCACAGGGCGCGTTTACACAGTGGTGAAGGGAGGGGACGGGGCCTGAGGTGACGTGTGCAAACACGCACTATGGCACGTTTTAAATTGGGGATATAATTTCTCTTCAATACTGAGGGCCCCTGGGGGCTAACTAGCACACCAAGTGCTTCCAGTATGCGCCACTGAGCTGCATTGCAGAGAGGTGGTCCAGGCCGTGCCACTTTTTACACCTCTCTGCAATGCAGCTCTGTGGCACTTACTGGAGGTACCTAGTGGGCTAGTTGGACCCTAGGGATTCAAATGAACTTAATCTCCCAACTAAAAACGGACACAGGGCGTGTTTACACAGTGGTGAAGGGAGGGGACGGGGCCTGAGTTAACGTGTGCAAAAACGACCTGTGGCCTGTTTTAAGAGGTAGTTTTAATCCCCCTGCCCTATTATATACTAGGGGCTTACAGAGGAGGTCATGCTAATCACAGGGGGACCCCAACGCATAATGTTCCCTAGTGTATGTAGGTGTTTTCACTTTATTCTAAGTGTCTTTTAACATAGCACCGGCTCTAGGACTGGTTAGTCAGACTCAGTTACCACCAGTATCCGTCTGAAAAAGGTGAGGGTACAGGATGATTTTGCCACAAGGATTCTTTCTGCTCTTCTTTTTGTTCTTTCTGCACGTTATCCTTCTTCCTGCACTTTTCTTCGTCTTTGAGGACTTCTGTTGCTTCTTTCTGCAATTCTGTTTTTTTCTTTCTGTGCATTTTTTCTTCTTTCTTCACATGTCCTATCTCTGTAGGCATAGTTAGAAATTAGCATTTAAAAAACCTTTGAAATTCACAGAAAAAACCATAGGTTTCAGGCACGTTATAGTTAGGAATTAGCATTTAAAAAACCTCAGAAATTCACTGAAAAAACCATAGGTTTCAGGGGTGTTATAGTTAGCTGGACTTTTCACTTGTACAAAACCATTGAAATTCCCCCGTTATAGTTAGTTCAGCTAACTATAACTCGCGCGCCCGCAATGCACTGCTGATGACGTCACATATTACATCACTCATGACATGGTCAGTGACATCACTCATACCATCACTGATGACATCTCAAATGACATCACTGATGACATCACTGATGACATCATCCTTGTGATAGAGTGGCAGACCTCCTCTCACCCTAATATAACCTTTGATACACACATTCAAAAATAGAGACTAAAATTTTCAAAACAATGGACATACCAATACCAGTTACAACAACCTCTTCAGTAATTCTAAGATCCACATAAACATCCACTCATTCACCAACAGTCCTATACAGTCACTCATACATGTACTCACTCATCATATGTACTCATACACCTATACATCCTGTTACACAATGCCACTCATCCATAGAGTTACTCACACACATAGTCACTCATGCTAATAATGAATCAAACATACATTTACTTGCATATACAGTTATACACACACCACCACACTTACTTCTAGGGAAACTTACACATACTTAGTCTTTTAAACAATCACTTATAGAAACACATACTTATTCATACAGGAACTCTTTCAATCTCTCACTCTCACATATACTCACTTATATACACCAATAGTCACATATACTAGTTTAAAACATATGTAGTTACTCATAAAGACACTATTGAGACAGTCATTCACTCACTAACACACCCATACACACACTCATCCACCCATACAGTCCTGCACACATGCTGTCTTCAACACATACAAACAGTGAGTCACTCATTCATGCACCTATGCACTACGTAATACCCCCACCGAACCATGCAGACACTCAGACTGATACTCAAAAAACCAACTAATAACCTATATAGACACCCATGTAGCTACTCACCAACCCATGCAGCCACTTATACACAAAGTGAGAGACTGATACAGATATTTACATATTTAAACATTACTCACTAAGCCATGTATTCACTATGATACACTTAATCAGTCAGTTACACAATCAATTTTTCAAAAACAAATCATCCATTTAGACACTTATATACCCATTTATTCTTCCATCGACCTTGAGATATACATATATAAAACATATTTCATTTTCAGAAAAACACACATTCACTGGATGATGTCATCAGTGATGTCATTTGAGATGTCATCAGTGATGTCATGAGTGATGTCACTGACCATGTCATGAGTGATGCAATATGTGACGTCATCAGCAGTGCATTGCGGGCGCGCGAGTTATAGTTAGCTGAACTAACTATAACGGGGGAATTTCAATGGTTTTGTACAAGTGAAAAGTCCAGCTAACTATAACACCCCTGAAACCTATGGTTTTTTCAGTGAATTTCTGAGGTTTTTTAAATGCTAATTCCTAACTATAACGTGCCTGAAACCTATGGTTTTTTCTGTGAATATATATATATATTACCTACTGGCGGTCGCCAGTAGGTAGATATAGTTAGGACCCTGTTTCCATAGGAAATCCGCAACATTCTATTTGGAATAACTTTGGCGCCGGTCGACGAATCCTCGCGAAATTTTCAAAATAGGTGGGGCGCTACGCTCCGCTCCTACCCTGAAAGTCTCGGGGGGATTCGTCAAGCAGGGGCCGAGAAAAAAGGGGGGTCCCAAAACGCGTTTTCCCCATGCATTTTTCCATAGGACCTTTAGACACAGCTACAGCCCGAACGGCTGAACAGAATTACTTGAAATTTGGCAGAGAGGTAGCCATAAGGTCAAGGAAGTGCCTTTTGCAGGTCTGGTGTAAATCTGTTCAGTATTTCCTGAGAAAATAGCATTTAAAAGCATATATATATGTGGGCGGAGCCTAACCACACATCTCATCCTGAGATCTGATTGGCTGTCAGCACTTCATCCAAGAAGTGTTGGCAGCCATCTTGGGACCAATATACATGATAGCACCTCATTAAAAAGCATTGCAGTTAATAGAAGGTTTTAAGACTTTAGTTACATTATAAATCATTTGTTGATGGTACCATACTCATTTTAGGAATTGTGGTATGTTCTAAGGTGATTTCACCATGTGAAAAAGCCTTCTGCTGGGATATCATGATTGAGAGAAAAATATTTTCTCATGCTTTTACCACAGAGGTTTGGAAGGTGATCTATAGGCTAAACTGAGAGCTTATTTTCTGTAAATTCACATTATCTTTCTCAGTCATGTGAGAATGAAGTCTGACATTCTCAGTAAAACATGTACATCCAACAAGGGCAGAGACTGTCAGTTGATTCCTTTGTGTTCTACTGCAGCTTCCCAGAGTGTTCCAAAGAACTACTAGAGCGCTAAAAGTCCTACTTATGATAAACGTATGGCACACCTTAAGCCATCTTGCTTGGATTAAAGTGGTAACTCTTAAAACATTTAATTTAAAAAGGAACAAAATGAGGGGGTTCATTTTTCCATAAAAAGTATGATTAGTGCTGCAGAAAGAAAAATTAGGGCACATTTTGAGTGACTTCTCAAATCCTCTTCTATTTCATTAAAAAATTCTGACATGCAGACTGAAACATGCACTTTCAATACCAGCAGCAGTTTTCCCTGGTGAGCAGTAGCTTTACTACAGTGATCTAATGAGCAAAAAGAGTGCTAACATTCAGAATTTATGGCAAATGTGTGACACATCTGAATGCCTTCTTGATGGAATCAAAGTAAAAAACTGAAAGCATTTCCTACTGAGGAGACTGCAGTAAATGAGGAAATTAGGAAACTTCATAACAAATAAGTCTCCCAAGATGGCCACCAGAGACAAAAGAGCCCAAAAGTAGCCCAAATATCACCCAGATGTAGCCCAAGTATAGCCCAATGACAGAATGTCCCAGAATGTTCTTAAAAACAACTAGAGCGCTTACTGTCTTCATTATGACAAAAGTAAGGCACACCTGAAGCCATCTTGATTGGAATAAACTGGTAACACTTAAAACATTTAATTTAAAAAGGAACACAATGAGGAGGTTCATTTTGCCATAGAAATTATGATTAATGCTGAAGAAAGAAAATGAGGGCACATTTTGAGTGACTTCTCAAATCCTCTTCTATTTCATTAAAAAATTCTGACATGCAGACTGAAACATGCACTTTTAATACCAGGAGCAGACTTCCATGGTGCAGTAGTTTTACTACAGTGATCTAATGAGCAACTAGAATGCTAACATTCAGAATTTATGGCAAATGTGTGACATATCTGAATACCTTCATGATGGAATCAAAGTAAAAAACTGAAAGCATTTCCTACTGAGGAGACTGCAGTACATGAGGAAATTAGGAAACTTCATAACAAATAAATCTCCCAAGATGGCCACCGGAGACAAAAGAGCCCAAATGTAGCCCAAAATCACCCAGATGTAGCCCAAATATAGCCCAATGACAGAAGTGTGCAAAACACTTATTATTTTGTGTTTTTGCAGTGTTATATAGTGCAGACTTGTCAGGTATTGGAGTGCTTTACATGAGCATTGGTTACATCACACAAGAACAAATTCATTTTGGTTGTAGACATGGGGAGACTAAGTGATTTGACCAGAATCACAGAATGTCGAGCTGAAGCAGAAACTTCAACCTGGTTCCCCAGTTGCAAAGTCTGCAGTTCTGGAAGTAACACCACATCCTCTCCCCTAAGTGCAACATTTAATCAAGTGGTCAACTGGATAAAAAAACATAAAGATAACAAATAATTTAAAAGTGCTTTGTCGCTATTTGAAAACTCAGAAAATATGTCCTTATTTTAGTCTTTTAGAGCACTAACCATAATTTTGATGCCAATAAGACCCTCTCATATATGTAATTTCTAAAGGAAATGCTCTAGGTATTACAGTTTTGATTACATCAAGATGATGTCAGGCGTTCCACACTTTTGTAATAAATATAGAATGTTAGCAATCTAGTTGTTCATTAGGATACTGTTGAGAGGCAGAGGCCAGGGGCACGGACTCTGAAAATTGAAGGCAGGTAGGAGGGTGCAAAGGCAACAATTTAACCACACTGAGCAGGCAGGAAGGGCCGTGGAAGCACAACAGACTATGGAGGGCAGTGGAAAGGGGGGCAGGGGCAACAAACCAACAATACAGGACTTGCAAGAGAGGCTGTTGGAGGGAATATCTATTACGGGTCAAGGAAGCTAGGGGCGGTCCCCAGATCCCCGGGAGCCACCACAGAACTGAGCAGGAAAGTGAGTCAGGGACAAAAGGGGCACCTTAATTTGAGCCGGGGTGCCTAGGAACGCTTGCTCCAAAAATGAAGAAAACAGACATATGAGACATGGAATTGGAGGCAGAATACAATGGCAGTTTAATGAGAAGATGCAACTTCAAAGAAACCGCAGAATAGAGACATAAAGTACAAAATACAGAATCCAGATAATCATACAGCTGTCATAATATTCTCTGTATCTCAATTAATGTACTGACAGAGAGAGAGAGAAAACACATCTATAAATGCATCATGAGAAACAAGTTACACCAAGGAAAATGTTACCTAGGAACACTCACGTTTACTCTTAGAGCAAGCATTCCTGCAATTACAATACAAAATCTTTTAAATGCAAAAGTAAAGAGAACAATGGTTAAACATAACATGACATTTCATATAGGTAAAATAGAATAAGATACTTCAAGCAAAGCAGAGCAAGACATTTTAAGCAAAGGAAGACAAGAGCTCCCAGCTCTTGGGGAAAACCTGCACTGCCTGTTAACCTACATACAGACGGCGAGGTAGTCCGTCGATATCTGTGGGTGCTCCCTTTTTATATCATTTTGTGGGCTCCTTTGCACGCTACATCTACCTACGTATGCTACCCAAAAGCTTCGTCTGCAGATTTTACCAGACATTTCGTCATTTACCCACTTAATGCTGACAATGGACTGGGTGAAAAGGTCAGTCTCTCAGGCCAATCGCTTATCGTAAGTTCCATAGAGCAAGCAGAAAATAATGGGTATTGTACGGGAATTCAATATATTCATGTATAAAATCTCCTCAGTTCTCCTAACTTGACGCTCTGCGGTTGCCACTTCCTTAAAAGCGGGAAACCTGCCCAGGAAGCAAGTACCAGTCCAGGATGCAGCCTACTGTATGTCGACAGCTTCAGGGGGATGTTGAACTTTGATACCGAGCACGGAGCACTCGGGTAGGGTGGGGGCTACTAGTTTGGATCAGAAGGCCTCGCAGACCTGCCTTCAGACTGCTATACACTAAAATTGCAGAGCTATGGTCAATTTAACAAAGAGGCCTACATATTGAACAGAAGGGCCTACACAGGGGTTTTATGCTGGCTGAGTGGTAAGGATGTCTCAGGATAATTATATAGCAACACAGGACCCGCTGGTCAATTTAATACGGCCTACAAATGCAGCTGGCAGGGCAAGGACAAGGGTCTCATACTTCAGGTGTGGACAGAACGGGCCAGGGGCCCCCTGTGATACAAAATCTACCCTCCTTCAAGGCTGTGGCAATGTAATAGACCATTGTGGGCAGAAGGAAGAGGCAATGGTAGTACAACCATACATGCCAACAGACCCGATTCAGCCAGGAAACGTCCAATGTTTTTAAGCTCAAATGGGCTTTATTTGATCTGTCTCCTGTCTACAATATCCTCTTTTTCAATGTAACTCAAAGGGGAAAATCAATACCCCAGTTTTTTTTCAAAATCTCCCTCTTACCAAGTTCAAAATGTTCGCAAGTATGGTACATTGGATCATGGAAGGAAATGGGATAGGGACATGGACTTGGATAACAGAGGACAGGAGGGACATGGAGAGGTGCACCAAACTGACCCTGCAGGGCAGGCATCAGGGTTTGCAGCAGCACAATACACCACACAGGGCATGCAGGACGGGAGTGCAGCACAACAATCCATAGAAAGCAAGAGGGAGGGGACAGGACCATGCACATGGACAACAGAGAACAGAGGGGCAAGAGGCAATGGTAGCTAGCTGACCATAATGGACAGACAGGAGAGAAAGCTGCAGTATAACAGACCATAAAGGGCAGGAGGGACGGATCAGGGGCATTACAATGGAACAGACAAGCCAGGAGGGAGGGAGTAGGGCTGGGGGCAAGGGGGCAGGGCAGGAGCAGCAAGATAGCCATGGAGGTCAGGCAGGATGGGCACTAGAAGCAAGACACACCATGAAGAGCAACAGTGAGACTGTGATGGCATACACACAGACCATGGAGGGAAGGTGGGAGGGGGTCAGGGGCAGCTAACTGACCACACAGGGAAGGTGGGAGGGGCCATGGCAGCACAGAAGACCATGCATGGCAAGTGGGAGGGTTAGTGGCAGCACAATGGCTATGATGGGCAAGAAGGAGGGTGGAGGGGCATGCACAAAGGACGATGGAGGATAGAAGGAAGGGTCAGGACCTGTGCACAGACAAGAAAGTTCAGGGGAAGGGACCTCACAACAGACCACACGGGGCAGGCAGGAGGAGCAGTTGCAGCACAACAGACCAGGGAGGGCAGAAGGGTGTGGCAGTACAATGGACCATGTAGGACAGGAGGAAGAGGATAGGGGCATGGCATGTGGACAGGCAGGGTGGAGGTGGCAGGGACAGGTTACAGTCATCTGACAATGCTAGGCAGGTGGGAGGGGAGTGGCAGCTCAACAGAACACTCAGAGTAGATAGGAGTGGCAGGTCCATGGGACATGGTGGGCAAAAAGGATGGAGCAGGGGCATGCACAAAGACATCGGAGGGCAGGGGGAAGGAGAATAGGGGCAGCAAGCTAAGCACAGAGTTTAAGCAGGAGGTCAATGATGGGGCATAGAATTGGGCAATGGAGGGCAGGAGGAGTGGACTGGTACATCATACTAAATTGAGGGCAGTGGCAGCACATCAGACCATGCATGGCAGGAGGGAGGAGGCTAGTCCATGGATTCACACAACAGAGGATAGGGAGGAAGGGGATGGGGCAGCAAGCTAACTGTTCAGAGAAGGCGGGTATTAGGAACTTTATTGTTTTTAAAACATTGTGTCTGTGCGAACTACTTAAAATATGAACAAGTATGCAGCATAATCTCACTTTTATTCAGGAAGAAGAGGACGTTTGTGACTGTGACTCCGGGCTCACTTGGCAGAAACACCCCCTGACCCTCCACCCCCTATCGCAAAATGTAATGCCCGTGAAAAGGGTAGGTGAACACAGTGTTATATAGAACATAGTCCTGAGAGCACGATTGAAAATGAAAACTAGATATAGTGTATGGTATAAACTATGCACCAAAAAGTATGATATAAGATGAACCGGGCGTGAAATATAATATGCAATACATTGTGCGCAATGACAGATTCATGGGAGAGCGCGAGATAGCACAGGCACTAGCGCGTGCTATGCGATATGCGCCTTGGAGTGTAATATGCACAGGGCAGTGTTGTGTAACCTAACTAGTCTCTAAAGTTGTAATATAAAATATGTGCTGGGGAGTGTAACGTTGCATATGCACTGTGACAAAGATATGGATCCCAGATTGTAATATGTATGGCATAGCACTGTGCGTTATAACATAGGCATCGAGAAAGGCACGTTAGATGGGGCAATATAACCCGTGCGAAGACAAGTGTGGCATGACATATTCACGGGGTGGTGTTACAGTGCACATGGGCTAGAGAGTGTCATAGCATATGCACTAGCTAGTGGAATACAACACAGAGGTGTGTGGCACTCGGCAGGCAATGGTGGGTGTAACACAGCATTGGGCTCTGTCAGGAGCACGCTGTGACTCTCAAGTGATGTTCGTCCCCTTTCCAGAGAGTAAAATAAAAAGTATTACACATCCGGCAGTGGATGTGTGTTTTATTAACCGTGAGGGGGGTTTCTTGCATAGTTTTGGTCGAATTTTTGTCGAATCCCCTTTGAATGGCTTGGTGTGCATGTGTATTAAATGTGCCCGTCAATAGCTACCCATGTTTGTATAAATAAACGACAAGGGTGTCTACCAGGATTAGGCACGGTAGGGCATCAGACATGTCAGAGCTTCACTAGTGGTGTAAATACATTCCACGTGGATTCATTGCATGCATAGTCGCCTTTTAATGAATATCACGCAAATCGTCATGGTGATAGGTACGTACGGTTTGTCCAGCATGTCCTAGGTGTGTCTATAAATATATATTTTTTTAAAATAATAAAAAACAGTGGCCGGCCCTGGGGATTGGGGTCAAAAAAATATAATTAGGAGACTGGCCCTGGGGGATGGGGTCATCAGGGCCAATAAATTAGAATAAGAAGGGGAACCAAACAGCCCCCCTTCTTAAAAAACTAAAATAAATAAAAGACTGGCATCGTGCCGGAGGCCATGCCCCCTCCGTGCAGCACTCTGCAAACGCGCCCCCAACAGGCATCTCCAGTATGCGCCAGGGAGCTGCGCTGCAGCCAGGTGTTCTGAGGCCAAGCCCCTTTTTACACCTCTCTGCAACGCAGCTCTGTGGCGCTTACTGGAGGTACCTAGTGGTCTAGTTTGACCCTAGGGACCCTTAGGATTCAGGGGGACTTAATCTCTCAACTTAGAACAGCCACAGGGCGCGTTTACACAGTGGTGAAGGGAGGGGACGGGGCCTGAGGTGACGTGTGCAAACACGCACTATGGCACGTTTTAAATTGGGGATATAATTTCCCTTCAATACTGAGGGCCCCTGGGGGCTAACTAGCCCACCAAGTGCTTCCAGTAAGCGCCACTGAGCTGCATTGCAGAGAGGTGGTCCAGGCCGTGCCACTTTTTACACCTCTCTGCAACGCAGCTCTGTGGCACTTACTGGAGGTACCTAGTGGGCTAGTTGGACCCTAGGGACCCTCAGGATTCAAATGAACTTAATCTCCCAACTAAAAATGGACACAGGGCGTGTTTACACAGTGGTGAAGGGAGGGGACGAGGCCTGAGTTAACGTGTGCAAAAACGCCCTGTGGCATGTTTTAAGAGGTAGTTTTAATCCCCATGCCCTATTATATTATACTATTATACACTAGGGGCTTACAGAGGAGGTCATGCTAATCACAGGGGGACCCCAACGCATAATGTTCCCTAGTGTATGTAGGTGTTTTCACTGTATTCTAAGTGTCTTTTAACATAGCACTGGCTCTAGGACTGGTTAGTCAGACTCAGTTACCACCAGTATCCGTCTGAAAAAGTTGAGGGTACAGGATGATTTTGCAACAAGGCTTCTTTCTGCTCTTCTTTTTGTTCTTTCTGCACGTTATCCTTCTTCCTGCACTTATCTTCGTATTTGAGGACTTCTGTTGCTTCTTTCTGCACTTCTTTTGTTTCTTTCTGTGCATTTTTTCTTCTTTCTTCACATGTCCTATCTCTGTAGGCATAGTTAGAAATTAGCATTTAAAAAACCTTTGAAATTCACAGAAAAAACCATAGGTTTCAGGCACGTTATAGTTAGGAATTAGCATTTAAAAAACCTCAGAAATTCACTGAAAAAACCATAGGTTTCAGGGGTGTTATAGTTAGCTGGACTTTTCACTTGTACAAAACCATTGAAATTCCCCCGTTATAGTTAGTTCAGCTAACTATAACTCGCGCGCCCGCAATGCACTGCTGATGACGTCACATATTACATCACTCATGACATGGTCAGTGACATCACTCATGACATCACTGATGACATCTCAAATGACATCACTGATGACATCACTGATGACATCATCCTTGTGATAGAGTGGCAGACCTCCTCTTCCCCTAATATAACCTTTGATACACACATTCAAAAATAGAAATTAAAATTTTAAAAACAATGGACATACCAATACCAGTTACAACAACCTATACAGTAATTCTAAGATCCACATACACATCCACTCATTCACCAACAGTCCTATACAGTCACTCATACATGTACTCACTCATCATATGTACTCATACACCTATACATCCTGTTACACAATGCCACTCATCCATAGAGGTACTCACACACATAGTCACTCATGCTAATAAAGAATCAAACATACATTTACTTGCATATACAGTTATACACACACCACCACACTTACTTCTACGGAAACTTACACATACTTAGTCTTTTAAACAATCACTTATAGAAACACATACTTATTCATATAGGAACTCTTTCAATCTCTCACTGTCACATATACTCGCTTATATACACCAATAGTCACATATACTAGTTTAAAACATATGTAGTTACTCATAAAGACACTATTGAGACAGTCATTCACTCACTAACACACCCATACACTCACTCATCCACCCATAGAGTCCTGCACACATGCTGTCTTCAACACATACAAAGAGTGAGTCATTCATTCATGCACCTATGCACTACGTAATACCCCCACCGAACCATGCAGACACTCAGACTGATACTCATAAAACCAACTAATAACCTATATAAACACCCATGTAGCTACTCACCAACCCATGCAGCCACTTATACACAAAGTGAGAGACTGATACAGATATTTACATATTTAAACATTACTCACTAAGCCATGTATTCACTATGAAACACTTAATCAGTCAGTTACACAATCAATTTTTCAAAAACAAATCATCCATTTAGACACTTATATACCCATTTATTCTTCCATCGACCTTGAGATATACATATATAAAACATATTTAATTTTCAGAAACACACACATTCACTGGATGATGTCATCAGTGATGTCATCAGTGATGTCATTTGAGATGTCATCAGTGATGTCATGAGTGATGTCACTGACCATGTCATGAGTGATGTAATATGTGACGTCATCAGCAGTGCATTGCGGGCGCGCGAGTTATAGTTAGCTGAACTAACTATAACGGGGGAATTTCAATGGTTTTGTACAAGTGAAAAGTCCAGCTAACTATAACACCCCTGAAACCTATGGTTTTTTCAGTGAATATATATATATATATATAAATTCATATTTTGTACAACTATATTTTTGACATCGATATTTTTGTTTCGATATTTTTGTAATTACCTGCTAAATATAGGGAGTCTATATTTTTGCATTCTATATTTTTTCATCGCTATTTTTTACTTCTATGTTTTTTACATCGATATTCTGTCAGTGAACCAGCGAGTAACAGTAATTTTGTATGTATATTGAATTTATAATTAACTGTTATTTTTGTCCGCTCCAAAGTTGCCAGACAGCCCCACCTTGTGGCAGACTCTCACAAGTCCTGATGTTGACAATTAAGTGCCAGTGCTGAGCACCAGAAACCACCGGCTCAAATTAAGCACTGCTTTGTCGCCATGTTGGTTTGCCCCCCCAGGTTTGCTTTGGTCTAATTCGAATCTGTAACTAAAAAGAAAAAAATCTGCGGAGTCTTTTTGTAGGCGCAGTGTATATTTGTGTATTGATGTCTATGAAGAACGAACCGAGCTGCCGTGTACAACGTGTATGGATTCTGTTTATGAGAATATTCAGTGGAAGTACATGAGCACTCAGTCCCTGCTGCCTATACCCATTTCCTGTGCAGGCGTGGGATGGGGATACACAGAGCTCCTTAGCCCCAGGGCCGACAACACTGCAGCACTAGGGGAATCTTATGTTACACAAAGTTGAAAAATAGTATATGTCCCAGTCGACCTTGTATGCCTGCTTCACAACAATAAAGCTCTTGAATGATGAAATACATCTCTTCAATTCATTTCATATTTGACCGGTAGACGCATTGGGGCCGATTAGGATGGCAGCACCCTAGTGGTGCTGGGACCAGCCGCCAGTGGTGCGGCGGTCCCACACCTGCAATTAGGAGGCCACCGTGGCAGTGGTATCCTCTATTCTCACCATTGTGGTGGGCGGTGCTCACAGCCACGCCCGCCACAATGCTGGGAATGCACTGTGTGCATTGTCATGCACAAGGTGACAGGCACCGTGCGGTACCTGTCACCTTGTCCATGACAATGTAGGGGGTACCATAGGTAGCCCCCATGTGCACCCCACACACCCCCAATGCCCTGGGGGCCCGCAACGGTCCCCCAACAGCAAATTCCGCATGCCTTTCCGAAAGGCTGCTTCCCGCACCCATGCTAATATGGATGGCGGTGTCTGGCAGACACCGCCACCATATCTAGCCCCTTTTCCGCCTGGTCGACTGGTCGATCGGTGGAAAACCGGCTGACGGTCTTTCTGTCCGCCGAGGTCCCCCCCGCCATACTAATATGGCGGGGGGAAATGGGTGGCGGGTGGAGGGAAATATAGGGTGGATCGCCACCGCCATGTGGGCGGTGGCGATCTGCCCTACATCGTAATCAGCCCCATAGTGTGCACCTTTTATTCTGAGTTCTTATTGGAGAAACCCATAGCAAACTCCTGAGAGAGAGTATACTGTCTGGGATAGGGTCACTGAAAGGAAACAAGTGAAGTATGTAAAACCTTAGGAGTTTAAAAAATCCATAAAAAACAAAACTACATCTCTCATTATTAAATATGACATGTGTTTAGAGGGGGTACCTGTTTAAAGGGCACCTAAATGGCATTTTGGGTATGCAATCTAAGCTGCATAGTGCCGACCGGTGTCACAGTTGGGCTATATGCAAAGATAAGTAATCTATGCACTAGTGGCAGCTCCTCTGCTGAGGCGGAGGAGCATCGCCCCACTGCTTTTAGCAGTGGAAATGAAGGAAAAATAAAATTATAATAGCTGGACATTATTATCAATTTATTTGTACCTGCGTCTTTTCAGGGTGGGGCTGCCATGCTTTCAGAGCAGGGGAAGGAGTGGTCGTGCTCTTTAAAGTGTGCATGAATCTTTGACAGGCCCTCTCGGACCAGCCAAACATGCGTACTTTGCATGTTCTGCATGCAGGCTGCATTACAGCCTGCATGGAGAGGCTCCCATTCCCCATCTGACTGCGAACCATGGCGCTCAGACCAATCACAACGCTGCATTGCAGTGTCAGGGGGTCTGGCTGCCTCCTCTTCCGACTGGAGCAGAGGGACGATGACGAGGGACGGCAACAAGGGACGACGCGGAAAGATGCGAGGAGGTACGTTTTCTTTTTTTTATGTTCCCCTCCCCGCCTGTCTCACCAACCCTAATCCGTGCCAGCCGCTACTGCTGTGCACTCTCAGCACATTTGAGAGCATGTAGTGCTGTAGAAACTTATTACACTACTGTGAACTTTAACTCTGTTTCTGTCAGGATTTTTAATCAATTAATCAATCATTTGTAGAGCGCACTACCCACCCGTAAGGGTCTCAAGGCGCTGTGGGGGTGGGGCTGCTACTGCTTGAACAGCCAGGTCTTGAGAAGTCTCCTGAAGGTCAGTAGGTCCTGGGTCTGTCACAAGGTATGGGGAGGGTGTTCCATGTCTTGGCGGCGAGGTGGGAGAATGATCTGCTGCCTGTGGTCGTTCAGTGGATGTGTGGAACGGTGGCGAGTGTGAGGTTAGCGGAGCGAAGCTGGTGGTTCGGGGTGTAGAAGGTGAGTAGCTTGTTGAGGTATGTTGGTCCGGCATTGTGGAGTGCTTTGTGAGCATGGGTAAGGAGCTTGAAGTTGATCCTCTTTTTGACGGGGAGCTAGTGCAGGTCTCTCAGGTGGGCATTGATGTGGCTGTGGCGGGGGATGTCGAGGAAGAGGCGTGCGGAGGTGTTCTTTATGCATTGAAGTCTTTTCTGGAGTTTGGCCGTGGTTCCCGCGTAGAGGTCGTTGCTGTAGTCGAGCCTGCTGCTGACGAGGGCTTGGGTGAACGTCATTCTGGTTCTGGTGGGGATCCATCTGTAGATCTTGCAAAGCATGCGGAGGGTGTTGAAGCAGGAGGAGGAGACGGCGTTGACTTGCTGGGTCATTGATAGTGATGAGTACAGGATTAACCATAGGTTGCGTGCGTGTTCGGTGCAGCTCCCAGCGTAGCAGGCCACCAGGAGTCGTCCCAGGTGGAGGGGGTGGATCTGAGGATGAGGACCTCCATCTTGTCAGAGTTCAGTTTCAGGCGACAGTTCTTCTTCCATTAGACGATGGCCGTCATTCCTTCGTGGAGGTTGGTTTTGGTGGTGGCGGGGTCCTTGGTGAGGGAGAGGATCAGCTGGGTGTCGTTGGCATATGAGACGATGTTGAGGTCGTGCGATTAGACGATGTTGGCGAGTGGTGCCATGTAGACGTTAAAAAGGGTCAGGCTGAGGGATGATCCTTGGGGTACGCCACAGGTGATCTTGGTGGCTTCGGATCGGAATGGAGGGAGGCGGACTCTCTGGGTTCTGCCAGTGAGGAAGGAGGTGATCCAGTCCAGGGCTTTGTTGCGGATCCCTGCGTCGTGGAGGCATGTGCATAGGGTGTGGTGGCAGACGGTGTAGAAGGCGGCCGAGAGGTCCAGGAGGATGAGGGCCGAGGTTTCGCCATTGTCCAGCAGGGTCCTGATGTCGACGCTGGCAGCGATGAGGGCTGTTTCGGTGCTGTGGTTGCTGCAGAATCCAGATTGGGATGAGTCCAGGTAGGTGGGTCAGTTGCCTGCTGACAATCTTCTCGATGACTTTCGCCGGGAACGGCAGCAGGGAGATGGGCCGGAGGTTCTTGAGGTCTTTTGGGTCCACCTTGGGTTTCTTGAGTAGGGCGTTGATCTCGGCATGCTTCCAGCTCTCTGGGAAGCTAGAGGTCTCGAAGGAGCTGTTGAGGATCTTCCGGAGTTGGGGTGCAATGATGGAGTTTGCTTTGTTGAAGATGTGGTGAGGGCAGGGGTCGGATGGTGAGCCTGAGTGGATGGTGTTCATGATTTTAATGGTGTTGTCGTCGTTGATGTGGTTCCAGGAGAGCAGGAGGCCGGTGTGGCTAGGGGGCGGTGAGTCTGAGGTGTCGGCGGCTGTTGGGAGGTCTGGGTGTTGAAGCTGTTGTGGATGTCTGCGATCTTGCGGTGGAAGAAGGTGGCTCGGGAGTCGCAGAGGTCTTGCGACGGAGGGATGTCGCTAGAGCTGGAGCTGGGGTTGGCGAGTTCCTTCATGATGTGGAAGAGCTCTTTGCTGTTGTGCGCATTGTTGATGCGTTCCTTGAAGGAGGTCCTTTTGGTGCTTCAAATGAGTTGGTGGTGCTTGCGGCTGGCGTTCTTGAGGGCTGTGTGGTTGTCCGGTGTCTGTTCGTGGCGCCATTTCTTCTCAAGCTTTCAGCGAGTCTGCTTGGATGCCTGAAGGTCGGTGGGGAACCAGATGGCCCTTCTGTCAGTGCGTCTGTTTGAGGGTTTCTTGATTGGGGCAAGAGTGTTGGCGCAGTCGTCGATCCATTGTTGCGGGTGGCTGTGTAGGTGTTGGTGGGGTCGGTTGGTGAGTCTCGGGCGAGGGTGGTGATTAGCTGGTCTTCGGGATACACAGCGCTCCTTAGCCCCAGCTGCGGTGGGGGATTCGTTGTGCGTGGTGTGTTTCTCAAAGGAGAAGTGGACGCAGCGGCTGTCGGTCCAGTAGAGTTCGTTGGTGTCGCTGAAGGCGACGTGGTTGCTGGTGGAAAAGATGGGGTCAAACGTGTGTCCGGTGGAGTGGGTGGATGTCATGATGAGCTGTTTGAGTCGGAGGTTGGTGAGCAGGGTGGTGGAGTTGATGTCGTTGGCGTTCTCGAGGAGGAAGTTCAGGTCTCCGAGGAGGATGTAGTCTGTGGATGCAAGGGTGTGCGTGCTGACGACATCGGTGATGGAGTCGCTGAACTGTGGCTGGGGTCCGGGGGGTCTGTAGACTAGGGTTCCTCTAAAGGTGATGTTGGGATTGATGTGGATCTGGAAGTGCCGGTGTTCGGCAGTGCTGAGGGTGTCGTCGGCGCTGGTCGAAATTCTGAGGGTATTCCTGTGGGCGATGGCGATTCCTCCTCCTGGTCTGTTGGTGCGGTCCCTGCGGGTGATCTTGTAGCCATCCGGGATGGCTATGGCAATGTCGGGCGCCGAGGAGGGGTTCATCCATCTCTCCTTCAGGAAGGTGACGTCCGGGGAGGATGAGTCGAGTAGGTCCCAGAGTTCGATGGCGTGCTTGTGGATGGAAAGGGTGTTGAGTAGTATGCATCTGAGATGGTTGCGACCTGCGCTGGTGGGAGGGGCAGGACATGCAGGTGTTTCATGAAGGGTGAAGCTGCAGTTCCGGCAGAAGAAGGGTCCGTGGGTGAGCTTCGGGGTGGCCTGGAAGCAGGTGGATGATCAGCCGGCGTCGAGTTCATGGAGGATGTTGGCGTCGTAGCGGTGTCGGGCATCGTGGCGCTCGCAGGGGTCTGGTACTGGGCACAGTCCAGGCGTGGACCGGCACAGACGGGCTTGCCTTAGGCACGTCTTTGGTGCGGCCGCCATTAAGAAGGGTAGGTGGGAGGGAGGAGAAGCTGGGAGGCGGGTGCGGGATCGAATGGGCGAGTGAGGGGGTGGGGCTGCGGGGGACGCAGCAGCAGGAAGGGGAAGTGGCAGAAAAGTCACAGAAAAAGAGCAGGGAAAGGCAAAAATAAGTAGAAATAGGTGGAAAAAACGGCAGACAGGCCGAACAGGCAGAAATAGGCAATGGGGGGGGAAAAACAGAGAGAGTAGAACCAGAGGACTGACGGCACAAACTCGCAGCAGCAGCGAGGGCGGGAACATGGGCACAATCAGGTGGAGCTGTGCAGCGTAGGGAGCGACCTGCCCTCAACCAGGGTCAAGTGTCGCTCTCTTCACCGAGCAGCAGCCACCATTAAGAAGGGGAGGTGGGAGGGAGGAGCAGCTGGGAGGCGGGTGCGGGATCGAATGGGCGAGTGAGGGAGGAGGGGACGCAGGGGACGCAGCGGCAGGAAGGGGAAGTGGCAGAAAAGTCACAGAAAAAGAGCAGGGAAAGGCAAAAAAATGCAGAAATAAGTGGAAAAAACAGCAGACAGGCCGAACAGGCAGAGACAGGCAGCGGGGGAAAAAAACCCAGAGTAGAATCAGAGGACTGACGGCACGAACTCGTGGCAGCAGCGAGGGCAGTAACACGGGCACAATCAGGTGGAGCTGTGCGGCGTGGGGAGCGACCTGTCTGGAACCAGGGTCAGGTCGAAACTGCTAAACAGCGCATGATCTGTGTATTGCAATGCATATTGTGTCCTACCAAGAACATTCAGGGGCTTGGAGCTCAGCCATTGCTTACCATTGGTTGACTTTCCTGTCATCCTCATTTGCCTGCTTCTTATTTGTGTCCTAGCTTGTCAATCTTGTGGGCCTTCCTCCTATGGAGCATTGCCCTTTTACTGTAGCTTTGATTGGCTGGCATCTCTGCTTCCACTGCTTGCTTTTCTATGACTACTTCTTTTCTGTTAAGCAGTCCATGAAAGAGCATGTGTTTTTGAATGGACACCCTTGTGTACCTCTCTTCCCCTGCACTCGTGTTGCTCGTGGTTGCCCGAGTGCTTCTTCCCCTCCCCTTCTTGTTGCACTTGCCTTGCCTGTGCACTTCTCTCCGTGGTCTCTGGAACCCTCAGAGTTTCTTTGTCCCCCTGTTGCTTGCCGTTCTTTCCCCTTCCACCCTCCCTCGTGTTGCTTTAGCTTCTCCCCTGTGTTGCTTTGTGCTCTCCCGTTCTGTCCGTTCCTGCCACCCCACCACTTGCTTCAACAAATTAAAGCTTTGTGCATATTATTTTCTTTGGATTGGTATCTAAAAAGAAAAGCGCCTGTGACATTTTGTAGGCATGCATGTGTGGTACACGCACCCACAGAATGATGCACGGCTCACATCAGAGTTTCTTTTTTTTAAATTATATTTTAAGCCCTGATGATGTGGAGCGTATCTAGAAACCATCAACAAAGCCACTAGGTTACAAAGGTTCACCCATGCTTGTCATCAGTGATGTCAAGGACAGCACGTGGTTAAGGCGCGCTCTTGTGTTCCTTGTGAGCGCGCATCCTGTGCTGGCGGCTGAAACAGGAAATCTAGATCTCAGCCGCTGAAATTGTACCTTAGAACGGGTTTGTTGATGAATGACCACCAATGCATTGCTAATTACGGTAATTAGGACGGCGCCATTTTCAGATTTAATTACTGTTAATGCCACTTCATCATTTTCTTGTTTAATGACAAACTGCCAACTAACTGCAGTCTTATTCACACTTTGTTTATGCAAATTACTAGATATTTACCATAATTTCGCCACTTCATAATGCAGTCATTTTTACAATTAAGGACCAGGCAGTTGCGGGTGCAATCAGCTGTTATTAACACAGCTAAACTACCATATACTCATTAGTTCATTAAATCCAGGCACAACTGGAGGACTGTGAAGCTAGGAAATAATTAGACAATGAAACGCAATCTTAAATACTGAATACAATGTAGTCCAGGCTGTGGGGTGGAGGCAGACAAATGTGTTTATGTTTAAAAAATAAACATGAAATATATTTAGATTTCCCATGTTAGGTGGAATGAAGGAAAGTTGCCGCCATGCACTGTTTTACACTCAGGGCTCCATGCTGTCCACCCCATGGTGGGGGGTAGGAGGCCCTCTGAGCTCAGAATCCGGGGGTCCTGCAGGAATCCCCCTAGATTGATAGGAGGCGGTGATGTCATCATCTTGAAATCCCTGTGACGTTTGGCACGACCGACCGAGCACTCAATGGAAATGTGTATTCAACAGATTCATCTGTTGCCACTGATAGCTCCGGGGTTTAAAAGATTCCAAAGGATTAGGGTTTTGGGCATCCCATGTAAAAGAGTGAGTGCAATGTCACAATACTGATTAAGGACATGGGCAATATTCCAGTGAGTCTTTGAAAAGACAAAGGGAGGGATGACTTAATGTCTACGAGCCAATCAGAGCGCTGGGTGACGGGCATGGAGGGCAGCTGGATTCATATGAGGCTCTGTTTTTAAATAGCAAATGTCCCCGGGCCGAGGCATTGTGGGTGGCATGCATCGCTGCTACTCACCTTCCAGTGAGTGGCCTTGGGGGCCCAGCCCATGTCATCCTGGGTCACCGTGTGCCAGGGTGCACACCTGTTACTACCTCTGTGGTGCTGACCTTCTCCTCCCTGAGCACTACACTTGAGAGGATTTAATTGGGACGAAAACAGTGGGGGCGGGGTCTCTAAAGGGGCGTGGCATACGAAAAGTAACTAGGAATCCTCTCCAAAGAGGCGTGGTCTGCATAATCAATGGTGTGTCTTAAAACATGTAAACTAAAATCATGTGCTTCCCATAGGCATCACCCAAACAATGTTTTGATGCCCCTCTGTGGGAAAGTATTTGCAGAGGCCTTGAGGGCCGGTGCCATAACCGATACCGAGACCCTGGAAAGAACTGTTTTTTTTTGGTGCGCTTGGGTGCCCACAAGCAGGAAAAATGCTGCGCCCCCCGCGGCGGCCACTAGAGAGGCGCCGCCCCCCCGGCCAATGGAGGCGCGAGCGGGGTACAAACCCCCCAATGGGAGTAGACCCGCCAGCAAGGCGGGAAAGTCACAGGGAGGGATAAAAAGCGCCGCTCCCCCAGGTAAGCACCTATCTTCGTGGAGCGAGGAGCAGCGTCGGCACTATACAACTTTTGTATGGAAATCGTTAACCGGGCCAAGCAAGCCGGATGGGACCTTGACGGACGCTGCTGACTGAAGCCTCGCTCGTAGGGGGGGTTCATCGAGGATCGGAGTGTGCCAAAGGAAGGAGCTCGTCGTTTCTCCATCGCGACTCGAGTGGCACGGTGCGTTGGAGGACCAGACGGTGCCCCCCCCCCCAAGATGATCGCCACTATGAAAAGGAACCTCGCTGTAGGAGAGTAGGATCTGCACTTATGTTGCCACCACGTTTTTTCTGATGTATACACTGGTTTCTGGCTATAGTCTGGCTGGGTCCCTGCTAATCAGGGCCCTAGTCTCTATATTCTCTCTAAACAACTTTGAGTGCATACTGGATGCACTAGTGATTGGATACTGTGGTACCTTATGAGCCCCTAGTATATCGTACCCTAGGTACCAAGGGCATAGGTACTTCACATGCCTACTAGGGGCTGAAGCATGTATTATGCCACCCCTGGGAAGCAGACTAAATCTGACACCACAGGCCTGCTACTGCAGCCTGGGTGAGGTAGTGTTAGCACTCCTCACTGTGGGAAAAGGTTTCTATATCTCACCATACACACACATATAATCCTATCAGTCACCCCTAAGGCAGGCCCTATCAATCCTGAGGGCAGGGTGCTTGGTTTACAATGTGAGTGGGTGCCTATGCATGAGCAGGACCCCTCTGCAGCTGGCAGGGTCTATTCCCTGTGGCTGTTTGTGGATGCGGTTAAACCATATACTCTTAAGTGCATTATAACCTTCCGGTTAATCCTAACTTTGGAATGACTGCATCAAAACATGTCGTGTTTGGTGTCAAACAACTTGGAATCATACCCCCACACCAGTAACTGGTGTGGGAGTATGATCCCACCCTTCTAGAGGGGATGACATGTACCTACTGTGGTAACACGGTAGAAATCTGAAAGAGCCCTGGCATCACAAAATGGATGCCACCAGCACAGACACTGGGCTGCCCTCCTGCTGCTGACTGAAACTCGCAGTGGAGGAGGCCCAACAATAGGCATCATGTCACAGGGAGGTGTCACTACCTTCCAGCCAGGATTTAGTGTATTGGGGCTGGGTGGGTGCACTCCTAGAGTGCTTTGAAGTCCTGCACCGGGGGAGCAGTAGGCTCCTCTGTGCATATGCCAGCTCAAACCGGTTCAGGGGCTACCTGTCCCTGCTCTGGCGCAAAACTGGACAAAGGGAAGTGGGTGTAATCACCCCCTAACCTGACCCTCACAGAAGAGTGGTCATAAAGCTAGTCCCTCCCTTTCTTTTAGAATAAGATAGGGAACCCTTGCCATTGCAAAGTAGATATCCCTGGACGACGCTTTACAAGAAGAATCCTGGCCCTTCGACGTTCCATTACCTTTGGAAGACGGAAGAATCTCCCTTGGAGTCAAGGAGTGACTCCCCTGCTTGGCAGGCACCAAAAACTTCAATCAACAGTCACAAACTTTCCCGTTCCCGCTGGAGTCTGAAGTCCCTGCAGTCCCGGAATTAGATTTCCTGACTTCTTGATGGCCATTGTGAGTCCCCAGCAAAGCTGAGGCGAGTGGACCCCACGAGTGACGAGGAACTGCAATACCTGGGTACCGTGCACTATTGTCAAGTGCAACCCCTTCACAACGTTCTACGAACTTGTGCTTTGAACCACTTATGGCCCAAGCCTCCAGCAGGTTGTGCAGTGAAAATCAGAGGCCTACCCAATCCTGAGGGACCGTGGGCTCCTGTGAAGCATTTCCTCAAGAGGCGTCTTTGCGATCACTTGCCTGTTGGCTTGTGGGTCCCCCGAAGACTTTCTTATCAACTCCAAAGACTCCCCTGACTGCTCCAGGCCTGTCCTCACTTACTCTTGCTGGATGAGTCCCTCAGACCTTGCTGGTCTGCATCATGACTAAATTCACTTTCCGCAAGACTTGCTGTTGCCAAGGCTTGTTGACTCCAATTCGGTTGCTGAGACCGCAGTCAGCTGCAGACTTCATGGAGCACTCTGAATCCAGCTGCTGGTCATCGTTGATTCTTCCTGGACCTCGTGAGCGAAGAGTCAAAACACCCTTGATCACCTGAAATCACCCGACATCCGTGGGCATCCATCTTCCTGGCCCCGGGTCACTGGCAAGTGACTGTGAACACTGTCCGTTCAATTTTCAGGTCATCTTCATTTTGAATCCAGCCTTGGATTCCACCGGACACTTCTTCAGTCTTTGCAAGCAGCAAATCTTCTTTGGTCTCCATAGAAAACAGCGACGCGACCCGACACCAAAAGACACCTATGAACCCGGCTCCCCTGGGTGAGGTAACTCTTGCACTCTGGTGCCCTAGTGTGTGTTGGCCCTTGAATTACTTACCTCGTAAGAGGCTTGCTTGTAGACTTCCTTGAAGTACCCTAAAACTTTAAAAATCAAACCGCAACTTGCTCCATTGTAATCAATAGGGAACCCGCGGCTGTGTTCTCACACTGCATGCGTCTCCCGTGGGTCTGTTACTTACCTGCTTTTACTGCATTAGTGAAGCTCCAGTGATTCTACAGGCCCTAGGCCTTATCATTCTGCAAATCGACTTCCCTAAACATCTTTTTTAGTATATGGTCTTGTACGCCCCTAGGACCCCGGCCATATTTGTGCTTAACTTATTGTGAAACGTTGATATTTTAATGTGTTCCTGGCTTCTAATCTCATAAAGAGATTAGTAGAGTGGGTCTAGAAATAAATACATATATATTTGATATATATACCTGTGTGGTGTACTTTCATTTGGTAATTCAAGAGATTATAAGGTAAAACAAGCTGCTTTACATTCCTCTGAGACTTAGCCTGAAGGCTGCTCTCCACAGCTACCACTAGGATAGCTTTCTTTAAAAGGTTGTCTTAAACCTATCTACCATAAGAGTCGAATTGGACTGGTGCAACGTGGCCACTATAACTAGTGACCAGCATATACCAGGCCAACTTCTCACATTGGTGGGCAGCGTGTGGGATTCCAGCTTGCCATTGTTTTACCAGAAAATCTCTATTTGAATTACTAACTGAAAACCACTTAAGGTACTCAAGGTATATATAAAGTCAAGCTTAGTATCAATAAGTTCTACTGAACTTAGAGTTGTTTGTGAAGGGATAACACGCCCTTGCTACAGCTCAAGCTAGGATCAGTAGGCCACAAACTAGTGTAGGTAGTACAACACTGCATAACACTAGAATGTCCTCAAGGGATGGACCCAGTGGATCCACCCAACCTCAGTATAAGGACATGACCTTCTTTGACTTGAAGGTCATGTGTGTTGCAAGACACCTGGGGTTAGGACAGAAGTCCCTCCACACTACACCTGATAAATCTACTGGTAACAGATGATCTTAGACTAGCTATAGGAGCTAGTGGATCTGGATCAGGGGGTGGGTCAGCCATAGTCTCTGGGTCTGATGATGAAAATCAAGATGACCTGGAGTCTGTGATTGAAGGGCCAGACCCAGAAAGGTCTTAACAGGACAGAGGAATTCTCCCTAAGAGAGTTGACAGAGTGGAAGAGAGGCCTAGGTCCCCTTCAAGGGAATCTAACCACTCATATCACTCTGACAAGGATTCTGTCCATCAGAGGAACTCATACTGTAAAAGAGAGACCTCCTCTGAAAGGAGGTACAAGATGCTCCAGTATGAGGAAGCTAGGCTTGCCCTCAGAACCAAGCAATTGGCCTTAGATAGAGAAGCATTTGAGCTCCAGAGAGCTTTTAGAAAAGAGGGGTTAGAACCCCCTGGTGGCAGCAACAGTGTCCCTAGAGGCAGAGATTACATTCCAGACCATAGGAACCTGTCCAAGGTTGTTCCTCCCTACCGGAGTGGGGATGATATGCACAAATGGATAACTGCTATGGAGAGGGCCTGTAAAGTTCAACAGGTCCCCCAGAAACAGTGGGCAGCAATCTTGTGGCTCTCCTTTTCTGATAAAGGTAGAGACAAGCTCCTCACTGTTAGAGAAGAGGATGCTAATGACTATGAAGCCCTGAAGAGTGCATTAATAGATGGGTTTGGCTTAACCACTGAACAGTACAGGTTGAAGTTCAGAGATACCCAGAAAGCACAGACTCAGGATTGGACTGACTTTGTTGATTGTGCAACCAAGGCTCTGGAAGGTTGGCTGGTTGGTAGTAGATTTACTGATTTTAAGGGATTGTATAATCTTATCATGAGAGAACAGATCCTTAATAATTGCCAAAACCAGTTGTTGCATCAGTACCTGGTGGACTCTGATCTGACCTCTTCCCAAGAATTGGGAAAGAAGGCAGACAAATGGATCAGAACCAGGGTGAGGCAGAAAACCAAGAACCAAGGTGGTGACACTAAGAAGCAGGATCCTAAAGGCTCAGATAAAGGTGAGGATAAGTCAAAAGACCAGAAGTCTTCACAAGGGCCCCAAAAATCTGCATCTGGTGGGAATTCACAGTCTACAAAGGGAAAAGGCGAAAAGAAGCCCTGGTGCAAATTCTGTAAACAGAAAGGGCACTGGACTTCTGATTGTACCAAGTCCAAAGACCAAACCACCACCACTCCTGCCCCTAAGGCAACTGTTCCCCCTAGTGCAGTCATTGGTGGAGGTGGTAATCAGAATAAGGGTATAGTAGGGTTGACCTGGGTTCTGATGTGGACTCTGGCCTAGTCAGAGAAACCACACAGGCAATGCTGATTTGTGAGGGAGACATTGACATGTCCTTCCTAGTGAGCCCCAGTAATCTGGGCAAATACAAACAGCAGCCTATAATAAATGGCAAACAGGCGTTGGCATTCAGGGACACAGGTGCTAGTGTCACCATGGTGACAGAGGACCTAGTGGACCCTGCACAGATCATCCTGGGTGAAATGTACTAGGTTACCAATGCAAACAATGTCAGGACCAACCATAGTCTGGCAGTTGTGAATTTCTCCTGGGGAGGGGTAACTGGCCTCAAAAAGGTAGTAGTCAGTGCAGACCTCCCTGTCGAATGTTTGTTGGGCAATGATCTGGAGACTTCAGCCTGGTCTGAAGTGGAGTTATGGACTCATGCTGAGATGTTGGGCATACCTGCAGACGTATTTGCAGTGACCAGGTCACAGGCCAAAATGCATAAAGCTAAACCAGCTCTGGCTCCTGAAACTATGGACCAGATCCTACCCAAGAGGAGGAGCAGTAGGGTTAAGGCAGTGCCTTCCCCTTTGTCTCAGATCTCAGATTCCCCTCCTGAGGGAGGAGAAGCAGAGCCTGAAGAAGGAACTGCCCCAGAGGAACTTGAGCCTGGTCAGGTTGAGTTCTTGGGGGCAGGGGGACCTTCCAGGGAAGATCTGAGTAAGGAGCAACTGTGCTGCCCCTCTCTTGAACCCCTCAGACAGCAAGCTGCTGCTGAGGCTGCTGGGAGTGCTAGTGGGTCCCATAAAGTTTATTGGGATGAGGGACTCCTATATTCTGAGGCGAGAGATCCTACCCCTGGAGCCACCAGGAGGTTGGTAATACCTCAGAAGTTTAGGGGGTTCCTCTTGACCCTAGCACATGATATCCCATTGGCAGGACACTTGGGCCAAAACAAGACCTGGGACAGGCTTGTCCCTCATTTTCATTGGCCACACATGTCAGAGGACACTAAGGAGTTTTGATGCTCCTGTGTCACTTGCCAAGCCAGTGGCAAGTCAGGTGGCACAACAAAGGCCCCGCTGATACCACTACCTGTGGTGGGGGTTCCCTTTGAAAGGGTAGGGATTGACATTGTTGGTCCCCTTGATCCTCCAACTGCATCTGGGCACAGGTTTATCCTGGTGGTAGTGGATCATGCCACCAGGTACCCAGAAGCAATTCTCCTCAGGACCACTACAGCCCCTGTAGTGGCAAGAGCCCTCATTCGAGTCTTCTCCAGAGTGGGTTTCCCTAAGGAGGTTATATCTGACAGAGATACAACCTTTGTGTCAGGGTATCTAAAAGCAATGTGGAAGGAGTGTGGTGTCAACCACAAATTCACTACTCCCTATCACCCACAATGCAATGGGTTAGTTGAAAGGGTCAACAAAACCCTAAAGGGAATGATTAAAGGCCTTCCAGAAAAGCTTAGGTGAAAATGGGACCTTTTACTTCCCTGCCTTCTGTTTGCATACAGGGAGGTCCCACAGAAGGGGGTTGGCTACAGCCCTTTTGAACTTCTGTTTGGGCACCCTGTCAGAGGCCCATTATGTTGGTGAAGGAGGGATGGGAGTTACCTCGCAAACCTCCCAAACAAGATGTGATGGACTATGTACTTGGTCTCCGCTCCCGGATGGCAGAGTACATGAAGAAGGCAACTAAAAACCTGGAGGCTAGCCAAGAATTACAAAAAGCTTGCATGACCAAAAGGCTGTCCTGACTGTTTATCAGCCAGGCCAGAAAGTGTGGGTGTTGGAGCGTGTTGCCCCAGCAGCTCTCCAGGACAAATGGAGTGGCCCCCATACCATTGTTGAGAAAAAGGGAGAAGTCACCTACTTGGTGGATCTTGGAATTCCCAGGAGCCCCCTTAGGGTGCTCCATGTCAACAGATTAAAGCCATATGTGGACAGGGCTGACATGGGCTTGCTCATGGCAACTGATGAGGACCAGGAGGAGGAGAGTGACCCTCTCCCTGACCTGCTCTCACAGAACCCTGATGATGGGTCAGTGGATGGTGTTGCTTTGGCAAGCAGCCTCACTGCTCATCAGCAAACTGAATGCAGACAAGTTCTGCAGCAGTTCAGACATATGTTTAGCCTGACCCCTAGTCAGACTTCCTGGTGCACCCATGAGGTGGACACTGGAGACAGTCTGCCTGTCAAGAGTAAAATCTACAGGCAACCTGACCATGTCAGGGACTGTCTCAGGACTAAACTCCAGAAAATGTTGGAACTAGGTGTTATTGACCCTTCAGATAGCCCTTGGGCTAGCCCAGTAGTCCTTGTGCCTAAACCTCATACCCAGGGTGGTAAGAAAGAAATGTGGTTTTGTGTTGACTACAGAGGCCTCAGTGCAGTCACCAGGACTGATGCCTATCCAATTCCCAAGGCAAATAAACTAATAGACACTTTGGCCTCAGCCAAGTACCTCAGAACATTTGACCTAACAGCTGGCTACTGGCAAATCAAGTTAGCTGATGATGCCAAGGCCAAACCCTGGTGGGCACTATCACTTTGTGGTAATGCCCTTTGGTTTGATAAATGCACCTGCCACTTTTCAGAGGTTGGTGAATAAAGTTCTGACTGGTATGGAAACTTATTGCTCAGCTTATCTTGATGATATTGCTGTCTTTAGTTCCACCTGGCAGGATCACCTGGTCCACCTCAGAAATGTTTTGGAGGCCCTGCAGAAAGCAGGCCTCACTATCAAGGCCACTAAGTGCCAGATAGGGCAGAGTTAGGTTGTGTACCTGGGCCACCTTGTAGGTGGAGGCCAGGTTCAACCATTGCAGAGCAAAATCCAGACCATAATGGAATGGGTAGCTGCAACAACCCAGACACAGGTTAGAGCCTTTTTAGGCCTGACTGGGTACTATAGGAGGTTTGTTAAGGGATATGGATCTATAGTGACCCCCTTAAATGATATAACCTCTAAGAAAATGCCAAAAAAGGTTCAGTGGACAGTTAGCTGTCAGAAGGCATTTGATGACCTGAAGCAGGCAATGTGCACTGCCCCCATCTTGCAGAGTCCAGACTACAAAAATAAGTTAATTGTTCAAACAGATGCTTCAGAGCTGGGTGTGGGAGCTCTACTGTCTCAACTTAATGATAAAGGTCAAGACCAGCCAGTAGCTTTCATAAGCAGAAGGCTGACCCCTAGAGAGAAACTTTGGTCAACTATAGAGAGGGAGGCCTTTGCTGTGGGCCCTGAAGAAGCTGACGCCATACTTGTTTGGTACTCACTTCATAGTTCAAACTGACCCCAAGCCCCTCCTATGGCTCAAACAGATGAAAGGTGAAAATCCTAAACTGCTCAGGTGGTATACAGTGTAACATAGACCTGGGACCCAACATGCCAATGCAGATGGACTCTCAAGGTATTTCCACTTAGAACACGAAGACTCAACTGGTCAAGGTTAGTTTAGTGTCCCTGCGTTTGGGGGGGGGGGGGTTGTGTAGGAGAGTAGGTTCGGCACTTATGTTGCCCCCACTTTTTTTCTGATGTATACACTGGTTTCTGGCTATAGTCTGGCTGGGTCCCTGCTAATCAGGGCCCCAGTCTCTCAGTTCTCTCTAAACAACTTTGAGTGCATACTAGATGCACTAGTGATTGGATAGTGTGGTACCTTATGAGCCCCTAGTATATGGTACCCTAGGTACCAAGGGCATAGGTACTTCACATGCCTACCAGGGGCTGAAGCATGTATTATGCCACCCCTGGGAAGCAGACTAAATCTGACACCACAGGCCTGCTACTGCAGCCTGGGTGAGGTAGTGTTAGCACTCCTCACTGAGGTATAGGTTTCTATATCTCACCATACACACACATATAAATCTATCAGTCACCCCTATGGCAGGCCCTATCAATCCTGAGGGCAGGGTGCTTGGTTTACAATGTGAGGGGGTGCCTCTGCATGAGCAGGACCCCTCTGCAGCTGGCAGGGTCTATTCCCTGTGGCTGTTTGTGGATGCGGTTAAACCATATACTCTTAAGTGCATTATAACCTCCCGGTTAACCCTAACTTTGGAATGACTGCATCAAAACATGTAGTGTTTGGTGTCAAACAACTTGGAACCATACCCCCACACCAGTAACTGGTGTGGGAGTATGATCCCACCCTTCTAGAGGGGATGACATGTACCTACTGTGGTAACACAGTAGAAATCTGAAAGAGCCCTGGCATCACAAAATGGATGCCACCAGCACAGACACTGGGCGCCCTCCTGCTGCTGACTGAAACTCGTAGTGGAGGAGGCCCAACAATAGGCATCCTGTCACAGGGAGGTGTCACTACCTTCCAGACAGGATTTAGTGTATTGGGGCTGGGTGGGTGCACTCCTAGAGTGCTTTGAAGTCCTGCACTGGGGGTGCAGTAGGCGCCTCTGTGCATATGCCAGCTCAAACCGGTTCAGGGGCTACCTGTCCCTGCTCTGACGCGAAACTGGACAAAGGGAAGTGGGTGTAACCACCCCTACCCTGACCCTCCCAGAGGAGTGGTCATAAAGCTAGTCCCTCCCTTTCTTTTAGTATAAAATAGGGAACCCTTGCCATTGCAAACTAGATATCCCTGGACGACGCTTTACAAGAAGAATCCTGGCCCTTCGATGTTCCACTACCTTTGGAAGACGGAAGAATCTCCCTTGGAGTCAAGGAGTGACTCCTGAGGTTCCGTGTGAGACGGAACGACACTTTTTGAGTGGTGACGAATGTGGATGAGTTTGGTGTCTACGAACCGCAAATGACGAGTATAGTGGGTGTACGCAGTTTCGTTACGCAACCACGTATGGTTCGTCTCATTTTTGGGTTTGTTCATCCGAACCCTCGGGTTCCATTTTAGATACGGCATCCATTTTGTTTCTTGCCCTCAAGTAGCCAGCGAACGGACGTTGCCCGCTTCGTGACCCTGGGACTCCCAAGCTTACACGAGGGACACGTGTTTCTTTGAGGGTGACTTTTACGATAAGGGAAATGACACGGCGAAGGCAGATGGCCCCGCTCGAGACTCATCTTGCCGTGCTAGCCTATTGTTTCAGTCATGCATGCATTGGACACGAGGTCTTTGATCCTGTCATCAAGTTTCCTTTATTACTCCCAACACTCTTTTCTAACCTGTTGTGCATCCTTGTCCTTTCTTTGCATCTGTTTTTGTCCCCTCTCCTAATGTGTTTACGGTCAGAATGGAATGTGTTTTATTGCGGGGTAGATATGTTTTTACAGTTGGGAACCGGCAATGCTGCTGTAATTAAGTTCCGGCCTCCTGAAACATGAACACGACTCTTTTGAAATTTATTGTGGGAACTGAGTTGTAACCTTTGTTCGCCATACTGTGCAATGGCAAAAACGTGTATAAAAGGAGCGATCCACTTTTGCAATTTGAAGCAGTCTCCGAGAACCTACACGTTGTGTACTTCTTGTGATTTCTGTATCCCTGCAGTAAATAAACGCTGATCTCTGACGTCGCTGGAAGTGTCCCGTGTCTCTGTGTTTTGTACGTCAGAACAGGTAACCCACAAAGGTTTCAGGTGTTGTCCCCTGGCACCGCTGGGTCTTAGAATAACCCAGTCCTTCAGTTGGCGCCCAACACGGGGCGACATCAGCGGTACCGGTCCAAAGCCCGACGATCGTGAGGAACTTCGTGTGAAATCTCCGAGGGAAGGTGCACCCCGCTTCATCGATCCAGTTGTCGAAATAAGTGGCCCGACGTCTTTTCCCGCGAAGATCCCCGCCTCCTGACGGCTGCGAAGGACTGATGCCCTGACTGTCGACCTGTTTTGGCGCCTGGCGTAGTCCTTTGTACGGCGAGACGATAGACGGGCCTTCCTGGTGACGCCATTGCTCTTTCAGTTAAGTATTTGTGGGTCGCTCCCAGTGTTCCTTTGTTGTTCGCATGGTCCCATAGCATTTGTGGTTCTTAGTTGTTGGGTTTTATTTGACGATTGCAATTGCCAAACCGAGGGTCTTGCATTTTTGTGCGAGGACATCATAATTCGATAGCCCTTGAAGTTTGTAAACTCGGTTAGTGTGCACGATGCCTGGCCGTAGTACTTTGTTTGGGTTTCTTAAATGTTGCAGAATGGATTCCCGGCTGGAGGATTCATGTCCGATACCTCCGGTTGGAACTCCAATTTATGAGCTCTATAGTCGCCATGGCGTGGGTCCTATCGTATATAACGAATATTGGGTTCGTTACACTAAAAATGATGGTGTTCTTAGTTGGCCATCACATGGTAGTTTCGAAACTGCCGTTTTAGATAATTTGGAAGCTAAACTGTTTAAAAAGAAGGCTAGGCCAGCCATGTTTGATTCCTTCCGGTTATGGCGTAAAGAGGCCAAGCAGAAAGAAATCAAACAGAGTAAGAAAAATAAAGGAGAAGGTGTCATTACGAAGATGCGAAATGCTGAACAGTATCAGCGAGACAAAGATGAGAAAGAGCAGGAAGTTAGTGCTCGACTTCATCATATGGCGGTGGATAAGTGTTATCCGGTGTTACCGTCTAATGCCGATAAGACGGGAGAAGAAGTGATAGAAGATTCGCTACTATCTTATTTGTTGAAATCACCACCTCCCTATGCTCCAGATACTGTGGGTCCTATGATTCTTCCTATTCCTCAACCTGCTGTTTTGGCGGCTGCTGGTCAGCCCGTCGTTCCTCCCGCTCTCCCGAATCCTCTTGTGCCGCAAATTGTTCATCCTCCTTTACCGGCTTTTCTTCCTACTGCGCCTTTCCCAGCCCCTCCTCAGCCTGTCGTTCCCGCTACTCCTGGTGCCGCGTCCACTTCTACTGTTTCCACTCCTACTGTTGTTGCTCCTGTGCCTTCTTCTTCTTCTCCTTCTGTTCGTAGCCGTCTCCTGAATGCTGTTGCTACTCTTTATTCTCCCCTTTTTGGGCCAATACTTGGATCGACTCTTTCTGATGTTGCTCAGAGGCGCAGCCAGCTTCCTGATGGTAGGGAACGTGAATCGTTGGTAAAAATGGCACGTAAATGGATTCGTAATCCTGTTAAGTACACTTCGCGTATAGTGTTTGAAACATTTTCCCAGTTTAATGCGCCCACGCAACGATTCGTGTTTGAGGAAATGTGTAAATCGTTGAGGGAAGAGTGGGATCGTGATGTGGTCGATAATGTACCGTCTGAGGTTTCTGATCTCCAGCATCAATTTACAACTGGTGTGATTGTAGGTGATAAGGTTCGAGCTGCTCTAGAACGCCTGTTATCCTTTCGATGTACAGTGCAACCTCGAGCGTTGTTTAAAGACGAGACCGAAGAGTGGATGGCAAAACCTGGTCAATATCCTATGCGGGAAGTTCCCCCAGTGTGGATGCCAGGTGATCCTAATGCTAATCCTGCTGTCCCAGGACGTTTTCAGAGAGTGTGGATACACCTCCCTTGGAAGCGATCGGAAGTTTTGCAGGTGAAGCAAACTTTGCCCGATCCCCGTAAAAATCCTGCAGGTTATTATAAGGAGTTGTCCCAACTAGTGGATGCTACTGTTATGAATCTTGCTGATATCGATATGTTGTTTGGCAATGTAGTGCCTCAGCCGATTTGGGCGAAAATTCGTCACGAGAATCACGCGGCTGAGTTAGGCGGTGACTGGGCTGCCCTTACGGCGGCAGACGCCCAGCAAGTTGGTGGGGCTAAACCTGAACAGCTTATTGTGGATTTGCCCCAGAGGATAATTACTCTTATGAAAACGCTTATGCCAGCAATGCGCGTCAATTGGGACAAATTGTCCTCGTGTAAGCAAAAGAGGGATGAGAGTGTCTCCGATTTCTTTACGAGATTTGAGGAAGCATTTGTTGATCATAGTGGTCAGGACATGAGTTCGGAGGGTGGTCAGCGGTTGTTCGTTGATAAATTTGTATCGAACTTGTTGCCCGAACTCAGCAACAAGTTGAAGAATTCTGAGAGTTCGTGGGCTGTTTCTACCACTGCTCAAATATTGGCTACGGCCCAATATTACGAAAACAGAGAAAAGGAAGAAAGCGAACGTGCAGATAAGAAAACGAAGGATCTTAAAACTAAGGTCTTATTGCAGCAAGCTTATCCTCCGCGCTCAAATTTCAATGACTCGCAACAGCCAAATCGCTCACAATCGCAGTTTTCCAGATCGCAGGTGCGCAATGACTCTCCCGCACCTCGCTTTGTGTTGGGGTATAATCAATGTGCATATTGTCGAGGGGAGGGCCATTTGAAGTTTAATTGCCCAGTTCTACGTGATAGGAACAATGGTGTGTCGGCTCGAGGAGGTCGTAGTGGTCCTCAACAAGCTTCACGTGGTAGAGGTCGCGGTGTTACTCAGAATCAGGCCGAGCGTCTTGCCACTTCCTCAGACTCGCAGAATTGTTTCGATCGACGCGATCTCTCGTCTGGTAGATCTGCACAGTATCATGTGGACGACTATTATGTCGAGCGTGATGTTGATACGGACGGTATCTACTAGGACAGCCATAGACAAAGGAAGGGAGAAGTATCAGTTCCGGTAGATCAGAGAGGGCCTTATGTCGCAGTTGCCACATTGGGCGTCGTTGAGCCTTTTCTGTTGGATACTGGTGCAGCAAAAAGTTCCATCATGCATTCGAAACTCCCTGGCGCGCCTTTGTCTGGCTTAACGAATGTTTCCGTTGGATTCTCTGGCGCCCCCGTTAGCAATCCAGTTTCTAGCCCCTTGCCCCTTACGATTGGGTCTCATGAGTTAGAAGCTCCTTTGATTTTGACTACTGGTTGTGGTGAGAATCTTTTGGGCTTGGATTTGTTGAAAAGGATACATGCGACTTTGTACTGCTCTCCTACGGGAGTGGAGCTTACATTGGGTCAGAGAGTGATTTCCCCTATGTATCTATCGATCGATAAGCTCCCACCGGAATTGAGTTCTCTTCCGGCTTCTTTGTGGGCGACAGGTCCCAATGATGTGGGCCTGCTGGATATACCACCTTATGTTGTTCAATTGAAAGTTGATGCGCGATTACCGCGCATACCCCAGTATCGTATCTCCCTTGATGGTGAACGGGCACTATTAGCGATCATCTATGATTTGATCGATAAAGATGTTATTGAGGAGACACGAGGTAACGTGTGTAATAGTCCTGTGTTGCCTATTCTGAAGCGAACTGATCCCTCCAAGCCCCCCGTGTACCGTCTAGTTATTGACTTACGGGAGGTAAATAAAATTGTTGTCCCGCAGTTTCCTGTGGTGCCCGACATTACAGCTTTACTGACTCTGATTCCAGCCTCTGCATCATGGTTCTCGGTAATTGATCTGAAGAATGCGTTCTTTAGCATTCCGATTGCTGAGGAAAGTCGAGATTTGTTCGGTTTTTCATTAGGTGGTCGTAGCTTCCGGTTCAAACGTGCACCTCAAGGCTACTGTGAGAGCCCATCGATCTACAGCCAAGCTCTCAAGAGCCAACTTGATGCATTCGTGCTGCCAGCTGGTGCGGCCTTGATTCAGTACGTTGACGATCTGTTGGTAGCTGCAGACACTGAACAAATTTGCAAGACTGCTACTGTGTCACTGTTGCAGCATCTATGCGACTTACACCACAAGGTGTCACCTTCTAAATTGCAATATTGTTGTCAAGAAGTTACCTACCTAGGTCACTTATTGTCAAAGGCGGGAAGAAGGTTGACCCCTGAAAGAATCGCAGCAATTGCTCGAATGACTGTGCCGACGACTCAGAGGGACGTGCGTGCCTTTTTAGGTATCACGTCATACTGTAGACAGTGGATTCCAAATTTTTCACTGTGAGCGAAGCCATTGATAGCTCTCACGTGCAAGGATGTTTCGACTCCTTTGCCATGGACGGAGGAATGTCAGAAAAGTTTTTCTGAACTTCGTGATGCGTTGTGTTCGGCTCCTGTGTTAGGTACTCCTGATTACAGCAAGCCATTTACACTATACGTCCACGAGAGGGAAGGCTGTGCGTTGAGTGTTTTAACGCAACAATTTGGTGGCAAGCAGCGCCCATGTGCATATTTTTCCTCGACCTTAGACCCGGTAGCTAGAGCGTTGCCGAGCTGCTTGAGGGCGACGGCGGCAGCTGCGGCGTCTATTCGACAATCCGCAGGTCTTGTCATGGATAATATGCTCATAGTGATGGTTCCGCATGCAGTTGATACTCTCCTGAATCGTACAAAAACTCAACATCTGACGAGTGCAAGGTTGTCTGGGTACGAGCTGACCCTTTTGGCAAGTCATATACAGATCAAGCGTTGTAATGTACTGAATCCGGCGACATTGTTGCCGAGTAATATGGAATCAGATGATGTACCACCACATGATTGTTATTTACGAACTGAGGAAGAAACAAAGGGTCGTGTGGACCTGAAAAACACTCCTTTGGCAGATCCCGATGGTACTTTGTATGTTGATGGTTCTTGCTTTAAATTGCCGAATGGCGATGTGACGACTGCGTATGCTGTAGTGACGTTGAGCACAGTTGTGGAAACTGCGAGATTGAATCAGAATTCAGCACAAGCGGCAGAGTTGATTGCATTGACAAGGGCATGTGTCTTGTCTAAGGGAAAGCGAGTGAATGTGTTTACCGACAGTCAGTACGCATTCGGCGTTGCGCACAGTTTTGGAAGACTTTGGAGAGAAAGAGGATTTATGACATCGCATGGGACGAAGATCCAACACGGGCAGCTCGTGAATGATCTTTTGGATGCACTTACATTGCCTAAACAAGTGGCGATTGTTAAATGTAGTGCACATCGGAAAGTGACGGATGATGTTGGTTGTGGTAATGCATTTGCGGATGAGATTGCTAAGGAAACGGCTAAGAATCTTACAACTCGAATGTACGTGACAAGTTCAGTGAGATGGCCGACGGAAACTGGTATGTGTGAAGACACTGTTGAGAGTGTGAAAGCAATTCAGAACGAGGCAACTGAAGCTGAAAAGATCAAGTGGAAAGAAAGTACGGGAAGGTTGGATATGCATGGATGTTGGGTTGACTTGACGGAACGTCAGAGGTGGATGTTACCAGATGCGTACGTATTAGCTGTCGTGACGATGGCTCATGGGTTGTCACATATTAGTGCAAAAGGGATATGTAAGTTCTTGTCCCCTGTATGGAAGAATGAGGGTATTACTAAGTGTGCTGAGAGAGTGGTTAAGAATTGCATGGTGTGTTTGATGCACAATCCTGGCAAGGGCACCCCCACTCCACCTGGTCATTTTGCTCCCCCTGTTTGTCCCTTTGAGGTTATCCAACTGGACTTTATCCATATGGAGAGATGCAATAACCTGAAGTATGTTTTGGTTGTGGTTTGTGCGTTCTCTAGATGGATTGAGGCCTATCCTCTTAAGGATAATACTGCCCTGTCCACAGCGAAAATCCTGCTGAAGGAATACTTTCCTAGGTATGGAATGCCACGGATCGTGTGGTCGGATAATGGAAGTGAGTTTGTAGGAAGTGTGATGCAGAGTGTGTGTAAGGGCCTTGGAATCCGTCAAAAATTCCATAGCGCTAATCATCCTCAGGCAGCGGGTTTGGTTGAAGGGTACAATGGTACCCTGAAACTGAAACTTGCAAAAATACAAGCTACCACTGGTCTATCATGGCCTGATGCCTTGCCTCTGGCTCTCCTATCAACCAGGGCGACTGTACACTCTCGAGTAGGGCTTAGCCCATATGAAATTGTGTTCGGCCGCCCTGCGAACATTTGGGGAGTCCCGAGACCTAAGGCCTTTGATAGTCTTGAGTATCCAATGCTAATTGATTACCTTCATGATTTGACCACTAAACTACGGTTAATCCATCAACAGGTCTTTGAAGCTCTACCGGCGCAGACAGAGGGTCCTGGACATCAGCTCCGGCCAGGCGATTGGGTCGTTACCCGAAATTTTGGTTGGAAACGTAACTTGGAGCCAAGATTCGTAGGACCCTTTCAAGTCTTGTTGACAACGAGGACTGCGGTTTGATTGGAGGGCCGGAAGAACTGGGTTCACGCCGGCCACACGAAAAAGGTACCGATCCCCTCACCAACAGACGGTTGGGTGAGAACTGGGATTGCGGCAACGGAAACTGAGACTCCTTTAAACTTTGTGCCGTTTAGTGACGCTCAACCTGTAGGAGATGATTTGTCGCTGCCAAACCCACTTGTGGAGTCATCAGTAGCAGAGAACCCAAGGTCCGACTCGTCGTTCACTTTATCGAACACTGTTGCGCCAGCTGAACAATTGTTTGTAGAGCAAACTCGACCTGGAAGAAGTCGATACTTTCTTCGTTCAAGGACTAATAAAAATGAAGTCGTATATTTGTTTTTTTTCCTTTTTCGGTGCTATGAACATTATGGACAATTACATCCTTTCTTTTTGAGTTTTTATGTGTTTTTCACTGCTAAAGAGATTTGTATTAAAACTGAACGTTTTGAGGAAACCCTACCATCCGGGTTACCGTAGGGCCGTGCGGGTACTCCTTTCTGTTTAGCAGGTTTCTGACGCTAGGTCGGTTACTTTTGTCGATTCCTGGGAACTCCTGGGGATTGATAATCGCTACTCAGAACGAAGTGCGTCAAGTACGTCACGGACGGTTTGTAGAGGATGGCATTCTCTAAGCTGTTGGAAGTAGAAAGGATGTCGGCGCAGAGATCAGAGTTACATAAGGTTGTACGAACAAAATGTTTTCTGTTTCAGGTATTCCTACTGTTTCTGACTGTGTCTATGCTATTGGTGGGCGGAGTGTATTTTGGAATACAGTTGTTATTACCTTCTGTTTCACCTACCCTTTCTCCTAAACTAAGCTCCATCACCACTGTTTCCCCACATTCTTTTCATCCTTTGCCTCAACACGAACAGGTTAGACGTGCGGAATTTATGAATAACTCCTTCGTTCAACTCCTACATCAGCATCAGTTGGTGATGAATACTACCAACTGTTGGGTGTGTGGGTTAATGCCACATACCATGGATAGGGGTATTCCGTATTTGGTCCTTCCTTACAGCTCCCAGGGTTCCGCTCGAGCATTCCAAACTATGTTTCGTAGTGCACTAGATTCCTACCCCAGTCGAGAGCCACGCTCTGTCAATTTTGGTCCCGGTCCGTACCACAAGCCTTTGGCGATAGCGATAGCGGATTTAGATAGAGATGTTTTTGATGCATCGCTTATCCCAGATGAAGAGGTGCAAGCCTATAAGGATATGAATGAGGCTGAGTATAGTGTTTCAGTGGGTGATAGACAGCTTAAGAGCTCGTCCCCAATATGGATTGTACCACACCTCGGTAATTTCTGCTTGAAAGGTTTGGGTCGAAATCCGAGAGCACAACTTGGGAACAGTGCTTGTACTGACACGTATGTCCTACCGATGCTCTCTTCCCCTGTTTTTCTGACTGCTAAGGGCACTTATTTCGTATGTTATGAACGCGCATATACATGGTTACCCCGTGATTTTTCGGGTACCTGTTATATTGCGAATCTTTTACCACCTACTTTCACAGTTGCCTCAGACTATCACAAGACTAGAGTTGTGAGAGGCGTTATTAGTAAAGAGGATACTGCCGGTCAAGAAGCAGGAGATTTCTTTAAGGGTTTCTTGCCGTTTTGGGGACCTATGGTTAATAGTAGGAACCTAAGACAGTTGACCCGTGTAGTTGAGTCAACTGCTAATATTACCGCGAGTGCCCTTGGTAACTTAACAGCTGAACTTCAGGCGGATAGACTCATGACGTTGCAGAACCGGATGGTCCTAGATGTTGTTCTTGCAGATAGAGGTGGTGTGTGTAAAGTTATCCATTCGAGTTGTTGCATTTTCATTCCTGACAATGCTCCAACTGTCTACCAAGCCATCTCAAAGTTGCACAAGATTTCCGAGTCCATACACGTGGACGAAGGTAATTGGACACTTCTAGGATGGTTTTGGGGTCTGATGTCAACTTGGGGTTGGAAGATTCTGATAATCGTAGGGGTTGTTGTAACGTTTCTATTCACGTGTTGTCTTTGTGTACAGTGTGGTCCTGCCTTATGTGTCCTTTGTGCTACAACGTGTATAAGACGGCCATCTGTTACCAAGGAGGTGTTGATGAATAGAATGATGTTCCAGCAGCAGGTGAACGATCTGATGAATATTGAAATCGATTCCGATCTTGACTAGTGCTTGCCTACATGAGGGCAAAAGGAGCGTCTGAGGTTCCGTATGAGACGGAACGACACTTTTTGAGTGGTGACGAATGTGGATGAGTTTGGTGTCTACGAACCGCAAATGACAAGTATAGTGGGTGTACGCAGTTTCGTTACGCAACCACGTATGGTTCGTCTAATTTTTGGGTTTGTTCATCCGAACCCTCGGGTTCCATTTTAGATACGGCATCCATTTTGTTTCTTGCCCTCAAGTAGCCAGCGAACGGACGTTGCCCGCTTCGTGACCCTGGGACTCCCAAGCTTACACGAGGGACACGTGTTTCTTTGAGGGTGACTTTTACGATAAGAGAAATGACACGGCGAAGGCAGATGGCCCCGCTCGAGACTCATCTTGCCGTGCTAGCCTATTGTTTCAGTCATGCATGCATTGGACACGAGGTCTTTGATCCTGTCATCAAGTTTCCTTTATTACTCCCAACACTCTTTTCTAACCTGTTGTGCATCCTTGTCCTTTCTTTGCATCTGTTTTTGTCCCCTCTCCTAATGTGTTTACGGTCAGAATGGAATGTGTTTTATTGCGGGGTAGATATGTTTTTACAGTTGGGAACCGGCAATGCTGCTGTAATTATGTTCCGGCCTCCTGAAACATGAACACGACTCTTTTGAAATTTATTGTGGGAACTGAGTTGTAACCTTTGTTCGCCATACTGTGCAATGGCAAAAACGTGTATAAAAGGAGCGATCCACTTTTGCAATTTGAAGCAGTCTCCGAGAACCTACACGTTGTGTACTTCTTGTGATTTCTGTATCCCTGCAGTAAATAAACGCTGATCTCTGACGTCGCTGGAAGTGTCCCGTGTCTCTGTGTTTTGTACGTCAGAACAGGTAACCCACGAAGGTTTCAGGTGTTGTCCCCTGGCACCGCTGGGTCTTAGAATAACCCAGTCCTTCACTCCCCTGCTTGGCAGGCACCAAAAACTTGAATCAATGGTCGCAAACTTTCCCGCTCCCGCTGGAGTCTGAAGTCCCTGCAGCCCTGGAAGTGGATTTCCTGACTTCTCAATGGCCATTGTTAGTCCCCAGCAAAGCTGAGGCGAGTGGACCCCACGAGTGACGAGGAACTGCAATACCTGGGTACCATTCACTATTGTCCAGTGCAACCCCTTCACAACATGCTACAAACTTGGGCTTTGGAGCACTTATGGCCCAAGTCTAAAGTAGGTTGTGCAGCGAAAATCAGAGGCCTATCCCTTCCAGAGTGACCGCGGCTCCTGTGAAGCATTTCCTCAATCAGGCGTCTTCATGATCCCTTGCCCATTGGCATGTGGGTCCCCTGAAGCCTTTCTTATCAACTCAAAAGACTCCCCTAGTTGCTCCCGGTCTGCCCACACTTACCCTTGCTGGGTGAGACCCTCATACCTTGTTGGTCTGCACCATTGACTAAATTCACTTTCCACAAGACTTGCTGTTGCCAAGGCTTGTTGGCTCCAATCCGATTGCCGACACTGCAGTCAGCTGCAGACTTTGTGGTACATTCCTAGTCCAGCTGCTGGTCATCGTCAGTCCTTCCTGGACCTCGTGAGCTAAGAGTCAAAACACCCATGATCACCTGAAATCACCCGACATCCGTGGGCATCCATTTTCCTGGCCCCAGGTCACTGGCAAGTGACTGTGAACACTGTTCCGTCAATTTTCAGGTCATCTTCATCTTGAATCCAGCCTTGGATTCCACCGGACACTTCTTCAGTCTTCGCAAGCAGCAAATCTTGTTTGGTCTCCATAGAAAACAGCGACGCAACCCGACACCAAAAGACACCTATGCACCCGGCTTCCCTGGGTGAGGTAACTCGTGCACTCCGGTGCCCTAGTGTGTGGTGGCCCTCGAATTACTTACCTTGTAAGTGGCTTGCTTGTAGACTTCCTCGAAGTACCCTAAAACTTTAAAAATCAAACCGCGACTTGCTCCATTGTAATCAATAGGGAACCCGCGGCTGTGTTCTCACACTGCATGCGTCTCCTGTGGGTCTGTTACGTACCTGCTTATACTGCATTAGTGAAGCCCCAGCGATTCTACAGGCCCTAGGCCTTGTCATTCTGCAAGTCGACTTTCCCAAACCTCTTTTTTAGTATATGGTCTGGTACGCCCCTAGGGACCCAGCCATATTTGGGCTTAACTTATTCTGAAACGTTGATATTTGAATGTGTTCCTCGCTTCTAATCTCATAAAGAGATTAGTAGAGTGTGTCTAGAAATAAATACATATATATTTGATATATAAATCTGTGTGGTGTCCTTTCATTTGGTAATTCAAGAGATTATAAGGTAAAACAAGCTGCTTGACATTCCTCTGAGACTTAGCCTGAAGGCTGCTCTCCACAGCTACCACTAGGATAGCTTTCTTTAAAAAGTTGTCTTAAACCTATCTACCATAAGAGTCGAATTAGAATGGTGCAAGGTGGCCACTATAACTAGTGACCAGCATATGCCAAGCCAACTTCTCACACTCGCCGTCCTGCTGCCATCGGGACATCGTCCGTTTTGGGAAGTGAGAGAGCGGCAAGAGAGCGGGGGTGAAAGAGCAGCGAGAGAAGCTCCTGCCCTCTCCGCACCGACAACAAGACTGTGGAAGAGGTCCCTGCACTTGACGATACCGGTGTAAAGTGGGCAGGAAGGAGCGGCACGGCTTGACCGCGGATTCGAGGAAGCATCCGGGCCCGAGTGGTTTCCAGCCCGCAACGGACAAGGAGTCACGGCGGACGCGCTGCGGGTCGGACCGGTCTCACAGCGGGGGCGGTCTCAGGCTTTCCCTGCCAGAGGGCGCGCTGCTCGGTGCAAGTTAGCCAAGCCTGGGCACTTCGCAGACTGACTGAGGGACCCAGGTGCAGTAGGGAACAGAATCGTTCTCGCTTCTGGCAAGGGGGCATCAATAAGCACGCTGGACATTTAAAGGCAACGCTCGACTGACGCACTGTCTGCGGAGGTCAGCGATAGCTCCGGTGCTGTAACTTGTGGCCGAGTGGGTGCAGGAGAGGGGCATCCGACCCCCCCATCCCCCCACCACCAAGTGATATTGCGGTACCGAGTGGCAAGTTTTGGGGGGCCCAATCCCACGCACCAGTTACTTTGGCACAAGGATACAGAAAGGTCAGGCATGGAGACTTGCCCCAGCAAGAGTGGGATTGTCAAGAATTCCTCTCATGCGAGGGGAGGAAAACGGTAACCAGCGAAAACGGACTACATCTCCCAGGATGCTTAGCGGTTGAGAGGTTATGTAAACAGGAGAGCTGTTACATAACTCAAGGAAAACACGCCCTTATGTAAACAGGAGAGCTGTTACATAACTCAAGGAAAACACGCCCTTATGTAAACAGGAGAGCTGTTACATAACTCAAGGAAAACACGCCCTTTAAAGGGAGGAACCGGGTGGTACAACGCTGTCGGATATTGTGTTTACACCGACGTACCTGCTTAGTGAAGAGCAGTGTTCCGGAGTGGTGCTCCAGTAAGGCAAGAACGGAGGTAGGTCGAGTCGTTACTCCCTGGGCCGTGTCTTGCCCCATCGTCACCTGTGAAGGACCCGGAAGCTCTACCGGATAACCATTGAGCTTCGCTTTTTGACTCGGCTGAGTCAAAGCGCAGTGGCGCTTTTGCTGGTTGGAGTCGTAACTCCCAGCCCGACCAGAGATACAGGGACTGCCAGCTGTAACGCACACCAGGAGGTGTTTGCCGCGTTACAGACTCGGAAGTCCACGGGATCGATCGAGCGGCTGCTCTCGGTTCAGTCTTCTTTGCTTGTGATTGGGGTATCGGTGACGCATCACCAGGAGGTGACTCCGCGTCCCGGTGCAGTCGGAGGAAGAGGTTGAGCGGCTGCTCCCTTCAGGTAGAGACCCCGGCTGGGTGTTTCCCTGACTCCTCGATTCTCCCCAACACTCTTCGTGCCCCTCACAGCCTACCGATTGGCATTGGCGGCCATTTCATTTCTGCCCTCTGTTGGCATACGCCGGGATCGGCGTATATGCAGAGGACGGTTAGGACCATCCGTGCTGTGGGCTGGTAACATACTTAGCCTGGAGGATTCCAGTGACTATAACCTTTGTTTATTCCTTGTATTATTTTTGCCTTCATTAAAATAACTAAACCTTCACAAGTGGTTGTGTTCTCATTATCGTGTCTGTTAAACGATCCTGAGACGTTCAGGGCGTTACAGGGATACTTAAAAAGCAATCATTTGGTGCATACAGAACAGTGGCAGCACCCCGCTACAAAGAGGCAACAGTCACGATCCCTGACGGGCACAGCTGGGGGTGTAGGGAGCAGCGACAGCACTCCATGAGAGCACAGAGGATGACATGCCGGGGAGGCCAAGAGCAGCCCGAAGACCTCAATGAATTGCTCCGAAAAATCAGGACGGTATCGGAGGTCCATGGCAGCGAGTGGCTGCAACCGCATCTGGTGCGCAATGCCAGGGGAGAACCAGGCAGCCAGCAACACGAGGACAGCGACGCATCAGCAGCAAAAAAGAGAAGGAGATCACCGGCCAAACTGGCAGAAGCAGCAGCGACCAAGAAAGCCCCCAGGAAGAAGTCCTTGCCTCCTGTAGCCAGCACGGCGGTGTCAGGACCAAGCAGCGGGACCAGAGAAGCAACAGCAAGTGGTGAGCATATTAGTGCTATAGTGAATGAATGTTTTATAACAATGGCACCAATGTTGCTGAAGGGGCTGGGCACGCAATGGGTGGGGGTGGCAGGAGCCCAAGCAGATGGGGAAGTGTCGGCATTGCCATGGCACCTAATAGACCCTGGTCAGGCGGGACAGGAATGCTTAAGGGGGCAGGGCGCGCAGGAGGCCAGAGGGGGGATAGGGTCCCCTATAGCAGCATGGGGGGGCGCAATCACAGTGGGCGACCTGCCCCACACACCTCTGGTGCCAGAACCGTACTCAAGGCCCTCACCCAGTTCGGCATCCTAGACCACCAGGGGCACAGGGCTAGCAAGCCTCATTCCACTAGCAGTCAAAGAATGGATATGGAGGAAGGAGTTTATTTATATTTTCACATTGTTGGCGATTCAGTTAGACAGGCTGGACCTGACTATTTGCGATAAAAAAGATGACCATAGACGGGAGAGGCGGAAGGAGAGAAAGGAAAGGAATTTTGACAATTGGTTGGATGCATTTAGGATAATAATGGCATGCAGAATTGTAGAAAAATTCCCACGCGGTGCAGTTGACCTATGGCTTAAGGAGGCCAACATACATAACGCACAGAGGCAATTCCCGGGTGACGCATGGCTGGAGTATGATAAAGGTTTCCGTCTCGAGATGCAAACGAACCCAGAGATGGAGTGAAATGAGGAAGACGTATCAGGCTTCACCCATAAAATAATGGTAGCAAGGGAGGCCAAGGCATGGGCAGGGAAGAGCGAGCAACCCTTTCGGGGTTCCTCCCACAGGGGGAGGCCTTTCCAAAAGTCCAAACAGTTCGGGGATGGAAAGCCCCACATATTAGCGGGACGGTGGCAATTTGCTGGAAATTCGAGGCAAATAAATGCACCTATGGGGCCTCATGTAAATTTCAGCACATTTGCTCCTCCTGTGGCGGGGGACACCCGGCGGCAGGGTGCAAACGTAAGAAAGAGCACAAAGGGGACAGAAAGGAGAAGAAAAAATAGTGAGATAACCATAGTGGGCGTGGGGGCCCCCCAAGGAATTCAGGATTGCAGGTTAGCCAGGTCCCCCGTCAACACTTTCCAATTATGCAAGCTAGCCAATAGATATCACAACAGGACAGACGCGGAAATTCTAGTACAGGGTTTTGAGCGAGGTTTTATTATCCCATTCACAGGCCACCTCCCCCCAGGTAGCACCAAAAATCTCAAATCCGCACTACAACACCCAGGGGTAGTCACGAAGAAATTGGAGAAAGAGAAGACCTTGGGGTAGAATCGAGGGCCCCCTCCCGCATGAGCAGGGGGCTGGTGGTCTCACCACTGGGGGTAGTTCCCAAAAAAGAACCAGGGCAATACCGGATAATTCACCACCTGTCAAAATGGCACGTAAATGGATTCGTAATCCTGTTAAGTACACTTCGCGTATAGTGTTTGAAACATTTTCCCAGTTTAATGCGCCCACGCAACGATTCGTGTTTGAGGAAATGTGTAAATCGTTGAGGGAAGAGTGGGATCGTGATGTGGTCGATAATGTACCGTCTGAGGTTTCTGAGCTCCAGCATCAATTTACAACTGGTGTGATTGTAGGTGATAAGGTTCGAGCTGCTCTAGAACGCCTGTTATCCTTTCAATGTACAGTGCAACCTCGAGCGTTGTTTAAAGACGAGACCGAAGAGTGGATGGCAAAACCTGGTCAATATCCTATGCGGGAAGTTCCCCCAGTGTGGATGCCAGGTGATCCTAATGCTAATCCTGCTGTCCCAGGACGTTTTCAGAGAGTGTGGATACACCTCCCTTGGAAGCGATCGGAAGTTTTGCAGGTGAAGCAAACTTTGCCCGATCCCCGTAAAAATCCTGCAGGTTATTATAAGGAGTTGTCCCAACTAGTGGATGCTACTGTTATGAATCTTGCTGATATCGATATGTTGTTTGGCAATGTAGTGCCTCAGCCGATTTGGGCGAAAATTAGTCACGAGAATCACGCGGCTGAGTTAGGCGGTGACTGGGCTGCCCTTACGGCGGCAGACGCCCAGCAAGTTGGTGGGGCTAAACCTGAACAGCTTATTGTGGATTTGCCCCAGAGGATAATTACTCTTATGAAAACGCTTATGCCAGCAATGCGCGTCAATTGGGATAAATTGTCCGCGTGTAAGCAAAAGAGGGATGAGAGTGTCTCCGATTTCTTTACGAGATTTGAGGAAGCATTTGTTGATCATAGTGGTCAGGACATGAGTTCGGAGGGTGGTCAGCGGTTGTTCGTTGATAAATTTGTATCGAACTTGTTGCCCGAACTCAGCAACAAGTTGAAGAATTCTGAGAGTTCGTGGGCTGTTTCTACCACTGCTCAAATATTGGCTACGGCCCAATATTACGAAAACAGAGAAAAGGAAGAAAGCGAACGTGCAGATAAGAAAACGAAGGATCTTAAAACTAAGGTCTTATTGCAGCAAGCGTATCCTCCGCGCTCAAATTTCAATGACTCGCAACAGCCAAATCGCTCACAATCGCAGTTTTCCAGATCGCAGGTGCGCAATGACTCTCCCGCACCTCGCTTTGTGTTGGGGTATAATCAATGTGCATATTGTCGAGGGGAGGGCCATTTGAAGTTTAATTGCCCAGTTCTACGTGATAGGAACAATGGTGTGTCGGCTCGAGGAGGTCGTAGTGGTCCTCAACAAGCTTCACGTGGTAGAGGTCGCGGTGTTACTCAGAATCAGGCCGAGCGTCTTGCCACTTCCTCAGACTCGCAGAATTGTTTCGATCGACGCGATCTCTCGTCTGGTAGATCTGCACAGTATCATGTGGACGACTATTATGTCGAGCGTGATGTTGATACGGACGGTATCTACTAGGACAGCCATAGACAAAGGAAGGGAGAAGTATCAGTTCCGGTAGATCAGAGAGGGCCTTATGTCGCAGTTGCCACATTGGGCGTCGTTGAGCCTTTTCTGTTGGATACTGGTGCAGCAAAAAGTTCCATCATGCATTCGAAACTCCCTGGCGCGCCTTTGTCTGGCTTAACGAATGTTTCCGTTGGATTCTCTGGCGCCCCCGTTAGCAATCCAGTTTCTAGCCCCTTGCCCCTTACGATTGGGTCTCATGAGTTAGAAGCTCCTTTGATTTTGACTACTGGTTGTGGTGAGAATCTTTTGGGCTTGGATTTGTTGAAAAGGATACATGCGAATTTGTACTGCTCTCCTACGGGAGTGGAGCTTACATTGGGTCAGAGAGTGATTTCCCCTATGTATCTATCGATCGATAAGCTCCCACCGGAATTGAGTTCTCTTCCGGCTTCTTTGTGGGCGACAGGTCACAATGATGTGGGCCTGCTGGATATACCACCTTATGTTGTTCAATTGAAAGTTGATGCGCGATTACCGCGCATACCCCAGTATCGTATCTCCCTTGATGGTGAACGGGCACTATTAGCGATCATCTATGATTTGATCGATAAAGATGTTATTGAGGAGACACGAGGTAACGTGTGTAATAGTCCTGTGTTGCCTATTCTGAAGCGAACTGATCCCTCCAAGCCCCCCGTGTACCGTCTAGTTATTGACTTACGGGAGGTAAATAAAATTGTTGTCCCGCAGTTTCCTGTGGTGCCCGACATTACAGCTTTACTGACTCTGATTCCAGCCTCTGCATCATGGTTCTCGGTAATTGATCTGAAGACTGCGTTCTTTAGCATTCCGATTGCTGAGGAAAGTCGAGATTTGTTCGGTTTTTCATTAGGTGGTCGTAGCTTCCGGTTCAAACGTGCACCTCAAGGCTACTGTGAGAGCCCATCGATCTACAGCCAAGCTCTCAAGAGCCAACTTGATGCATTCGTGCTGCCAGCTGGTGCAGCCTTGATTCAGTACGTTGACGATCTGTTGGTAGCTGCAGACACTGAACAAATTTGCAAGACTGCTACTGTGTCACTGTTGCAGCATCTATGCGACTTACACCACAAGGTGTCACCTTCTAAATTGCAATATTGTTGTCAAGAAGTTACCTACCTAGGTCACTTATTGTCAAAGGCGGGAAGAAGGTTGACCCCTGAAAGAATCGCAGCAATTGCTCGAATGACTGTGCCGACGACTCAGAGGGACGTGCGTGCCTTTTTAGGTATCACGTCATACTGTAGACAGTGGATTCCAAATTTTTCACTGTTAGCGAAGCCATTGATAGCTCTCACGTGCAAGGATGTTTCGACTCCTTTGCCATGGACGGAGGAATGTCAGAAAAGTTTTTCTGAACTTCGTGATGCGTTGTGTTCGGCTCCTGTGTTAGATACTCCTGATTACAGCAAGCCATTTACACTACACGTCCACGAGAGGGAAGGCTGTGCGTTGAGTGTTTTAACGCAACAATTTGGTGGCAAGCAGCGCCCATGTGCATATTTTTCCTCGACCTTAGACCCGGTAGCTAGAGCGTTGCCGAGCTGCTTGAGGGCGACGGCGGCAGCTGCGGCGTCTATTCGACAATCCGCAGGTCTTGTCATGGATAATATGCTCATAGTGATGGTTCCGCATGCAGTTGATACTCTCCTGAATCGTACAAAAACTCAACATCTGACGAGTGCAAGGTTGTCTGGGTACGAGCTGACCCTTTTGGCAAGTCATATACAGATCAAGCGTTGTAATGTACTGAATCCGGCGACATTGTTGCCGAGTAATATGGAATCAAATGATGTACCACCACATGATTGTTATTTACGAACTGAGGAAGAAACAAAGGGTCGTGTGGACCTGAAAAACACTCCTTTGGCAGATCCCGATGGTACTTTGTATGTTGATGGTTCTTGCTTTAAATTGCCGAATGGCGATGTGACGACTGCGTATGCTGTAGTGACGTTGAGCACGGTTGTGGAAACTGCGAGATTGAATCAGAATTCAGCACAAGCGGCAGAGTTGATTGCATTGACAAGGGCATGTGTCTTGTCTAAGGGAAAGCGAGTGAATGTGTTTACCGACAGTCAGTACGCATTCGGCGTTGCGCACAGTTTTGGAAGACTTTGGAGAGAAAGAGGATTTATGACATCGCATGGGACGAAGATCCAACACGGGCAGCTCGTGAATGATCTTTTGGATGCACTTACATTGCCTAAACAAGTGGCGATTGTTAAATGTAGTGCACATCGGAAAGTGACGGATGATGTTGGTCGTGGTAATGCATTTGCGGATGAGATTGCTAAGGAAACGGCTAAGAATCTTACAACTCGAATGTACGTGACAAGTTCAGTGAGATGGCCGACGGAAACTGGTATGTGTGAAGACACTGTTGAGAGTGTGAAAGCAATTCAGAACGAGGCAACTGAAGCTGAAAAGATCAAGTGGAAAGAAAGTACGGGAAGGTTGGATATGCATGGATGTTGGGTTGACTTGACGGAACGTCAGAGGTGGATGTTACCAGATGCGTACGTATTAGCTGTCGTGACGATGGCTCATGGGTTGTCACATATTAGTGCAAAAGGGATATGTAAGTTCTTGTCCCCTGTATGGAAGAATGAGGGTATTACTAAGTGTGCTGAGAGAGTGGTTAAGAATTGCATGGTGTGTTTGATGCACAATCCTGGCAAGGGCACCCCCACTCCACCTGGTCATTTTGCTCCCCCTGTTTGTCCCTTTGAGGTTATCCAACTGGACTTTATCCATATGGAGAGATGCAATAACCTGAAGTATGTTTTGGTTGTGGTTTGTGCGTTCTCTAGATGGATTGAGGCCTATCCTCTTAAGGATAATACTGCCCTGTCCACAGCGAAAATCCTGCTGAAGGAATACTTTCCTAGGTATGGAATGCCACGGATCGTGTGGTCGGATAATGGAAGTGAGTTTGTAGGAAGTGTGATGCAGAGTGTGTGTAAGGGCCTTGGAATCCGTCAAAAATTCCATAGCGCTAATCATCCTCAGGCAGCGGGTTTGGTTGAAGGGTACAATGGTACCCTGAAACTGAAACTTGCAAAAATACAAGCTACCACTGGTCTATCATGGCCTGATGCCTTGCCTCTGGCTCTCCTATCAACCAGGGCGACTGTACACTCTCGAGTAGGGCTTAGCCCATATGAGATTGTGTTCGGCCGCCCTGCGAACATTTGGGGAGTCCCGAGACCTAAGGCCTTTGATAGTCTTGAGTATCCAATGCTAATTGATTACCTTCATGATTTGACCACTAAACTACGGTTAATCCATCAACAGGTCTTTGAAGCTCTACCGGCGCAGACAGAGGGTCCTGGACATCAGCTCCGGCCAGGCGATTGGGTCGTTACCCGAAATTTTGGTCGGAAACGTAACTTGGAGCCAAGATTCGTAGGACCCTTTCAAGTCTTGTTGACAACGAGGACTGCGGTTCGATTGGAGGGCCGGAAGAACTGGGTTCACGCCGGCCACACGAAAAAGGTACCGATCCCCTCACCAACAGACGGTTGGGTGAGAACTGGGATTGCGGCAACAGAAACTGAGACTCCTTTAAACTTTGTGCCGTTTAGTGACGCTCAACCTGTAGGAGATGATTTGTGGCTGCCAAACCCACTTGTGGAGTCATCAGTAGCAGAGAACCCAAGGTCCGACTCGTCGTTCACTTTATCGAACACTGTTGCGCCAGCTGAACAATTGTTTGTAGAGCAAACTCGACCTGGAAGAAGTCGATACTTTCTTCGTTCAAGGACTAATAAAAATTAAGTCGTATATTTGTTTTTTTTCCTTTTTCGGTGCTATGAACATTATGGACAATTACATCCTTTCTTTTTGAGTTTTTATGTGTTTTTCACTGCTAAAGAGATTTGTATTAAAACTGAACGTTTTGAGGAAACCCTACCATCCGGGTTACCGTAGGGCCGTGCGGGTACTCCTTTCTGTTTAGCAGGTTTCTGACGCTAGGTCGGTTACTTTTGTCGATTCCTGGGAACTCCTGGGGATTGATAATCGCTACTCAGAACGAAGTGTGTCAAGTACGTCACGGACGGTTTGTAGAGGATGGCATTCTCTAAGCTGTTGGAAGTAGAAAGGATGTCGGCGCAGAGATCAGAGTTACATAGGGTTGTACGAACAAAATGTTTTCTGTTTCAGGTATTCCTACTGTTTCTGACTGTGTCTATGCTATTGGTGGGCGGAGTGTATTTTGGAATACAGTTGTTATTACCTTCTGTTTCACCTACCCTTTCTCCTAAACTAAGCTCCATCACCACTGTTTCCCCACATTCTTTTCATCCTTTGCCTCAACACGAACAGGTTAGACGTGCGGAATTTATGAATAACTCCTTCGTTCAACTCCTACATCAGCATCAGTTGGTGATGAATACTACCAACTGTTGGGTGTGTGGGTTAATGCCACATACCATGGATAGGGGTATTCCGTATTTGGTCCTTCCTTACAGCTCCCAGGGTTCCGCTCGAGCATTCCAAACTATGTTTCGTAGTGCACTAGATTCCTACCCCAGTCGAGAGCCACGCTCTGTCAATTTTGGTCCCGGTCCGTACCACAAGCCTTTGGCGATAGCGATAGCGGATTTAGATAGAGATGTTTTTGATGCATCGCTTATCCCAGATGAAGAGGTGCAAGCCTATAAGGATATGAGTGAGGCTGAGTATAGTGTTTCAGTGGGTGATAGACAGCTTAAGAGCTCGTCCCCAATATGGATTGTACCACACCTCGGTAATTTCTGCTTGAAAGGTTTGGGTCGAAATCCGAGAGCACAACTTGGGAACAGTGCTTGTACTGACACGTATGTCCTACCGATGCTCTCTTCCCCTGTTTTCCTGACTGCTAAGGACACTTATTTCGTATGTTATGAACGCGCATATACATGGTTACCCCGTGATTTTTCGGGTACCTGTTATATTGCGAATCTTTTACCACCTACTTTCACAGTTGCCTCAGACTATCACAAGACTAGAGTTGTGAGAGGCGTTATTAGTAAAGAGGATACTGCCGGTCAAGAAGCAGGAGATTTCTTTAAGGGTTTCTTGCCGTTTTGGGGACCTATGGTTAATAGTAGGAACCTAAGACAGTTGACCCGTGTAGTTGAGTCAACTGCTAATATTACCGCGAGTGCCCTTGGTAACTTAACAGCTGAACTTCAGGCGGATAGACTCATGACGTTGCAGAACCGGATGGTCCTAGATGTTGTTCTTGCAGATAGAGGTGGTGTGTGTAAAGTTATCCATTCGAGTTGTTGCATTTTCATTCCTGACAATGCTCCAACTGTCTACCAAGCCATCTCAAAGTTGCACAAGATTTCCGAGTCCATACACGTGGACGAAGGTAATTGGACACTTCTAGGATGGTTTTGGGGTCTGATGTCAACTTGGGGTTGGAAGATTCTGATAATCGTAGGGGTTGTTGTAACGTTTCTATTCACGTGTTGTCTTTGTGTACAGTGTGGTCCTGCCTTATGTGTCCTTTGTGCTACAACGTGTATAAGACGGCCATCTGTTACCAAGGAGGTGTTGATGAATAGAATGATGTTCCAGCAGCAGGTGAACGATCTGATGAATATTGAAATCGATTCCGATCTTGACTAGTGCTTGCCTACATGAGGGCAAAAGGAGCGTCTGAGGTTCCGTGTGAGACGGTACGACACTTTTTGAGTGGTGACGAATGTGGATGAGTTTGGTGTCTACGAACCGCAAATGACAAGTATAGTGGGTGTACGCAGTTTCGTTACGCAACCACGTATGGTTCGTCTAATTTTTGGGTTTGTTCATCCGAACCCTCGGGTTCCATTTTAGATACGGCATCCATTTTGTTTCTTGCCCTCAAGTAGCCAGCGAACGGACGTTGCCCGCTTCGTGACCCTGGGACTCCCAAGCTTACACGAGGGACACGTGTTTCTTTGAGGGTGACTTTTACGATAAGGGAAATGACACGGCGAAGGCAGATGGCCCCGCTCGAGACTCATCTTGCCGTGCTAGCCTATTGTTTCAGTCATGCATGCATTGGACACGAGGTCTTTGATCCTGTCATCAAGTTTCCTTTATTACTCCCAACACTCTTTTCTAACCTGTTGTGCATCCTTGTCCTTTCTTTGCATCTGTTTTTGTCCCCTCTCCTAATGTGTTTACGGTCAGAATGGAATGTGTTTTATTGCGGGGTAGATATGTTTTTACAGTTGGGAACCGGCAATGCTGCTGTAATTATGTTCCGGCCTCCTGAAACATGAACACGACTCTTTTGAAATTTATTGTGGGAACTGAGTTGTAACCTTTGTTCGCCATACTGTGCAATGGCAAAAACGTGTATAAAAGGAGCGATCCACTTTTGCAATTTGAAGCAGTCTCCGAGAACCTACACGTTGTGTACTTCTTGTGATTTCTGTATCCCTGCAGTAAATAAACGCTGATCTCTGACGTCGCTGGAAGTGTCCCGTGTCTCTGTGTTTTGTACGTCAGAACAGGTAACCCACGAAGGTTTCAGGTGTTGTCCCCTGGCACCGCTGGGTCTTAGAATAACCCAGTCCTTCACTCCCCTGCTTGGCAGGCACCAAAAACTTGAATCAATGGTCGCAAACTTTCCCGCTCCCGCTGGAGTCCGAAGTCCCTGCAGCCCTGGAAGTGGATTTCCTGACTTCTCGATGGCCATTGTTAGTCCCCAGCAAAGCTGAGGCGAGTGGACCCCACGAGTGACGAGGAACTGCAATACCTGGGTACCATTCACTATTGTCCAGTGCAACCCTTTCACGACATGCTACAAACTTGGGCTTTGGAGCACTTCTGGCCCAAGTCTAAAGTAGGTTGTGCAGCGAAAATCAGAGGCCTATCCCTTCCAGAGTGACCGCGGCTCCTGTGAAGCATGTCCTCAATCAGGCGTCTTCATGATCCCTTGCCCATTGGCATGTGGGTCCCCTGAAGCCTTTCTTATCAACTCAAAAGACTCCCCTAGTTGCTCCCGGTCTGCCCACACTTACCCTTGCTGGGTGAGACCCTCATACCTTGTTGGTCTGCACCATTGACTAAATTCACTTTCCACGAGACTTGCTGTTGCCAAGGCTTGTTGGCTCCAATCCGATTGCTGACACTGCAGTCAGCTGCAGACTTTGTGGTACATTCCTAGTCCAGCTGCTGGTCATCGTCAGTCCTTCCTGGACCTCGTGAGCTAAGAGTCAAAACACCCATGATCACCTGAAATCACCCGACATCCGTGGGCATCCATTTTCCTGGCCCCAGGTCACTGGCAAGTGACTGTGAACACTGTTCCGTCAATTTTCAGGTCATCTTCATCTTGAATCCAGCCTTGGATTCCACCGAACACTTCTTCAGTCTTCGCAAGCAGCAAATCTTGTTTGGTCTCCATAGAAAACAGCGACGCGACCCGACACCAAAAGACACCTATGCACCCGGCTTCCCTGGGTGAGGTAACTCGTGCACTCCGGTGCCCTAGTGTGTGGTGGCCCTCGAATTACTTACCTTGTAAGTGGCTTGCTTGTAGACTTCCTCGAAGTACCCTAAAACTTTAAAAATCAAACCGCGACTTGCTCCATTGTAATCAATAGGGAACCCGCGGCTGTGTTCTCACACTGCATGCGTCTCCTGTGGGTCTGTTACTTACCTGCTTATACTGCATTAGTGAAGCCCCAGCGATTCTACAGGCCCTAGGCCTTGTCATTCTGCAAGTCGACTTTCCCAAACCTCTTTTTTAGTATATGGTCTGGTACGCCCCTAGGGACCCAGCCATATTTGGGCTTAACTTATTCTGAAACGTTGATATTTGAATGTGTTCCTGGCTTCTAATCTCATAAAGAGATTAGTAGAGTGTGTCTAGAAATAAATACATATATATTTGATAGATAAATCTGTGTGGTGTCCTTTCATTTGGTAATTCAAGAGATTATAAGGTAAAACAAGCTGCTTGACATTCCTCTGAGACTTAGCCTGAAGGCTGCTCTCCACAGCTACCACTAGGATAGCTTTCTTTAAAAAGTTGTCTTAAACCTATCTACCATAAGAGTCGAATTGGAATGGTGCAAGGTGGCCACTATAACTAGTGACCAGCATATGCCAAGCCAACTTCTCACACTCGCCATCCTGCTGCCATCGGGACATCGTCCGTTTTGGGAAGTGAGAGAGCGGCAAGAGAGCGGGGGTGAAAGAGCAGCGAGAGAAGCTCCTGCCCTCTCCGCACCGACAACAAGACTGTGGAAGAGGTCCCTGCACTTGACGGTACCGGTGTAAAGTGGGCAGGAAGGAGCGGCACGGCTTGACCGCGGATTCGAGGAAGCATCCGGGCCCGAGTGGTTACCAGCCCGCAACGGACAAGGAGTCACGGCGGACGCGCTGCGGGTCGGACCGGTCTCACAGCGGGGGCGGTCTCAGGCTTTCCCTGCCAGAGGGCGCGCTGCTCGGTGCAAGTTAGCCAAGCCTGGGCACTTCGCAGACTGACTGAGGGACCCAGGTGCAGTAGGGAACAGAATCGTTCTCGCTTCTGGCAAGGGGGCATCAATAAGCACGCTGCACATTTAAAGGCAACGCTCGACTGACGCACTGTCTGCGGAGGTCAGCAATAGCTCCGGTGCTGTAACTTGTGGCCGAGTGGGTGCAGGAGAGGGGCATCCGACCCCCCCATCCCCCCACCACCAAGTGATATTGCGGTACCGAGTGGCAAGTTTTGGGGGGCCCAATCCCGCGCACCAGTTACTTTGGCACAAGGATTCAGAAAGGTCAGGCATGGAGACTTGCCCCAGCAAGAGTGGGATACTTAAAAAGCAATCATTTGGTGCATACAGAACAGCGGCAGCACCCCGCTACAAAGAGGCTCGGGGCAACAGTCACGATCCCTGAAGGGCACAGCTGGGGGTGTAGGGAGCAGCGACAGCACTCCATGAGAGCACAGAGGATGACATGCCGGGGCGGCCAAGAGCAGCCCGAAGACCTCAATGAATTGCTCCGAAAAATCAGGACGGTATCGGAGGTCCATGGCAGCGAGTGGCTGCAACCGCATCTGGTGCGCAATGCCAGGGGAGAACCAGGCAGCCAGCAACACGAGGACAGCGACGCATCAGCAGCAAAAAAGAGAAGGAGATCACCGGCCAAACTGGCAGAAGCAGCAGCGACCAAGAAAGCCCCCAGGAAGAAGTCCTTGCCTCCTGTAGCCAGCACGGCGGTGTCAGGACCAAGCAGCGGGACCAGAGAAGCAACAGCAAGTGGTGAGCATATTAGTGCTATAGTGAAAGAATGTTTTATAACAATGGCACCAATGTTGCTGAAGGGGCTGGGCACGCAATGGGTGGGGGTGGCAGGAGCCCAAGCAGATGGGGAAGTGTCGGCATTGCTATGGCACCTAATAGACCCTGGTCAGGCGGGACAGGAATGCTTAAGGGGGCAGGGTGCGCAGGAGGCCAGAGGGGGGATAGGGTCCCCTATAGCAGCATGGGGGGGCGCAATCACAGTGGGCGACCTGCCCCACACACCTCTGGTGCCAGAACCGTACTCAAGGCCCTCACCCAGTTCGGCATCCTAGACCACCAGGGGCACAGGGCTAGCAAGCCTCATTCCACTAGCAGTCAAAGAATGGATATGGAGGAAGGAGTTTATTTATATTTTCACATTGTTGGCGATTCAGTTAGACAGGCTGGACCTGACTATTTGCGATAAAAAAGATGACCATAGACGGGAGAGGCGGAAGGAGAGAAAGGAAAGGAATTTTGACAATTGGTTGGATGCATTTAGGATAATGGCATGCAGAATTGTAGAAAAATTCCCACGCGGTGCAGTTGACCTATGGCTTAACGAGGCCAACATACATAACGCACAGAGGCAATTCCCGGGTGACGCATGGCTGGAGTATGATAAAGGTTTCCGGCTCGAGATGCAAACGAACCCAGAGATGGAGTGAAATGAGGAAGACGTATCAGGCTTCACCCATAAAATAATGGTAGCGAGGGAGGCCAAGGCATGGGCAGGGAAGAGCGAGCAACCCTTTCGGGGTTCCTCCCACAGGGGGAGGCCTTTCCAAAAGTCCAAACAGTTCGGGGATGGAAAGCCCCACATATTAGCGGGACGGTGGCAATTTGCTGGAAATTCGAGGCAAATAAATGCACCTATGGGGCCTCATGTAAATTTCAGCACATTTGCTCCTCCTGTGGCGGGGGACACCCGGCGGCAGCGTGCAAACGTAAGAAAGAGCACAAAGGGGACAGAAAGGAGAAGAAAAAATAGTGAGATAACCATAGTGGGCGTGGGGGCCCCCCAAGGAATTCAGGATTGCAGGTTAGCCAGGTCCCCCGTCAACACTTTCCAATTATGCAAGCTAGCCAATAGATATCACAACAGGACAGACGCGGAAATTCTAGTACAGGGTTTTGAGCGAGGTTTTATTATCCCATTCACAGGCCACCTCCCCCCTGGTAGCACCAAAAATCTCAAATCCGCACTACAACACCCAGGGGTAGTCACGAAGAAATTGGAGAAAGAGAAGACCTTGGGGTAGAATCGAGGGCCCCCTCCCCTCCCGCATGAGCAGGGGGCTGGTGGTCTCACCACTGGGGGTAGTTCCCAAAAAAGAACCAGGGCAATACCGGCTCATTCACCACCTGTCATTCCCAGAGGGTGCATCAGTAAATGATGTGATCAGCGCAGAAGCATGCTCGGTGGGATATGCCATGGTACATGATGCCATTGACCTAGTCAGAGTTGCAGGCCATGGGGCCCTCATGGCAAAGGCGGACATTGAGTCTGCCTTTCGCTTACTCCCGGTCCACCCCTCGATCTTCCACTTACTAGGGCTCCAGTGGGAAGGGGACCTGTATTTCGATAAGGCCATGCCTATGGGGTGCTCGGTATCCTGTGCCTACTTTGAAATTTTCAGCACCTTCGTAGAATGGGCACTGCACATCAGGCATCCCCCAGGTGGGAAACTCCATTACTTGGATGATTTCCTTTTCACGGGCCCAGTTGCATCAACAGAGTGCGGCGACACTCTAGAGGCGTTTGTACAATTGGCCGAGGAATTAGGGATCCCCCTGTCGGCAGAAAAAACAGTGGGCCCAGCAACAACGATTACATTCTTGGGGATAGAAATAGACTCTGTGGCGGGGACGTCTAGACTTCCCTCCGATACGGTGGAGGATTTCAGGGGGAAAATCAGGGGCCTTTGCGGGCGTGAGAGGCAACACTGAGAGATCTCCAGAGGTTGATAAGCAAACTGAATTTTGCAGCCAGGGTTATTCCAGCAGGCAGGGTGTTCGCTAGGCGCTTAACTCAATTAACGTGTGGACTTACCCACAAACACCACCACGTTAGACTAGGGTCAGCAGTCAAACAGGACCTATTGATGTGGGATCCTTCCTGGCAGATTTCAATGGGACGTTGATCTGGAGAAAGGGCTGGGTCACTGGCAGACAGTTTGCACTGTTCACGGATGCGGCTGGCAGTGCAGGTTTTGGAGCAATCCTGGGCAGTAAATGGTGTGCGGGCCTATGGCCTAGTAGTTGGCGCAATCAAGGCATAACCAGCAATATGACATTTTTGGAGCTGTTCCCCATAATAGTGGTGCTAACAGTGTGAAAGCAGGAATTGCGTAACATGAAGCTGACACTGTGGTCAGACAACAAAGGCATAGTGCAGGCAATCAATAGAGGATCAGCCAGGTGCCCAGACACACTACGACTAATGCGCAGACTGGTTAAATTACAGTTGGAGGGAAACATAGCCCTTAGAGCACGCCACATACCGGGGGTGGAGAGCGAGGTAGCAGACGCCCTGTCAAGAGAACGGATTGACAAATTCAGGGAACTAGCACCTGGGGCGGAACAGACCAGGACCCCTTCCCGGTCCAACTATGGGGCCTGGCGGGGTAGATCGGTCAGTACTGGTCAACCAAGTCCTTGCCCCGGAAGCAGCCAGGAGATATAAAAAGTATGTTGGGACGGTTATGCGGGTAGGGGGCATACAGACACTGGGAGATGTGGGGGCCACACGTAAGGCAGTGGAGCAATTTGTTCAGTGGGCATTTAACTGCAGGAAGTCCAGGTCTTGGGCACAAGCCCATCTGTCTGCCGTGGCGCATTACACAAAGCTGGAGGCAGGGCAGGATCCAGTGGCATCTCACTATCTCAAAGCAGCGATGAAAGGGTGGAAACATGCAGAGGGCAAGAAGAGGGACAACAGGATCCCAATAGACTACACAAAGCTGGGTTTAATGCTGGGAACACTGGGTAGCATAACAAAGGACAACTCTGAGCACCTCCTGTATGGGGCCGCATTTTCCACTGCATTCTTTGGGGCATTCCGCCTCAGTGAATTAGTGGCGCCCTCAAGGGCAGGACCAGCCACACACTGCTTACAGGCAAGCGATGTGACACCCAGAATAAAGGAGCTGGAGATACTACTGAGGCAGTCAAAGACAGACCAGACCGACAAAGGGGCGATAGTGAGGCTACAATGCATAGAGTATCAGATCTGCTGTGCAGTGTGTTGCATACTAGCATTCATGGCGATACGGCCGGATGGCGAAGGCCCCCTTTTCAAACACGGAAACGGCACACAACTGAGCAAATTCCAGTTCACAGCGGTCATGCGACTCGCCCTCAGCAAAGCAGGGCTGCCGCCGGAGGCTTTTGGGTCACATTCATTCAGGATAGGGGCTGCAACAACAGCCACATAGCACGGGATGACCGAGGCTGGGATACAAGCGGTAGGTAGATGGTGGTCGCGGGCCTACCGGACCTACGTGAGGCCACAGTTGGTATAGATACAGCAGGACAGCCGAGGGAGGACGGGGTCTCCGCTCCCAAAGGGCAAACTGGGGATTGACAATTTTATCATTGCCTCGGCAGGAAGGAGAACATGGCTGGTGTGGGTGGTGAGCCATTCCTTCGTAATGCGGATGCAATCCTGGTGGCGGCGAAGCGGCCACAGGCGGGAGGGATGACCAGTGAACACAAGCATACGGTGGTTCGGCCGGCCAGGGATGAAATGGGACCAGCTGACGGTGAGCCTCGCGGAATTGCAAGCGGACACAGCATGCCACCCGGACATTCTAATCATACATTTGGGGGGGAATGGTTTGGCCCAACGGGGGAGGAAAGCACTCCTCCACGATATACAGAGAGACCTCACGGTCACAGCCAGGGCTTTTGCGAGAACCGCCATCATATGGTCTGAACTGATCAGCAGAAGGGAATGGCGCGGGCCTGACTCGCAAAAAGCGGTTGAGAACTCGAGGAAAAAACTCAACCTCACGGTTAGCAAATTCTGCAGAGCCAATGGTTTCGAAACGGTCAGACATGGCTCATCCACACCGGGAGCCCGGAATTCTATGCGAGGGATGTAGTGCACCTGTCAGAGGAAGGCATGCAGGTGTTCTGGGATAACCTGTGGGGCGCCATGACCATAGCAGGTTGCAGATTAAAAAAAAAAAAAAATCAAGTAGAAAAAAGGAGGAGCGTGGGGGGAGCCGCAGGAAGACGAAAGCCTCCCTGATGGCGTGGCGGAGAGCTACAGGGACGGTACGTATGGTAAAGTACGGAGGCACACCAGAGGGCGGTGTTCGGGAATAGGACCACTCACCTTGGGATACCTTACGGCTGGGTGAGTTGGCCTAACGGCGGTGTGTAGGACCACTCACTTTGGGATGCCTCACGGCTTGGTGAGTTGGCCCACCAAAAGGGGGTAGCAAACGGAGACAGCGCTCGCAGCCCAGCCCCCGCCAGATGGCAGGTCACAAAAGGAGTCAACAAGGTAGCGAGTTGTGGCCTAACTCCGGGACAGAAGCTAATCCCCCTTGCAAAGGGAGCGCAAACCCAACCAAACAACGACATGACCCAGAGGGGACAAGAAACAAGACAAAGCCTGCAAATAAGCTAACCAACGAACTGTCAGTCTAATTTCTATTTTGCGATGTACACATGATTTATGGCAGAGATGATGTATGCCAAATGCATATGATTTATGACACAAATATGACAGTTCACCAATAATGATTTATGACCAGGGCCATGGAAATTATGACAAGTATATACCTGTATTCCTAATAAAACTGCGGCCAACAAATGACCACTACAAGATATGATTGCATGTTGGCTTATTCATTCTAAGAAATACAGAGGGGGAAGGTGGCATGTACTCTGGAGTGGGCACAGTGCTGGGGTTATGCATTCAGACATATCACAGAGTAACAAACATGAACCTAAAACATGCCAAGTCTATTGGCTTTGCCAATGCGTGTTAGCAGCATCAGCTAAATAACAGCAATGATTTTGTGGTGAATAAGTAGAATTACAAATACGAGACAGTAAGTTAAACACAGCCAAGGTGTGTGGAAGGGCTAGTGGTCTTCGGAGTGTCTGAATCACTGCTGTGCTTCACTTCTCACCACTGTCCCCTGCAGTCTCTTTGTTAGACACTTCCACCCTTTTACTCCTCACAACTTTCTGGAAGCCTCCTTCTGTTTATGTCAGACATCATCTTCTTTCTCTTCAACACCCCTGTTCACTCTCTCCTGCATCTCCTTCACTTCATCGCCCCCCTACCCACTGCATTTCTTGTACTTTCATCCTGTCAGTATTTCTACAGCTGTGTGCCTCCTTCACACACTTTCATATAGAATCAGTGAAAATTGGCACATGTGACCATTGCTCAGCGTGACTTTTAGAGACGCCAAGGATTGGATGAGCATGTCTTCTCAATACCTTAATGACCTACTTGAGGGCACTATGAGACACTCGCACTACCTTTAGCTCTCAATCGTGGCCCATTATAGACACCCACACACAACCAGAGCACACCAACACACACTACCCGAGCACACCCACACACCTGGAGGCAACTCAGTTCACTGTGAGATGGGTGATATGCTGCATGGAAAAAATGTCAGAAATGCAAAATCTGGGAAGAAATCAAACACACTTACACAGCCCAAGATGAACTGAATCATGAAATGTATACATGAACTACGTGGATTACCTTAATAGTTATTACAGATGTTTGCAGGTGGGGCAAACTGGGACACATTTTTAAAGACTGGCACTTATTTTTCTCAAAAGATATTGAACCCAGAGCAAGAGATAGAAAAAACACAAAAAGGGGACAGAAGGAGGAAGAAAAGATGGCAAAACAGTGAGAAACTGCAAGGCTGAGCTAAAGGGGCAAGAACTGTCTGTGGTGGATGAAAAAGGCATGAGTTTTAAGTAAGACTATGCAGCCCCCCTATTCCACAACTCCAACATTCATCAGTGCCAGCTGCAGGTTTTTGAGACATCCAGTGGCGGCTGGCATGGTTCGAGGGTGGCGAGGAGGTGGGTGGCGGTGGTGAGGAGGAGACGAGGAATCAAGTGTTAAAAAAATCCCTACCTTCTCAATGCTTCCTTATCATGTCTCTCCTCTGTAGTCGCTCGCTCTGGCCTGGAGCAGGAAGCACACCCAGGCTCCCTATAGCCAATCACAATGCTGCAATGCAGCATTGTGATTGTTGTGAGTGCTGTGGTTTGGTGCTCAGACCGGCAGTGGGAGCCTGGTCATATTCTCCACCCAGGCTGCAATACAGCCTGGGTTGCGAACATGCAAAGTGCGCATGAATGTTTGCTCACACTTGGTGCATTATTAATAAGTGCTGCTTTTTCTCAGTACTTCTTCTGGTTATAACCCCTTAAATTTTCCTTGCCAATGACATTCAATGCCCCACAAGTTTCTGCAACCGAAGCCTGGTTGAAAACTGTAGAATCAAGCATGGACTGCTCCAAACCCTTGACAAGGGCTGATGTCTCCCCAGAACTGGGATTCTTCCAAGACAGCAACCTCTCTTGTCTCCTAGTAGAGTAGCAGTGCTAAGACTCCCCGATCATACTTTCATCCTTGATCAGTGTCTTTACAAAGCCTTCAAATTCCCAATTTGCTCCTAAGACACGCAAAGCAACAATGTATGTACCCATCGGATCACGTGACTCATGATATCTCATTTAGAACATATGATGGTCCAGTACAGTGCTCTGTCAGACATAAAATGCCCATATGGTTTTGCTATAGCTTCCTCGTAAGCACCTAAATCCTGCTTTTCATCTTCTGGGATGCACTCTGGCAAGTGTTGAATAAGCTTTGCCCTTCAGCTCTCAGATAATTGGAGTATTGGAAAAATGTCTATCTGGCATAAAGTCTATCACCTCTATAGCCACCAAGAATATACAGAATTGTCTAGGCCTTGTTTTCCATTTCTGGGGCAGAAGACTTGGTACAGATGTAAATAAAGGTGATGGATGAATATTGTGCAGATTTGCCTTAATGGAATTATAAGACCCAACAGGAAAAAATCATAGGGCCTGATTATGATCTTGACGGATAGGATACTCCATCACAAATGTGCCGGATATCGTGACCGCCGTTTTGCAAGTTCCATAGGATGTAATGGAATTGCAGTCCGGCGGGCAGGATATCCGTCCCATTTGCGCCAGAGTAACCCTGTCCGCCAATATCGTAATCAGGCCCATAGAGATAATGACCATATGAAAGCCAACTGATAGGTGTCCAACAAATTAGTAAACCACTCCCATTGGAAAAAAATAGCATACAAAAGACAGACTATAAAATAAAAAAGACAAAAGACAGACTATATATACTTGGCTATACTGTCAACCATGTGTGGCTGTCAACGGTGCGCACTTAACAATCACAAAAACAGACTTAAGGACTGACATAGATTGGCGGACGCCGGGCCTTTGTCAAAAAGCAGCATTTATCTCACCCAACCTAATTAGAGTGCACAGATGTCTATACACTACCGTTGGCCTATTTAACATTTGCAGATCTCTTAGTAGGACATCTGCCACTGAGCCCCGCATCTGCTAAACTCTACATGTGCCCCTAAATCATTGCACCACCAAGACACAGCCTACTTAAACCCTGCCAAATTGCAGTAGAAAAGACAAACAAACCTGCTAGGCCAACTAAATAATAAAACCTATGAAAGATGCACCACATCTCAGTCACAGTGTTACACAGCGATGAAGCCATCACTTCAGCTCTGTGAGAATTTGGTTGGCATCTTTACCAATAAAAGTGAAACAATAAAACTCAATTCAGCCACAACTGTCACACGGTCAGACTGAGTCTGACCCCTGTGCATCCACTCATGAAACTTTCTTGTTACAGCCTACTTCTCCTGAAGAGATCTACCACTCTATAAGGACCCTAAAATCCACTGTTTTCTCCGCAGTTACAATTCCCATGTCTATTATGAAACTCTGATCTCTTGTTTGCTCCTATAGTTTCCCCCGCTGATAAACTATTCCACCCTAGAAGGGTTCATTCCAGAATCTTTGACAAACTGTATACATTTCTCCATATTAAAAAAGCTAACCCTGACACCATGCATCTTGCAAACATCAGACCAAGTACCACCCTGCATGTTGGGTCCAAGGCCCTAGTATAAACTACAAAAACAACCCCTGGGTGACAACAACTGACCCTCTCCTCTTCAGTCAGGCTGTGTGCACTGGTCATTTAGTGGGACGATGCACTTCTCTGTGCCGATGAGGGATACAGCTGCCTGCTGGCAAAGCTGCATTTGTCTGCAGCATTAACTGCTGTGGACCACTCTATCTCTTTGGAAGGGCTGGCCACAATGGCTCAAGCAGGAAAGAACGTATTGGCCTAAATCATTCTTTACAAACACAACCCAAACGTTTCCCTGTTTCCTTATTTATCACAGACAGTTCTAACTTCCTGCAATATACCAGAGATTGTCCCTCAATCACCTACTATTCAATGTTCTCTCTATCTTTCACATCTTACAAGTGGGAGTGCGGGCTTATGCAGAAGACACTGAAGTTTACATTACATTTTCTGGGGAAAACATCCTTACCAGACCTTCAGAGAACTGTGAAGGATGTCGATGGTTGCAGATGAAACAACTCAAATCTCCCACGTCCCCCAAAAATATTTGGCCAAAATATATCTCCCACGTTTAAATTTAAGAATCTATTTGTTATAGTTGCCATCAGCTAAATAAGTGTAGACACTTTCTGTCTCTGTTCATCCCATGCATGGGGCCATAGTGGCTGAGACCAGGTCAACTCAAGATACAGACAAACAGTGGTCCGATCGGACCATTGTTTGTCCGTATCATAAGTTACCCAGATCTTTCGGGTTAATTTTGGGTTACCCCATTGTTCTGTGACAGGTCAACTCAAGTCAGGGCTATGGTTTGCCTACATCCAGGACTGCCAGACACTCAGACCTAAAGCACTCCTAACACCACTGTTAGTCTTAATGCTAGGCTGACTAAGAAGCACCATTCTGTATCAGCCAGAAAAGCTCTCTGTTGGTTGCCAAAGAGGGAAATAACTTACTTTAAACTTGGCGGCTGGATATCTATGCGTGTTATCAACCTTGTCCATCAGTACAATCTCTTTAGATTGTCCTCCAGAGTCAGGGCAGAAAGGATCACTGACATAATGGTGCCGATTCCGATCCTGGAGAAATTTTCCCCGTACGAATCGTATCCGGATTTTTTTCCGTACGAATCGTACAAGTATCGTACAAACTGGCAAGTACGATTTGTATGGGAAAAAATACATACGAATCGCATTGGGAAAATTCCCCGACACGTCCTCGGGTCGGGAAAAGTGTCCGACACGTCCCCGGACGATTTTCCGTACGAATCGTAAAACTGAAGTCCGAGCGCGCAAGTACGATCCGTCCCGTGCGTCCGATTGTACAACCATATGGAGAAAACACCGTACGGAGCGAACTTCTATAGCAACCATGGAGACATGTGCCCGCATACGCGCTGTCCCCCCCAGCCCCCGTTCCCCCACCTGTGTATGTACACCCGTGAATGTACACCCGTGTATGTACACCCGTGTATGTACGAGACGTACCCCCACCCGTGTATGTACACCCGTGTATGTACACCCGTGTATGTACACCCGTGTATGTACGAGACGTACCCCCACCCGTGAATGTACACCCGTGTATGTACACCCGTGTATGTACACCCGTGTATGTACGAGACGTACCCCCAGCACCGTACATACACGGGTGGGGGTACGTCTCGTACATACACGGGTGTACATACACGGGTGTACATACACGGGTGTACATTCACGGGTGGGGGTACTTCTCGAACATACACGGGAGTACATACACGGGTGTACATACACGGGTGTACATTCATGGGTGGGGGTATGTCTCGTACATACACGGGTGTACATACACGGGTGTACATTCACGGGTGGGGGTACGTCTCGTACATACACGGGTGTACACACACGGGTGTACATTCACGGGTGGGGGTACATCTCGTACATACACGGGTGTACATTCACGGGTGTACATTCACGGGTGGGGGTACGTCTCGTACATACACGGGTGTACATACACGGGTGTACATACACGGGTGGGGGTACGTCTTGTACATGCACGGGTGTACATACATGGGTGTACATTCACGGGTGGGGGTACGTCTCATACATACACGGGTGTACATTCACGGGTGTACATTCATGGGTGGGGGTACGTCTCGTACATACACGGGTGTACATACACGGGTGTACATACACGGGTGTACATTCACGGGTGGGGGTACGTCTCGTACATACACGGTTGTACATACACGGGTGTACATTCACGGGTGGGGGTACGTCTCGTACATACACGGGTGTACATACATGGGTGTACATACACGGGTGTACATACACGGGTGGGGGTAGGTCTCGTACATACACGGGAGGCTGGGGGGGATGGCGCGTACATACGGGGGCTGGGGGGGCGGTGTGTACCTGGTCCCCTATACCGCTCGCATCGCGGCGTACTTACCTTTTCCGGCACTTTTTGGATGCCGTAAAAATATTGCCGTCTGGACTGCTGTTGGTACGAATCGTACTTGCTGGTACGTAAAAACATGCCTAACTCCGTCCGGACGTCACGTCCGCGGTGTCCCGGATCACATTCGTATGTATTTAACTGTCGGTCGGTGTTTTGTCCGACTCGTACGGAAATGGTGTTTTCGTACGAATCGTACTTGCAAGTTTGTAGGGTTTTTTTCCCGGGTACGAGTCGGACGGAGAAAACGCTCCGACCGACGGTTCGTACCCGGTTTTTCCAGGATCGGAATCGGCACCAATATTGTCAGTCAAAATATCGAGGCAGCAGAATATCGAGTCCAAAATATCAATGGACAAAATATCGACTTCCTATCTCCATAAAGGTAAGTACCAAAATATCGAGATCAAAATATTGTTGTTAAAAATATAGTTGTATAAAATATCTATTTGTTTAATGTCTTAAAAATAATATAAAATTAATTAAATTATAAATATAATTAAATAAAACATAGTTAAAATATTTTTAAAATGATAAAATGAATAAATAATAAATGTAATGTAAAAAAATATTAAACATGCATAATTACTTTATATATATATTAACTTGATAATATTAATAAATAATTATTAAATGTAATTATAAAATGTTAAAAACATAATTTAAATTATAAGCACATATATATCTAAATAAACCTGTAATGTAAATATAAATATAAAAATTTATTTGAAATATAATAAATGTCATTATTACAATTATTATTATTTTTAAAATAATATTTCACGCTACATTAATTATGAAAGTAGGGAAAATATTGCATAGCGTAGGGGATAAAATTACTATTTCCACTCCAGGGAGTGCAACAGTAGGGAAAGTGTTGGATAGCGAGTGGGAATAATTTACTATGACCACTCCACCAAGTGTAACAGTAGGGAAAGTGTTGGATAGCGGGAGGGTAAAAATGACTATTCCCACTCCAGTGAGTGCAACAGTAGAGAAAATGTTGGATAGCCGGAGGGTAAAAAATACTATTCCCACTCCAACAAGTGTAACAATAGGGAAAGTGTTGGATATCGGGTGGGTAAAAATTACTATTCCCACTCCAACTAGTGTAACAGTAGGGAAAGTGTTGGATAACAGGTGGGTAAAAATTACTATTCCCATTCCACCGAATGCAACAGTAGGGAAAGTGTTGGATAACAGGTGGGTAAAAATTACTATTCCCACTCCAGTGAGTGCAACAAATGGGAAAGTGTTGGATAGCGGGTGGGAATAATTTACTATTCCCACTCCACCAAGCATAAGAGTAGGGAAAGTGTTGGATAGCGTAGGGGATTAATTTAGTATTTCCACTCCTGCAATATAATTAACATTAATTAACAATGAATTAATAAAAAAATTTTTTACCTCCCACCATATTTGTAAAATATTAATCAATTAACATAATTAATTATCAATTAATTTATTAACTAATAACAATTAACGATAAAATGAATAACCATCAAATATAAATTAATTCACACAATTAAAATGATAAAATAACTCATAAAAAATTATTTAAAAAATATTAAAAATTAAAAGAAATTACATTACTTCCCACCCTTATCACCAATTGGCACATTTAAATTACTGGTATGTCCCTAGTAAAGTGGTATTACATGTATCCAGGGCCTGTAAATTAAATGCTAATAGTGGGCCAGCTCTGAGGCCTGTCATTGCAGTCTGTGTGTGCAGTTTTAAACTGCCATGTCAACCTGGCCAAATGAATAATTTTGTCCAGCCTAAACCTTCGTTTTTAATACATATAAATCATCCCTGGGTAGGCCCTGAACAGCTCAGAGTGCAGGATGCAGTATGTTTAAAAAGTAAAATGTGTTTTCACTACTGCAAGGACTGCCTGGTTTGACCATGATTGCTCCAGGGCACAGAGGGATTTGAAGCTAGCACTCAAAATGGTCCCTAAGGATAGGAGTAAAGTTGCTGACTGTAGGGCTCAATATAAAATGGCTACAAAACAGCGAAAAACCACCTTACAGAATCAGGCATGGGAGACATTGAGAGAGGCTGCTGAGCGTAGGGACACAAATAGCTTTTGGAGGGTAATTAATGACCCTTGTTTTCAGGCACTGAATAATCCGAAGGTGGTTTGTCATATCCTGCCTGAATCCTGGGTGTCTCACTTTAAAAGCCTGTACAATCACGGTGGCTCGGTTTACCCACCAACCCCAGATACAGGAATTCTACTCAGCACGTGGACGTGCTACTCGGTGGGCGAGATCAAGGCAGGAATAGACGGGCTGACAAGAAACAAGGCCCCAGGCCCCAATGGGATTCCACCAGACCTATTTAAAAGCCAGGTAGACCCATGGGCCCTCTTTCTGCCCTGATTGTACAGGCTTTTAAAGTGAGACACCCAGGATTCAGGCACAATCTGGTGGCCAAGTACACCATGGCAAGTGAGGGGACGGTGTACTTGGCCTTCATGGACCTGACAGCAGCATTCGACCGGGTCAATCGAAGGAAATTGTGGGAAACCTTAGGGCTCCTGGGTGTTGACCCAGGTCTGATAAACATCTTAAGAATGCTACACCAGAACACAACAGCACAGGTTAGATTTAGCGAAGAGGGGAATCTAACTGATCATTTCCCGTGCTCCACGGGGGTGAGGCAAGGATGCATCCTGGCGCCTTTTCTATTTACGCTATACATAACTATTTTAAGACAAACTAAATTTAGCCAGGCTAAGGTGGCACTTTTGTTTCTGAAACTTTCCTCAGACCCATTTACGCTGTTCAGCACCGTGAATTTTTTAAGACTAGCTGTAAAACTAAGGAACACTAGAAGTGATTTTATGGGGTACAGATGTGTATGTTGCTTCAATATAGCCTAGGTTTCTCGTTTTTATTAGCTAATTTTATGATGAACGTTTCTTACTTCTTAATATGTCCCGGTAGCGGTCTTAATGTACACTTTCTGCTTCCTTTTTAATACTGCACCATCCATGGATCCGTTTAACATTGTTTAATAGTCAGACTAATAATAATAGGGAGTCTTACGTTGTTTACATTGGGCCGGGCTATGATAAAATATCCCGCCTCAACTCGCCAAGTCCCTGCACTTTACCATAATATGCTGCTATATCCAGAGTCCCACTTCCTTAGTGGCCCTACCGAATTAATACGCCAACGACGATTTAGTGACGCTGTTTTGCATAATTGTAGAAGCTGCGAAGTATTTATTGGTTTTAATTATGTGTATATTGATCTAAACATGCAATGTTTTTTATTCTTTGTCATGCTCGTTTATGGATATTTTTATATCCGAATAAAGATTAATTAATAATAATAATAATAATGACTGCCTCTCCCAAAGGATAACAGGGGATGAACCTATTACATTTAATAAGTATAACTTTCAAGTGGGAACAGGTAGGAATGTCAAGTTTGGTGGCTAAAATGTTGTACTTTAAAGCCCTCTTTAAAGGCAATGTCGGATTTTAAGTCACTATTCTGAAAATGCCACTTTTAGAAAGTTAAACAAACACATGTGAGAGTGCACTTCTCCCCTTAACTTGGAAACTTTGCTTAAAGACTTCTTTTGTAGGTACGTGCAATCAGAAGCCGTGGATCGCCCCTTCAGAAACTGTGAACTTAATGGGTGTAAGGGAAAGAGAACCTAGCGCTCCAAAAGGAATCCACAATAATATTCACTGGTCCAATCACAATACACGCGGTGCTATCATACTAGGGAATACCACCCAGTTCCCTAAATAACTCAATCTGAGATTGATTAGATTAACAGAAGCTGTTGATGCACACGCAATATTTTTGAACGTATATATACAAATTCAATAAGCAATAGCAGTTGTTAGAACTCTTGTTCTTCTGTATTCTTGAGAAAATCCTTCCACTCCCAACGCGTTTCGTCGCAATAGGGATTAACCCAAACGACTTTCTCAGGGCTTCAGTTTTCTTATTTCAATGAATTCCTCATTAATCCTTTCACAATGTATTAAGCTAAACTCCAGAAATTAATTTTGAATCCAATGTCAGATGCTGCACCATAGTCCCTCTAACAAGAAGCCATCGTATCTCATGCCAATTCCTGATGCGTGCCAAATCGCTAAGATTACCGGTATATATCTTTTAAGGTACCTTGAATTCCAGGACCTTCCAAACTCTTGTCTCTCAAGTACTTATAATCCAAATATATTCTCCAATAAATCAATAGGTTCCCTAGAGTACTGGGACCTTCAAGTCAGCACTACTTCCCGAATTCAGGTTCCGTAACCTGTATTTGGGAAGTAGTGCTGACGGTAATCTTAGAGGTTTGGCACGCATCAGGAATTTGCATGAGATACGATGGCTTCTTGTTAGAGCGCCCCTTAAGAAAGTTATCATTTTCTTTTGCCAACCATTTGTTGGTCTGCAGCCTGTATCCTGGGTCACATGAATAGATGTAGCTGGCAGTTGGCCTTTGTGTATTGCTCCCAGATAGTTAGACAAAGGGCAAAAGCTGTTGGCCGGATGGGCTATCTCTTACAAGATGAGGGGCAGGAGCTGTTACCTACCACACATACATATCACAAACGCTCTGCCTGAGCACACACCAAAGGGTTCGACACTAGTCTTTTGTGAACCCAGACAAGATGGGGCCAGGCAGGAAGGCAACAAATTCCAAAGACCTCTAGGGTCAAAACCTCCAAAACCTTCTCCTTCTTCAAAGCTGGCACCAGGTATGAATATTGGACCATCAGACACAAATCTTCAATACACCAATGGACCTGTGGAAGACTCAGAAGGGCTGCTGCGCGGCTCTGCAAGAAGGACTGCTACTTTATTGCCCTGCTACCATGTTGCCCTGCTGCCTGAGTAAAAGTACTGGACCTCCATCTTCAAACCAAGTCCACCAGAGTGACTCCAAGGACTAGTTGGCTGGCCTCCTCATCAGAGCATCAGTGACAAAAAATGCTCATATCCCTTGATCCCATGACATGGACTCTGTCTGCTTTGAGTCTACCCGTCAAGTGGCACGCGCCCAGTCTTGAACACTTGGAAGTTAGCCTGAAGGTGCTTTATCAGCTCAGCTGTGGTCCTGTTAAGGAGGACTGAAGCAGTGCGAAGCATCTCCTTGCAGCCACTTTTGTACTGCCACAGTAAGACGCATCCCCGATGCCAGACCTCACATCGCAGTCTCCTTGGAAGCACCGCTGTGCGATGCATCCTTGATGTAGGCCTTTACATTGTAAGCCCCTTGTCGACTGCATCCTCTATGACTTCGCAGGACTCCACATCACAGCCCCCAGCTCTCCGGAACCGCTAGTGCATGACGCATCTTTGATGCAGTACTTCACATCACAAGCTCCTCGTCAACGACATCCTTGATGACGATGCAGGACTCTACATTCCAGTCCCGCAGCTTTTTGGAACTGCCACTGTGCAGCGCATCCTCGACACAGGATCTCACAACGCTTGGCAAACCAGGAAGTAAGGGTCTTTGCCCTGTGGGCTTAACTTGGCCCCTGTACCTGGCCCGTGCTCCATTGCAGTCGGCCTAAACATGTGACTTTGTCCCAGTCAGCATGACCAGATAACCACAATTGGTGCTTTGTGCTTTTGGGCACAATTTTCACTTAAGTCTTTCAAATTGCATATCTCTGGTTCTATTATTTGGATTATTGTCAAGCTGGTCTCAAATAATTAATTTATTAAATGTTTACTCTATTTTTCTAAACTCCCAAGAGGGTACAGCCCCCCACGGGTGGGCAGGCACCTGGGTTGCCAAGTGTAGCGCTTGAAGAGGAGGTGGTCCTATTAAGCTTGAGGAGAGGACAAAGGTTACCTTAGTGCCCCTAGGAGATGGAGAGATGGTGCCCAGAGCTCATATGCCTTCAAATACTACTAATAATAGGCAGTGGGTCACTATTAATGGGCACAGGATGGCGGCTCTGAGAGACACAGGAGCCAGTATGACTACGGTGAACTGTACTATGGTGTCTTCAGAGCAGGTCATTCACAATACGTTCCACCAGGTCATAGTCACAGCCAACTGTGAGAGTTACTACCCAGTGGCTTTGGTTCCCTTTGTGTGGGGGGTCTCAGGTTCTCTAAAAGTAGATGTGAGCCCTCCCATGCCTGTAGATTGTCTGTTGGGCAACAAACTAGAGCACACTGTCTGGAAGGAATTGGAGCTCAGGTTACACCTGGAGATGATAATAATAATAATAATAATACATAATAATAATAATAATAATAATCCACATTTGTAAAGCGCAAACAATCACCCGTAAGGGTCTCTAGGTGCTGGGGGCCGTCAGGAAGATTAAGCAAGCTATTGCCCAGAGTCACATGGTGCTGGGCTAATCTGCCGCCGGCGTCGGGGATTGAACATGGATTTAACCGTGATCCCCAGATTCCAGCGTCAGTCGCCCTGGCCGTGGCGCCACATCTCTCCCTGATAGGAGTTACTGAATGGGTCTGTATGACCACAAGGTCCATGGCTGCTCAAGAGTGGAGTCAGGAAAGTTTGGAGCCTGGACAAATCGCCCAAGCAGCGGTCAAGAGGAGGAAGTGCCAGGGGTATGGGAAACCAGCCCTTGAAGTTCTTGCGGTCCAGCTTGACAGGGCACTTGAAGGAGCCACCCCTGGGACTACTGAGTAGGACATCCAGCCTTAGGAGACCTGCCTGAGCTTGCAGTATGGCAAGTTGAGGCTGGGCCCACCAAGGAGGAACTTTGCAAGGGGCAGAAAGCGTGCCCCACTCTAATGGGCCTAAGGCAAGATGCTGAGGCCCAGGCTGCAAGTAATACCTCTGGAGATCACCTTATCTATTGGGAGAATGACCTCCTATACAGTGAGCCTTAGGCTCCTGGATCTGGGGCAGCCCAAGAGCTAGTGGTCCAGTGTTATAGGGCCTTCCTACTGGGTTGGCTCACAATATACTGTGACAGGACATCTGGGGCAAGACAAGACCTTTGCCAGGCTTGTCCCACACTTCTTTTGACCACGCATGAAGACATCCTCAGATACATTCTGTAGGCCTTGTCCCACCCTGAGCCAGACAGACAGCAGGGAAAAATTTTAAGGCTCCCCTGAATCCCTTGCCTGTTGTTGGCACTCCCTTTGAGAGGATGGGCATTGATGTTGCTGGTCCCTCTGCCCCAAGACAGCTTCAGACAACAGATTAATTCTGGTCTTGGTGGACTATGCCACATGGTACCTAGAGCCCATCCCTCTGAGGTTGGTGACTGCGCTTGTGGCTAGGGCCCTGATAGGGATTTCTACACTTATAGGGTTACCCAAGTAAGTAGAGTCTGACAGAGGAACTAACTTCATGTCAGCGTTTATGAAGTCCATGTGGGATCAGTGTTGGGTAACCTACAATTTCTCCACACCTTATTACCCTAAAAAAAACAGGCTTGTTCAGAGATTCAACAAGATCCTCAAAGGCATGATTACAGGCCTGCCTAAGCACATGAGGTGGAAGTGGGACATCCCTTCTCCATGCCTGCTGTTCACCTACAGGGAGGTGCCACAGAAGGGAGTTGGGTTTAGCCCATTTTAGCTCCTTTATGGACACTCTGTTAGGGGACCTCTCAGCCTTGTGAGAGAGGGGTGGTAACAGGCTCCCAGGAAACCTCCTCAGAAAGTAGTCAGCTCCATGCTGGCAGTCCGTAACAAGATGCAGTGCTTCTGGAAGAAGGTTAAATACAATCTTGAGGACAGTCAAGCAGTGATGAAACTCTGACATGACCAGAAGGCCACTTTGGATGAGTTTCATCCTGGCCAGAAGTTGTGGGTCATGGAGCCTGTAGAGCCCGAGCGCTCCAGGATCGCTGGACAGGCCCCCAAATGAGGTGAAGGGAGTGGAAGGGGGATGCTACCTACCTGGTGGATCTTGAGACCCCTAGAAACCCCTTTAGGGTTCTTCACATAAACCACCTCAAGCCACACTTTGAGTGGGATGTTTCCGGTGTTGTGTTTTCACTTTATTGCTGCTTGAAATGCTGCATGAATATTGTACACATTGCCTCTAAGTTAAGCCTGACTGCTTTTCTGATAAACTACCAGAGACCAGGTCAATTGGTGCTATTTGTGGGCAGTGCTGAGAATCTTTAAATCCCTCTACAATATTATCAAAGCGATTCAAAAGCTGTACCTAGCACCAAGTGCTAGAGCTTTAGTCAGCGATGAGCTATTTCGACCAATCACCATAAATAGGGGAACAAGGCAGGGCTGCCGGCTCTCACCTCTTTTGTTTGCCATCTATATAGAGCTATTTGCACAGACCATCCGCTCTGACCCAATAAACCTTTCATTTACATCGCAGTCCCTCACTATATATCCTGGTCTCTTTGCAGATTATATTCTTCTATATACTGTAAACCCAAACCTCGCCATTCCCAGGTTTCAAGTCCTAGCTGAAGAGTTTGGTCAGCTCTCGGGATATCCAATCAAGAAGGACAAAACTGAGATTATGTCATGGTGTAAAGGTTGCAATGCATATAGTTTAAACCACCAAAATAGGTATTTAGGTTTCATAATAACAGAGAAGCTGGAAGATATAACCATAACAAACAAAACAAGGGTAGGTAAGGAAATTAAGCTATTGCTAAGGAAGTGGAGAAACCTCAATATAAACATATATGTACAACAAACCTGATAAAAATGATGATTCTCCCAAAGCTGACCTTCTTGTTTAATTGTATAGCATTCATTGCCTGCTAGAAAGTGATTAAGAGACTTTAAAAAGGAAGCGAGTTCCTTTATTTGGGGCTCAAATCACCAAGACTCTCATGAGAAAGCTTAGGAAAAAGCTGAAACGTGGCGGCTTAGCACTACCTGATTTCCAAATATATGCCTATGTCTTTCAGTTCCAAAACATTGGTTACAAGACTCAGCCCGTGACCAAGACACCTTAGGGCATCTCTTTTCAGCGATACTAGAATAGCATGGCCAGGATGAGTTCTTGCAGCGGTTTGGAAACCCATGCATTTCAAAAAATCAAACTAGACACTCAATTCTACCCTCCGAATATGGAGTATATTAAGGGAAATCTTTACCCTATTATTAGAATATTTCCTCAGTCTGGAACTGTGAAGACCCGACTGGATGAAGGCTGAACTCCTCATCCCTCCTAAACAGGCAGGTCTCTGAACCAGTGGCGTAAGGGAAGTTGAGGAGGCCGCTGCAAAGTTCACGCTCCGGAACCAGTCCCTGTAGCAAATGGTCAAGAGTCAAGGAACACTTGGAGAAGGAAAGGGCAAAGTCAAGCAGGAGGATTCTAGGATCTGTAACAAGCAAGAGACTGAGACTTCAAGTGAACCAGAGACTGCAGGAGAAGCCCCGAGAAAGGGAACATAAACAAGGAGCAAAATCTAGGAGTCTGAGGAGAAAATACAAGAGCTACAACACACAAAGGAATAAACAAAGGCAATTATTAGCAAGAACAGAAGGAAAACGCCAGGAACAATTAGAAAGTGAGCAGACCGTGGGCTTTATTAGACTCTGGAAAAAAAGGCAGACAGGGAAGTAAGGCCAGCGCAGTGCACACAAAGGGGCAGATTTATGTTCCCTGGCGCATCCCTGCAAATCAGCATGGATGCGCCAGGGCAGATGCGTCACACAAGTTTGCCCTTGCGCCACCGCAGATGCACCGCATTTACAATGCGGGGCATCGTGGCACAAGGACAAGCAGATGCGTGTCGTATCTGCCAGCGTAAGGTTGGCGCAGTGCTGAAGTTGTGTCGCAAGCGCGACGCAACTTCAGCACTGTTCCAACCTACCCCATACCTAACATGGTGCGTCAAGCCGTATGCCTGCTTCAAGCAGGCGCAGGGTTTTGACGCATCAGCGTTGGGAAACTGACTCAGTGAAATCTTATAGATTTCACTGAGTCACTTTTCAGGGGCGTTCCTGCGACGGAACGCCCCCCCTGCGTGGAAACGCCCACATGAAACCTGACGCAGGTTTCATGTGGCGCAGGGCTTTACACCGTGACGCATCTCCATAGATGCGTCACGATGTAAATAAAGCGCAACGTGGCGCAGGGTTTACGCCGCTGCTGCGTCACAAAAGTGACGCAACGGCGGCGTAAAAGTGGCACAACTCCAACATAGATCTGCCCCAAAGGATGTGTAGTGACCGGCTGTAGGCACGTTCAGTGATGTCACAGAGCATCCCTGAACCTTCCATCCCACAGTACACAGAATGATCACACATTTGAGTCTTTATTTCGTGTATGCTTTGTATAAAAAAGCAGTATTATTCTGTTTTATATTTTACCTCAGCAGGATTTTTTTTAAATAATAATTTGGTGCTCGGAACATAACATCACCCACTGCTATGTGCAATGAGAGACCTACACACGCCACAGGAAACTGCACAGAGGACACAACTGTCACAGCCCCGTGAAAAAGGATTTCATACAGCGCCGGAGGACACTTTATTCAATGCCTCCCCAACTCGATGTGAACTCCACAACTCGAGGCAGTGAAATCATTTACAACTCTAATCTGAGCACCTGACACTAACTGTTATTGAATTCTGTAACGGTGGGGTTATTTAGCAATTAACAAATTACATTATGGAAGAAACAACTGCACTTACCTTAAATTATTCGTTATTTTTAAAATGTTAATCTGTTTCACTTTCCGATCTCAGGCTGCAGCGGAAATTAATGGGGAGGAAAAGGATTTTGAGAATGAAATAGAAGGTTTCACAGGAGGAGAGGGGGGTGAGGGGGAGGGAGGAGGAAAAGGGACATCTGAGAAGTGAAAGTTTCCATCCTTCAAGTGGGACAGGATTACAGGGATAGACAGCGCCTGTTTTTACATGCTTAGGCCATCATTCTGAGTGACCTGTTGTCTGGTGTGGTAATAGCACACATGGTAATAGTGGAGAGGTGTGGCTCACTGGTTAGAGGCGGCAGATCCGCAAGCAGAGAATCGGCCAGGGACCAGGGTTCAATTCCCGACGCGGCAGGGTCGTGGACCAGGGTCAAAACGGACTCGATAATTCTCGCCTCGGTACCTACTCTAACCAGGAACACACTCGGCAACTCTGGGCATTAGCTTGCCTCATCTCCACAACGGCCCCCCACATTCGCCGGGGATGCCTGGTTTCACCTTGGAGATACCCAGGAGGGACCATCTCACAGGGATAGCCAGGACGGGTTCCCCAGCGGTCTACAGCGCCACGACGCCTCAGGGCAGCAGTGCGCTTTACAAGACACATACATTTACATTTATAATACCGGAGATGCTGACTGCCGATGTTGCAGAGTGTAGGATTTACTGCTCCTGGTACCACCTCACCATTCTTAGTTCAGTCCCTAGGCACAGAAGATAACACTCTGGAACTCTGTCTATCAGCCCACTATCGCCTCTTTAGCGGCAGTTTCCTGCCGCTAAAACGGCGATAATTTTAACGCCGTTCTTGATAATATGCCCCTGTGTTTCCCCCCATTCTGAGCTTCGAACTTGAGAATGATGTGGTACTTCCAGATTTGAGGTGGTGTTTTCGGGGGCGGTAGGGGGTTGAGAGGCGTACAATAGTTTCTCATAACCTATGATCCTGGTTTAGGTGGTAATTGCCATTTGTACACGAAGCGGGGTTGCCGTACACTGAGAATGTGACCCTAAATATAACAGACTAATATAACATATTATAGCTTAATATACGGTGCCTAATTTGAGCCGGTGGTTGCAGTAGGGGCCCACCGGCATTCATTTTTGGGGACCGACATTTACTTTTCATCATCAGACTTTAACCAAGAGCAAGAGAGAGACACCCACAAAAGGGGGAAGCAAGAGGAAGAGAAAGATGGAAAAACAGTGACAAAGGGAAAATGCAGGTAAGAATAATAACCCGTAAGAGTGAGACAAAGGGGCAGGAAGTTTCTGGTGGTGGAGAAGAGGGACAGGAGGAGGAAGCAAGTCCAAGCAGACTTGGTATTGGTCAACCTCGATTTGGTGGCACCGACCATGGCTTCTAAGCAAAACTTTGGGCCCCAGCACTTATTTATTTACAAATTATGCACTGCTAATATAGTATAGCGGACCATAAACGTGCATACCATATTATATGTAACATAATATAACATAGCATTCTATGACATAACATAGCATAAAAAACATAGTATTCCATGACATAACACATAAGATAGCAAAACATAGCATGGCATAACACAGTATTCTATGACATAACAGAACAGCACAGCATAACATAGTATTCACCTCTCTTCTCCCAACAATGAATGCCTATTTGTAGTAGACAGGGAGTGAAAGGGCTTTGGATGGTGTGAGGCAAACTAGCCATGGAAGGGGCAAGCACCCACGCCATGCGTGCCAGTGCACTGGCATGCTTTGCTGTGGCCTTACTGAAATGGCCACAGCTTGTACATGTTGCATAAAAGTAGCTGCAGAGGGTCTAGGTACACTATTTGGATACTAGCGGGGTTTGTTACAAAAATCTTCACGGCGGCAAAAAAAGGGGCAATGTCCAGAAGCGATCGGCCCTGCACAACAAATGAGTGTGGGCTCAGCGGGGCTGCTACAAGGCAGTGCCTTAGATCCAGGTTGACCTTGAACACAGCAACATTTGGCCTGTCAATTCATTCAGGGCCCAACACTGTGTTTGGAGAGCTACCACCATTTAATTGGGTGTGAATAACATGTTACAGTACTGTTTCATAGGAGCCATGCCTTGTCCAAAGGTCCCCTAAGACACCCAGTCACCCACCCCCTACAATCGATCTTAGGTCCAGATTACCCAGTGTTTTTGGGAGTAAGTGTCTCGAGACCTTATTGCGAGTTCAGCAGTTCTTGGACCACCGTCCTGGCGGTCCAACGGCAGTGAGCCTTCCACCGTATTAGGAGTTGACCAGATTGGCTTTGCAAAGACTGTGGCTGGACCGCCGGCACCACCAGCACACCTCCGAGATCGCGGTCGGAGGAGGGCAGCCTCCAATAGGTGGTACAGAGGTGCAACACCGCCGTCCCTATTACGAGTTAACCTCCAAACAAGTCGACCGCGGCTACTTAAATGTCAGTGGAAATGAAGGACTTGAGGTGGATACTCATCCCTGTCCAGTTCTTCCAAGCAGATTTTGACATGGATCTCTTTCTCCAGGTCCTCCTTACACAGGAGCTACTTCACCCTGAGGAACATGACCCCGTCTTCGGTGAAATACAGGTAAGTGCTTTGGTACCATGTCCCCATTACTGGGACAGCCCACATATACGTCGGACTCCAGCAATGGGCTGGTGGTATTTTTCCACGTATATTATGCATATGTGTGCATTGGATGTATATGCAGTCGGCATGTACACACAGGCATCAAAATATATGGAAATACATTACCCACCATCACAAGACCGTCCAGCCACACCGCTTGCCCCTTCGGAAAACACGTAATACAGCGGTCGGCATGCCACAGGCACAATGGTTTCCTAGCTGTAGGGGACACAGTCCCTTGGCTGTCAGACAACCGAACTTTTAATAAGTCCCTAGGTATGTATGTGAATAATGTCTTTCGAATTGGAGACTATTTGAAAACAAAATAACTACACTGTACATTTTCTCTGCTTTACACAATCTTGACCATCAGACTTTTCTTGTAGAAAATGTAAAATTGTAAATTATTACAGCTGATGGAAACGTGCTATTCACCCTGTCACCCTTGGCTCTTTTCGCCTTTCTATAAAAATACAAAAGTGAGACTTGAGCTCCAGAATGAATTAGAAATCCACAGATGGACATAAACCACCTTTTGTTTTTGAAAGTAGCTCAGGTGAGAGAAGGTAGTTTATTGGTCTACACTTCTTCTGTTTGAGTGGTAACTCTTAGGAAGGGACATGAGTGGGTCTCTCCATCCTGCTAGTACACACAGAGAGTTGCCCCCAAATATATTTTGCAGTTGACAGGTACTTTCTATTATATTTATAATATAAGTCTAGTATTGGACTGTGCCATTTCACAAGTTATTTTCAAGCTCTATTATTCCATCTTGGAATGGGTACTCAGGAGTCCATGCCCTCTCACTGGAATCTTCCACCACCAGATAACTTTCTATTGACTGCTGTGATGTAGTCATATGCAAATCAACAGTTAATGGACAGAATGCAGAACAATGTCATACATTCACCCCAGTACAGAGATCTGGGCCTAAATCCATCGTGTTTTTGCTCACCATGCCGTTCCAGTTTGAACCCAGCCATATGCAAATAAGTCTTGACCCTGTGCCTCATGGGTACAGTCCAGCCCGAACTGCCAAGCCAGGTCCTCCCTGGACTGAAAACAAGCATCCTAGGACCGGTTTCGGGGTTTCACCCCTCTTCAGCCAGGATAGCTTGATTCCAGTGGCATGGAGAGCACGGGACCCACGTCTGGGCATACCCTTCCCACTCGGGGTGACAAATGCAAATCAACAGTTGATGGACAGAATGCAGAACAATGTCATACATTCACCCCAGTAATGAGATCTGGGCCTAAATCCATCGTTTTTTTGCTCACCATGCCGTTCCAGTTTGAACCCAGCCATATGCAAATCAGTCTTGACCCTGTGCCTCATGGGTACAGTCCAGCCCGAACTGCCAAGCCAGGTCCTCCCTGGACTGGAAACAAGCATCCTAGGACCGGTTTCGGGGTTTCACCCCTCTTCAGCCAGGATAGCTTGATTCCAGTGGCATGGAGAGCACGGGACCCACGTCTGGGCATACCCTTCCCACTCGGGGTGACAAATGCAAATCAACAGTTGATGGACAGAATGCAGAACAATGTCATACATTCACCCCAGTACAGAGATCTGGGCCTAAATCCATGGGGTGAATGTATGACATTGTTCTGCATTCTGTCCATCAACTGTTGTGTTTGCATTTGTCACCCCGAGTGGGAAGGGTATGCCCAGACGTGGGTCCCGTGCTCTCCATGCCACTGGAATCAAGCAATCCTGGCTGAAGAGGGGTGAAACCCCGAAACCGGTCCCAGGATGCTTGTTTCCAGTCCAGGGAGGACCTGTTTTAGTGTAATATTTCTGTGTCGCAGTGTTTATTTTTCTGTTTAGTTTTTTTTCCTAAATTTTAAACAGCTGTTGCATTTTCCAGCATACTTTATCCTGGGTCTTCCCACCCCACTGACCTTTCCACTTAAATCACGTAGAGAGTGACACATTAGTCTGGCAATGGGAGCAGCTCTTTGGACCTTTCTTTCTCTGGGGTTTGGAGAAACTTCCTACACACATGGCTTAGCTACACAGGATGTGGCTCGTATTGGGAATGTAGTGTGTGACCCAGCATTAACCTCTCAATTAAATGCCTATTGAGACCTTGGGAGACAGTACATTACACTGCTCTCTACTGAACTCTATGGCTTGATGCCCTAGATACCTCTGTATACTGCTTTTGACTGAGAATGATGACACGACCCAGGGAGAGCATTACATTGAAAATATGGAATTCAGCTGCACCACATAGCAGAGTTAACTACTGCACCCACAACACTTAAATAAAACAACTTTGCATTTACATGTTAAAAAGCATATAACCAATTCACAAAAATATGACCTTTGAAAAATATCAGGCAATGAGAGAGGTGATGATTTTGGGGTTCCCCCAACCTAGGGGGAGGACCAAACAGATGCCTTGAACACAGTTATGGGCAAAAATACAATGAATATTATAGTATTAGCTCTCATCTGAGCTGGGAGAGCTGCTGCCTTTGAGGAATGTTTTGATATTGGATACTATAATATTCACTGCACTCTAGAATCTCGTCCCATAATGCTTTGCAGGGCCTTTAGTTGGGATTGTATTTTTGACCATAACTGTGCTTGGGGTGGTCCTGGGAGGATGGGGCCACCACCGAATAGTTCAGCATGATGTGCTCTTTGTGTTCAAGGCATCTGCTTGGTTTTCTCCCTAGGTTAGGGAGGACCTCAAAATTATCACCTCTCTCACTGCGTGCTATATTTTCATTTTCGCTTTTGTGAGATGACTATATGCATTTTAGCATGTAAAGATAGAGATACTTTTTTTTTTACCAAAGGTGTGTGAGGTTTCTGTTTAATTCACTCTGCAAACTTCACCCACCCTTAATAAAAACAGAGAGCTCCCTAGGGATGAGCCTTAGATACACCATGCAGGATAGATACACTATAGTGGAATGAGTAGTAGGAGGGGGATGTTTTTGTTGTATTTTTGCATGAGAGGGGAGTGCCACGCACGTTGTTTTCCTAATAGCAAAAAAATGCATTTGTACCAGAAATAGAATATATCTGCATGTTTACTGTTTTTTATTTTTTTATTAATTTTATTTTTATTTATGGAAATTTGAATTTTTGGTTATATTTTTTAGTAGTGTGAGGAAGAGCTTATAGAGGAAAAGGTTGGGGGAATTTTTAAATATTTATATATACTGAAGTCTTATTTTTTTTAAGTTATGACTATTTAAGTATACTTTATATTTAAATTGTATTGGCAGTTTGTTCATTAGTTTACTTAGATGATATTTATTATTTTAATTTTCCAATTATAATTCGCATAGTTTTTGGTTGTTTACATACCAAGGGGTCAATTCTGATGTCGTTCGGAAGGGCTCGGAATCGAATTCGGGTTTTCCTAATCTGATACTAAACCCTTGTTTCCGACACATCATACACACTTCCCAACGACCGATTACTATTCCTGGAAACCGTTAGGGTGGTCCAAATTGTTTCTGAAAGGCATTTAGACTGGTCGTGTCTTTCGGAGCCGAATCGTACAGCTCTATGGACTCGGTTTCCGAGCGAGCGAGTACAATGAACGATTCGGACAGCCATTCCAATTTGGTTTCTCCAGAACAATTTTTCTGCCGGTATCTGTCTTTGGGGGCCATAGCAGGCCCCCCTTCACTCAGGTCCTTCCGAATCAGGCCCGTGGGGTTACCCAAGGGATCTCCCTTTCCAACCATGTACAGTGTGGCAGGCACCATGGGGTGCCAGCCATAGGGTGCAAGGTGTTACTCAGCTACTCCTTCCTTCAATGGGAGCCTGTGTTCTCCTTTGGAGCACGGGCTCCCTTTAAAGTCAATGGGAGTCTGACCGAATCGTATCTGGAAGCATCCGGATACATCCAAATTGCTCATCAGACTCCCCCGATCCGAGTCGTCTGGAAAGCATTCCGGTACCCATTCTGTAAGAATGGTTTCTGAACAACATCGGAATCGACCCCTATAGATGTGCATTTATATTGTTTTCATGTTTTCTTGACTAAATGTAATATGTAAAATTAATTTTATCATGTTTGAAATAAATTTAATGTTGGTTATTGAATGTATATTTGAAAATTTCAAGAACAAATATTTTTTAATTATTTATTACATATAAAATAGATGTTAAGTACTTTTGTATACAAATTATTATTAAATATAAATTAAAAAAGTATATCTTTTCATTTTGCTATATATAAGAATAGTTTTCATTATTTATGTATTTTTGAAACAATTTTAGTGTTTATAGTTTGTTGAATATAATATTAGTAGTAATTTTTAGAAGTGTTCAGACTCAATAGTATGTGTAATATTTATAGTTTTGTAATAAATATATTTAAAAAAATTATTTTGGGGTGTAGAAGTAAATATCATTATTATTATTGGCTTTGATTTGAGTGGAAATAGTAAGTTTGACCCCTTCAGTCGCCATCACATTGCCCAAAGGGGTTGGATTGGAGTGGGAATGATAATCTGAAACCTTCATTGCCCAACACTTTCTCTAAAATGGTTTGGATTGGAGTGGGAATAGTTTTTTTGACCCCTTCATTATCCAACACATTCCCCGAAGTGGTTAAGATTGGATTGGAAATACTAAATCTGACACCTTCCATAAAATACTTTACATTTGAGTTGGAATAGCTTGCATTATGTTTTTAAAGTACAGGTGCTAAAAAAAAGATTTTGGTTTTAGTGGGTGCTCTGTATTTTAAAAATGAAGGGTCTCATTACGACGTTGGCGGTCCTCCTGTGGTACCTCCACCACGCCGTCCGTGTGCTCACCCACCGGATTACGATTGTAATCCATGGTGGGCAGGTGGTGCTACAGTGTTCTCACGGTGGTGGGCTGTTAGGCTCATAGGAGAGCCTAACATGCAGCCCACTGCTGTGACTGTGCCTGCAGCATATTCGTGCATGGTGTGGCATTTACGCCACACCATGCAGGAACAGGGGTGCAATTCTGAAATGCATCCCCAGGCCCCGGAGCGGCACGAGGGCCCTGTTAGGGCCCTCTCAGTTGCCTCTCTGCCACCCTTTCTATGGCGGGCTCACCGCCATGAAAAGAGCGGTGCACAGGCAACTCCAATAATGCTCGTTGGTGTCGCAGCGGCAACACCAGCATATTCCTACTCCTGACCACTGCACCACTGCTGCGGGATCCTGGATCCCCGGTGATCGCAGCGGATTTGCTGTGTTTATTACAGGTTTTTTTTGTGAAAGTATAAGCCTTTCTTTATTTTATGATGTGCTTTTGAAAGGTAATTATTTTAGTTATAGTTTAGTTAAGATTACTTTTCAATTTTATTTTGTTTTCAGATTCCCAGAAACTGTTTTTATTTACATTTTGTAGGTTTTTATGGTTTCCTACAACTCTGGTTTAATTTTGTGGATTTATATCTTGATTATGTAAAATTTGCATTATTTGCTTCCCATTTCTCTATTTTTGTGGATTTGTTTTTGGGGAATTGAAGAAGTACCAGGATATCAGACACAGATCCTTAAGTTGATATGGTTGTTGTTTAGATTAATACTGTCCTTTATTTTTAAAACAATGTTTATTGTATGTATTTTTTTTATATTATGTTTGCTGCTTTGTATTTCTGAAGACTATTGTATTTTATTGCACAAAATATTTTATTTATTGTATTGTAAACTATTGTATCAGTGGTATTATATATTGTTGAAATATAAATGTTATTGTAAATGACTAATAAAAGTGATTTGCATAGTATTTATAAATGAACATATTATATTCTTTTACACATGTTTATGGTGTATGGGAAATTAATTTGAATTGTTAAGTGCTTTATAGTAGTGTTCCTGTTATCCTTTAAAGCTAGAGGAGGCCTTTATTATTTATTAAAAATTATAATTTGCACTGTAGCATTTCGTACAATTGATTTGTCTGGATATTCTAGGTTTAATTTGTGTTCAAGACAATTCTATTATTATTTCTTGGCACATTTGCTCTTTTTTTAGGAGTTCTAGTATTATATATAGCTTAGGCTGTATTTGGCCTATTGTGGCTTGGAAGGCGTTGTGCCATCCTTCCATGGGGTTGTTTGTTTTTGCTTCTTGGGCTATGGTGTCAACATAGACATTCTAACATAGAATTTCAAACTTGGGTTGGTGCCTGTAACTAAACAGTGCAGTGTCTTCAAAATAGTGAATTTGTTTTTACTTGTGCATTTGGAAATAGGGGGATTGTATAAGAAGGCTGTAGCAGATAACTACATTTGTGACTGGTACATATGCTAGCATTATTTTTTTTTAATTTTTGTAAGCAAATAGGCTGCTTGATGCATATTCTACATTTGGGGCCTAATAAAATCTTTTAGCGGAGCGGTGGTGCGGCGGTGCCAATGTCAGCGCCGCTGCCCCGAAGGCCGCTGCCGCCCACCAGATTACAACCAATTTTGTGGTGTGGCGGGTGGTTAGCGTGGCTGTCCCGCTGCCATGCGTCTTGCAAAGCCGGCGATGCCTTCGAAAGAGACACCACAATGGGAACGCCACATGGGTTTCCTGCACAGCATGGATTCGAAAGTCCATGCCGTGGAGGAGCCTGGGTGCATGCACATAGGGGTTCCCATGTTGTGCCCCCTTACATGCATCTCCGGGTTGAGGAGGCACAGGGGCCCCCTTTGTTTCAGCACTGCCAGCCTTTTCATGGAGGAAAGTCCTCCATGAAACCACTGGCGGTCCTGAAACTTGTGATGTGCATGGCGGTGCCACAGCGGCAAAACCTGCATATTACATAGCCCCCGACCATCCCGCCACTGCCAGGTAACGGCGGTTCCCTATGGAGCCGGCCGTCCAATTACGGTTCGACCTTCCAAGTTATATTAGGGCAGTCAGACCACCGGTGTAGCAGTGGCTGGACCGCCACCACAGTGCCACCACAGGTCTGGCAGTCCTCAAACCACCAGACTCGTAATTTGGCCCTTGTTGCAGATTTTGAGTGTGTTTTTGATTAGCTTTTTCAAATTGTTTATATCATTGCTTGCTCAATGTCTATTATGAATTCTTTTAGGATAGCAATTGTTAGTCTTTATTTTAAATTTGACTTAGTAATTAGTAGAAGGTAGCACGTTGCTTGATGGGAAGCTGAGATAAATTAGGGTTATGTTATTGTTATCATATTCACCATGTATGGTGTATATCTCTGTGAATGGCCAAGAGCATGATTTAAAAGTGCCACCCATCATCCATGTTTGAGTTTGGCTTAGTCATAGGAGGTTATTTTGTGTTGCATATATAATTATTATCTTGCCATTTATTTTATTGTCGTACAGGAAGAAGAGCTCTTCCCTATGTGGAATGGTTAGATTTTCAGGAATGTCTATAGCTTGAAAAGTTCTAGGGGTATTAGGGGCTTCTCATGAGGATGGTTTAGTTTGTGCTTTTAATCTTTTTAAATTACGGAATCCTTGAATTTGCTCTTGGTGTATTCAGGATGTTTTTATGATTCTTGCTATGGGTTCTTGGGAACTAGGGCTTGCTTCTTTTCGGTGGTAGCTCTGCTCCCTAACATAAATTATGATGTGATTTCTAGTTCAGCCCTCACATAACAAGCATTAGCATAGTATTTAGTATATTTCCAATGTATATTTCCGGTGGTTGTGCTCTCCTGACTGTATGTTTATCCCATATGCAATAATAATTTTTTGCCTTTCTGGTGGGTGATGTATGTGGCTATTTCTGAGATTGTATCTGCAAATATTAGAAGTATATATTCATTACTATACATTCAAAGTGTTTGGAATGTACAGGTAACACTTCTAAATGCATTTTGTCTGCTTATTTTTATAGGGTTCATTTAATTCGTTCTATGGATTACTTTGTTTTATGTGTAATTTTTTCAGATATGTTGTGTTTAGTTTGAATTGTTTGCACAATTTGTTCCTTATTTGGGGGAAACAAATTAAGATTTATGTTTAACTGTAACATATATTTGTATGTATTAAGATTATTTATTTTAAGTGTATATAAAATAATATTATATTTTGTCAGTGAATATTTTGTGTATATATGTTAGTATATTCATTTTATAATATGTCTGTGTGTTTATTTAAAATCATTGTATATTTAAGTAGTTTATTTAGTAAATATGGTTTTAAATATAATATGTTATATTTTCATTGTGTTTATTTGGTTAATGATATATTTTAAAATATTTTGTGTTTGGTTAATGATTGGGTTTTTATGACAAATATTCTTTTAAAACTAAATGGTTATATTTTTTTAATGTACATAAAAAATATTCATGCAGTCAATATTGTTGTTTTTGATATTTTTGTCATTTTGGGTATATTTAATATTTTAACAATATTTGGTCATATTTTAATTTTGTGATATCTTCAAGGTACATTTTTTTGTTACCAATATTTTTCGTATTTCTTCATAGGGTGATGAAAATTTGATAAGCAACATTTTTTTGGCCAATATTTTGGTGAATCAATGTTTTGGTGATTGATATAGCGTCATATAACCTCCCTTGAAATGACCCTGTAACAACAGACTTAAGACTATGCACCTGTGGTTCTACCAGCCGAGACATCTGATTGCAATCGTGTAACCCAGAGCTTTCCAAACTCTGGGTCGGGACACAGTACTGTGTCGCCTGACATGTGTGGTTGTGTCGCTCGATGAGCATAACTGCCAAGGTTTCAGATTGCCACGTGTGACAATTTCATAGTTTCAGGGTTATGATGAGTGACATTTCAACGAGTATGAGAGACACTTTCTCCCAAGGTAAGCAGCAGCAGCAGAAAAACCGGCAGCAGAAAAACCGGACTCTTTGTTTTATTTGTTTCCTCAAGGTGTGCCCTGCGAGCGAAGGCTAACAGAAAGAAGTGCAGCCGTAGTTTAATTACCAGCTCACGCATTAGCTGAGCATGTGGCTCGTCCTTCCTCTTGGCAGCACAATTGAACGAGAACAGGGCTCTAACCCCGGGGTTTTGATCAGCCCCCCCACGTCTCTGTGTGGCTGCAGTGTTGAACAATGAGGTACGGTCCTACCTTCACCTTGTCCTTGTGTCCTAATCCGCCTGTACAAAGCCAACCCTTAACTCCCATTCCAGTTACTACTAGAAAAACTTGAAAGAAGATGCATTTGACAGATTTATTGATTAGGGGGGTCAAATCACAAAGGTACCATAAACATGCATTTCCAGCCTAAAACTCAAGCCATGGTTAGCCTTTTAAATTTGGGAAATCCCAAAGCTCGTACATTTGTGGGCATTCTCAAACTCCAATCAAAAACTTTCTCACCCTGGAACTGAAATAAAGAAAGCAAGAAATAAATCAGGAGACAAAAGATACCAAAACAAGAGGCGAAGGGAAATAAGTGAAAAACTGATTAACACCCAGTTTTGCCAGTCACTGTCTTTGTTAGAATAGATTCACAATTGCTTTATTAACCTTCCTGCTTTCTAAAATTTGCTTGAAAATGTACCATTTGCCCACTTTTTTTCAAAATTTTCTCTTAGGTGGTTCGGGTTCGCTCGCTACGCTCGCTCGCTACACTGCTTTACCGTGTCGCGAAATGATGCATGTCTAGAAAGTGTCTCACCAACATCAAAAGTTTGGAAAGCTTTGGTGGAACCAGTCATTGGGTTGGAAGTCACCAAGATACGTGACTTGGGTGTACTGAACAGAAGCAAAAGTAATGAGATCTGAGATTTTTTTAATGACATGTTTGTTGGGTCTGTATATAAGATGAAAGTAGACTGTAAACATTGCTGAGAGAGTATTTTGCAGATTAAGAGCACAAATCACATAGGTGTTGTATTGTTACTGAGTGTGCAGGGCCTGGTAGACATGTGGATGGCTACAAGCCTCTCCTAGTTTGTGAGTGCAGTCTATGCATTGTGTGCTGTAGCCTGCAGCAGTTTGAATGTCAAGATGTGCGTGGAGGAGGGAGTGAGCCGTGTTTCTGTGATGAAGAATGCATCAAGGTTGAGTTAAGGAAGAATGTCAGCCATGCCAGTGTCATGGAAGTGTGGTTTAACAAAATAGGGACTGAATGGGGAGAGAAACAAAGAATGGACAAGAAGGGAGGGACAGAGTGCCAGAATAGACAAGGAAAGTGAGGGAGGAAGAGAGAGAAATACAGAGAGAGAATGACAAAAGGGTGGGGCAAGAGATGGAAAGAGAAGATAGTGGAAGAGCGAGAAAGAGAGAGCAACATACAAAGTGAGGAGAAACAGAAAGAGAGAGGGGGAGCAGGAAGAGAATGAGAATCACAGGAAGAGAAATAGCAATAGAGTGGGATAGAGAGAGAAAAAGAGAGAGAGAAAATGAGAGGTAGAATGTGGATAACGGGGAGAGAGGAGAAAGAGACAAATGAAGAGAGATAGTAGAGATGGCGAGGACGAGAAATGGAAAGAAAGCGACTGCGAGAGAGCAGGAAATAGAGACACAGAGATTGACAGAGTACGGGAGAGAGAGAGCGTGAGGGGAGGTAGAGATGGCGGTGATGAGTTACAAGGAGCAGAAGGGGAGAACAAATGCTGCAATTAGTGCATTGATGGAGAGCTCTTGAGAACCTCTGTATTCTTGTTTGCTAATCACTTCCCGAAAGAGGAAGGAAGATTCAGGGGGAGGAGAGGGGAATGGAAGGAGAAGGTGAATTTGTGGAAGGTGTTGACAGCATGAAATGTGAATCAGTGAAGGAAAAGCAGCTTGAGGTAATAAACGAAGAATGATACTTGGATGAGGGGGGCTGTTCGCCTCCAACGATGCATGCGAGAGCACATGAGGACGGTCAGGCCCATACAAGCTGCTCACATCTCATACCCAACCCACTTAGGACATCCAGGGTTTCTTTTCGGTGGTTCCACACATCCTGGGTCACCACTACTGGCAATACCTGTAATTCTGGCTCCTATTTCCCTGGTCATTCACAGGTAAGCAGGACATGGGTGTTGTAAAGAGCTCATATTTTGTTGGGGCCCAACGTGGAAGAGATGTATTCTTGCCCTAAACATATATCTATATCGGAAACACACACACACACACATATATATATATATATATTTATGGGAAGATACCCCGGGGCAGTCAGAGGTGGAAAGATATTTGAAAGAGCAGGAAATCCCATGCTGCTCTGCAAGAATTTATTTTAGATGAGCTTCTAGGCGATCCCATCTTATGCAATGCCCTCCATATGTTATAGGTATATTGTTATGGTTATGTATTTGTGGCAAGGTGGCTCTGAAATGTCCCAGGTCCAGAACCCAGACTGTGAGTGGAAGCTGCCCAAGCAGGCTCACCTCATGCTTCCAGGTGCGGGATGTCAAATGTGCAGCTTTTGGGGCGTCTGCAAGGTGGGTTTCCATCCTAGGCGGTGTGCTTGCATCAGTGTCGCTGGTGTGTCATGCGAGATACAACACCGGGCCTCACTCTGCCGAGGCAGGCCTGTTGTTGTCTGTGGTGAACATCCAGCAGCGCCAACAATGCAAGTTGTCTCACTTGGGCTGGACAGTGTGGGAACCAAAGCAAGGGATGGTGCCTAAGGTGAGATGGTCTTTCGTAGAGAGGGTCAGCCTGGGGAGTGTGGCATTGGACGTGTTGTTGTCACAGTGATGTGTTGCATTCTAGGTGATACCTGCTCTAGATTTTGACCATTGGTTGAGTGCTGAAGTTTAGGAGGAGGCCTACACTTGCTCTCCTACTAAACCTACCCTTCTACCTTACTTACCTTGTGATATCTTCTGCACAGGGAGGAAGCAAGGCCGTAGCGAAGGCCTGCAGTAGAGGAAGATGTCTGGCTCACTTCATTAGAAGCAATCCTTTAGTGTTCTTCCTTGCACATTCATCAGCAAACAATAGCTTTCAAAGGGTGGGTCCTCATTAAAATGCCCCAATATCCTCAGAGTCTAAGAGGAACTCTGTGTGTCTCCAATGAGAAGAAGGCGAGGGCTACAAAAGACATTGCTCTAACCTCTTAAAAGGCTGTTTTGTTAACTTGTTTCTCCTTCTACAGGTGATGCCAGGAGCATGGATGTCACCTTAAGGTAGCCATGGATAGCATCTGCTACCTTTGACTCACCATTTGATAACCTTGGCACCCCTGTTACTTCCAGAAGACTGCTGCACGGAGGTAGCGACAGGAGAAAAAATGCATCAGAGCTCATGGCCACTTTCTGTAACGCACTGCCCTTTCCCTGGCACATCAAAAGCAACTGAGAGACTGTGGAGAGGCTTTGGAAAGTGGTATGGGTCAAACCTGTGATGCCATCAGGGGGCCTAGGGTGCATGTTTACCCTTTCACTACACCTGATCATTGGGAAAAGTTAAGTCTGACACCAGGAGAAGGCAAAGCTCTTTAGGAAAGGACTATCTTCTCAATGGACTGGGCCCGATGGGCAGGGACATCTTAAAGATGTTGGGGGTCCTGGGCCAAACAGATTGTGGGGGCCCCTCTTCATAACAGCTTTGAATTTATGATCCATTTTCAACTTTTTCATGTCCTGGTCACTGACAGCGCACATGCACACTTGTCCACATTTTAAATGTGTTTACATCTAATATTCAGTGACAGAGGCATGTGTTTTCAATATTTTAATACAGCATCAGCTCACTAATATTACTGCAAATAATCTCTGTGACACCCTCTCATGTCCCATATGTGAGGTTCTCTTTTGATCTATAAAACTGTTTATGGCTGGTCCATGAAACATAAACACAGCATTTCTTTTCAACTGTGTCTCATAGACGCACACACCATCCACATTAAAAATAAATTAAAGGAAAACGGTATTTCAAATAATGATTTTAAGAATTACTCAAGGTCATCAGGGCAAGTCTCTCTGCAGAACAGAGCTGGCTCTATAGGGAGGGAGCGGGGGCGGGGGCTGAAAGGCCGTGGCCCTGGGCCAGAGCCCACTTTGCCCATGCCTTAAAGCGTCTCTGCTAATGAGGGGCTATTCCACTTCCCCCATGAGACAGGAAGTTCAAGTTCAACTTCCTGTTATTGTTTGATTTACTCACAAATCACTACAATATAATATAATCAGTTACAGTAATTGGAACATTGACATCAACAGTACAGCATTGGCCTCAGAGCAGAGTAAGGAGAAGGGAGAGGTCCTGGTCTAAGACCACTGAAGGAACAGCCCATATTACATGAACCCAGAGCAGTGGCCACGCCCCCTTGTGTTCTGCCCTGCTTGTTTTCAATATGACAGGAGTGAATAAGAATCTATCATTGACTTTTGGTGTGAGGAAATACCAACATCCTTTGGGCTGTCTACCTTCTCTATCTGATGGGTGGCACGGCACATGAAGGTGCCTGCACCAGCCTTCCGAGAGGGATTACGGGGCAGGGGCTTGGGGCCCTGGCACGCCTCATTGCCTCTCCCATTTGTGATGTGCTAAGCCTCAGGGCTAAAGATAGGAATGGGTGCTCTGGTCTTAAGCCCTGTAGTGCCCGTGGCTACACGTTAATCAGCGTGTCACCCCACCCTTTCCCAACTCGTCAGAGACTGAAACCTGGTCCCTGCAACTGCCCCGATTCAAAGTTTCTGCTTCATGCCCCAACTCAGGGATCTGACAGCAGCAAGAGTCCAAACGGGACCTGCAGAAAAGTAAAATAAAATAACTTTACAGCTTTTAAATGGTGTGTGCTGTGCATGGGTAAGTGTGTGTCTTTGTGGGTAAGAGTGTGTTAGTGAGAGACAGCATGTGCATGTGGGAGCATGTGTGTGTGTGAGTGAAAGTGAGAGAATTAGATGAGGGAGTCAAAAAGTGAGAACGAGTGATAGGAATAATGAGTATGAGCAAGAATGAATGATTGTGAGTGAGGTTGAATGACAGTTTAGGATACTGTGAGGGAGAAGGACAGTAATACTGTGTGTAAGACTAAGGGCCATATGTAGGTGGCCTAACATTTACCACTTCATAAATACCGAATTTTACCGATTCGGTATTTATGAAGTGGTAAATGCTATGTAGGTAATCCATCGGTAATATTTACCGATTCGGAATGGGTCTGTAATTTAGAATCGGTATTTACCGATTCGGTAATGGTAACTGGCTTCCCATTGATTCCTATGGGCCAGGAGGCCCATAGGTATCAATGGGAAGCCAGTTACCATTACCGAATCGGTAAATACCGATTCAGTAATGGGGGGAGCACAATCAAGGGTGGCAGGGTGTCACAGTGACACCCTGTTGCACCCCTGATTCCTGCATGTGTGCACATGTGGCACACATACATGCCCTAAGGGCATGTATGTCTGCCACATTGCACACTTCAAAGTGCAAATAAATGCTTTTTTCCCGCTATTCGTCATTTACCACCAACTTTTAGTTGGTGGTAAATAACGAATCCCCAAGACAACCACACACTCCCCCTACATCTCATTTCAGGATTCGGTATTTACCGATTCGGTAAAATTACCGAATCGGTAATTTTACCGATTCGGTAAATTACCGAATCCTGAAATGTGCCCCCTACATACCAAAAGCCTGAATACCGGTCGGTAACGGGATATTTACCGAAAATCGGCCGTTACCGACCGGTATTGGGCTTCCTACATATGGCCCTAAGTGAGTCACAGTCTGAGTGAGTCAGAATAGGAGAGACCGAGTGAGAACCAGGGAGACTGATCTTGTCAAAGTGGGTCTGAATGAGTGTGGCTGAGTAGGAATGAGTGAGAATGATTGGGATTAGGTAAGTCAGTGAAACTGAATGAATCAGAGTAAGATTGACTATGAATGAGTAAAAATGAGTGATACTGGCTGAGAATTAGTGAGACTGAGTTAGTAAGTGAGTCTGAGCATGTCATAGTCTGAGTGAGTCAGAGAATGAGTGAGACTGATTGAGTCAGAATTAGTGGGACTAAGTGTAAACGAGTGAAACTGAGTGATACTGGGGACAACAGAGTAAAATTAAGTGATAGGTGAGTCAGAGTGAGATTGATGAATGTGAATGAGTGAAGGTGAGAAAGAATGAATGGGATTGAGTGACACTTAGATAGACTGACTGAAAATGAGTGATACTAAGTGAGGAAGTGAGTCAGGGTGAGAAATAGTGAGAATGAGACCAAGTGTGACTGAGTGAGCCAGAGTGCGACTGACCAGTGAGCAACCCCTCCCCAGACCCCACTGAGAAGTCAGGCTCGCTCCCTGGATTTCAAGCCAAAGGTTATGCCCCATCCATCACTTTTAAAGGTCACGAGCCACTACTGAAGCAGAAGGGCATGACTTCTTGAATAAATACTTTTCAAGTGTAAGGGATAGCCTCCAGTGCTTCTGCCTTTCTGTACCTCTTGTGTACCTCAGAGAAGCCTCCAGTGCTGCTATCATTCTTTACCTCTTGTGTACTTGAGAGAAGCCTCCAGTGCTTCTGCCTGTCTGTCCCTCTTGTGTACTTGAGAGATGCCTCCAGGGCTGCTGCCTTCGAGTACCTTTTGTGCGTTTGAGAGAAGCCTTCAGTACTTTTGCCTTACTGTACCTCTTGTGTACCTTGGAGAAGCATCCAGTGCTGCTGCCTTTCAGTACCTCTTGTGTACCTCAGAGAAGCCTCCAGTGTTGCTATCATTCTTTACCTCTTGTGTACTTGAGAGAAGCCTCCAGTGCTGCTGCCTTCGAGTACCTTTTGTGCGTTTGAGAGAAGCCTTCAGTACTTCTGCCTTACTGTACCTCTTTTGTAATTGAGAGAAGCCCCCAGTGCTTCTGCCTTTCAGTGCCTCTTGTGCATTTGACAGAAGCCTCCAGTGCTTCTGCCTTACTGTACCTCTTGTGTACTTGAGAGAAGCCCCCAGTGCTTCAGCCTTTCAGTGCCTCTTGTGCATTTGACAGAAGCCTCCAGTGCTTCTGCCTTACTGTACCTCTTGTGTACTTGAGAGAAGCCCCCAGTGCTTCTGCCTTTCAGTGCCTCTTGTGCGTTTGAGAGAAGCCTCCAGTGCATCTGCCTTACTGTTCCTTCTTGTGTACTTGAGAGAAGCCTCCAGTGCTTCTGCCATTCTGTACCTCCTGTTTACTTAAGCAAAGCCTCCAGGCCTTCTACCTTACTGTACCTCTTTTGTAGCATCGGACGCATCGGCAGTGGTAATTGTACCGGGAGTGAAGTGCTACTATACAAGGCTCTTCAGAGAACTCCACTTTCCACCCGCTTACCGTTTCTACCCCGCCGACATGTGGAAGGTCTGAGCTTTCTTTTCTCAGGAGGCTGCTTCGTTTATCGGCTTGACTGACCTGAAAATGGCAGCTGTTTCTGAATAAAAGAAATCCATTCATCCAAAGGGCTGACAAAAACAACAGTGGCTCCGCTATGTACATCGCGCAGCCCTTAGGTTATTATTCTCCCTACCAAGGAGCATATCGATTGTTGTGGTCTGAAGTGGGTAACGTCGATGTACCGAATCCTCACAGGGCTCTGCCTGACCCCAAAATGGCGTCCATGCACAAGGTGATGCGATTTGAACCCTTGGCTCATTCAGTCCCACTCGTCCCTGCTTGTCTATCCTGCTGGATCCTACCAGTTCTCTACTGTTCCTGCCTGGACTGAAAATGACGATGCCCCTTGGGCGGATTCTAAAACTGTTATACCACGCAATACATCATTATCCCTAAATTTACTACCATTGTGTGTGCCCTTTACCAAAGCACTCCTTCTCCCCTTGTTGGGGGGGGGGGGATCCAGCATTTATACCCAGGAGTCTCAGAGGCCCACCTGAGAGAGTCCAGTGTCAAGGGAGCCACACACAGCCGAGGTGTGGGAATGGCGTTCCTTGCCAATGCACTCCTTCTCCCCTTGTTGGGGAGGGATCCAGCATGTATGCCTTGGAGTTTCAGAGACCCCTCTGAGAGAGTCCACAGCGCAAAGGGAACCACAAACAGCGGAAGTGTGGGACTGATACCTCTTCCTCTAGGATCACAGCACACCGGATGTCGGATACTGTTTTTCTTCGTCTTCCGGTTGTGTTTTCCTTCACCATCGCCCTCTTCTTTCCCTCTCTAATTCTTGGTCTACCTCCCCTGCTCCTTTCCTCTCTCCCCTGAATCTCTCCCCCTTGCCTGATTTCTTTCCTTACACCTATGTTTTTTAACACATGTAACTTCGCTCCAGTAACTCACGTAACTTGTAACTATGCTCTGAAACAATGTTCGTCCTCATGTAAAGTGCTCTGATACCTCCAGGTCTAGCCAGCACTATATAAAACATTTAAAATAAATAAATACAAATAAATTCTGTATTTGAGAGAAGCCTTCAGTGCTTGTGCCTTTCTGTGCCTCTTGTGTACTTAAGAGAAGCCTCCAGTGCTGCTGCCTTTCTGTGCCTCTTGTGTACTTGAGAGAAGCCTCCAGTGCTTCTGCCTTACTGTACCTCTTGCGTACTTGAGAGAAGCCTCCAGTGCTTCTGCCTTACTGTACCTCTTGTGTACTTGAGAGAAGCCTCCAGTGCTGCTGTGATTCTGTACCTCTTGGGTACTTAAGAGACGCCTCCAGTGCTTCTGCCTGTCTGTCCCTCTTGTGTACTTGAGAGAAGCCTCCAGTGCTGCTGTGATTCTGTACCTCTTGGGTACTTAAGATAAGCCTCTAGTGTTGCTGCTTTTCTGTACCTCTTGTGTATTTGAGAGAAGCCTCCAGTGCTGCTGTGATTCTGTACCTCTTGGGTACTTAAGAGACGCCTCCAGTGCTTCTGCCTGTCTGTCCCTCTTGTGTACTTGAGAGAAGCCTCCAGTGCTGCTGTGATTCTGTACCTCTTGGGTACTTAAGATAAGCCTCTAGTGCTGCTGCCTTTCTGTACCTCTTGTGTATTTGAGAGAACACTCCAGTGCTGCTGCCTTTCTGTAGCTCTTGTGTACCTCATAGAAGCCTCCATTGCTGCTGTCTTTCTGTACCTCTTGTGTGTTTGAGGGATGGCCTCCAGTGCTGGTGCCTGAAGGATGAGTCCCTGTGCCTGCTCTAAGTGTGTTTGTGTTGTGTGCTGTCTCTGTGTTTTGCTCTCCTGCTGTTGTCTGTGCTGTATGAGGGTGAAATATGCATTAGTGAATATCATGTTTATTCTGGTGTCTTGGAGTTCAGCCTCAAACAAACACCCCTTCCCTATAGCTTGCAATGCCAACAGAATTGAACACTTTATCCAAAGTATTACTTGACGCTCGGCATAAAAAATGTGAAGAGCCCAGATCTAAATGGAATCATTTAATAGTGTTTATCTGGAAAACCTGGTATGGATCCAGCCCTCTTGGACTTGCGTTGGACGCCCATGGGTTTGATGAAATGAGATGATGAAAAGGGGCAAGGAAACATCCAAAGTAAGTGTTACTACAGTCAGAAGGACTGACATGTAAATCCTCCCAAAATGTTTGATTTGTTTTTTAGCTTCACCTTCAAGCATCTCGACAGGGGTGTTGAAGGAAAAGGTGGAAATATGGGAGCCACTGAGAGTACCTCCTCACCCATAGCTGCACAGTGCAGTCAAGAACTGCAATGCTTGGGGCGACCAGAAACACCTCCCTGGCTTCAGGGTTCAGGGCTTTCTATGCAGCCATCAAGGACAGGCTTGCAAGACAAAGAGGCTTGTGGATATTTGGGGAAAGAATTTGCTGCACCAAGTACTGCAGCCAGAAGCAGTAAGAGGGATTTGGAAGCCGCAATATTTTATTCTGCACCCTGTGGAAGCCAGTCTTCAAGGAGGTGAGCCTGGTTCACAAACACTCCCAAGGTCAGAGCAGGACACCCCAGGCCTGCGGAGATAAACCTCCTGACTGACAGGGACGCCATTTTGTTAGCTTTCCCCTCATATAGCCTGTGACAGAAGAGCTGTTTGCATTTTACCACGCCCCTTAAACCTGTGGATCCATCATTCTCAGTGAACTCCATTGAGGTATTGGCCCAGCCGGCAACAGAAAATTGTATTTGATTGTACAAGGAACACGCCAAGCCCATAAACACTAAGGGGCATATTCACAAGGAGCTATCACCGAATTAACAGCACATTATCACAGCCAAAGTCGTGATAAATTTACTTCCCCATTCACAAGCTGGTCTAAACAGACCACAACACCATTTAACCCGCGATAGCAGCTGCAAAAAACATCGCCACTGAGGACCCGCGCAACTATCGCTAATGAGATGCAGAGTGGGCGTTCCTGTGCCAAAAGCCGTGACAACATCACACCACAACATTCTCAATGACCAGCCACATCAGCGATAAAAACACAAAAAAGGCGATAAGGCACGTTAGCACCAGGAAATCTACACCTGATCTGACTTGGTGTAAAGTCGGACGGCAGTCTGCACCATAAAAGGGAGACCAGCCCAAGGCCACATCGGAAGGGTAACAGATGCCATGGAGCAGCTCATCATGTGGCCTGGACACCCAAGAGGGCCACAACACCCACCGACACCACCCTAGGACTCCAACCCCCACCCGGAACACCCTCCCCCCGGACCACCACAGACGCAGCGCAGACAAAGACAGCGGACCCCCAGGAAGTGACCAGCCACACAGACCCAACATCTGACAATGTCACCGTCCACCACAGGCTGAAAAGGACAACTATCCTACGCATCCCGACCATCATTGCCTAACAGGTCTACGGCACCAACACAGCGGGCAACCAACATCCCACCCCACACCAAGCTGCTGGCTTGGCTGCACCTGTTGGCCCCTGGCACCCCCCAAACAACACCCGCCAGAGTCGGAGGAGTCTCACAGCCAGCCACATCCAAGTCCCCCACACCTGTCCTGGACAGGTCCAACACCCTGGCACCCCAGTCCCCATATGTCCAACATAATGCGCAGGTCACGATGGAGATCAAGCAAGGACCATACGCCCTAGCAGGATGCACGCACGTGTTGGGGACAAACCACATCACACATGTCCTACCTGTGCCCCCTGGTGACACAGCACACAATCACCGCAACAGAAAGCACACGTCCCACCCCAATGTGCAGGCAACAACAGAACACCGTGGAACCTCCAACAATGTCGCCTTCAAATACAAAGCCAGTGTGTATGATTCCTTCATCCTCCGACCGTCCATCATCAACCAGCGTACCCAGGATGGCAACAAGGGAAATGCACACCCCACTCACCTCAACTCCACAACCATGCAAATCACATCTCTGGCAATGCACAAGTCACAAAATCACAACCAACATGCACAACAACATGCCCACCCAGCAGAGACGACAGAACAACTCACAATGGTTACCTGGCCAAGCTGTGAACATTAGCCATGAATGGCATGGCACCTCAGCCACACAACAGCCGAATGTGGGGAGAGGTGGCAACCAGGCATGTGTGAAGGAGGCAGGAGAACCATGATTGGGAAAGTACACAATGACAAGTGTGGCAGGGATGTGCTAGACAGACTGCAGTACTCAGCACACACCCATATCCATGGCGACATACACCTCTGGTGTATGCAGTGTAGTGGACAGTGGATTCAACCATGTCACCACAGCCAGTGGGGGACCTCGCGGAAATCTTGCCTGTTACGCCCCCCCTAAGCATGACCAGAGTGGGATGTGAATAAAAAGCACGTAGCCCTGAGCGTGGTCCTCTTCTGGAAAGCCCAGCGTCTCTGCCAGGGCGGCGCCTCTCACTCCACCACGAGGCCGATGCCGTCCTCTTGAGCGGAGTTGCCTACGACGCTGTGCACCTGCCGGACCCCGGCACACTGGACCACGAACACGTAAGGGCCGCCCAGCCCAGCCAGGCTTCACTGATCACCTGCAGACACTGGCGTGTATCAAGGAGGGCCCACCACATGCCGGCGCAAGTTCCAGGCCCGAGTCCCGCGACCTTGGCAGCCTCCTCAGACCATCACGGCCTCCACGACACAGGCCCGCTTTACTCCTTTTTTATTGACGTACTCTACTGCCGCCTCAGGCCTACTCTTCGATCCAGTAGGTCCCATATGTGAAAATGTGTACTGAGTCATGAATGGCAGTGACCCCAAATCCAGGCCAGCGGCAATAGCACCAGGCCCCACCCGATTAGTGAGGCATAGTTCCATATGGGCTACTTGCGACACATGGTGCCACTAACCCTGTTTAACGCCAGCCTGCGACACGTGGTGCCACTAACCCTGTTCAACGCCAGTCTGCGACACGTGGTGCCACTAACTCTGTACAACTCCAGCCGGCGATACGTGAATGAGGGACCAGGACTACCCTGCGGACCAGTTGGTCCCACATCCAGCACCTAGGCGCAAATCACGAATGGCAGAGTCCACACCAATGGATGCACGGAGAGGAGTAAGAGGAAGATGGGGCTCAGTCCAGACGAAACCCGGGTCACTTACACGGAGGTGTCCGAACACGTGGTGACACTGAACCTGAACTACGCAGGCCGGTGGGGCCATCCAACCTAGGCCAGTGACACTTGGTGAATGGCCCGTGCTGACCACTGCCTCAAGCCTACACAGGTCACACATTTGGAGTCTTTATTACACCATGGCAGTGAACACCATTTAAGGCATAGGACAAGTCACTATACTCACTTCAATGTGGTGCCAACAAGTCGGTGCATGGCATCACAACCACACGTGTCTGTGGGCCTACGCGGACTACTGCCCTCGGCCTACGCTGCGCACAAGTGGGTCACAGATTTGGAACTGAACATCGGTTATTCAAAAGGCAGAATACATGTAATCGCACGCACAGAGAGGCATAAGAGGATGAAGCGTTGCAGTCCGGAGGGAACAAGATCAAACTGTGATCGAACACTATCGACCACTGCCCTTGTGTCACTAACTCTGTGCCTCGCCAGCCAATGACACGTGGCTGTGGGTCACTGCTGACCGCTGCCTCCGGCCTACACTGTGGTCCAGTAGGTCACAAGCTCTTCATTTTGCAAAGGCTGAGTTCATATCAGCGAACCGGCATCATCGCAGACAGCATCCCCTCTCAGCCCCTGTGCCACTAAGTCTGTTCCTCGACAATCATGGACACTCTCTGGTCGAACTTTGGTGACGTCTGAGTATATGGACTAGGGGACAGTTTTCATCCTCATGTAGCTGATACCGAATTGGTGGTGGCAACGAGGCTGTCGCATTCCACTCCTCCATTTGCTGCTTCCGGATAAAATCAAACCTTACGGCGTCATGCCCTGAAGGACACCTTCCACTGTCCCCCGAAACCCTCCGCAACATACACCACGGACATTGATGGTGACCCGCTCAGGTTGCATGGCCCATCTGACTGCACCGCAAGTCACCGTCCAGTGGCTGGGTGCCTGTGCCAGCCGCTGTGCATCCGGGGCCACTAACTCTGTACTTGTCAGGTCTGGGACCCCTTCTACTGAGATATTGGATGACCCTTGAAGCGTTGGCCTTGGGGTCATCAACGCCATTTCTCTGTAGTCAAATGCAAAACCTTCATGAAACGGTTTCCATGCTTTTGCATTTGACTCATGAGGGACATCTAGTAACGACTAGTGGAACTGCAGCTTGATGTAATAATAATTTCAATGCTTTTGCATTTGACTCGTGAGGGACATCTAGTAACGACTAGTTGAACTTCAGCTCTTTGTAAAATTATTTTGATATTGGACACTATAATATTCACTGCCCACTGCTAATCTCATCCCATAATGCCCATAACTGTGCTTGGGGTGGTCCTAGAAGGAAGGGACCACCACTGAATCGTTCACCAGCATTATATGCTCTTGGTGTTCAATGCATCTGCTTAGTCCTCCACCTAGGTTGGGGGGACCCCAAAATAATCACCTCTCTCATTGCCTAATAGTTGCATTCACAGTTCACTTTTGTGAATTGGTTATATGCTTTTTAGCATGTAAAATTGCTTTATCAAAGCATTTGTGGGTATTGTTGATATAGCTGCTATGCTACGTGTTGTAGCACAGTTTTTGCACTGTGCTACATGCATTTTGCATAGTGTGTAGTAGTGCAAACTATGTATGCTCCATGAGGGAAGCATAGTACTATGCCCAGGGTTAGTATGGGTTGTACTACTTTCTCCCAGAATCTAGCCACCAGTCTGCATTCCCATGCAAGATGCCAAAAATCAGCGTCCACTTGGTGACATCGTTTACATCTGCTAGACTCACGCAAACCGTATTTATATAACCTGAGGGGCATGTGGTATACCTGATGGATATTTTAAAAATAAATGATTCGTAAATTGCCATTTGGTGTAAGTTTACTGGTAAGATTGCAAATATGTACCCATTCTGAGAGTGACGGGGGGAAGATAATCTTTCATTACAGCGGGCAAGACGCTTGTCCGACACGTATTGCCCTATATAATTTAGTGACTAGTTTTCACCGTCTAGGAGTGGTTAGTACTATCTGCAAGGATTGTAGCATGGGCGGCTCATCCGGGTATGTAGTGTAATGGGATTTAACAGCGCTACATAATCTATGGATAGTAAACTAGAATAGCGGCATGGGATCGGTGTTATACAGGAGGTCTGATGAGGGTGATGAACGTGCCGTCCCGGTATAAATCATGCATAGTGACTAAGCCTACCTCTCTTAACGCTTTCACCGGGACAGCTTCTTGAGTCACTGATAGGGCCGTGTAATGCGCCAAGGGCAGTGCAGGGGCGTATATGGGAAGATTAGAGGATAGTTTGCCTATGGATTGCCACACTGCACGGTTGTGTCCAGTGTTGATTTCGGTTTTTGGGGTATCACGCCGTGCATGTGTAATGGTAGGGGTGTCAGATGGGCGTCACCGTCTTCCACTGCAATGTGTGGAGTGTAAGCATGTGGGCAAAACCAATAATATGCATATTGTGCCTGGGCACTTAGGTAGTAAGGGGCAGATTTACAAGCCCCATGCCCCACTTTTGCGTCACTTTTAACATGGGAAAAGTGACGCAAAAGTGGCGCAAGGGGCTTGTAAATCTGCCCCTAAGTATGTAGGTCCGGTGTACTAAAACCTCCTTTGGCGTAGTCAAGTGTGAGGGTCTCCCAGCTAACGCGAGTTTGCTTGCCCGCCCAAACTAGTCAGAGTAATGCCGCACACAAAGTCGTGGAAAAGTGTTGCTGCAGTTTTATCGGGATATTGGAGAAGAGGTACAAAAATCGCGGTAGAATAACCATTTTAATAATTGCAATGCGATCTGCCAGGGAAAGTGGTAAAGCACTCCATTTGTCAATTTGCTGATTAAGTATGACACATGCTCGTCCGTATCTTTCTTGTATGACAACTTCAGGATCTCGGCGGACCCAGATCCCTAGATATTTTACAGGATCCGAGGTCTATACTAAAGGGTATTCCAGAGGTGGCGGGGGAGTGATACTTGTCAACGGTATGATCACTGATTTGTCCCAATTAATAGTGAGGCCAGAGAACATTCCAAATCTAATATATTCTCGCAGCTCCTGTGCCAAGTATCGATCCGGTTCCCTAACAAACAGGACCATGTTGTCGGCATATAAAGATATGCCCACCTGTCGATGTAGAAAATTAAGTGCCGTCTCTCTGTGTCGCTGCCGGATCACACACGCTAGAGGCTCAATCGCTATGGCAAACAACAGGGGTGACAAGGGGCAACCCTGTCTGGTACCTCTCCCAATCGGAAATGGCTCTGGCGTCAAACCCCCTATGCGCACCCGGGCCGATGGCTCATTATAGAGCAGGCGATCCCAGCCCAAATAAATCGGCGGAAACCCCATCCTCTGGAGGATTTGGAACATGTAATACCACTCTATAGAGTCGAACGCTTTAGCAGCGTCCAACATTATGGCTGCAGTGCGAAGGTTCGGATCAAGCACGTGCATCATTGCAAAGATGGTTCTAAGGTTGTGGGAGGTTGACCTCTCTGAGATGAAGCCAGATTGATCCGGCAAGACCAGCGAGGACATCAAGGGTTGGAGCTTAGTAGCTAGTATTTTTGCAAGTATTTTAGCGTCTAAATTGATCAGGGATAGGGGCCTGTATGATTCACATTTATCAGGTGGTTTATCCTTTTTTAGGAGGGTAATGACCAGTGCTTGGCGAAGAGACAGTGGCAAGATTCCTGACTCGTGCGCTTCAGCATACATTTCTAATATATGTGACGTGACTAAGTCAGAGAATTCTTTATAGAATTTGGCCATGAGGCCATCCGGTCCTGGCACTTTTTTATTAGGTAGATCACGGATTGCCGCTTGTATATCCGGGTCAGTTATGGGTTGGCTCAGATACTCACGGTGACCATCCGGCAGCCACGCACATGCAATGTTCGCAAGATATTCTGCTATGTCTATATCACGTGCTGTTATATGTGATTTGTACATCTCAGCATAATAGTCGCGAAATTGGTCCACTAAGTCAAGAGGTGAGTAGTGTTCCATCCCTCTGCAGTCAGTTATTTTGTCAACATGATGAGAGTCAGAACGAGCTTTGAGTTTTGCAGCAAGATTTTAGCTCAGTCTGCCGCCCGCTCCATACGCCCTGGCTACATGCTTGCGAGATAGATAGCGGATCTCGGACTCCGCCAGCGTGTCGTACTCAAGTATCAGGTCATGGATGCTGGAGAGCGTTACTTGACTCGGTGTAACTGTAAAATCCTGCTCCAAACCGGATAGTGTGGTCTCTATCTGATCGAGTTGTCCCCTTATGTCTCTTAATATCCCTCTAATACAAACCCCTCTAATCGTCACCATAAAGGCTTCCCACAAGGTGGCGGCACTGTCAACTCTGCCAGCGTGTATCTCAAAATATTGTATAATAGCTTTTTGAATAGTGTCGGCATAAATGGGATCAAGCAATGCCTCTGACCTAAATCGCCAAGTGAATGGGCGGTGCACTGTATTTGGAACACTGAAAACCAGCTGTACCTGAATATGATCTGAAAGAGTACGCAGGAGTGTGGTAATATCTGTATCGCATTCAGACGCCCCCTCACTCAGAAGCCAATAATCTAATCTGGACCAGCTATTATGTGCAGGGGTGGCGTGTGTACTTCTTTCGCATCCCCATTGCGGAGCCTCCAGACATCGACCAGTCCAAATTCCAACATTGCATTATTTACACACTGAGCAACTTTAGGTGTACAAATACCTTGTGGGTTTGACTTATCCAGATTCAGATCAAGATACTTATTTAGATCACCCCCCAACACAAGTGCTGTTTCCGGCCACTCTCTCAGCACCCCATATATTCGCTGAAAGACTTCAGGTTCATCTGCTATGGGCCCGTATATGTTTATGAATGTAAGCAGGGCACGGCTGAGCTTACCCTGAACCATGGTGTAACGTCCCCCAATATCTACATAGGTGTGGAGAGGTGTGAATTTGATACCCCTCTTGATCAAAATGAATCCCCCCCCAGTGTAGGAGGAATACGATGAAGATAGCTTAAACCCTGTCCACTTGAGTGCAATGCGAGTTTCAGATTGTTTAGTCAAATGTACTCCTGTAGAAGGACCACTTGAATGATGTGGCGATCTAGATATGTAAAGACTTGACGTATTTTTTTGGGAGAATTCAAGCCGTTAACATTCCACGTTAGACACCTGTAGCCGTCACTCATTAATCCCTGCGTGCAGTTTCACTAGCAAATAGTTGGTCAGCTGAGAATCCATGTGTGTTACATCTGTAAGAGTCTCCCGTCTGTGTAGTAATGCAAACACATTCAACAAATCCCTTAACAAACTCGAAAGAACCTCCCGCCCCCACCCACTTTAGCAACCCCCAAATGCCAAAGCCATACCCAGTCCTTACAAAACAACCCGTCAAATAAAAAACTACAAATACTGTAACATGGGACACACCCATTTGAGGGGACATCGCAGCGCGTACAACTCCCTGGTGGACAAGGGAGGTGGCCGGCGGTTAGAGACAGTGTATTCCCTGAGCTTGCAGTTGTATAGCTAAGCCATTAAAGAGCACTCAACCCGACACCCCGCAGTGCAATGGGTCGGATCTTCTCTGCGCAGGTGTGTGGCAGAAGGCTATATCGATCAACAGCCACAGCCAAGCGTGCAGCTTTTGTGTACCCAGTGTTTAGCAAGTCATCTCCCTCGCCGCCTCCACTCCGCGCAGAATGTTGATTAGAGGCCAACCCCCATCGCAACCAATGCCACCGTCGCTGTGCAATGTGCGGGAGTGCAGAGCGTCGCCTCCAAACTGAGCCCCAGTCCTGCACTGCCAGTACCAGCGGGACCGGCGTGTCCGCGAAGAAAGACTACCTGAGCAGTTATCAAGGGAATATCCCCTTTGCGCACTTCTAGCAGCAGTACGAAACGCAAACGCCTGCAACACAAATGTCTCACCTCGCAAAATTTCTACTGCGATGGCACGTGCAGTTAGGTTTCCGGGATGCCCCAAGGTCTTTGATAGCAGCACCTCACTGCTTGTTGGTGTCTTGAATAGCCAGGTGCAGTTTCTCCTTGATCAGCAGCGCTGTATTAACCTCCTCACATGTACCTAGCCAGCCTATGATCACACCACCTTCCGTCAGACTGGGCACCTCCGACACAGTTCAATGCGTGGCCATGCTGTTTTCACTCACCACAGCTCTAGCATCAAGTTGATGGGCGCCCCATGGCCGCCACTGATCCGCTTGTTAGAGTTGACTCAGCCTCACGAGTTGTGTTGTCGTGCAAGCAGGGACCTCCACGATACTGTGTCCCTGACCAAGGCCGAGCAGGGCATGCAAAGTCCGGGCCCCCGAAGCAGGTCGCGCCCCACTGTGCCGCTCGTTATGTAAACGTGGGTCTCCTAGGCAATCGGTCGTGTAGCCAAACTGCCAAGGGTCTGCCGAGAGCAGAGAGAAGGCGCCCCCTGCAGTCAGGGCTGGTCTCCTGTGTGAGAAGCGTTGAGCAGGGAGGTCCCTAGGTGATGCAGCCGTGTCGCGGTCTTCCGAGTCTCGGCTCGTCTCCTCTCCACTCTACACAGTCGCCATAGTGTCTCAGACGCTGTCTGTGCGAGGTCGCCATTGTCCGCCTCCTAGACCCGCAATTCGTGCGCTGACACGCGCCGGGCTGTAGCGCTATGCTTGTGTGACAGGCACCTTCGTTTTGGCGTTTATGAGGGCTCAAGGAGAGTAGGAGCAATGGAGGATTATGTCGTCGGCCGGCAGAGCCACATTAGGAAACGTCATCTTGCCGCGCGCCAAGCCACGCCCCCCTGGTCCTGACATACTTACGGAGTTGCTCAGACCTGTCGTGGATGCCATCATCGACCTGATGCCCTGCTCAGCACTCCAGGTGCCAGTGCACCGCAAGCCATTGTCCATTACTGATTCAGTTTTGAGCTGTGGAGAGGGTGCGCAGCTATGCCACCTCAAACAGTGTGGGGACCCTGAGACCTTGATGGGGAAGATGATGCAGGTATAACACACCCCACTGCATCTGCATCAGATATCTATCAAAGGGACACAATCCGAGACTTTTTCTTCACATGGGCGCCCTCATCTCTAGTGTCCCATCTCCAGTGCACTACAACTCAAGGACACTTCTGTTTGCATGTTGGCTGTCCTCTGTACTTTCTCCGGCTCCCTCCATGTTGCTTTTGCATGTGTTTTCTGTTTCCATTGCACTGGTGTCTAATGTTCAAGTGGTTGCCAGCACCAGACATTCCGTGCAGAATGGCTTACACTCACCCCACACACATCCAGCACAGGCGTCACTGTACATGTGGCCCTGCCAATAAAGGGGTCGGGCGCATGTGCCCGTAGCCAGTTCAACATGATATCTGCGCGTGTCCCTGTAGTCTTGTTGTATGCATGAGGGCCCTGGGCCCTACGCCATTACATTGTGCTGTATACATCGGATGCAGACGTGTCACCGCAGGCAGCGGGTTGGAGCTTGGATATGTAGTTTTGTCATCACCCACTCAATTTGTAAGGGGAGTGGCTAGGGCCGTCATACGCAGAGCCAACATGGATGTGTGACTGCTATTTGAGCGCTCCTGCCCTTGGTTCTGTACTATGAATGTGCATCTGCATGCGTCTCTATGGCAGTGTGGCTCTCCTTAGTGGGGTGTTGGTGGCCCCTGAAGGGTGATAGACACCTCTGTATGTGTCCTGGTTCACATTCCATGGGTTCGGCCCCCACCCACGCCTGTTGGGCCACCTCTTTTTGGCGTGCAGGTACACGGTTTTTCGGGTGTGATGTGTGAGTGGGTGAAGTGTCGTGAGCCAGCTGTGCTTGCGAGTGCTTCCTGCTGTGTGGTCTGTTGCAGGCTCGGTGTTCTCCTCTGAGTAGCTTGGCTGTCTGGGTCCTGGTGGGGGGTTGCATGGGATATCGATGTGCTGTTGTAGGGCCTCGGTGTGGACGGTGTGGTGGTCCTCCCTGGCATTACTAATTGAGTTGTATTCTGTGCTCTGCTGAAGGTGTTGTGTGCCCCTCTGCAATGTGATGGGGAGGTGCGTATTGACTTTGTGTTTACATATATGTTTGCGCATTGTGCATGTTTGCATGCAGACTGTATGGCAATGTACATTGTGACTGTTTGGGGGGTGCTGGATTCTTCTGCAGGGCAGTGTACATTTGGTCTACATGACGGATGTGAGGTCGTACGGGTACATTTCCATTTCACAGTTTCCGGCTCGGTCAGATGTAGCAGGCATGTTTCCGTGCATGTGCGGAGCCAGTTGTGTCCTCTGTTCTGCAGTGTCAGCTATGAGCGTTGTTCCTCGTTGTCGTCAATGTGGGTGTGCTGTTCGTGCTATGTGTGTGTGTGCTGCAGAGCGCCAAGGGGATCGGGCAATGGACATGGATGATTGTGGGTGTGCAGTGTGCTACACCTTGTTGTGCATGTATGCAATTGTGCCCACTCCCCCCGTCCCCCCAGCCACTGTTCGTTGCACTCCCTGTTGATGTTGTGTCAAGTCCTCTCGAGCTGTGTCCGTACTCCCTACGCCTTGCACCGTCTCCACACTGATGACTGTGGCCTGGGTTTCCTTCAGCTGCTCCGGTGGCGCTGGACTGCCACCTCCTGTCACCGTTGCTGCCTTCTTGTTGGCAGCGGGTTTGTCCCTGGTTTAGATAGTCACGTCATGCCAGCGCCTATTGGCCTCCTGGATTGGCCTCGTCAGCACTCCGACTACAATCCAGGTGGTCTGCTAGTGGGTCAGTTGCTGGTAGTGCTCTGTCACCTCCGTGATGCTGGTCTTGTTTTCCTGCGGTCTGCACCCTGTCTTCCTCTCCCTCTTCTCCTTGGCCTTCCCCGACCCCGTTGTTCCTTGCGGGTAGTCTGTGGGTGTTGTGGGGCAAGAGTTGGCCCCTGCGCTGTGTCAGGGTGCATCCATGTTGCTACGCACTTTGGATTGTTTTTGGTGTATTTTTTCTGTGGTTTTTATGGTGCATTGTTCCACCAGAACACATGGGATTTGCAAGCCTGTGGCTGGTTTTCGCTACTTTTTGTACCTTGGTTGGCCTCATCGCATGTTTTTTTGCGTTCCCGTATCACATTTCTGCGGTGTGGCGTTGATTTTCACACGGAGATTTGGCGCGTTATCTGGTGACTATCGCATGCTACCGCCTTGTTGTGAATTCCACGTTGACATGGGGTTATTTTCCCGCGATATGCTGCGATATTGAAAGTTGCGTTACGCTACTCTTGCAGTAGTTATCACACGCTCTTGAGAATATACCCCTAAAAGTTTACTCCTTCTCTCCAGGGCTGGATCACTTCTCAGAGCCCTCTCAGAACCCCCAGAACATGCAACGCTTCTCACTTAGGTCACCAGCCCACACAGACCTTTCAAAGGAGTCACTCATGGGAGCTCAAGGTGTCTCCACGCTGGAAAGGATTGGGGCTGGAGACCCACATTAGCTTTGCATGCTGGATTCTGGGTGTGGATAAAACTGCATCTTTCCTTGTAGACAAGTAGCAGATGGTCAGTCAGGCTCTGCTCGAACACTCACCGGCAATGCCCCGAAGCCCTCAACTTCACGTCGGGCTCCAGAGGATAGAAGGTGTAAGACCTGCAATCCTAGCAGCACCTATATATGCCGATGTACGCGGCCGCCAAAGGGCACCGCCTCATGGAAGTGCCATATTACACCCAACCGCCCAAAAAGAGCATTCTTTCAATATATGGAAGCACTTAAATAATTGTGAGGATTTCTTGCCCCATGCCCGAGTTGCCATTTCTGGGTGTTTGACCACTCTTCGAGCAGCGATGTAGACTGGTCTGCAATGGAAGAGAGGCCGAAGGCCCAGAAAGGCAATCAGGGGCAAAGGGCTTTGACATATCATTCAGTTGCCTAATTTCACCCATGGGTGCCATAAAATTGCTGGAGTAGTTAAATGCATATCACGCGCCCCTAGATGCTCTGATCACAGAAGTGACACCCCAGGATGAAAATAAGTAATCCGGCATTGCTGCTCCTTAGTGCTAGTTTTATTTGCTATCACTTTAAAAAAATCAAAGGTTTTGAAAAGCAAAACCATTGGGTTTATAATTGCTTGTTTCCTTTGAATGTTCTATGAGCAGCCATCTTTGAACGGTTTTATACAAAAATAGAGCTATGTTCAGCACCCTCATAAGTGAGTACAATTGTCCAAGATGAAGTGGATAAGTTTAAAAATCACAAAAATATTTTGAGCACAACTTTTACATTAAGCAGCAAATCAAAACAGGCCAATGATATCTTTTCTCAAAATATAAGTAGTCCCAAGAGTCCATAAATCTATATTCAAATTGTTGGTTTATTCTTTTGGTACTCCCAGCAAGGATTTTGCCTGCCAAGTTCTCGCTGCAACATCATACAATGATAGTGATAAGTAGAATATCAGAAATGAATTTGATGCTCGATGAAAAATAATCCACATCCCTTTATGGCATCCAAGTCTCAATCCTCAAGCAACGTTGCCTCGGCTAGGCCAGTGTTATCTCGTTCCCCCCCAAAAAAATATAAGTAGCCCCTATAAACAGAAGTCAACATTTGCTCCCCAAATGCCCAAAGACTCTATCGACATATTCCATGAAAGGGTGACTGAAGATATTAAACAATTGTACCATCAAGTCAAACATAAAAAACGACAAAAACAAAACAAAGAAATTGAATATATCAAACTAATCAACAAACTGAGTAAAAATCATGAGGTGATAGTAAAACAATCTGATAAAGGAGGCAACATTGTGCTGTGGCCCCAAAGTGATTATCTAAAAGAGGCACAACGACAACTATCCGATCAGTCATGTTACCAACGAACAAGCATGCAAGAATACAATAAAGCCAAGGAGATGCTAACCAAACAGCTTAATCAATTTAAAAGTGATGGCATGATATTTACAGAAGAATTTAAATTCCTATGGATAGAACACCCTGTTATCCCATCTATCTACTTAATACCCAAAACGCATAAAAATGTCAACCCCATACCAGGACGACCGATTATCTCCGCTATCAATAGTATGGGTGAACACATATCGCAATATGTCGATTACTTTTTGAAAGATCTAGTAAAAGACCTGCCAACGTATGTAAAAGATACAGGAGATTTTCTTAAAAAGATCAAAGACATACAATGGGGAACCAACATGAGATTTATTACTCTGGACATAGAGTCACTGTATACATGCATTGAACATGACATAGGGCTCGAAGCTACAAAATATTTTTTGGACTCAAGACCTGTAGAGTACTATGAACACAACAAGACCATAATCAAATGCATACATTGGTGTCTAAACAACAACTATTTCATGTTTGGGTCTCAAATGTATAAACAAACAAGGGGCGTTGCGATGGGATCCTGCTTCTCCCCCAGCTATGCCTGTCTTATGGTAGGCTGGTGGGAGGAGCAGACCCTAAAAACAACATGGATTGAACAATATACTGGACACGTGCAACACTGGTTCAGATATATTGATGACGTCTTTGTTGTGTGGCAGGGCAGCGACGAAAATGCCATTTCATTTGTAAAGAACATCAACAATAATGCAGTCAACCTTAAATTCACGTCGCATATAAGTGAAAAAGAAGTAGACTTTCTGGATGTAAAAATATATATCTATGATGGCAAGATTAACACTACCCTACACAGAAAGGAGACAGCAGGAAACTCGACGCTTCATGCGTCAAGTGCCCATCCACGACACCTAGTGCAAAGTATACCCTATGGTGAATTACTTAGGTTAAAAAGAATACGTAGCACCACAGAACAACAGGAGAAATGCACTAGTGAGGCACTCCAGAGATTCAAACAAATAAGATACAGTGTATCTACCCTAAATCAGGCAGTAGCCAAGGTAGCTCAAAGATCCAAAGATTCTCTGCTAGAATACAACAACAGTAAAACTGACCAAACGCATGAAACCAACACGCCTAGACTCATTCTCACATTTACCCAACAGGAACGACAGATCAGGTCCATAATAAAACGCAATTGGCCGATCATCCTGACAGATGCTGTCCTAGCCCCAGATCTCTCCAATAACCCTACCATCACATTCAGAAAAGGCATATCCATGAGAACTCAAATAGTGAAAAAAAGCCCCGAGATGACAGCTAAAAAGTCAACTTGGCTGCAACCAAGACAGGGGTTCTTCAAATGTTCCTCATGTCGAGCATGTAGATTTGGAGAAACCACTACCAAATACATGACTCCCTTCAGCCCCACTGAATACAAGATCAAGGGCAGTTACAACTGCAAAACTGAGTACGCAGTGTATGTTCTGATATGCACCTGCGGCCTCAAATATGTAGGAAGTACAAAATTGCAGGTGCATGTCAGAATCCTTCAACATCTGCGTGCAATTGTCAACAATGACATGGCGTACCCAGTCGCACGACATTTCAAAGCAGTGCATGGTAATGACCTTAAATGCCTGAAATTCTTTGTAATTGCAGCCGTCCCAAATCCCCCCCCAAAGGGGGAAACCGGGAAAGATCCTTACGGCAATTGGAGTCAAAAATGATCGTTGAACTTGACAGCAAACATCCAAACGGGTTAAATAACACTGAAGATCTTCATAAAATTTTATAATGCATCCCACAGTTACAATATACACATTAGTAATTAACCCAACTATCCTCAGCTGACAATCCCCCTTCTCTGTTTTTTAAATCCCTGAAACACTTACTTTTAGATGGATAAATAACTTGCACCATTTGCACACAATTTTGGCACTTTAAACACAGCGCTTTGCACTTTCAAGCACAACACACAAGTAGATATGGGTGCTTCTAATTGTTTACAAAAATGCATAGTTTTGCACAAGAATCATGGTGGTCAGTATATGTTCAAATTTTATGGAAAAATGCACCAACATTTATGAATCTTAATTTTAGATGATCTTACTAGCAATTGCATCATTGTTCTTATAATTCATAGTGACCCTCAATATACATGTAATCATTGCCATATTTATTGTAAATGGTACTATGAGGAAATGGGCATAACAGATGGTATAGGAATTATTCTCCCTGTTTTTCACATCATAATATAATGTGAACAACTGAGTCTATCTGTGGAACAATGTGCAATGTATCATGCATTTATGCAGGTATTTATATTCGTGCTAAATTCTTTGTGATGACGATAATTGTTGTTTTTTATAAAAGACAATAATGCGGCCACCAAAAATGCATGATTCTCTATTCTGAGCAAATAGCAATATGTATAAACAAAGAAAGAATACTAGCGCCATAAGTGTATTTTCTATGTTTATTATCACATGACACGAGAGCACCATTTGCAAAATACCATCACACAAATAAACATTGGTATAAAAACAGTAGGCGGACTGCGTTTCCGCATGTGAACAAGGATACGTTGTTATCCGAAACGCGTCAGAGCTGTGAACGAGAAATGAAGACCTGATCTCTGCCACGAAGTAACTGGTGTCCGTGACTCTCTCTTCTCTCTTTACCGGCTGGGAAGTGGGAAGAGTCGGGAAAGTGCTTCAGTTATATATATGTATATATGTATATATATATATATATATATATCTATTTGGAGCGCTTGCCAGCAGGACTGGGAAGCCATTTGGCTGTTCGAGTGAAGAGTCACTGTATTTTTTCACTCGCTACGGTATGCATCAAAACCCGACATGAACTAGGTGGAAGCAGCGCTATGGGGAGGCTGGCTCAACGTACTACACCAATCAGAGCGGACTATCCTTTACTTTAACCGGCCCCCAAGTGTTACTACATTCACTTGATGGAACGTGGCACTGAGGAAAGCCGACAGGCTGAAACGCGTCTGCCTTGAGTTTCATTCATCTATTTGGAGCGCTTGAATTTGAAATAAAAGCATGTGGCAACTCCGAGCATGTGTCAGCCCCGTTTGCTCTTCGGAAAAATTGGGGATTGGAGTGTATGTTTAAGCGGTATAGCAAGCACCGCTAACCGGCACGCCCTCCCGGTTTGGAGCTCCGCGCAGACTTGCTAAAAACTTTTGGTGTTGTATTAAACTACAGCGCGGCGCCCCCCGTATGGCAAGGACACTCACCTGAGTTGGAATACCTGACGGGGAGAGAGGACGCAGTCGTGTGCTGCGTTAGGAGTTTGCCAGATGGGATTTATCGAACCCACTTTTGTAATGCCGGGACTAAGTGCAAGCCCTTGCCAGCAGGACTGGAAAGCCATTTGGCTGTTCGAGTGAAGAGTCACTGTATTTTTTCACTCGCTACGGTATGCATCAAAACCCGACATGAACTAGGTGGAAGCAGCGCTATGGGGAGGCTGGCTCAACGCACTACACCAATCAGAGCGGACTATCCTTTACTTTAACCGGCCCCCAAGTGTTACTACATTCACTTGATGGAATGTGGCACTGAGGAAAGCCGACAAGCTGAAACGCGTCTGCCTTGCGTTTCATTCATCTATTTGGAGCGCTTGAATTTGAAATAAAAGCATGTGGCAACTCCGAGCATGTGTCGGCCCCGTTTGCTCTTCGGAAAAATTGGGGATTGGAGTGTATGTTTAAGCGGTATAGCAAGCACCGCTAACCGGCACGCCCTCCCGGTTTGGAGCTCCGCGCAGACTTGCTAAAAACTTTTGGTGTTGTATTAAACTACAGCGCGGCGCCCCCCCGTATGGCAAGGACACTCACCTGAGTTGGAATACCTGACGGGGAGAGAGGACGCAGTCATGTGCTGCGTTAGGAGTTTGCCAGATGGGATTTATCGAACCCACTTTTGTAATGCCGGGACTAAGTGCAAGCCCTTGCCAGCAGGACTGGGAAGCCATTTGGCTGTTCGAGTGAAGAGTCACTGTATTTTTTCACTCGCTACGGTATGCATCAAAACCCGACATGAACTAGGTGGAAGCAGCGCTATGGGGAGGCTGGCTCAACGTACTACACCAATCAGAGCGGACTATCCTTTACTTTAACCGGCCCCCAAGTGTTACTACATTCACTTGATGGAACGTGGCACTGAGGAAAGCCGACAGGCTGAAACGCGTCTGCCTTGAGTTTCATTCATCTATTTGGAGCGCTTGAATTTGAAATAAAAGCATGTGGCAACTCCGAGCATGTGTCAGCCCCGTTTGCTCTTCGGAAAAATTGGGGATTGGAGTGTATGTTTAAGCGGTATAGCAAGCACCGCTAACCGGCACGCCCTCCCGGTTTGGAGCTCCGCGCAGACTTGCTAAAAACTTTTGGTGTTGTATTAAACTACAGCGCGGCGCCCCCCGTATGGCAAGGACACTCACCTGAGTTGGAATACCTGACGGGGAGAGAGGACGCAGTCGTGTGCTGCGTTAGGAGTTTGCCAGATGGGATTTATCGAACCCACTTTTGTAATGCCGGGACTAAGTGCAAGCCCTTGCCAGCAGGACTGGAAAGCCATTTGGCTGTTCGAGTGAAGAGTCACTGTATTTTTTCACTCGCTACGGTATGCATCAAAACCCGACATGAACTAGGTGGAAGCAGCGCTATGGGGAGGCTGGCTCAACGCACTACACCAATCAGAGCGGACTATCCTTTACTTTAACCGGCCCCCAAGTGTTACTACATTCACTTGATGGAATGTGGCACTGAGGAAAGCCGACAAGCTGAAACGCGTCTGCCTTGCGTTTCATTCATCTATTTGGAGCGCTTGAATTTGAAATAAAAGCATGTGGCAACTCCGAGCATGTGTCGGCCCCGTTTGCTCTTCGGAAAAATTGGGGATTGGAGTGTATGTTTAAGCGGTATAGCAAGCACCGCTAACCGGCACGCCCTCCCGGTTTGGAGCTCCGCGCAGACTTGCTAAAAACTTTTGGTGTTGTATTAAACTACAGCGCGGCGCCCCCCCGTATGGCAAGGACACTCACCTGAGTTGGAATACCTGACGGGGAGAGAGGACGCAGTCATGTGCTGCGTTAGGAGTTTGCCAGATGGGATTTATCGAACCCACTTTTGTAATGCCGGGACTAAGTGCAAGCCCTTGCCAGCAGGACTGGGAAGCCATTTGGCTGTTCGAGTGAAGAGTCACTGTATTTTTTCACTCGCTACGGTATGCATCAAAACCCGACATGAACTAGGTGGAAGCAGCGCTATGGGGAGGCTGGCTCAACGTACTACACCAATCAGAGCGGACTATCCTTTACTTTAACCGGCCCCCAAGTGTTACTACATTCACTTGATGGAACGTGGCACTGAGGAAAGCCGACAGGCTGAAACGCGTCTGCCTTGCGTTTCATTCATCTATTTGGAGCGCTTGAATTTGAAATAAAAGCATGTGGCAACTCCGAGCATGTGTCAGCCCCGTTTGCTCTTCGGAAAAATTGGGGATTGGAGTGTATGTTTAAGCGGTATAGCAAGCACCGCTAACCGGCACGCCCTCCCGGTTTGGAGCTCCGCGCAGACTTGCTAAAAACTTTTGGTGTTGTATTAAACTACAGCGCGGCGCCCCCCGTATGGCAAGGACACTCACCTGAGTTGGAATACCTGACGGGGAGAGAGGACGCAGTCGTGTGCTGCGTTAGGAGTTTGCCAGATGGGATTTATCGAACCCACTTTTGTAATGCCGGGACTAAGTGCAAGCCCTTGCCAGCAGGACTGGGAAGCCATTTGGCTGTTCGAGTGAAGAGTCACTGTATTTTTTCACTCGCTACGGTATGCATCAAAACCCGACATGAACTAGGTGGAAGCTGTGCTATGGGGAGGCTGGCTCAACGCACTACACCAATCAGAGCGGACTATCCTTTACTTTAACCGGCCCCCAAGTGTTACTACATTCACTTGATGGAACGTGGCACTGAGGAAAGCCGACAGGCTGAAACGCGTCTGCCTTGCGTTTCATTCATCTATTTGGAGCGCTTGAATTTGAAATAAAAGCATGTGGCAACTCCGAGCATGTGTCGGCCCCGTTTGCTCTTCGGAAAAATTGGGGATTGGAGTGTATGTTTAAGCGGTATAGCAAGCACCGCTAACCGGCACGCCCTCCCGGTTTGGAGCTCCGCGCAGACTTGCTAAAAACTTTTGGTGTTGTATTAAACTACAGCGCTGCGCCCCCCCGTATGGCAAGGACACTCACCTGAGTTGGAATACCTGACGGGGAGAGAGGACGCAGTCGTGTGCTGCGTTAGGAGTTTGCCAGATGGGATTTATCGAACCCACTTTTGTAATGCCGGGACTAAGTGCAAGCCCTTGCCAGCAGGACTGGGAAGCCATTTGGCTGTTCGAGTGAAGAGTCACTGTATTTTTTCACTCGCTATGGTATGCATCAAAACCCGACATGAACTAGGTGGAAGCAGCGCTATGGGGAGGCTGGCTCAACGCACTACACCAATCAGAGCGGACTATCCTTTACTTTAACCGGCCCCCAAGTGTTACTACATTCACTTGATGGAACGTGGCACTGAGGAAAGCCGACAGGCTGAAACGCGTCTGCCTTGCGTTTCATTCATCTATTTGGAGCGCTTGAATTTGAAATAAAAGCATGTGGCAACTCCGAGCATGTGTCGGCCCAGTTTGCTCTTCGGAAAAATTGGGGATTGGAGTGTATATGCACTATGGGAGTTGTATTTTAACAGCAAAATCACGTGACTGACTATTTTTAAGCACGCACAAGAGCACTTTGCAGTTTGAGTGTTTCACCTCCACCTGTGATCAAGGCCGATAGCGCCGAAACGTTAGGAAAGGAAATGGAAGCATGCTGTGCTGCTGGATGCTGAATAAAGGTTGTTTCCAGTATTGGGCCTCAATTGTTGCTTCGTTCACAGTGGTGATTTGATGGGCTGCTCCGTGCCCATTGTCTTGAGGCCGCCCTGAAGGGTCGGGGGCTCCGCAGTTCGGAGGATTTCTGTTTGCATTGGATTCAGGAGCATGACCCACTCACGCGCACAACCTACAAAGGAGATGCCAATGGAGCGAAAAAAAGTGTGCGTGTGGAAGGGATTCGAGTAGGAGTACGTCCTGCTTCGATCGTGCTGGTGAACTAACTTTATTCAGGCCAATCATAGAACGACAGCACTATGCAAAAATACGAACTCACCTGATTGACTTTGAAATATTCCACACCAACATCAGTGCGATTATCAAGTAAGAATTTGCATGAAGTATGAAAAAATAACGAGGACTTCCAGTTTACTTATTTGAAATGATTGAACATTGCACTATGGGAGTTGTATTTTAACAGCAAAATCACGTGACTGACTATTTTTAAGCACGCACAAGCGCACTTTGCAGTTTGAGTGTTTCACTTCCACCTGTGATCAAGGCCGATAGCGCCGAAACGTTAGGAAAGGAAATGGAAGCATGCTGTGCTGCTGGATGCTGAATGAAGGTTGTTTCCAGTATTGGGCCACAATTGTTGCTTCGTTCACAGTGGTGATTTGATGGGCTGCTCCGTGCCCATTGTCTTGAGGCCGCCCTGAAGGGTCGGGGGCTCCGCAGTTCGGAGGATTTCTGTTTGCATTGGATTCAGGAGCATGACCCACTCACGCGCACAACCTACAAAGGAGATGCCAATGGAGCGACAAAAAGTGTGCGTGTGGAAGGGATTCGAGTAGGAGTACGTCCTGCTTCGATCGTGCTGGTGAACTAACTTTATTCAGGCCAATCATAGAACGACAGCACTATGCAAAAATACGAACTCACCTGATTGACTTTGAAATATTCCACACCAACATCAGTGCGATTATCAAGTAAGAATTTGCATGAAGTATGAAAAAATAATGAGGACTTCCAGTTTACTTATTTGAAATGATTGAACATTGCACTATGGGAGTTGTATTTTAACAGCAAAATCACGTGACTGACTATTTTTAAGCACGCACAAGCGCACTTTGCAGTTTGAGTGTTTCACTTCCACCTGTGATCAAGGCCGATAGCGCCGAAACGTTAGGAAAGGAAATGGAAGCATGCTGTGCTGCTGGATGCTGAATAAAGGTTGTTTCCAGTATTGGGCCTCAATTGTTGCTTCGTTCACAGTGGTGATTTGATGGGCTGCTCCGTGCCCATTGTCTTGAGGCCGCCCTGAAGGGTCGGGGGCTCCGCAGTTCGGAGGATTTCTGTTTGCATTGTGTTATATATATATATATATATATATATATATATATATATATATATTCTAATGAAGTCATGGTAGTGTGATGGTATGTTTGAAACATTGGTCTCTGATACATAGAAACCTACTGCATTGAGATTACACTGCCGGAATTATGGAATGTATATCAAACAGAATTGTTGAAGTATAACACGATGTTGATTTGGATGGGTGAAAATTATTAATATGTATTATCATATATTCACCCACAATCATTTATATTGTATATTGATTTATGATCGTTTTTCTTTTTCCATAATCTCCCTCAAAGTATGCACAATTAATGCAATGATAGTAATTGGGGTGGTATAAATGCGAGATTACATATTACAAGATGGCCGCCGTCTTTACACGGTTACTTGAACGTTCACTGTCTGTCTTTTATGTTTGACACTGCATTTAAAATATGTGCAAAAACGCCTGTCACTTAGCGTGATCAAGGCGTAAGCTGAAACGCGTTGATGTGCAGCCTGAATAAACCTTTTTGCTGCAATTGCCTTTGTGTCTGTGGTATTTCCATAAATTTGGAAAGTGGTGGATTAATATGTATATATATATATATATATATATATATATATTCACTTAAAAAACCATAGGTTTCACACATGTTATAGTTAGGTGGATATTTCACTCATAAAAAACCAATGAAATTCCCCCGTTATAGTTAGTTGAGATAACTATAACTCGCACGCCCGCAATCCTCTGCTCATGACGTCACATATTACATCACTCATGACATGGTCAGTGGCATCACTCATGACATCACTGATGACATCATCCTTGTGATAGAGCGGCGGTCGCGCGAGTTATAGTTATCTCAACTAACTATAACGGGGGAATTTCATTGGTTTTTTATGAGTGAAATATCCACCTAACTATAACATGTGTGAAACCTATGGTTTTTTAAGTGAATTTGCAAGGTTTTTTAAATGCTAATTCCTAACTATAACGTGTGTGAAACCTATGGTTTTTTCAGTGAATTTGTACGGTTTTTTAAATGCTAATTTATTTATGTATTTTTTTTTTATATATTTATTTTACAATAAACTATGTATTAAAAATTATTTATTTATTTTTTTCGTTTTCACCCTGCGATTTTTAAAAAAAAATGTAAATGTTTTTTTTTTGGGGGGTTTTTCAGGGTGCGCGCACTGTGCGCGCACCCCCGCGATTTTTCAAAAAAAAATAATTTATTTTTGCCTTCGGGGTCCTTCAGGGACCCCCTGACAAAGGCTAGGGGGTCAGGAACTCTCTACCCTGCCCCCTTTTCACGTTCGCCACCTTCCTTTTTCACTCTCGCACTGAAAACAAACAAAATGGCGGCCGACACTTCCTGATTTCGATCGATTCGAACGTTGACTAACATGTAACCACCAATCAGAATTACGCTCGCGCACGTTAGGGTGCTCGCACGGTGCTCGCACGGTGCGCGCACCCTGCGCGCATATAGATATATATATGCTTTTAAATGCTATTTTCTCCGGAAATACTGAACAGATTTACACCAGACCTGCAAAAGGCACTTCCTTGACCTTATGGCTACCTCTCTGCCAAATTTCAAGTAATTCTGTTCAGCCGTTCGGGCTGTAGCTGCGACTTAAGGTCCTATGGGAAAATGCATGGGGAAAACGCGTTTTGGGACCCCCCTTTTTTCTCGGCCCCCGCTTGACGAATCACCCCGAGACTTTCAGGGTAGGAGCTGAATGGAGCGCCCCATTAGTTTTGAAAATTCCGCGAGGATTCGTCAACCGGCGCCAAAGGTCCTAACTATAACTATCTATATATATATATCAGTAGTTTCAGTATCCTTCCTCTCCGCAAAAAATATATCTATGTGATCAAGACCGCTGTGTCGGTCGAAACGCGTCAGAACCGGATTGAAGTTTGCGTGGAAATAAACTAAGCTAAATACCTGTACCAGCGTATCTGTGTCCGTGTCTTGGAGCAACACCGGCTGGTGTTGCGAAAGGAGGAGTTGATATATATATATATATATATATATATATATATATATATATATATATATATATATATATATATATATATCACTGAAAAAACCATAGGTTTCAGGGGTGTTATAGTTAGCTGGACTTTTCACTTGTACAAAACCATTGAAATTCCCCCGTTATAGTTAGTTCAGCTAACTATAACTCGCGCGCCCGCAATGCACTGCTGATGACGTCACATATTACATCACTCATGACATGGTCAGTGACATCACTCATGACATCACTGATGACATCTCAAATGATATCACTGATGACATCACTGATGACATCATCCAGTGAATGTGTGTTTTTCTGAAAATTAAATATGTTTTATATATGTATATCTCAAGGTCGATGGAAGAATAAATGGGTATATAAGTGTCTAAATGGATGATTTGTTTTTGAAAAATTGATTGTGTAACTGACTGATTAAGTGTATCATAGTGAATACATGGCTTAGTGAGTAATGTTTAAATATGTAAATATCTGTATCAGTCTCTCACTTTGTGTATAAGTGGCTGCATGGGTTGGTGAGTAGCTACATGGGTGTCTATATAGGTTATTAGTTGGTTTTTTGAGTATCAGTCTGAGTGTCTGCATGGTTCGGTGGGGGGTATTACGTAGTGCATAGGTGCATGAATGAGTGACTCACTGTTTGTATGTGTTGAACACAGCATGTGTGCAGGACTGTATGGGTGGATGAGTGTGTGTATGGGTGTGTTAGTGAGTGAATGACTGTCTCAATAGTGTCTTTATGAGTAACTACATATGTTTTAAACTAGTATATGTGACTATTGGTGTATATATGTGAGTATATGTGAGAGTGAGAGATTGAAAGAGTTCCTGTATGAATAAGTATGTGTTTCTATAAGTGATTGTTTAAAAGACTAAGTATGTGTAATTTTCCGTAGAAGTAAGTATGGTGGTGTGTGTATAACTGTATATGCAAGTAAATGTATGTTTGATTCTTTATTAGCATGAGTGACTATGTGTGTGAGTAACTCTATGGATGAGTGGCATTGTGTAACAGGATGTATAGGTGTATGAGTACATATGATGAGTGAGTACATGTATGAGTGACTGTATAGGACTGTTGGTGAATGAGTGGATGTGTATGTGGATCTTAGAATTACTGAAGAGGTTGTTGTAACTGGTATTGGTATGTCCATTGTTTTGAAAATTTTAGTCTCTATTTTTGAATGTGTGTATCAAAGGTTATATTAGGGTGAGAGGAGGTCTGCCACTCTATCACAAGGATGATGTCATCAGTGATGTCATCAGTGATGTCATTTGAGATGTCATCAGTGATGTCATGAGTGATGTCACTGACCATGTCATGAGTGATGTAATATGTGACGTCATCAGCAGTGCATTGCGGGCGCGCGAGTTATAGTTAGCTGAACTAACTATAACGGGGGAATTTCAATGGTTTTGTACAAGTGAAAAGTCCAGCTAACTATAACACCCCTGAAACCTATGGTTTTTTCAGTGAATTTCTGAGGTTTTTTAAATGCTAATTCCTAACTATAACGTGCCTGAAACCTATGGTTTTTTCTGTGAATTTCAAAGGTTTTTTAAATGCTAATTTCTAACTATGCCTACAGAGATAGGACATGTGAAGAAAGAAGAAAAAATGCACAGAAAGAAACAAAAGAAGTGCAGAAAGAAGCAACAGAAGTCCTCAAATACGAAGATAAGTGCAGGAAGAAGGCTAACGTGCAGAAAGAACAAAAAGAAGAGCAGAAAGAAGCCTTGTTGCAAAATCATCCTGTACCCTCAACTTTTTCAGACGGATACTGGTGGTAACTGAGTCTGACTAACCAGTCCTAGAGCCAGTGCTATGTTAAAAGACACTTAGAATACAGTGAAAACACCTACATACACTAGGGAACATTATGCGTTGGGGTCCCCCTGTGATTAGCATGACCTCCTCTGTAAGCCCCTAGTGTATAATAGGGCATGGGGATTAAAACTACCTCTTAAAACAGGCCACAGGGCGTTTTTGCACACGTTAACTCAGGCCCCGTCCCCTCCCTTCACCACTGTGTAAACACGCCCTGTGTCCATTTTTAGTTGGGAGATTAAGTTCATTTCAATCCTGAGGGTCCCTAGGGTCCAACTAGCCCACTAGGTACCTCCAGTAAGTGCCACAGAGCTGCGTTGCAGAGAGGTGTAAAAAGTGGCACGGCCTGGACCACCTCTCTGCAATGCAGCTCAGTGGCGCTTACTGGAAGCACTTGGTGGGCTAGTTAGCCCCCAGGGGCCCTCAGTATTGAAGGGAAATTATATCCCCAATTTAAAACGTGCCATAGTGCGTGTTTGCACACGTCACCTCAGGCCCCGTCCCCTCCCTTCACCACTGTGTAAACGCGCCCTGTGGCTGTTCTAAGTTGAGAGATTAAGTCCCCCTGAATCCTAAGGGTCCCTAGGGTCAAACTAGACCACTAGGTACCTCCAGTAAGCGCCACAGAGCTGCGTTGCAGAGAGGTGTAAAAAGGGGCTTGGCCTCAGAACACCTGGCTGCAGCGCAGCTCCCTGGCGCATACTGGAGATGCCTGTTGGGGGCGCGTTTGCAGAGTGCTGCACGGAGGGGGCATGGCCTCCGGCACGATGCCAGTCTTTTATTTATTTTAGTTTTTTAAGAAGGGGGGCTGTTTGGTTCCCCTTCTTATTCTAAATTATTGGCCCTGATGACCCCATCCCCCAGGGCCAGTCTCCTAATTATATTTTTTTTACCCCAATCCCCAGGGCCGGCCACTGTTTTTTATTATTTTTAAAAAATAGATATTTATAGACACACCTAGGACATGCTGGACAAACCGTACGTACCTATCACCATGACGATTTGCGTGATATTCATTAAAAGGCGACTATGCATGCAATGAATCCACGTGGAATGTATTTACACCACTAGTGAAGCTCTGACATGTCTGATGCCCTACCGTGCCTAATCCTGGTAGACACCCTTGTCGTTTATTTATACAAACATGGGTAGCTATTGACGGGCACATTTAATACACATGCACACCAAGCCATTCAAAGGGGATTCGACCAAAACTATGCAAGAAACCCCCCTCACGGTTAATAAAACACACATCCACTGCCGGATGTGTAATACTTTTTATTTTACTCTCTGGAAAGGGGAAGAACATCACTTGAGAGTCACAGCGTGCTCCTGACAGAGCCCAATGCTGTGTTACACCCACCATTGCCTGCCGAGTGCCACACACCTCTGTGTTGTATTCCACTAGCTAGTGCATATGCTATGACACTCTCTAGCCCATGTGCACTGTAACACCACCCCGTGAATATGTCATGCCACACTTGTCTTCGCACGGGTTATATTGCCCCATCTAACGTGCCTTTCTCGATGCCTATGTTATAACGCACAGTGCTATACCATACATATTACAATCTGGGATCCATATCTTTGTCACAGTGCATATGCAACGTTACACTCCCCAGCACATATTTTATATTACAACTTTAGAGACTAGTTAGGTTACACAACACTGCCCTGTGCATATTACACTCCAAGGCGCATATCGCATAGCACGCGCTAGTGCCTGTGCTATCTCGCGCTCTCCAATGAATCTGTCATTGCGCACAATGTATTGCATATTATATTTCACGCCCGGTTCATCTTATATCACACTTTTTGGTGCATAGTTTATACCATACACTATATCTAGTTTTCATTTTCAATCGTGCTCTCAGGACTATGTTCTATATAACACTGTGTTCACCTACCCTTTTCACGGGCATTACATTTTGCGATAGGGGGTGGAGGGTCAGTTGGTGTTTCTGCCAAGTGAGCCCGGAGTCACAGTCACAAACGTCCTCTTCTTCCTGAATAAAAGTGAGATTATGCTGCATACTTGTTCATATTTTAAGTAGTTCGCACAGACACAATGTTTTAAAAACAATAAAGTTCCTAATACCCGCCTTCTCTGAACAGTTAGCTTGCTGCCCCATCCCCTTCCTCCCTATCCTCTGTTGTGTGAATCCATGGACTAGCCTCCTCCCTCCTGCCATGCATGGTCTGATGTGCTGCCACTGCCCTCAATTTAGTATGATGTACCAGTCCACTCCTCCTGCCCTCCATTGCCCAATTCTATGCCCCATCATTGACCTCCTGCTTAAACTCTGTGCTTAGCTTGCTGCCCCTATTCTCCTTCCCCCTGCCCTCCGATGTCTTTGTGCATGCCCCTGCTCCATCCTTTTTGCCCACCATGTCCCATGGACCTGCCACTCCTATCTACTCTGAGTGTTCTGTTGAGCTGCCACTCCCCTCCCACCTGCCTAGCATTGTCAGATGACTGTAACCTGTCCCTGCCACCTCCACCCTGCCTGTCCACATGCCATGCCCCTATCCTCTTCCTCCTGTCCTACATGGTCCATTGTACTGCCACACCCTTCTGCCCTCCCTGGTCTGTTGTGCTGCAACTGCTCCTCCTGCCTGCCCCGTGTGGTCTGTTGTGAGGTCCCTTCCCCTGAACTTTCTTGTCTGTGCACAGGTCCTGACCCTCCCTTCTATCCTCCATCGTCCTTTGTGCATGCCCCTCCACCCTCCTTCTTGCCCATCATAGCCATTGTGCTGCCACTAACCCTCCCACTTGCCATGCATGGTCTTCTGTGCTGCCATGGCCCCTCCCACCTTCCCTGTGTGGTCAGTTAGCTGCCCCTGACCCCCTCCCACCTTCCCTCCATGGTCTGTGTGTATGCCATCACAGTCTCACTGTTGCTCTTCATGGTGTGTCTTGCTTCTAGTGCCCATCCTGCCTGACCTCCATGGCTATCTTGCTGCTCCTGCCCTGCCCCCTTGCCCCCAGCCCTACTCCCTCCCTCCTGGCTTGTCTGTTCCATTGTAATGCCCCTGATCCGTCCCTCCTGCCCTTTATGGTCTGTTATGCTGCAGCTTTCTCTCCTGTCTGTCTATTATGGTCAGCTAGCTACCATTGCCTCTTGCCCCTCTGTTCTCTGTTGTCCATGTGCATGGTCCTGTCCCTTTCCTCTTGCTTTCTATGGATTGTTGTGCTGCACTCCCGTCCTGCATGCCCTGTGTGGTGTATTGTGCTGCTGCAAACCCTGATGCCTGGCCTGCAGGGTCAGTTTGGTGCACCTCTCCATGTCCCTCCTGTCCTCTGTTATCCAAGTCCATGTCCCTATCCCATTTCCTTCCATGATCCAATGTACCATACTTGCGAACATTTTGAACTTGGTAAGAGGGAGATTTTGAAAAAAAACTGGGGTATTGATTTTCCCCTTTGAGTTACATTGAAAAAGAGGATATTGTAGACAGGAGACAGATCAAATAAAGCCCATTTGAGCTTAAAAACATTGGACGTTTCCTGGCTGAATCGGGTCTGTTGGCATGTATGGTTGTACTACCATTGCCTCTTCCTTCTGCCCACAATGGTCTATTACATTGCCACAGCCTTGAAGGAGGGTAGATTTTGTATCACAGGGGGCCCCTGACCCGTTCTGTCCACACCTGAAGTATGAGACCCTTGTCCTTGCCCTGCCAGCTGCATTTGTAGGCCGTATTAAAGTGACCAGCGGGTCCTGTGTTGCTATATAATTATCCTGAGACATCCTTACCACTCAGCCAGCATAAAACCCCTGTGTAGGCCCTTCTGTTCAATATGTAGGCCTCTTTGTTAAATTGACCATAGCTCTGCAATTTTAGTGTATAGCAGTCTGAAGGCAGGTCTGCGAGGCCTTCTGATCCAAACTAGTAGCCCCCACCCTACCCGAGTGCTCCGTGCTCGGTATCAAAGTTCAACATCCCCCTGAAGCTGTCGACATACAGTAGGCTGCATCCTGGACTGGTACTTGCTTCCTGGGCAGGTTTCCCCCTTTTAAGGAAGTGGCAACCGCAGAGCGTCAAGTTAGGAGAACTGAGGAGATTTTATACATGAATATATTGAATTCCCGTACAATACCCATTATTTTCTGCTTGCTCTATGGAACTTACGATAAGCGATTGGCCTGAGAGACTGACCTTTTCACCCAGTCCATTGTCAGCATTAAGTGGGTAAATGACGAAATGTCTGGTAAAATCTGCAGACGAAGCTTTTGGGTAGCATACGTAGGTAGATGTAGAGTGCAAAGGAGCCCACAAAATGATATAAAAAGGGAGCACCCACAGATATCGACGGACTACCTCGCCGTCTGTATGTAGGTTAACAGGCAGTGCAGGTTTTCCCCAAGAGCTGGGAGCTCTTGTCTTCCTTTGCTTAAAATGTCTTGCTCTGCTTTGCTTGAAGTATCTTATTCTATTTTACCTATATGAAATGTCATGTTATGTTTAACCATTGTTCTCTTTACTTTTGCATTTAAAAGATTTTGTATTGTAATTGCAGGAATGCTTGCTCTAAGAGTAAACGTGAGTGTTCCTAGGTAACATTTTCCTTGGTGTAACTTGTTTCTCATGATGCATTTATAGATGTGTTTTCTCTCTCTCTCTGTCAGTACATTAATTGAGATACAGAGAATATTATGACAGCTGTATGATTATCTGGATTCTGTATTTTGTACTTTATGTCTCTATTCTGCGGTTTCTTTGAAGTTGCATCTTCTCATTAAACTGCCATTGTATTCTGCCTCCAATTCCATGTCTCATATGTCTGTTTTCTTCATTTTTGGAGCAAGCGTTCCTAGGCACCCCGGCTCAAATTAAGGTGCCCCTTTTGTCCCTGACTCACTCTCCTGCTCAGTTCTGTGGTGGCTCCCGGGGATCTGGGGACCGCCCCTAGCTTCCTTGACCCATAATAGATCTTCCCTCCAACAGCCTCTCTTGCAAGTCCTGTATTGTTGGTTTGTTGCCCCTGCCCCCCTTTCCACTGCCCTCCATAGTCTGTTGTGCTTCCACGGCCCTTCCTGCCTGCTCAGTGTGGTTAAATTGTTGCCTTTGCACCCTCCTACCTGCCTTCAATTTTCAGAGTCCGTGCCCCTGGCCTCTGCCTCTCAACAGTATCCTAATGAACAACTAGATTGCTAACATTCTATATTTATTACAAAAGTGTGGAACGCCTGACATCATCTTGATGTAATCAAAACTGTAATACCTAGAGCATTTCCTTTAGAAATTACATATATGAGAGGGTCTTATTGGCATCAAAATTATGGTTAGTGCTCTAAAAGACTAAAATAAGGACATATTTTCTGAGTTTTCAAATAGCGACAAAGCACTTTTAAATTATTTGTTATCTTTATGTTTTTTTATCCAGTTGACCACTTGATTAAATGTTGCACTTAGGGGAGAGGATGTGGTGTTACTTCCAGAACTGCAGACTTTGCAACTGGGGAACCAGGTTGAAGTTTCTGCTTCAGCTCGACATTCTGTGATTCTGGTCAAATCACTTAGTCTCCCCATGTCTACAACCAAAATGAATTTGTTCTTGTGTGATGTAACCAATGCTCATGTAAAGCACTCCAATACCTGACAAGTCTGCACTATATAACACTGCAAAAACACAAAATAATAAGTGTTTTGCACACTTCTGTCATTGGGCTATATTTGGGCTACATCTGGGTGATTTTGGGCTACATTTGGGCTCTTTTGTCTCCGGTGGCCATCTTGGGAGATTTATTTGTTATGAAGTTTCCTAATTTCCTCATGTACTGCAGTCTCCTCAGTAGGAAATGCTTTCAGTTTTTTACTTTGATTCCATCATGAAGGTATTCAGATATGTCACACATTTGCCATACATTCTGAATGTTAGCACTCTAGTTGCTCATTAGATCACTGTAGTAAAACTACTGCACCATGGAAATCTGCTCCTGGTATTAAAAGTGCATGTTTCAGTCTGCATGTCAGAATGTTTTAATGAAATAGAAGAGGATTTGAGAAGTCACTCAAAATGTGCCCTCATTTTCTTTCTTCAGCATTAATCATAATTTCTATGGCAAAATGAACCTCCTCATTGTGTTCCTTTTTAAATTAAATGTTTTAAGTGTTACCAGTTTATTCCAATCAAGATGGCTTCAGGTGTGCCATACTTTTGTCATAATGAAGACAGTAAGCGCTCTAGTTGTTTTTAAGAACATTCTGGGACATTCTGTCATTGGGCTATACTTGGGCTACATCTGGGTGATATTTGGGCTACATTTGGGCTCTTTTGTCTCTGGTGGCCATCTTGGGAGACTTATTTGTTATGAAGTTTCCTAATTTCCTCATTTACTGCAGTCTCCTCAGTAGGAAATATTTTCAGTTTTTTACTTTGATTCCATCAAGAAGGCATTCAGATGTGTCACACATTTGCCATAAATTCAGAATGTTAGCACTCTTTTTGCTCATTAGATCACTGTAGTAAAGCTACTGCTCACCAGGGAAAACTGCTGCTGGTATTGAAAGTGCATGTTTCAGTCTGCATGTCAGAATTTTTTAATGAAATAGAAGAGGATTTGAGAAGTCACTCAAAATGTGCCCTAATTTTTCTTTCTGCAGCACTAATCATACTTTTTATGGAAAAATGAACCCCCTCATTTTGTTCCTTTTTAAATTAAATGTTTTAAGAGTTACCACTTTAATCCAAGCAAGATGGCTTCAGGTGTGCCATACGTTTATCATAAGTAGGACTGTTAGCGCTCTAGTAGTTCTTTGGAACACTCTGGGAAGCTGCAGTAGAACACAAAGGAATCAACTGACAGTCTCTGCCCTTGTTGGATGTACATGTTTTACTGAGAATGTCAGACTTCATTCTCACATGACTGAGAAAGATAATGTGAATTTACAGAAAATAAGCTCTCAGTTTAGCCTATAGATCACCTTCCAAACCTCTGTGGTAAAAGCATGAGAAAATATTTTTCTCTCAATCATGATATCCCAGCAGAAGGCTTTTTCACATGGTGAAATCACCTTAGAACATACCACAATTCCTAAAATGAGTATGGTACCATCAACAAATGATTTATAATGTAACTAAAGTCTTAAAACCTTCTATTAACTGCAATGCTTTTTAATGAGGTGCTATCATGTATATTGGTCCCAAGATGGCTGCCAACACTTCTTGGATGAAGTGCTGACAGCCAATCAGATCTCAGGATGAGATGTGTGGTTAGGCTCCGCCCACATATATATATGCTTTTAAATGCTATTTTCTCAGGAAATACTGAACAGATTTACACCAGACCTGCAAAAGGCACTTCCTTGACCTTATGGCTACCTCTCTGCCAAATTTCAAGTAATTCTGTTCAGCCGTTCGGGCTGTAGCTGTGTCTAAAGGTCCTATGGAAAAATGCATGGGGAAAACGCGTTTTGGGACCCCCCTTTTTTCTCGGCCCCTGCTTGACGAATCCCCCCGAGACTTTCAGGGTAGGAGCGGAGCGTAGCGCCCCACCTATTTTGAAAATTTTGCGAGGATCGGTCGACCGGCGCCAAAGTTATTCCAAATAGAATGTTGCAGATTTCCTATGGAAACAGGGTCCTAACTATAACTACCTACTGGCGACCGCCAGTAGGTAATATATATATATATATATATATATATATATATCAGTAGTTTCAGTATCCTTCCTCTCCGCAAAAAATATATCTATGTTCGTTGGAACGCGGATCTGTGTCGCATAAACCACGTCACTGCGTTTGGTTACGGCGTGAATTTGAATATGTTCTCCACTTGTGAGGAGGTCCCTGATAAGCTCCCTCACAGAGAATCGTTAGTATCAACGCTCGAACGCGAGTCCGTGTTGCCTGCACAGAGTCACGGTTTTTGTTAGACATTTCACCATAAATTACTCAAAAGGGCCGACACGTGTAGATAGTTTTAATGGTGCCAAGCTTGTATCCTTCCCTTCTGTACTCTTACACATCTATACTTCCCTAATAAGTGCACTGCTCTCGACCTCACTCAAGATGCCACAGATAATGTCATAGGCTGTGCCCTGCACTAAATATGGATTTTCAGACAATTTAAGATTTATTCTGTTAATTACAGCACGACTAAGGGGCAAGTGTACAGAAGCAAACACAGGCAGTCAGGAGCAGGCCAGGGTCACACCCAGGCCTTTGAGGCTGCTTCTCCTTACCCCTGCTGCCACAGGGGGTGACAGGGCATTAGTAATGGGGGCGGGGTCACTTTTCAACTGGAAGGAGTCTGCAGCAGGCAGACACTGGCTCTGGATAGCCCAAAGAAGCTGCCAGTGGTCACAAAAATAAGCCATTGCATTGGTAGGCATGTGAGATCAGCATGGCAAATAATAGAATTGACTGGCATATGGGCATCAGGGACGTTGTGACATTAGAACGCATAAGGGATAACCATGCAAGTCATGGCATTGCCTGGCTATTGAGGGAAATAAGGTACATCATTGCAGTGCTTGGCAGATTGAGGGAATGGGGGCATTCAGTGCCACTGGCTGGTATTAGGGACAAATGGGGACAAATCAGGGCACTGCCTGGGAATCAGGGAACCAGTCACATCATGGTAAATGCCAACTGGGCTGCTCTATTCGATATATCCTGGCATGGCTGTCAGATGGGGAAACATGCACATAAAAACACTGCCTGGCATGTGGGGAAAAGTAATTACATGGCAATGGAGAGTCATGATGGCACATGATGGCATGGCTTGCATGTGAGTTAGTGGGAACAGCATAGCATGGGCTGACAAGTGGATGGGATGAGTGACACATAATGTCATTGGCTGGCACAGTGGAGGGGCAGGGGCAAAGCATGGCTTTAATTGGCATATGGAGAATCGAGGGTATATGTGAAAGAAAGAGGCACTGGCTGGCATACGGGGTAGACAATGACATGGAATGGCATGTGAAGGGAAATGATGGCAGATGATTGCATTGGCATATGGGCAACTCAGTCGCATCATGGATTTGGCTGGCAAAGGGAGACCATTTGGCTGGCATACTGGAGAAACACTGGCATTTAAAGGGTCAAGCACACGATTGGCTCTCCTGTCACAGCGCATAAAAGGAGGCTTCTCTGTTAAATGATGCCCTTCGTGGGAGCCAAGAATAACGACCAATGAAGCTGTGGACATTACGCCAAAGAAATTGGCTGGATGGGGCCTGATATGTTTGCTTTAATTAAAATTTCTGATGAATAAATACAAAAACGTAAAAGAAAAAAAATCAACATATTAGAGCATTAGGATTTGTGTGGAAGCAATATGATTTCTGCATTCTAATTATCGTCAAGTTTAGCTAATTTCTGAGGTCTGAGCCTGTGAAAGCAGATACAAGAGACCGCATAACATGCCAGGCTTGGGAAACAGTTCTAATGACTGGACTGAGGCTGGGGCTCTGTATAATTTCCCCATCTTTCCCTTTGCAAATAAATGTGGTTCAGATGGTGGTATAGATAATCTACTTAAAAAAGCATAATAGGAAAATAAAAGAATAGGGGCCAGATGTACGACAATTGCATTCTCAGACACTGTTTGCGATTCCCAATGGGGTCGCAAATTGCATGCCTCATCAATATTCATGAGGCAAGCGCAATTTGCGACCCCATTGGGAATGGCTGGCACTAACAGCAATGGTGGCCTGCTAGGGTCAACAGACCCCCATGTCTGTGACTGCTGTTTCAATAAAGCAGGTCTTTTTTAGGTCGAGCGTAAGGGCAGCGCGTATGCGCTACTCGCTTTGCGAAGCATGCTGAAATAGAGTATGCAGTGGAAGCTCTGCTTACTCTCCGCCCCTATTTTTAATTAGCTTGTGTCATTTTCTTTGGTAAACTCTGGCTTCTGATTCATTATGAGGCTTGTTACTCCCTCCTGGGTACCCCCTTGTCGCCATTAGTTACCGCCCATAAGGACTGGACCTTTTACTTGGCTCGTTACACGGTATGCTTTATCTAGTGGGTCAGCACTATTTTGTGTATGGATACTAGTGGGAACAGTCCAGCCCGAAATACCAGGCAAGGTCTTCCCAGGCCCAGAAACAAACATCCTGGGACATGTTTCACCTCCCCATCAGCCAGGCTAGTTTAACTCCAGTGGCATGGAGGGCATGGGACCCACATCTGGGCATACCTGGCCCACTCAGGTGACAAATGCAAAAAGAACAATTGATGGACAGCATGCTGAACAATGTCAAACCTTCACCCCTGTACAGAGATCTGGGCCTAAATCTGTTTTTTTCTGCTTACCATGCTATTCCAGTTTAGACGCAGCCATTTGTTAATCCTTCTTGATCCGGCTTCCAATGGGAACAGCCCAGCCCATCTGTCAGGCCAGGTCCTCCCTGTACCGGAAACAAGCATACTGGTTACCGGGTTCGGGGTGTCACACCTCATCAACCAGGCTAGCGCATTGAGAGCACAGGACCCACGTCTGGGCATACCCATCCCACTAGGGGTGACAAAATCAAATAGAACAATTGATGGACAGAATGCTAAACAATGTAAAGCTGTCACCCCAGTACAGGGATCTGGTCCTAAATCCATTGTTTCTTTGCTCCCCATGCCATTCCAATTTAAACCCAGCCATATGCAAATCAGTCTTGACCCTCCTCCCCATGGGAACAGTCCAGCCCGAACTGCCAGACCAGGTCTTCTCTGGCCCGGTAACAAACATCCTGGGACAGGTTTCACCCCCTCATTAGTCAGGCTCGTTTGACTCCAGTGGCATGGAGAGCACGGGAACCATGTCTGGGCATACCCATCCCAATCAGGTTGACAAAAGCAAATAGAACAATTGATGGATTGAATGCTGAACAATGTCAAACATTCACCCCAGTACAGAGATCTGGGCCATTCCAGTTTCAACCCAGCCATATGCAAATTAGTCTTGACCCTGCTCCCCGAACCTGGTTGCTGTTTCACCCCTCATCAGCTAGGCTAGCTTGACTCCAGTGGCATGGAGAGCACGGGACCCACGTCTGGGCATACCCATCCCACTTGGGGTGACAAAAGCAAAAAGAACAATTGATGGACAGAATGCCGAACAATGTCAAACATTCACCCCAGTACAGATATCTGATCCTAAATCCTTTTATTTCTTTAATATTTAGCTTATTTATAAATATGCAATACAAAAACAGAGAGTGAAATAGTTCAGTACAGCATCCCCCCACAATCCACCCTCCAAACTAGAGCAATACATTTTTACCGCAGCGGGGAGAACAAATTAATTTTTTCAAACATGATACTGGTTGTTTAAACAAAGATCTCTTAATACTTAAAGTACTGTTGCATACATTTTGAGACCATAAGGCAAAATAGTGCAGAAACAAAGAATATATTAATAATAAAGTGAATCAACAAACAGGGTTAATATATGAGCATTGTCTGTAAAAATAGAGCAATTTAACAATTTATAGTGCAGGCATACAATAAATTAATGCAAAGATTGAGCCACTTGGTTAGGGGTTCCCAGGTGACTAATCCCTTCTTTTTGGCCCGAATGCCTTTATTAGCCTTCTCAAGGTTGCATGTCTCTACCAATCGAGCCAACCACTGGGAAAATAAAGGGGGATTTGGATCTATCCAAGCAGAAGTGATTCACATCATGAGAATAGTCATAGCCACAAAGATTAGCGACCCACCACTCTTCCTATCGATCATGTCCTGTATACCCAGCAAGATGGTCGTGGGGGTTAGCTGGATATCGCATGATAGGACTACTCTTAGAAATTTCTGTATCTTATTAGTAGTGGCTCAAGTTCTATGCGGGTAGAAAACATATGGACAGAATCTTTGCCAAATTCTGCACATCTGGGGCAGAACGTTCCTTTGCCTGTCTGCCATTTTGCAATTCTACTAGGTGTAATGTACGGGAAGAAACCGGTTTTGTAAAACTGTGCCTGTACTTTGACGGATAGCAGGTAACTCTGAGCGGATCGCAGGGCAAGATAAAAAATGTTGTTGGGAATTTTCAATTTTTGTTGCCGTTTTCTTGCAATTTTAGCCACGTCATCAGGCATTTGGCTATTCAGTACAGAATATATATACCCAATGCAGGGCGGGGTAGGATCATTTAGCTTAATCATAAGATCATTTTGTACAAACCCCATGGGCCTGCCGGCCTTGCGTGCCAAGAAGTACCTAATGGCAAGATATTTAAAAGCCTCATTATGGCTCAGGTTGAATTTAGTACTAAGATCGTTGAAAGGCCGGATTCCTTCGGCAGAGTACAAGGTTCCCAGTTTTAATATGCCTGCATTATACCAATTTTGGAGATATGATCTCCGGAAGATAGCGGGCAGGTTAGCAATATGGTTACTAGGGGTATGAAAATTAATTCTACCTAAACCTAAAAGTTTACGCAAATTGGAGAAGACCCTAAAAGCACCCTGAAGAGTCTTAAATCTGACCCACTTGTAGTACCAGTATTTGAGTTGTTGCCAAGTCAACCCCAGGCCTCAGCCCCAAGTAGTAATTCAAAGGGAGACAGAAGCCCTGATGTTAAAGTAGATGGTTGTTTATGCAGTAACATAGTACAATTCTGCTGGACTGTGGCCCAATAGTAAAGCCTTAAATTGGGGAGCGCCCAACCCCCTCTTTCCTGAGGAAGGGATAAAAGCTTAAAAGATCTCCTTGGCTGAGAATATGCCCGACAAATTGAGAAAAAAGCTGTTCAAATCTCTGAAGCATTACCTTGTAAAATTCAAGGGGGATAGCTCTAAAAAACATAAAGAAGTTTGGAGAAGAAAATCAACCTGAGGACGTTACATCGACCCACTATGGCCAAATGTAGATTGTTGATCCGATTAAGCGCTCTTTTGGATTCTGCCGCCAGCGGGATCGAATTCTCGCTAACAATTAAGTCAGTGTTGGCTACGATGTTTACCCCTAAATATTTAGCCTTACGGACACCCTGCTATCTGTCCACTTGATTTCCTTATTTAAGATGATCTGTGTCTTTCCTTTGTTAAGTGCGCATCCAGAAATCTTCCCAAATCCTTGAGCCTCTTGTTCTATGGCTAAAATAGCTGTCTCAGAGTCCGGAGTCACCACGGCAAGATCATTGGCATAGGCCATGATTTTAGTATCTACACCAAATCTACTTACAGCCAGGATTCCTTGATTATTTTCAATTTTCTTGATGAAAGGGTCTATATATATGGCAAAGAGCAGTGGAGAACAGGGACACCCCTGTCGAGTCCCATGTGAGATTTTGATCTGCTCTGTTAATTTCCCATTTATTGAAATCCTGGCTGTGGGATTTAGATTGTAAGTACCCCACACCATGGCGCAGGATTTGCACCACCGCTGCATCACAAAAGTGACGCAACGGCGGCGTAAATGAGGCGCAAGGGGCTTGTAAATCTGCCCTGTAGTGCCTATTGACCAGCTCAGATGGTTACTCAGTAGATTTTGCATATTGTGAATGAATGAAGTAGTGCTTTCCATGACGTGCTAGAAAGCAGCGCAGGTTTTTTCACGTCCAGACAATAATAGATTCTATTGGCCTTCAGCATCTCTGGGTGGGACCCATATACAATACCTTTAGCTCCATTCTTCTTCTAAGCCATGGCACTGGATTTGGGTACACAGAATGACTGTGTTATTCAAGTGTGGGTCATCTGGCAACGGACCCCTGGAAGTCATTGCAGTAGTTTTAGCTCCTCCCATGGACCTCTCCTTTCCGACTCGGCTCCCGTGGCGGATGCTGCCAATACAAAGTGGGGGGGGGGCAGTGCGGGGCAGCATGGGGTAAAAGCAATTTTAAAAAAGTACTCTTACCTTCCTGCTGCCTTGCCTCGGTGCTCCTCTGCTGCAGGATCCGCAGTCCCCATGCGCACCGGCTCCCAGACTCCCCTCCGCCCACTCCCAGTGCTTCTTAAGAAGGGCTGGGATTGGCCTGAGTTGGCTTGTTTTCCGCTCCAAAGGGGACTGGAAACCCGCGCCTGCTATTCACTCCACCCGGCAATGCAGCTCGGGTTGGGGAGATGTCAGTGTGCATGTCAGTTCCGTGCCGCCCTGAGACAGCCAGCCAAACCAACATGCATACTGACAGCAGTGCTCTGTGCCCACCACTCCTGCTGCTGATGGGCCCACCCTCAAGACTCGGCTCCTAGAGGTCAATTAAAATGACAATAAGGCAGTTTTATTTATTGCTTTAGTATCATTTTATTTTACGTTTTGATCTGTGTCTTCCAGCAGTGGGTCGACGCTCCTCCGCCATAACAGAGGAGCCGCCCCTGATGGCACGTGTTCACGCGCTGGTGAGATTGTCCATCCCCCTCCAGTCAGCCTGCTTGACTCATCCCCTTTGCTTCTGTTTCATCATTGTGTGCTGTGCCCAAGGCAAGGGGGTCCAGGAGGGTTGGGAGCATGGTTCATCGCTGCTGTAGAATACATTTCTATAGACTTTTGCTGTTGGTTCATTGTGCTTGATTTGCCATTTATCATCTGTTGGCACGTGCGCAGTGATTTATCATCCTTGCAGCCTCGTCTTTCATCATAGCTGCTGGCTGACTCCATCTGCTTAGGGTCTCTTGCCTGTGATTTTATCTACTAGGGGGCCGTCTTCAGATCCAGACAGTGACTTATTGCTCAGCGGTTCCATCTTCCCTTGCACTGGTCTTTGCCTCCTCCTCGACTGCAGAGGGTTTCTTGGGTTCTGGGCTGCAGACTTCTGATGTTTTAATCATTCGTTTGTTTGTCACTGGTGCATGTTTACTTTGTAGTCATCACATTTTTAGGTCGAGCCTGGGCAGCGCATGCGCTGCTCTGTGAGGCATGCTGTATTGAGGTCTGGAATAAAAGCTCTGCCCATTTCCTGCCCATCTTTTTAATTGGCTCCTGTTACATACAGTCCTTTCAAAATCGTTGCTTTTCATTCGTGAATTGGCTTACTAGTCCCTCCTTGGTATCGCCTTGTCTGCATTTGCAACCTCCCATAAGGACTGGACTTTTTTCTTGTGGTGTTACACAGTCTGCATTATTCAGTCGATGAGCGCTCTTTTCTTTAATGACCTTCCCCTAATCCACACACGACGTCGCAGCACACTACCCGCTTTTATATTGTTATTATTAATGTATTTATTTTTTAATTTGTAATGCGGTCCGCTTTCACTTCAGCGGCTGCGCTTATTTATTAATTTAATTTGCAGCCTGGTACGCTTTAAGTTGAGTGGACGTGCTTTTTTATATGTTCAATTTATGGCTTTATTTAATTAACGGCAACCCTTCTTTTTTATTTTATTTACAGTGCTGTCTGCTGTCACTTTAGCCGGCATGCTACAAAAACGTTCTTTCTTTTTTTTGAGTGAAAGTGCCGCACACCGTGCTTTCACCTTAATGTTGGCTACGCCCCTTTCTTTAGACACTACCCACTATATAACCTGAATACGGTGAGCAGCATCTAAAGAAAAGGGCGTGGCCACTATGATAGGGGTCTCTCATTCGCAAGAGTTTGAGCTATCGGCATTAGAAAAGACAATGCCTTTTATACATGTGTTGCTTTTAAAAACCGATAAATAAAAAAACTCTCGCAAATGCACCCCCTATTAGATTGAAAATGCTGGGCTTCTTTCTTTTAAACTTTTAGGGGCCTGTTTACGGACTAGTCACTCAGTGCAGCACAGCAGAGTAACCTTGTAGCATTGCACTGCGTGAAAAGGAACAGGCAGGAATGTGCTGTACTTAAGGCAATAAGGTGCAGTCCTGCCTTTTCCCCTGTGCTTGCACTCTTTTGTCATCCTAGCGCCAAAGGATGTACACACTTGCATAATGGTGCAAGGGTGCCTGCAGTATTGTTTGGGTGCAGGAAGGGACACCTTCATGCACAAAAAACAACTCTGAGAGGCATATTCCTCTTTCTATGTGAGCTGCAGAATGCACCACATATAGAAAGAGGCAGTATCGAGGAGAAATAAAGATATCTCTCCTTCTTACGCCTCTCCTGGAAAGGCGTACCTTTTTTGTGCATTCTCAGGTTTACCAGTTCTGGTAAATCTAGGAATGAATAAAAAACCATGAGAGTTCCGTGGGAACACCCACGCAACACCCATGGAACGCCTTAACAGGGCAGAGTAAGGCACGGCAACTATTTACGCTGCGTTGACTTACTCCAGATTTATAGATCCACTCAGGGCCACTGCACACGGTGAAAGGGAAAGGGCAGAATGTGTGTATTTAAAAGAATATGGTGCAGGGTCTTATGAAAAATATGCCCCTTGGTGTACCCGACTCCATGGACTGACGGGAGACCGCCGGCTCGTATACGAAGTCTATAAGGTCTAAGCTTATCAGGGTTTTGGAATCTGGCATTAAAACTGCTTACTGGCAACTGGACTACCTATGAAACCCGTGGGGGTTTGACTTGAACAAGGACAGGGCAGTCTTGGGCTCACGCCTTCTCGAGGGCAGTCTTGGGCTCACACCTTCTTGAGACACAGGAGCGCGCCAAAGAACGAGGGTGTGCCACTCTAATGGAACTATATGCGTATTATGCTGCGTTCTAGCTACAGAATAATTTTTGATCCAGGCTTCCTTACAATTCTGCAATTTGGGGTCCTTGGGCTGCAAAGTGCATATACAGGTGCAGGAACTCTTAAGAATAAATGCGGGTCATACTACATATGATCCATAGGATTTTTTATGCTGCATGGTTATACTTTCGCTGGGAAACCTGGGGGAATCTAGTGGATGTGGCTTCCTTTAACTGATTGGGTGCTCTTCATAGGATCAGATTACGCGTTTCTGTCCTACATGTCCGGGACACTGTCCTGCGGTGATTACAGACATTCATACTATTAGATCTTAGCCTTGAAAAAGTCCTGCTGGACGAAACAGGTGTCGGCTGCCAGTGTGTGTTTGTATGTGGACACTTGAGATCAAGAAAAGAAAATAAAAGAACAAAGAAAAATCTGATGGACTCACTTTTTTTACTATTTACGCTACTTTTTGACCTTACTTAGTTTTGAGACTTACCCTGGGTGCCTCGGCATTTGTGTATAGCCCCGCGGTGTAGTACAAGTGACATCATGCAGCCTCTAACCTCTGATGGCACCACAAGGTTGGAGAGTATATCACTCTTAGCCCCAATAAAAGCCCACTCTTTGCTGATGATAATATGAGGAGATATAAAGGAGTGGACATTACAGGAGGTACAGAGGCCCTGTAAACCTTCGTATCTGCAGTAGGCTTCATGAACGCTGACACCAGGGGCACAAGGGCTGTTCTGCAGGTACTGAAGTGCACGTCATGGGTAGGTGATGCAACCCTTGGCCATCCCTTGTGAAGTCCATGGGTTTTCCTCCATTAGCGAGCCAATTATCTTGGGCAAAATAAAAATCCTGCAGAGATCAAAGCATCTTCATCAGTTTGTTCTGTCAGTTGAGGGTCAGACGACGTCCCACCTCCATGTGACTCAGAGCCATATGGATGTGATGTCATCTCTACATCTCATGACATCGAAGGGTCATGAAATTAACCTTCTTCTGGGAAAGGCAAGGGATCCCACGGCTCGACTGCATGAGAAGATGGCAGCTCAAACCCTTCTCTTTAATAAATGTCTGTGGGGCATAAAATAACTTGGTGAATGGCCTTGGCGGACTCCACATCGGGAGGTAGAGGCCAGCGGAATGTCAACTCAGCAGATTAAAGAGAGGGAGTGAGAAAATAAGTCATGATCCCCGGTAAGAAGGAGAGACCAGTAGTAACCATGGTACATAGCTGCGAATGATGTAAATCTAGGTTCTCCGCACCTGTTAAGTGGTTCTATTTGTACTTTTGCAGGGAGTCACATCTGTGGTGCATGGTCAGTAAGGCACTTGTCATTGCTGCAGTTCAAACCCAGATGACAACAATACAGATGTCTTATGAGTATTAACTTATATTCATGATTTGTGCATCTCCAGTAAGAATTTAACTTCCTTCAGTCTCATCTTGTGTCAGATGGTGCTGATCAACGTTAATAGTCACACTGCATGAAGCATACATTCTTCAATTATCCTGCTTTGACATGACCCAATGCATTTCGGAACTTGCCCTTCATCAGGGGTAACTTCCTAACATGTAATACACCACCAAATTAATCAAATGAGTCTGAAGAACCACCTAGATGAATTCATTTGTCAACTTAACAGAACCGTATAACACATGCAAATGAAGATCAATAGACCAGTGCTCAAAGCTTAATTTATCGTGCGTTCTGATTGTGCCCCCATCTTAAAAAAGTAACGTGAAGATTAAGTCATGCGTAAACGATAATCATGTGAACAATCATAAAGAATAATGGGGAATCTTAATATGGTGCACGAACTTCGTAGCTAAAAGTGCAATAACAGTGAAACGGAGATTATGTACACCTCTCCTGAACTAAAATCTCAAATAATGTGAACCATCCAGATCACAAACTTGTGCATGAAAATACAAAACAATATAGTAAAAATACAGAAACAAATCAAACTAAGCCTCCGAGACGACACCACTAATATTATGCAGTTGCACTTAAGATAATTCTCAGTTCGCACGCCTCCAGGAAGTGAACGCCAAGTGAATCACTGAGTTCTACGCAGCCGTACATGTGAGAGGAATCCAGGTACATAACATATAGAAATAGAAGTAAACTTAAATGAAATCCCAAGACATGTTGAAGTGAAGACACTATGACATGTGCACGTGCACCCACAACCCATGCCCTACGAAACACGCAGCAGACGAACAATGCACCAGGCCACAAAATCTCTCCGAGAGCACATATGACCCAAGTCCAAAGCAAATCAGGCCCCGAAAAGTACACAATTCAAAGGCACTCCGCCTCAAAGGGAGAAGGCCACACGAAATCAGAACTGCAGGGGCAACTCCACCACAATGCAGCACACACACATAGCAATCACAGAACATCAGCAATGACGCCAATGTGGCACAAAGTGCAACTTCAGCACCACAGGACAGAGCTCACAACAGGTTACGCTCATGTGTAGTGACTGGCCACTCACATTTGACATTGCCTGACACTGTGTGATGACAATGTACGGGTACTACCACACATCCGTAATGTAGTCGAAAAACACACTGACTGCCATCAAATAGCCAGCTCCCCCAAAACCTTCATAATGTACATTGGCATGCAGTCTGAATTTAAACATCTGAAAATCTGCAACATACATGTGAAACTCTGTTAACCTGCATCTCCCCTTTACATTGCAGAGGGACAAATAACACCTCCTGCAGAGCACACCACACCTCCCATCAGTGATGAGGAGGAGGACAACCTGCACATATGTCAAGACACCCTCCAACGGATAATGGACAGCCTCAGCACCCCATCCCCAGGAGCAGGGCAGGCCAGCTGCCTCGAGGTGACCCCACCACCTGCACAGACCACACAGCAGGAAATACACCCCAGCATGTCTGTCTCCCAGGACCCCCCCGACCAATACATGGAATTCCAACGGCATGTGTTGGGTTGCCAGGTGGAGTTGGCTGATCAGCTGCGGGTGGGTTTCGAGCTCATGGCAGCCAAACTCTATGCCATACGTGGGTGTCTGAGTCCCATCAGGGACCACGTACAGCCCCTATTGGACACCCCATGTACTCACCATGCTCCGCCACAGACCTTGGCTGACCTCGCTGGTGCCATGAATTGAATACAAGACCTGTCTGGTCATACAGACATCAGCGATGACAGCACAGAGTTGGCACAGCTGCAGAGGTCAATGGAGATCATGGAGCAGATGCATGCTGGAAGGATGTCTGCCACGGCTGGACACCAGCGAGTAGTAGCTGGGAACTTCAATGCCCTGCAGTACTTCATCTTGCCATTGCTGCCACTGAGCCTTTCCCAGGTGACTGCAGCGGGAACATCGACACACACAGCTCCGACTCCTGATGTGTCCGTGGCACACAGTGATGCTGCCCCATCACCCTCGCAGTCTGATGTGTCCGAGGCACACAGTGATGCAGCCATCACCCTGCCACACACACCAGACACACCGGACACAGAACCCGTATCAGGGGAGTGAGTAGGGAATGTGAACTACTGTGTGAGGAAGGAGGCAGTAGCATCCATCACCGCCATATGGCCTGTCCCTGCCTGATCATGACCTATGCATCATTCCCTGAGAAATACTTCCTACTGACCCCCGGAACACTCAGCGACATTCACCCCGACCCCGACATGGACTGCCATTTCGTCACCGCTGGAAAATTACAAAGCAATCCTGCTGAGGACTGCACACTCCCTTTTCCTAATCACTGTGCAATCCCCAAAGAACTCTGGTTGGCCCACCACTAGGCTTCCATGTGATGTGGGCTTGGATGGCCATGTACAGCCCCAGTTCCCGCAACCACCTGAATGAGAATAAAACATTCTGAATCACACAGATGTGTCATCACTATGTTCACTCACGTATGGAGGTATGCCTGGATGTAGGGACAATGATTGCACATGAAGGTACACCCTGGTAACTGACATCTATGCGCATCTATGCGCATGTGTATCCCTGAGACACTTGGCCAATTGGATGACTGTGAAGGTGAGTACTAGCTGTGTCCCCATTGCACATCAACAACAATCTCACAACCCCAAACATAGGCACACGTCCATGTATTGAATAGGGCTGTGTGTAGGACTGACCCAAACGAAAGCAGGCCTGGAGTGGTGTCCTACACCACATGTGACACCAGAAGTTCACGTTGCATACCTACTCACACACATCTGTGTGGACACATGCTCCACAAGGTCAGAGGTTAGACACCATACTCACATTGCTGTAGTCATGTAAGTGCACATGTCCTCCAGCACCTATCCAATAACACTGTCTGGCTCACAGAGGTGGAGCTTGCCAAAGGGACACACCCCCATTGCACATGCGTCAGTCAGTTCCTACCTGTGAAGGGACAATGCTCATTGTGGCACACGAGTGGAGAATCCAAACAACACACCTCACAGTCAGACACCAGTGGAGTTGCTTAGACTTTATTGGCATGTGCATGTCAGTATGGACGAGGCATCGGCCACAACAGGCAGGGACAAGACACTTACACGCAGCATGGGTACATTTTGAGGTTCATGATATGTTAGGGCTAAAATGGGCAACATTCATCACGGATGGCAATGCTCTCAGTCTACCGTGCCTTGCAGGATGAGTCATGGTTTTTTTTGCGTCTGCCCATTGCCCCGTGTGAGGGGGCACGACTCACTGCCCATGGGATCTGCATAGTGCTCTGCCTCCGGAGTGCGCCGACTGTCTGCTCTGCTGACGGTGATCAGGTGTGAGGGTCCGACAGGTTCACATGTCGTGCTACATTGCCATGTGTGTGCGCTCACCCAGCAGTGTGTCCGAATTGGCAATTTTGCCAAACGACTCTGTGTTGCACCGGGCATGGTCCTGCATCACCTCGCACATGTGTGTGTAAACACACGTTGTTTCACGCACATGCATCCAGGGCCCAGATGAAGGTAGACGTGTCCTCTGTTGTGGTGGGATATGTGGGCATTCCCCACGATGCAACAGGTTGTTGGGACATGTGCTGTGGGTGCCAATCGGATGTGGCTGCAGGAACTTAGTTACTCGTCCATGTATGCCCATGCAGCTTCATGTGCAATGTGTTCCAATAGTATGTCGTTGTCGTGTTCAAGGAACACCAGGGTGAGCCAATCCATTACATGGTCTGGGCAGGTGTGCTCAGCCCACGCCATTTCACCGATCCGCAACACAGCCCAATAGGGGAGCGCCTCGATGTGGTCAGTGCACACGAGGAATTGTGCAATCTCCCATACACAACTACCAATACATATGCAGTATGTCAGGGCATCCCATGCATAGCTGTCTCGGTTATACTCCTGATCGTGATCCAACAGGGGGTGCAGACACAGGTCATAGTCCAATTCATCAACAGTTGTGTTGGATAGGCAGACATCCATGGGACACTCGAATGTGCATGTTCGGCAGTGGAACCAGGGCTGGACGCATGTGATGTAGGCAATGCGGAAGCTGATCCTGGTACTGATCCGCAGCACTGCCAGTGGCAGTGCACCCAGTAAATGTAGCATACATGCACGGTACTGTTCCACGTGACGGGGGTTGTGCATGTGCCCGGTGTGGCCTGCCATTGCATTGGTGCGTCTCGTGGAACCGGCACTCTTCTGAACTGCGGCAGTTGTGTGAAGGATATGCCACAGCTCTGAGCAATGATTCAAATGTGTGTGCAACATTGGGGAGAGTGGCTTTCTGTGTCCGTGTGTGTCAGGGACATCCCATGCAGGGGTACCACAGGCAGGGGCTTGTGTGTGTGGGGTGTGGATGAATCAGATAGTTCATTTGCGGAATGCGTGGTGTGGGAGTCATCCCCATCTGCCATGGCATCTCTCTCAGGGTGTTCCAGGTGCGTTCTGGTCCAAGGTCATAGGTGCAGGTGTCCTCCCATCTTCTGCTTTGTAACAATGGAGCTTTCATCCCTGATGTTTGTCTGACTACTACTTGCGTTTTCGAAATGTGATGTGGCTTTGGCGCTCAGATTGGGACACGGCCTTGGGCTCATGGTGCACGGATGGCGATACACACACACATGTATGTTGGCATATAGAGCCAGGTGGCCGAAAGGCCTTGCGCTGCTTGTGCAATCTCACTCCGTCTCTCTCCCTCGCTCTTTCCTTCTCTTTCATTTGGTGGGCTTATGGCACACCTTCTTGTCTTGGGTTTGGTCTTCCAGTCTGTGTGCTATGGATTGTCCAGTGAGGGGCCGCTAGGACTCATCCTAAGGGTTGTCTCGGCTTTTGTTTGTATGTTGTGTTGTGTTGGTTGATTGCATTGCTGTTTGACTGTATCTCCATTTTCTGGCCACGCAGGTCTGTTGATTTTCTTGCTTGTACGACATCAGGCAAAATGTTTGTATTGGAATTCGTGGTGTGGGTGTGCAGTTTCTTAGTCTGGGATTGGGGGCGGTCCCAGGGAAGGGGTGGTGTTGCGGGCCTGGGTGTGGTGTTGGTGGTTGTTGAGGCCCTCTTGGGTGTCCGGGCCGCATGATGAGTGGCTCCATGGCATCTGTTGCCGTTCCGATGTGGCCTTGGGCTGGTCTCCCTTTTGTGGTGCAGGCTGCCGTCCGACTTAACACCAGGTCAGAGCAGGTGTAGATTTCCTGGTGCTAACGCGCCTTATCGCCGGATTTGTGTTCTTATCGCAGATCTATCATTAGCGATATTTGCGGGGGTCCTCTGTCGCAATGTTTTTTGCTACTGCTTTCGCATGAAATCTGGTGATAATGGCTGTTAGCACCAGCTTGTGAATGGGGAGGTAAATTTATCACGACTTTGGCTGCGATAAAGTGCCATTAATTCAGCGATAGCTCCTTGTGAATATGGCCCTATAATGGAAGGGTGGAAAACCAATCTATGGTACCAGTTTATTCAGTGTGTCGTGCTATCGACCGATGTGGGCAAGAAATAATGAAAAAAATACACTTAAATAAAAATTCTAATACTAGAATGCACCGAAAATAACTTCAAAGTAAAGGGCCACCTACAGAAGACCACATATATATCATGGTAAAGAGCACATTGTTTGTGAAAAAGTTCTACATGATGTCAACAAGAGTTACCGATAGCAACTAAGATCCAATCGTTCATTGAGTCCCTTTGGGCTGAGAAGAGTCCAAATGTTTCATCCAGTAGATTTCTCTTTGGAGAAGATAATTTTGGTTATTTCTACCTTCCTTTATTGATAGTTTCCAATATTAAAAACCTAAGTTGGCTCACATTATGATTGTGTGTACTAAAATGTACCGCATTGGTTGATTTGGCATTCTTGGTACGACTTTTGCTCTTATGTTCATTCAACCTCACTTTCATTTTCTGTTTAGTTTTGCCCACATATGCCAATCCACATGGGAACTTTAACAAATACATAATATTCTCAGAATCACTTGTTGCAGTGGTTTGTTACTTTATGAGAGTTCCTTGAACTGGGTGCATAATGGTGGTATCTTTTATAATGTTGTTACAGCTTGAATAATTATAACATGGTATAGCTCCTTTGTGAGGCTTATCAGTGTGATCTGTTGTTTGGGATATTAGTTCTCTTAGGTTTTTTGTCCTTTAAGAAGCAAAACGAGGCTGGTAATTAAAGATGCCTTAAAATTCGACTCCAGTCTGTAACATTGGCCAATGTTGTAAAAGATGTTTTTTACCTTCTGACTTCTGGTAGAGTATTTCGAAACAAACACAGCTCTTTTACCCCTGTCTTTTTGTTTCTCTACTTGAAGTAGTTGAATCCTGTCTTGTTTCTCTCCTTGAAGTAGTTGCATCCTGTCTTGTTTCTTTCCTTCAAGTAGTTGCATCCTGTCTTTTGTTTCTCTCCTTGAGGTAGTTGTGTGCTGTCTTTTGTTTCTCTCCTTGAAATAGTTGTTGAATGCTGTCTTTTGTTTCTCTCCTTGAAGTAGTTGCATGCTGTCTTTTGTTTCTCTCCTTGAAGTAGTTGCATCCTGTCTTATGTTTCTCTCCTTGAAGTAGTTGAATCCTGTCTTTTCTTTCTCTCCTTGAAGTAGTTGCATCCTGTCTTTTGTTTCTCTCCTTGAAGTAGTTGCATGCTGTCTTTTGTTTCTCTCCTTGAAGTAGTTGAATCCTGTCTTTTGTTTCTCTCCTTGAAGTAGTTGCATCCTGTCTTTTGTTTCTCTCCTTGAAGTAGTTGCATCCTGTCCTTTGTTTCTCTCTTTGAAGTAGTTGAATCCTGTCTTTTGTTTCTCTCCTTGAAGTAGTTGCATCCTGTCTTTTCTTTCTCTCCTTGAAGTAGCTGCATCCTGTCTTTTGTTTCTCTCCTTGAAGTAGTTGCATCCTGTCTTTTGTTTCTCTCCTTGAAGTAGTTGAATCCTGTATTTTCTTTCTCTCTTTGAAGTAGCTGCATCCTGTCGTTTGTTTCTCTCTTTGAAGTAGTTGAATCCTGTCTTTTGTTTCTCTCCTTGAAGTAGTTGCATCCTGTCTTTTGTTTCTCTCTTTGAAGTAGTTGAATCCTGTCTTTTGTTTCTCTCCTTGAAGTAGTTGCATCCTGTCTTTTGTTTCTCTCCTTGAAGTAGTTGCATGCTGTCTTTTGTTTCTCTCTTTGAAGTAGTTGAATCCTGTCTTTTGTTTCTCTCCTTGAAGTAGTCGTATCCTGTCTTTTGTTTCAGCTGAGGCTATGGCTGCTTGTAAGACATTGTTTGATATCCTCCTTGTTAAAACATTGTAATTATGTTTTCTTTGTAATTCTTATATTGCCATTCAGTAGATGAAATTCCTTTTACCCTTACCAATTGAGAATGAGGTAGATGTCTTTTGAGAGCCATCTGATGGAAGCTCTTGTAATGCAGTAGGTTATTCCTGTCAGTAGGTTTTACAAAAACATTGGGGTCCAACCGCCGGTTCTGTACTGTTATTTCCACATCAAGGAATGTAATCTTGTCTGTACTGAGGTTGTGAGGAAACCCAATTCTCTCATTAGCGGTGTCTAAAGTATCAATAGCTGATTCCAGATCTGCATGATCACCCTTCCATGTAAGAAATATATCTTCTATATACTTCCGGAATATGATTAAATTCTCAAGCCAATTCTCTTTAGAAAAGATGTGTCCAATTAGGTTTAGGTTTTAGGGAATTTATAAAGCGCATGACTACCCTTGGGCATCTCAGCGTTGAGGTGATGCAGGAGAGAGGCTGTAAGCACATCAAAACGATACATAAAGATGAGCGTAGCAAGGAGCCGCACAGTGTCCCATCATGACGGCAACAAAAGGCCATTCCGGAGAGGAGGATCCTAACGTTTTTTAAGTCTACATTGAGAAGTAAAACGTTTTAATAAATGTTTCTAATTGCAGTAATGCAATCCAACGTACTAAATAGAATGCACTGATAAATTAATGCTAAGTATAGAACGTTTAAAAAATGTAAAGCACGGAGTTAAAATTATCGCCGCTTTAGCGGCAGAAAACTGCCGCTAAAGCGGCGATAATGGGCTTGATAATATGCCCTTGTGAATTCCCATAGAAGCCCATGTTCACACCAGAACATGGGCTTCTATGGGAATTCTCAAGGGCATATTATCAAGCCCGTTATCGCCGCTTTAGCGGCAGTTTTCAGCTGCTAAAGCGGTGATAATTTTTAACGCCATCCTTGATAATATGCCCCTAAGGGGCATATTGACAAGGCGGCGATATGAAATTATCGCCGCTTTTGCGTCCGTTTTCGGGCGAAAGCGGCGATAATTTCATCGCCTTATCAGAAAAGACGACTTAGCGCCCGTTTGCAGCACGCCTCAGATCGCATCGCTAATGAGATGCAAAGGAGGCGTGCCTGACAAGACTCCCTTGGGAAAATATCACGAAGGCAGCTTCGCGATATTATCAAGGAGGGTTAGCGATTTTTAAAATCGCGTTAAGTATGCCTTAACGCAGGAATTTAACGTTGGTTAAATTCCTGACTTAAGCATACTTAACATGGGGGGTGGATTTTGTGGCTAAAACCACAGGCCCCTATCATCTAGGATATCGCCGTTTTCCACCATGGAAAACGGCGATATCCCAACTATCTCTGGAATTTTTATCGCCTCGGCGATGCGCGTTGTTAATAACGCGCAAACCGGGCGATAAATTCCAGAGATAGCCGGTGATAAGTATGCAAGCGCTAAGCGCGCTTTGCGATATTTATCGCCGGCCCTTGTTAATATGCCCCCAAGTTCGCACATAAATTGAGTAGTTTTACCGACTGTGAGGGAAATTAATAACCTGCACTCTAATAAGCACGCGTTTGGTGATTCACATGGAAAAAATGTAAGTGCATTTCTTTTTTTGAGAATTTAGAACAGATTTACAAGCCCCTTGCACCACTTTTGTGTCATTTTTAACATGGGAAAAGTGACGTAAGTGTGGCGCGAGGGGCTTGTAAATAAGCTCCTTAGAACTTCCCCGTAACCTGCAAAACTGTACGCCTGTTTTTTCTCAATATAACAGCAGGAGTTTCATAGGGGACATCCACTCCTCATATTATCAGCTAAAATAACCTTTCGGCATCCAGACTCACCTGTGGGTACCCAGTTTTGTCCCCCTCTGCCCACACTCTCACTGAAGAGTTCTTCTGTCAGGCTTTTCGGAGACCGAGTTCGGCGCAGCGTCAGATGCACGCGCCGCCGGTGCGCAGCCTGGGAAAGATGAAAAGAGGAAAAGTCCTGCGGGGCCTGAGCCTTAAATCAATTTATAAGCAGCGGTGCGAGGCCGCTAAAGGGAGTTAAATCGCACTTCAAGATTGGAAGATTAAATACATGTGTGTGCACGCCCGGGCGCCTGTCTCACACATCACTGAGTGAGTGCACATACATACATACTCCAAATGCATGAACATGTTAACAATATCCCATGAAATCAAAACAGCTTAGTTATAAACCGCTGCCTCCAGCTCAGAAATACGTTAACCTCCATACATTAAGTGGCAGCTTAGCCCGGCCGACCCTCAGCCCCCCTCCCTTTGCTGGCCCCTCTAATTACCCGCGGATCTCGCACATTACAAGGCGGTGTTGCTGCTGTAAAGTGGCGGTGGATGAATCCACGTCCTCGGCTGACCCCGCGACGCAAACGTCTCAGCAGAGAAGCGCTGGCTTGGAGTCAACTGGAAGCGGCAGCAGTGCGGATGCCGAATCAATTAGTCTCCTTAATCGGGAGTGAAGTAATTAGTTCACTGCGCTTCGTCCGCGTGGCGGCCCGAGCGCGAGGCGCACGCGATCCTCACGCGGGCACCCATCCGCCAGCACCGGTGCCAAGGCTGTGGAGGGCAGTGGTGCCCTGGAAGGGGCGCTGCTAGGGTGACCAACTGGCATGGGTGCAAATTTCAGGACAGTGAGTGTAAAAATTCAGGACAAAGGGTCAAAATTCAGGACAAAATTTCAGGGCAGAGGTCAAAATTCAGGACAAAAATTCAGGACAGAAGGTCAAAATTCAGGACAAAACTTTGGGACAAAAGGTTCGTTTTACAGACACATCAGAGGACATCACGCAATAATGTATAAGTAAATAGACAACCAACATAAGTGCAAGTCAAAATAAGTGTATATTAGGTAAACATTGTTATTTTCTTATAAGCTCTTACTTGTTCAAATGCGTGATCGATTGCATATGCTTGTTTTTTAAAAGTAACTGGACAATGTTACTTCCATCTAATGTGTTACATTTTTTTTCTTGCCTTCGGGCCCACCACATGCCTTAATTGCCCAAACTGGCCCATTGTCATTCTGTATGCCACAATCAACCGGCAGACAAACGGTTAATGGGTCCATCCATCACAGTCTGTGAGAGGCTTGGGGGGGCTGCTCTTGAGCACAAAGGAGTGTGAGGCGGCCTCAGCCGGGGGCTCTCAGAACACTGAGGCTTCTCAGAGGTGAGCAGTACAGGTCGCTGTCAACCCCCACCCCAAATAACGGACAAAAGGCGTCCGTAAGAGGGATCATCACAGACGACGACGTGACTTCCAATCAACGGACGGTCTGTGAAATTTACGGACGGTTGGTCACCCTAGGCAGAGCCAGTCGGAGGAACAGTCCGTAATCAGCTCTGCCTTAGACCTTTTGTGAGGAGAGCTGACCCACAGGAAGTGTGAAACATGGGTGCAGAAAGTGACTCCTGAGTTTTGGAACCGCATCTCTGTGAGGAGAAGCAACTGGCACACCTGGCATTGGTGACCACCCCAAGGTCTCCTCAAGGATTCGTAGCCGAGGCTGAAATGACTGATAGAAAGGTCCCTGTAGGAATTGGCCAGGCTTGTCAAAGCTTGTTGGAGGCGCCCCAATAAGGTCTACTCTATATCAGCACCACACTGGAAGTGCAGAGGATCAGGGTCACAAACATGAGCGTCTGGGTCCATGCTGTAGAGTCCTGCTGGACACGTTCTAGAAGTGTGATGTTATACACTGTACACCCACCCATCACGGTGGTCACTGGTCAATACCATACTACTGTGGGCGCGTTCCTTATTTGCAAGTTTGTAGGCCTATAGCCCACCCATTTACAATGGCGACGAGCGGGTTGATCCCCACATGATCTTTGGAAATATTGTGTATATTTGTAGTGCTCCTTACAAGTGTGAAATTGATCCCCACATGAGCTGTCATCTGTTTGATGCCGAATCATGAGGGTAAGAGTTGTCTATGTCACTTGCTTGCAGCGCGAAGACGACCGAAGCAAGACAGGCGAGAAGACTACACAGCGATGCACCAGCCAGGAAGAAGAGCAGACGAAGCAAAAGGAAAGCAAGATCCGCTGCACGCTGCCTACCAGCTAGTTGTGCACCCCGTAATGCCTCAAAGTCATGTTGTGAAGGGGTGGGGTGATGAGGTAGTGCTGAAAATTAGGACAATGCGAGGCAGCTGTGGCGCGGTGATTATGTCCGTGGCCCCCATCATCACTCATCTGCCTATTGTGAGTGGTGAAGTAAAGTGACCTCGCAATGCCCCTGCGGCCGTGCCTGAACAGATAATCACACTGATGACCGCTGAGCAAGTGCAGCAGCATCAACGTAGGTTCAGTAGGTGCAACAAGCTGTTGGCAGTGGGACTGGCATTGCTCCTCAGGTGAATGTCATGGGGCATCAAGAGCCCCAAGTCCGCAGCCCACGGGAAAGTTGCTGCCGTGGCCTCTGACATGGAGAGCAGCTCCACCTAGCAGTGAATCATCGCTCCGAACCAAGAAAGTGACTGCGACTGCATAGAAGGTGGCCCAATGGCATTTTAAACGCCTTTTTAGGGAATGTAAAGCCTGCCTCTCCATTAGTATGCAGCCCCCCACCTTTGAATGGGTAGAATAGGCACCGCATAAGGAGAAAGGCATGCAGCACCAGGAAATAGTGGCTGCATCATCACCTGGTGGTAACTCAGTGAACCGCACCAGCGCTGTATTGAAGCCTACAATGCCCCCGGGACCCAGCCTGATGCAGCGCATTCCAAAGTGACTCTAGAAAGGCCCGTGCTGTGGCTTGTAATGAGTGGCTACAGCACCACTAGAGGGACTCCAATGCTGTGGTCCATTCCGCACGGCACTCCTGTAACAGCACATTATCAAAACACCGCACCAGCATTTCCAGCGCCCAGTAAAGCGACGGACAAGGAATGAAGACCCGAAGAGGCACTCACAGCAACTTTCACTGGGCTCCAGCACAGCAGATCAGCGCACCGCAGCATTGAGGCTCTGGAATGCCTCAGTATATAGACTGAGGGTACGGCTCCGACGGCACACTTAGAAGCTCACCACTGAGACTGGTCGGGTGAGCACTGCACGCCCCTGTGGGCGGTCTGTGAAAGGGGAGTTCAGGCAGGAGAGGCAAGTCTGAAGCTGCTCCACCAGCTGGCACTGGGAAGCATCATGGCCTTCAAGGAAGACGCCCATTTCATCAAGGTCATCCTTAGTCTTTGCAGGTTCACCATCCACAGGAGCCTGAGCGCCTTCAAGACGATCTGCGAAGTGGACTCCACCACCTCTCCAGATGCACCCCTATTGAAATATGTTATTAATCTCCAACACCGTGAGACCAGGCCGGTCTAAGCTACGTCGCAGAGGTGGACTAAAACCTCATGAACAGGCGGTCCAGAGACCCAGCACTGCCTGGCAGATGGCCTGAAGAGACTCAGTGGTGCTGTGTTTTCTTGTGTGTTCTTTCCCGTAGGTTGGACTTTGGTTCTTTTCCAATAAAGTTTGGGAGGGATGTAGTGTCCTGCTGGACACATTCTAGTGATCAGGAGTGTGATGTTGTACACTGTACACCCACCCATCACAGGCATCACCTGTCAGATGACCCTGCTAATAAAAGGGGCTGGGTGCACGTGCCCGGGTCAGTTATCCAGTACCATACTGCTCTGTGTGCATTCCTTATTTGCACGTATGTTAGCCTAGAGTCCACTACTTCACACATGCTTATCATCCACCACCTCAGACACCTGCTGCCAGGGTGACTGCCTCCCTCCAGGTCATCACAGACTCTCGCTCCACTCCTGAACTTTAACATACAAGTGTATTAATCTAAGTGGGTCAATGAAAGCAAGACTACAAATCCCACAATGCATTAGCTTGTGATATAAAAGTGTCGGACTTGAAACAGTATGCGTAATGACCTGGAGGTAGCTGGTCATCCTACCTGCTGTAGTCTCAGGACACTTTTTGGGCAGGACTAGATGACTAGCAGACTTCAAAACCTTCCACCATCACCAGCAGGTGGCACTGGTTTGCAGCAGTGTTCTCCGCCAACCCTGGAGTGGGGTCACCAGATGAGCTCTCACTATCTCTTCCTAGACTGAAGGTACAGAAGTGAAGTATCCTTGTTTAAGGATGAAAGTTGCCACACTGTGTGGACAAGATAATCATCCTGCTTTTTAAATAATTTTTGGTTTGTCCTTGGTTTAGCGACAAGAGACCGTCATGTGTACGTGCACTGCATAAATGCTTGCAACATAAGATAAGACAAAATAACATAACATAAGATAACATAACATAACATCCTGTTTATTAGAATCCACGTTCCTTCCACCCTCTTCCTCCATCCGTGGTCTCCAGGTCTGTGAGGTCACAGGAGGTGTTCCACACTATTTTTGCCACTCCACCAGAAGAGCAGCTGTCTCTGTTCGGCTAAGGGCTCATCCAATCTGTACCCTCACTCATAGTCGAGGGAGGAATATGTTTGTTGGAAGCTGGTTGGCCTACAGGAACACAGCCCATTGTATCGCTACCTTAGGGGGAGATGTGTGCTGTCTTCTTGTGGAAAGTCTGTTCAGCCCCCCACAATGCAGTTCTTCACTTCACCTGAGTGTGTGCTGTGCTGGTCTGTGTGAGGTATGTCACTGAGGTCACATGACATGGGCGATTAGGGTAATACAGGCATCTCTCGCCTCATCCTCTGGGACATCTGCCTCAGGGACCCCATGGTGGTTCCTCCAATATCTAATTTCTGGCCTGCAATATGTATCTAGCCAAAAGGGTTGACTAGCAGCACCACATGGGGAAACAGATGTGGCTGCCTCATGCAGAACAAGATCTGTTCTGCCCAGCAACAGCTGGATCCCCATGTGGGATGTTTTGTCTGTAGCCATTAAATCCATATCCCAATGAACCCTTGCTTGAGCACCCTCCTGCCCCCCCAGGTGGAAAGCAAAGGAGAATTGGCTGTTTATGTGGCACTCCTGCCATGAGGACTCCGCCTTTCCACCAGTGCCATCTAAAACATCTGTTGCTTGGATTTAGAAAGGAAACTATGCAGTGTCATCTGAGACGCGTCATCCGAGGAGCAGGTCACTACATTGGTGCTCTCTGCAAGCCAAGGGCTGAGTAGAGGACAAGATTGACACTGCTACCTCGGCTGGTGCGACAAGAGAACAAGACTGCCACTGCTGCTGCTAGGGAGACAAGAGGACAAGACTGACACTGCTGCTGCTAGGGAGACAAGAGGACACGACTGCCACTGTTGCTGCTATGGAGACAAGAGGACAAGACTGACACTGCTGTTGCTAGGGAGACAAGAGGACACGACTGCCACTGCTGCTGCTATGGAGACAAGAGGACAAGACTGCCACTGCTGCTGCTATGGAGACAAGAGGACAAGACTGACACTGCTGTTGCTAGGGAGACAAGAGGACAAGAATGATACTGCTGCTGCTAGGGAGGCAAGAGGACAAGACTGACACTGCTGCTCATGCTAGGGAGACAAGAGGACAAGACTGACACTGGTGCTGCTAGAGAGACAAGAGGACAAGACTGACACTGCTGCGGCTAGGGAGACAAGAGGACAAGACTGACACTGCTGCCCTTGCTGGGGAAACAGGAGGAATAGCCTGACACTACTACTCCCTCTCAGAGGGCAAAACGAATAGCCTGAACTTACAGCCCCTCCTGGGGAGACAAGAGGACAAGGCGGCTGAATCTGCTGTCCTTGCATGGGAGACAATAGGACACAACTGAACCTGCTGTCCTTGCATGGGAGACAATAGGACACGTCTGAACCTGCTGTCCTTGCATGGGAGACAAGAAGACAATTCTGAACCTGCTGTCCTTAAATGGGAGACTGAACCTGCTGTCCTTGCTGTCCTTGCATGGGAGATAATAGGACAAGTCTGAAGCTGCTGTCCGTGCACGGGAGACAAGAGGACACGTCTGAAGCTGCTGTCCTTGCATGTGAGACAAGAAGACAAGTCCGAACCTGCTGTCCTTGCATGGGAGACAAGAAGACAAGTCTGAAGCTGCTGTCCTTGCATGGAAGACAAGAAGACAAGTCTGAACCTGCTGTCCTTAAATGGCAGACTGAACCTGCTGTCCTTGAATGGGAGACAAGGCTTGTTTCATGCTGTCTTTGCATGGGAGACAAGAGGACACATCTGAGGCTGCTGTCCTTGCATGGGAGACAAGAGGACAAGGCTTGACCCTGCTGTTCTTGCATGGGAGACAAGAAGACAAGGCTTGACCCTGCTGTTCTTGCATGGGAGACAAGAAGACAAGGCTGAACCTGCTGTCTTTGCATGGGAGACAAGAGGACAAGGCCGAACCTGCTGTTCTTGCATGGGAGACGATAGGGCAAGGCTGAACCTGCTGTCCTTGCGTGGGAGACAATAGGACAAGGCTGAACCTGCAGTCCTTGCATGGGAGGCAAGAGAACAGAGCCTGAACCTGCTGTCCTTGCATGGGAGACAATAGGACAAGGCTGAACTTGCAGTCCTTGCATGGGAGACAAGAGGACAAGTCTGAAGCTACTGTATTTGCATGGGAAACAAGAGGACAAGGCTGAAACGCCTGTCCTTGCATGGGAGACAATAGGACAAGTCTGAAACTGCTGTCCTTTCATGGGAGACAAGAGGACAAGGGTGAACCTGCTGCTCATGCATGGGAGACAGTAGGACACGGCCGAACCTGCAGTCCTTGCATGAGAGACAAGAGGACAAGGCTGAACCTGCTGTCCTTGAATGGGAGGCAATAGGACAAACCTGAACCTGCTCTCCTTGCATGGGAGGCAAGAGAACAAGGTGGAACCTGCTGTCCTTGCATGGGAGACAACAGGACACATCTGAACCAGCTGTCCTTGCATGAGGGACAAAAGGACAAGGCTGGAACTGCAGTCCTTGCATGGGAGGCAAGAGAACAGAGCTTTAACCTGCTGTCCTTGCATGGGAGACAATAGGACAAGGCTGAACTTGCATTCCTTGCATGGGAGACAAGAGGACAAGTCTGAAGCTGCTGTATTTGCATGGGAGACAAGAGGACAAGGCTGAACCGCCTGTCCTTGCATGGGAGACAATAGGACAAGTCTGAACCTGCTGTCCTTTCATGGGAGAGAAGAGAACAAGGGTGAACCTGCTGTCCTTGCATGGGAGACAAGAGGACAAGGCTGAACCTGCTGCTCATGCATGGAAGACAATAGGACACGGCTGAATCTGCAGTTCTTGCATGAGAGACAAGAGGACAAGGCTGAACCTGCTGTCCTTGAATGGGAGACAATAGGACAAGGCTGAACCAGCAGTCATTGCATGGGAGGCATGAGGACAAGGCTGAACATTCTGTCCGGGCATGGGAGACAAGAGGACACGTCTGACAAGAGGAAAAGTATGTACCTACTGTCCTTGCATGGGAGGCAAGGGGACAAGGCTGAACCTATTGTCTTTGCATGGGAGACAAAGGGACAAGGCTGAACCTGCTGTCCTTGCATGGGAGACAATAGGACAAGCCTGAACCTGCTGTCCTTGCATGGGGGACAATGGGACAAGCCTGAACCTGCTGTCCTTGCATGGGAGACAACAGAACACATCTGAACCTGCTGTCCTTGCGTGAGGGACAAAAGGACAAGGCTGGAACTGCAGTCCTTGCATGGGAGGCAAGAGAACAGAGCTTGAACCTGCTGTCCTTGCATGGGAGACAAGAGGACAAGTCTGAAGCTGCTCTCCGTGCATGGTCGACAAGAGGACAAGTCTGAACCTGCTGTCCTTGCATGGGCGACAAGAGGACATGGCTGAACCTGCTGTTCTTGCATGGGAGACAATAGGACAAGGGTGAACCTGCAGTCCTTGCATGGGAGACAAGAGGACAAGTCTGAACCTGATGTCCTTGCAGGGGAGCCAAGAGGACAAGTCTGAACCTGCTGTTGTTGCATGGGAGACAAGCGGAGAAGGCTGAACCTACTGTCCATGCATGGGAGAAAAGAGGACAAGTCTGAACATGCTGTCCTTGCATGGGGGACAAGAGGACAAGTCTGAATCTGCTTTCTTTGCATGGGAGAAAAAAGGCAAGTCTGAACCTGCTGTCCTTGCATTGGAGATAAGAGGACAGGACTGAACCTCCTTTCTTTGCATGGGAGAAAAGAGGACAAGTCTGAACCTGCAGTCCTTCCATGGATGATAATAGGCTGAACCCTCTGTCTTTGCATGGGAGACAAGAGGACAAGTCTGAAGCTGCAGTCCTTGCATGGGAGACAAGAGGATAAGTCTGAACCTGCTGTCCTTGCTTGGGAGATAAGAGGACAAGTCTGAACCTGCTGTCCTTGCATGGGAGACAAAGGGACAAGTCTGGAGCTGCTGTCCTTGCATGGGAGACAAGAGGACAAGTCTGAAGCTGCTGTCCTTGCAAGGGAGACAAGAGGAGAAGTCTGAAGCTGCTGTCCTTGCATGGGAGACAACAGGACAAGTCTGAACCTGCTGTTCTTGCATGGGAGACAAGAGGACAAGTCTGAACCTGCTGTCCTTGCATGGGAGATGATAGGGCAAGGCTGAACCTGCTGCCCTTGCACGGGAGACGATAGGGCAAGGCTGAACCTGCTGTTCTTGCATGGGGGACAAGAGGACAAGTCTGAACCTGCTGTCCTTGCATGGGAGACATGAGGACAAGTCTGAACTTGCTGTCCTTGCATGGGAGACAAATTGACAAGTCTGAACCTGCTGTCCTTGCATGGGAGACAAAGGGACAAGTCTGAACCTGCTGTCCTTGCATGGGAGACATGAGGACAAGTCTGAACTTGCTGTCCTTGCATGGGAGACAAATTGACAAGTCTGAACCTGCTGTCCTTGCATGGGAGACAAAGGGACAAGTCTGAACCTGCTGTCCTTGCATTGGAGATAAGAGGACACGTCTGAACCTGCTGTCCTTGCATGGGAGACAAAGGGACTGGTCTGAACCTGCTGTCCTTGCATGGGAGACAAGAGGACAAGTCTGAACCTGATGTCCTTGCAGGGGAGACAAGAGGACAAGTCTGAACCTGCTGTTGTTGCATGGGAGACAAGCGGAGAAGGCTGAACCTACTGTCCATGCATGGGAGAAAAGAGGACAAGTCTGAACATGCTGTCCTTGCATGGGAGACAAGAGGACAAGTCTGAATCTGCTTTCTTTGCATGGGAGAAAAAAGGCAAGTCTGAACCTGCTGTCCTTGCATTGGAGATAAGTGGACAGGACTGAACCTCCTTTCTTTGCATGGGAGAAAAGAGGACACGTCTGAACCTGCAGTCCTTCCATGGATGATAATAGGCTGAACCCTCTGTCTTTGCATGGGAGACAAGAGGACAAGTCTGAAGCTGCAGTCCTTGCATGGGAGACAAGAGGATAAGTCTGAACCTGCTGTCCTTGCATGGGAGATAAGAGGACAAGTCTGAACCTCCTGTCCTTGCATAGGAGACAAAGGGACAAGTCTGGAGCTGCTGTCCTTGCATGGGAGACAAGAGGACAAGTCTGGAGCTGCTGTCCTTGCACGGGAGACAAGAGGACAAGTCTGAAGCTGCTGTCCTTGCATGGGAGACAACAGGACAAGTCTGAACCTGCTGTTCTTGCATGGGAGACAAGAGGACAAGTCTGAACCTGCTGTCCTTGCATGGGAGATGATAGGGCAAGGCTGAACCTGCTGCCCTTGCACGGGAGACGATAGGGCAAGGCTGAACCTGCTGTTCTTGCATGGGGGGAAAAGAGGACAAGTCTGAACCTGCTGTCCTTGCATGGGAGACATGAGGACAAGTCTGAACTTGCTGTCCTTGCATGGGAGACAAATGGACAAGTCTGAACCTGCTGTCCTTGCATGGGAGACAAAGGGACAAGTCTGAACCTGCTGTCCTTGCATTGGAGATAAGAGGACAAGTCTGAACCTGCTGTCCTTGCATGGGAGACAAAGGGACAAGTCTGAACTTGCTGTCCTTGCATGGGAGACAAGAGGACACGTATGAACCTGTTGTCCTTGCATGGGAGACAAGAGGACAAGTCTGAAGCTGCTGTCCTTGCATGGGAGACAACAGGACAAGTCTGAACCTGCTGTCCTTGCATGGGAGACGAGAGGGCAAGGCTGAACCAGCTGTCCTTGCATGGGAGACGATAGGGCAAGGCTGAACCTGCTTTCCTTGCACAGGAGACGATGGGGCAAGGTTGAACCTGCTATCCTTGCATGGGGGACAAGAGGACAAGGCTGAACCTGCTGTCCTTGCATGGGAGACAAGAGGACAAGTCTGAAGCTGCTGTCCTTGCTTGGGAGACAAAGGGACAAGTCTGAACCTGCTGTCCTTGCATTGGAGATAAGAGGACAAGTCTGAACCTGCTGTCCTTGCATGGGAGACAAAGGGACAAGTCTGAACCTGCTGTCCTTGAATGGGAGACAAGAGGACACGTATGAACCTGCTGTCCTTGCATGGGAGACAAGAGGACAAGTCTGAACCTGATGTCCTTGCAGGGGAGACAAGAGGACAAGTCTGAACCTGCTGTTGTTGCATGGGAGACAAGCGGAGAAGGCTGAACCTACTGTCCATGCATGGGAGAAAAGAGGACAAGTCTGAACATGCTGTCCTTGCATGGGAGACAAGAGGACAAGTCTGAATCTGCTTTCTTTGCATGGGAGAAAAAAGGCAAGTCTGAACCTGCTGTCCTTGCATTGGAGATAAGAGGACAAGGCTGAACCTCCTTTCTTTGCATGGGAGAAAAGAGGACAAGTCTGAACCTGCAGTCCTTGCATGGAAGATAATAGAACAAGGCTGAACCCTCTGTCTTTGCATGGGAGACAAGAGGACAAGTCTGAAGCTGAAGTCCTTGCATGGGAGACAAGAGGATAAGTCTGAACCTGCTGTCCTTGCATGGGAGATAAGAGGACAAGTCTGAACCTGCTGTCCTTGCGTGGGAGACAAAGGGACAAGTCTGGAGCTGCTGTCCTTGCATGGGAGACAAGAGGACAAGTCTGAAGCTGCTGTCCTTGCATGGGAGACAAGAGGACAAGTCTGAAGCTGCTGTCCTTGCATGGGAGACAACAGGACAAGTCTGAACCTGCTGTTCTTGCATGGGAGACAAGAGGACAAGTCTGAACCTGCTGTCCTTGCATGGGAGATGATAGGGCAAGGCTGAATCTGCTGCCCTTGCACGGGAGACGATAGGGCAAGGCTGAACCTTCTGTTCTTGCATGGGGGACAAGAGGACAAGTCTGAACCTGCTGTCCTTGCATGGGAGACATGAGGACAAGTCTGAACTTGCTGTCCTTGCATGGGAGACAAATGGACAAGTCTGAACCTGCTGTCCTTGCATGGGAGACAAAGGGACAAGTCTGAACCTGCTGTCCTTGCATTGGAGATAAGAGGACAAGTCTGAACCTGCTGTCCTTGCATGGGAGACAAAGGGACAAGTCTGAACATGCTGTCCTTGAATGGGAGACAAGAGGACACGTATGAACCTGTTGTCCTTGCACAGGAGACGATGGGGCAAGGCTGAACCTGCTATCCTTGCATGGGGGACACGAGGACAAGGCTGAACCTGCTGTCCTTGCATGGGAGACAAGAGGACAAGTCTGAAGCTGCTGTCCTTGCTTGGGAGACAAGAGGACAAGCCTGAAGCTGCAGTCCTTGCATGGGAGACAAGATGTCAAGCCTGAACCTGCTGTCCTTGCATGGGAGACAAAGGGACAAGTCTGAACCTGCTGTCCTTGCATGGGAGACAAAGGGACAAATCTGAACCTGCTGTCCTTGCATGGGAGACAAGAGGACAAGTCTGAACCTGATGTCCTTGCATGGGAGACAAAGGGACAAGTCTGAACCTGCTGTCCTTGCATCGGAGACAAAGGGAAACGTCTGAACCGGCTGTCCTTGCATGGGAGACAAAGGGAAAGTCTGAACCTGCTGTCCTTGAATGGGAGACAAGAGGACAAGTCTGAACCTGCTGTCCTTGCATGGGAGAAAAGAGGACAAGTCTGAACTCGCTGTCCTTGCATGCGAGATAATAGGACAAGTCTAAACCTGCTGTCCTTGCATGGAAGACAAAGGGATAAGTCTGGAGCTGCTGTCCTTGCATGGGAGACAAGAGGACAAGTCTGAAGCTGCTGTCCTTGCATGGGAGACAAGAGGACAAGTCTGAACCTGCTGTCCTTGCATGGGTGACAAGGGTACAAGTCTGAACCTGCTGTCCTTGCATGGGAGATAAGAGGACAAGTCTGAACCTGCTGTCCTTGCATGGTAGACAAAGGGGAAAGTCTGAAGCTGCAGTCCTTGCATGGGAGACAAGAGGACAATGCTGAAGCTGCAGTCCTTGCATGGGAGACAAGAGGACAAGGCTGTACCTGCTGCCCTTGCATGGGAGACAAAGGGACAAGTCTGAACCTGCTGTCCTTGTATGGGAGACAAAGGGACAAGTCTGAACCTGCTGTCCTTGCATGGGAGAGAAGAGGACAAGTCTGAACCTGCTGGCCTTGCATGGGAGACAAAGGGACAAGTCTGAACCTGCTGCTCTTGCATGGGAGACAAAGGGACAAGTCAAACCTGCTGTTCTTGCATGGGAGACAAGAGGACAAGGCTGAACCTGCTGACCTTGCATGGGAGACAAAGGGACAAGTCTGAACCTGCTGCTCTTGCATGGGAGACAAAGGGACAAGTCTGAACCTGCTGACCTTGCATGGGAGACAAAGGGACAAGTCTGAACCTGCTGCTCATGCATGGGAGACAAAGGGACAAGTCTGACCCTGCTGTCCTTGCATGGTAGATAAGAGGACAAGTCTGAACCTGCTGTTCTTGCATGGTAGACAAAGGGGCAAGTCTGAAGCTGCAGTCCTTGCATGGGAGACAAGAGGACAAGGCTGAAGCTGCAGTCCTTGCATGGGAGACAAGAGGACAAGTCTGAACCTGCTGTCCTTGCATGGGAGACAAAGGGACAAGTCTGAACCTGCTGTCCTTGCATGGGAGAGAAGAGGACAAGTCTGAACCTGCTGTCCTTGCATGGGAGACAAAGGGACAAGTCTGAACCTGCTGTTCTTGCATGGGAGACAAAGGGACAAGTCTGAACCTGCTGTCCTTGCATGGGAGACAAGAGGACAAGTCTGAATCTGCTGTCCTTGCATAGTCTGAAGCTGCTGCTCTGGTTCAGGAGACAAGAAGACAAGGTTGAAGCAGGCGCCCATGCTTGGGGGACAAGGGATAAGACTGAATCTGCAGCCCTTGCTGTGGACGGAGGAGGGACCCCTGTGCTTCTGTCCTAGTGGGTTTTCAAGAGCTACAATCCTATGGTCTATTTTGCATCCAACTATCAGATAAAGCCAGCACATTTTTGTACAACTCGGCTCAGATTGAAAAAGCAAGACATCCATCATAGCAAAAGTGTTGCAGTGATTTAAGAATCCGAGCCAGTTTTATGTACAGAAAATTAGTTTAGTATCAGACGTTTGCCCTTAACACTGGCGGCCAGATTTTCAAATTATGTTTCAATCTAAGAATGAAAAATGCATCTTATGAGCCGGCGGTGCATAAACAACATCAGCAGTTGCTGATTTTTGATGTAGTGCGGGCTGCATTTCTAGATGCCTGGCACCTTCTGATGTGTTTCTCTTACAGTTTGGTCTGTTGTATTTGTTCCTGGCATTGATTTTTTTGTTCATTCCTGTTGGCCCTGTGTGATGTTAAAGTCATATGTCCTGATAGATACAGCTACACCGGAGCAATTCCTCCCACAGCTCCTTGTATGAATGCATCTGGTATTGATTTAGTGCAGAGCACTGTAGAGGTTTGGAGGCAAAAATATAGTCAACATATGAGAGGACAGGTAGCTGGTTGCTGCCTGTTACTGCACCGTGCTGTAGTGTTCTTCAAAAGGCCTGTTGTCAGCTCTTTCCTAAATTGGAGCAGGTTGGATCAGTTGTGATGGATACAGGGATGTTGTTCGAGATCCTGAGTGCTTTGATAGAGAAGGTCTGTTGCATTGTCTTTTTTTATTCCTTTTCCCCCTCCTTTGTTGCCGGTCTATTGGTGTCCTGGCAGTGGTCGTGCCAAGAACCACAGAGGATGGTGAACTTGTCATCCAGGTAGGCAGATGTGCTCATCGTGATGGCTTAATCGATGATGTAACTTGTTTTGAGGATGGCAATGGCCAGCAAAGGGGGCCAGTGGAGCACCACTACAGAGGCCGTGATTTGGTCACTTTTCTTCTAGTCCTTGCTGAGTTTTGATGCTGCATGTGAGATGCCCTTAAGAGGTGCCAGTTAGTAAAACTGGAAGGCCATGGAGAAGAGTGTTACCACCATCGAGATGCAAGAGTACAAGGGCTTTAACAGCAGTTCTGAAGACACTTTCCTGGACAAATGATCTCACATTCTTTATTTGTGAGGACTACTCCCCAGGGCGTCTTGGTTCCCTTGACCAGGGTCAAATGGCAGTTCTCATCCTCCTGGAGCTCTCAGCTGCCACTGACACCATTGCCCACCGCACACTAGCCACCAGACTACACGACATTTACACACGTAGCAGGTAAATGCTTCGGCATCATAAAGTCCCTGAGAAAGTTCTTTGACTTCCTCCCGCTCGACTCCAGAAAGACCATCGCGGTAGCCCTCATACTCTCTCGAGTGGACTACTGTAATGGCCTCCTGGCAGGGACCAAAAAGTCCACCCGATTGAAACTTCAAGGCGTCCTACACACTGCTGCGCGCCTTGTCCTTAAACTCCCACGCAAATCCTCAATCTCCTCTGCTCTTAAATCCTTACATTGGCTCCCTTTGCATAAGAGAATACTCTTTAAAATTCTCATTGTAGCTTTCCGAGCCTTCAACAAATCCGGTCCAGCATATTTGTCAAGCCGCTTCCCCCACTACACACCGGGCCGCTCTCTCAGATCCTCGCAAGAAAACCTCATGACCCCCTCCAAATTCAATCTGAAGTCTAAAGGCGGTAAAACACTTAGTTCCCTGGCTATCAGAGCCTGGAACAGCATGCCAAGGCATCTCAGATTTCAGACGCTTGAAAAGCCGTTTAGGAAACATCTCAAAACGTGGATTTTTAATCTCTCTGATGACTGGACCAAAGCAGCCATCTAGCCCCCCACTACCTTCTTTGTGATTTGGTCATTGGTCTGGCAGCGCCATGATGCTCCTTCCGGAGCGAACGTTTGCACTCTATAAATACCTATCCAAATTCCAAATTCCAGACACGGGCATCTGCACAAAGGCCCTTGACTGGATATGTTCATTTCTCACAGGCAGAATTCAGCGAGCCAGACTCCCGCCTTTCCTCTCGGAACCAACAGAGACCAGATGTGGAGTGCCCCAGAGATCCTCCCTCAGCCCCACCCTCTTCAACATCTACATGGCCCCCCTCGCAACCATCGTCAGAGACCACAGGCTCAACATAATCTCCTACGCCGACGAAACCCAGCTCATCCTCTCTCTCACCAAAGAACCCAACATCATCAGGCACAACTTCCAAGAAGGGATGAAAGCCGTCACCACCTGGATGAAGATGAGCTGCCTGAAACCCAATTCAGAGAAAACAGAAGTCCTCATCCTTGGCTCCACGCCCTCTGCCTGCGATGACACCTGGTGGCCTCTGCCCTCGGAAACCCCCTACCCCAGACAGACCATGCACGAAACCTTGCCATCATACTAGACTCAGCATTCATGATGAACAGCCAAATCAACGCAGTATCCTTGGCCTGCTTCAGCAACCTCCGCATACTCCGAAAACCATTCAGATGGATCCCACCCGAATACAGAAAAATGGTCATGCACGCCCTCACCAACAGCAAACTGCACTAAGGAAACACCCTCTATGCCAGAGTCAACAAGAAACTACTTTGCAAGCTCCAGACCATCCAGAACGCCACAGCCAAATTAATCCTAGACACCTCCGACCTCTCTCTGGGCACCATCCCACTCATCTACAAGACCAGAATGGGAGGATAGTCCTTCTCCTACCTCACAGCCAAGGCCTGGAATGACCTCCACCTCCAGCAAACCCCCACACTGCCCCAATTCAGGAAAGACCTCAAGACCTGGCTCATTGGATGACGCCAGCACGCTACTGAGTCTCCCACCCACCCCATAGCACCTTGAGACCCTCGAGGGTGAGTAGTTGCACTTTACAAACCCCTGATTGATTGATTGACAGTGTGTTTCTTGAGAATTAGATCTGTGTGCAGAGTGAAGCCCAGTAACTTGGCATGGGATGAAAATTGGGGTTCAAATCTCTCCAGGTTTGTGTTGTTGAACTAGGTTTAGACTAGTTGTCTGTTGTGTTCTGGTAGGTCTGTGCACTTCTCTAAAGGTCATAATGATGAGGACCTCCTCCTGTCCACCCTCACCCACTCCCTCACCAGAGGGTGAACTTCCTGTCCCTTCTGCTGCTTTCCGCTTAATTTGTGGAGCAGTGCTGCAGTCTCAGGATTGTACTCTCCACTCATTGTTTGAGCTCTCTCCCCTTAGGACCTTCCCTGCCCTCCACCTGTTCGCTACGTTCCCCCCACCTCGCCTTATTGGATTTTGTTGCCAGTGTCCCTGCCTGGCTAGTGGAAGGTTATCCTTAAAGGTTCTTCTTAGTGCTGCAGAAAACAGTAATTTTTTATGAAATGCTGGATTGGCGCAAATGAAGTAGATAAACTTGATGTCATGTTATTTATAGTTTTTTTTAATACTTTTTACCTTGGATACTTAATATCTACAAATTGCAATACAGAAATGTTCCAAAAATCCTCCCTGTTATTTCTGCTTTTCTAAAGTTCTCTTATTTGAGCCCCTTGCACCGCCAGTGAGTCAGTTTTTGTGACGGACAGATGGCGTAAAATATGTGCCACACTGCAACGTATATTCAAAGTGACGCATATAAGCACAAACATCACTTTGTAAACCACTGCATTACATCATACCTGTGTCAGGTATAATGCATCCAGGTAGGGTGTTACCCTGCAAAAAAGGGTTATAGAAGTGGCGCAGTGAAATCTATCAGATGTCACTACGCCACTTATGGGACGCCACTGCATCAAATCCTTACGCCTGCCTCACAGAAGGCGTATGGGGTGCTGCAGTGCCTTTCACATGGGGCCTGCTGGAGTTGTGTCTGTTTTCAGACACACTGCAGCAATCCATCAATTTTGCACCTCATATAGGTCAGGAATACTGACGTATCTGTAAAGCCTTGCGACGTGGAGCGCCATACAGTAAATACAGTGCATCCAGGGTGTCACAAGGATGGAGATATGAAAATGGTTGCATTGCTGGGTCCCCCAGCGATGCAACACTTTTCATAATTAGGCCCTCTGTATGCATGTTCGAGCGTGGCTGGGCATATTGTGGGCACAGAAGCACAGACCTTGCCCATGTCCAGGTGTTTCCCTATCTGATGGCAGAACAGAGCAGACTGTGTGCCCGGGGGCAGAATCAGCTCAATGCAGACCTGTTTTGACGCCCAGGCTGCAAAGCTGCAATAGGCCACACCTCCCTAGAGGGATCATTGCCATGAATTCGAGCAATCTTTCAAAGCCAGTGCCTCAAAGCTCCTTGATGATAAGTCAGATATAGTTTATCCCTAATCTTCCATTTCTATCTAATTCAACTTGATGCCCTCATTGACAACTCCTGTTTTGTGCGTTTGCTTTTCTCACTTCATTGTGGATAATCAAGGGCATTCTTACCAATATGTCACATTGCACAGCGCAGCAAGTCACTTGACACGTGCCAGGGAAAGGGCAGGTATGCACTGTCTTTAACATAATAATGTGTATCCCTGTCTTTTCCCAGCGTTGGTGCACAATGTGCTGTCTAGCGCTAATGCAGGCACCCTTTCACCATAGTGCAAGGGTGCCTCCGCTGCATGCGGATTGTTTTTGTTCAGGAAGGAACATCTTCCTGTACAAAAACAATCCTGACAGGTGTTTTCCTCTTTCTACGTGTGCTGCAGAATGAGGAGAGGAAAAAACAAGGAGAAACACAAATATCTCTCCTCCTTACCCCTCACCTGCGGATGTTAAAATCTGGTTTGCGATGTCAACATAATCGGCGCCACCTTGTCCCCTCTCAGGCCCGTACGCTCACGTAAGCAGTAGCCATTTTGAAAGCGCCATGGCCCCTCTGCCCCTCGCCGATCACCAGCGCGTTCCCTTGGCGCTGCGAACACCCCCCGCTCTCTCGTGCATTGACCATACACCCCTCCCCAGCGCGACCCTACCTCGGAAGCGAAAAAAAAACCCCCGGGGCCAGCACCTCCCCGTCCTTTGATGAACCCCCTTCCTCTGCCCTGCCCCGCTCCCAAGCCACCACCTGGTCCTTCAGCTGCCATTTATTGGCCCCCTTCCTGTAAGCAGTTGCCCCGATTCAAAGGATCTCCGACTAATCAAAGGCCTCCCACCCCGTGCGATCCGATCAGATTCCCCGTTCCGGGAATTGACAGAGTATCCTGCTGTGGAATAGCCATCACTTACTGTAGATATGTGTGGGAACGAGCTTAAAGTGGGGATTCCAAGGATGTCTTTCCGTACATCAAAGTCTTAACAAGAATGTGTCACGTGTAATAAAGCAATAAACCTGTGTATAAGAGGCCAGGCCTCAGAGATGTGGTTAGAGCACCTCCCGAAGGCATTCTGTGTTCGTGTCCGAAATGACAGGCTCTCCTCATGAGAAATAAACCCTGTTCTTGCGTTCCAGCTTCCAGCGCCTGTCTCTTTATTTGGTAACTATTTGCTATGGGAAATTAGAGGCGTCCTTGCGCCAAAAGCCTGGGCGTTTGACAGTAACTGGCTGCTTTTCCACACGGAGGTGTAGCATTTTTGCACATTCCCAGGTCTACCACTAATGGTAAGTCTGGGAATGTGTCAAAGTCCCTGGGTGTTGCGTGGGAACACCCACGCACCACCCATGGATTGCCTGTGAAAGTAATGCGACGCAGTAGTTTGTGCTGCGTTGCGTTACTCTGGATGTATAAAATCAATCCTGGCCAAGCACGGTGGCCTTGCGTGGCTTGATACATCACACTTTGTAGTTGCGTCATGCTTGCGCGCCATTGCGAGGTGCAAACACAATACAAATACGTGATAAATAGGGCCCTCAATCTTTTTACATCCACTTCCAAACTAAATCTGTTTGCAGCTTCATATTATATTCTCACCTTATTATGTTTAGTGTACAGTGATGTTGACCGTTTCCATACTGAAGTTCACCTATTGTGTGTCTTCTGCTGTGATTGACGGTACTGCTGTGGACAGGTCGTCCCAGGTTTGTAACATGTCCCCTGTGTTAACTGAAGCAGAACCCTAACACAAAATGACGGGGCCCCCTGCAGAATGCAGTTCGGGCCCCTGAGCCTCCCATATCTTGACTTATATTTATAGGCCTGGGTCTGAATAGGGCGCCCAGGAGGGGTGGGTCACCCCAAGTAGTACCCCCTGTGTGGGCCTCTCAATCGGGTCCCCGGCTGGGCTCTCACTGAAGAGGCTCTTTGGAGGTCCCATCCACCCCCTCACGCTAGGGAAGTGGACCCAAGCACTGTTACTGAATTGACCGACAGAGAAGGTTCCACGTGCAGGTGAAGACCCTGCTACTAATACAGTGCTTGATAGTGGGGATGACCCTTTGACGGCAGTGGCACATCGAGAGACTTTCCTCCCCCCCCCCAAGATACAGAGGCAGACTTTCATACAAAACAAATGGGGGTGGGCACAGGATGGCAGTCTCTTCATCGTAAGAAGAAAGTTGCCAAGTCCCCCACCCCCAAATCACTAGGACCCAGGGGCAGTTCTCCTAAAGGACGGAGGAGCGTCTTCCCACCTGCCGCGAGTGCCGCAGGTAAACACAAATTAATAAAATGATAATACCATTTTCTTATAATTTGTCGCCGGCTCGCGCTGTTACAGTGGGAGGGCAGGGGGCGGGGCTGATTCCTGCAATTGTGCTATTACTGCCGCCCATGTCAGTGCTTATGTTGGACTGGCTGGCTGTCTTGTGATGACCAGCCCGACATGCACACTTCAGAGTCAGCAATCCCAGAGCTGTGAAACAGCTGGTGAATTGCTGGCACCCGCCTCCAGCCTCAGTGCTGGGTGAGCCTACTCTAACCTAACTCCTGAGTGCCGTCCCCCTTGCCCTCCCGCCATCTCCCCCTCGTTTTTCCTGTTTTTCTGCGCCTTTTTCATTTTTCTAGGCCTCCTCGCCTTTGGAGCCTTTTTCCCGCCGCCGCTTTTTTGCCGCTTTTTTTCCCCTACCCGCCCTCCTCCCGCCTCCCAGCTGACCCCGCCTCCCCGGCTACCTCTTAAATGGCGGCCGCTGCGAGGCCGCGCAGCGTACGCGCGCAGCGGGCGCGCCGCTGGCGCACCGAAGGCGCGCCTAAGGCAAGCCCGTCTGCGCCCGTCCGCGCCTGGCCCGCGCTCAGCGCCCCAACCCCTGGCCCCCGCGCCCCCCGCCTGACCTACGACTCCGCCACCCTCGTCAACCTCAACCCCGGCCGCACTCCGGGCTGCTACCGCGCCCACCCTAAACGGACCCACGGACCCTTCACCTGCAACAACTGTCACTTCACCTGCCCACGGACCAACACGGCTCCCGTCAAGAACAACTCCCCCGGAAGCAATCTCCACTGCATCCTGGTCAACACCCGATCCATCCACAGGCACGCCATCGAACTGTGGAACCTCATCAACTCTACGAACCCGGACATCGCCTTCCTCACCGAGACCTGGATGAATCCCTCCTCGGCACCCGACATCGCCATAGCCATCCCCGACGGCTACAAAATCATCCGGAAAGACCGCACCAACCGCATCGGAGGAGGCATCGCCATCGCACACAAAAACTCCATCCGCATCTCAACCAACACCGACAACTCACTCCCCGACGCTAGGCCTGGGCGGTAAATTCCGTTCCGTTCGCGGAATTTGCGGAATTTGGGTAATTTCGCGTTCCGCGGAGAACGCGAAATTGCCCAAAATCCCGCTTTCCGCGACTTCGCGACATTTTTGCTTCTTCGCGTTCTCAAAATGCGTGTTCGCGAGATATTTCTCCCCGAGCACGCAAACAGCGATTGCGAACAGGAAAAAAGCATCGCGAACAAGCAATTCCGCGTGTTCGCGGAATTTCTGCGTGTTCGCGGAGATTTTTTACCGTTTCGCGGAGATTTGCGTACCGCGATTACGCAAATTCCGCCCACCCCTAGGCCGACGCCGAACATCTCCACTTCACGATCCACAGCGACCCCAGACCACCCTCAGAGGCACCCTCATGTACAGACCACCAGGACCCCGCACCAAGTTCAGCGAAGACATCGCAGACTTCGTCAACCCTCACGCACTCTCGTCCACCGACTACATCCTCCTAGGAGACCTCAACTTTCAGCTGGAGAACCTCACCGACAACAACACCACCGCCTTACTGGACAACCTCACCAACCTGGGACTGAATCAGCTAGTCAACACACCCACCCACTACGCCGGACACACGCTCGACCCCATCTTCTCCTCCAGCAAACACATCACATTCAGCCACACCACCGAACTCACCTGGTCGGACCACAGCTGCGTCCACTTCATCTTCAAGAAGACCACTGTGCACCACCACACCCAGCAACCACCAAGAAGACACTGGACTCGTATCACCACGGATCAGCTCGCCTCAACCCTCTCCCAGAACCGACCCACCAGCACCACCGACCCAAACGAAGCCGCCAACAACCTCACCAACTGGATCTCCGACTGCGCCGACCTCCTGGCCCCCTGAAAACTCAAGCCAGCACCAACAACCACAAGAAAAACTCCTGGTTCACCCCCGACCTCAAGGACTCCAAGAAAGAATGCCGCGCCCGCGAGAAGACGTGGCGCCTCAACCACACCGAAGAGAACATGTCAGCTCTCAAGGACGCCACCCGCCAACACCACCAACACCTCCGCGCCGCACGAAAAACAGCCTACCGGAACAGACTTGACAACAACGCCCACAACAGCAAGGAACTATTTGGCATCGTCAAAGAGCTCTCCAACCCGGACGCAGAAAACAACTCCATCCCCCCATCACAGGACCTCTGCGACTCCCTCGCGACCTTCTTCCACCACAAGATCACCAACATATACAACAGCTTCCCGACCACCGACACGAACCCCCCCCCGGAACCCGCTACCGACATCACCACCATCCTCACCTGGAGCCCAACCACCACCGAGGAGACCACCCGCGTCATGATCTCGATCCACTCCGGATCCCCATCGGACCCCTGCCCGCACCACATCTACAACAAAGCCGACGACATCATCGCACCGCACCTCCGAGATGTCATCAACGCCTCCCTCACCACCACCACCTTCCCAGAGAGCTGGAAACACGCAGAGCTCAATGCCCTCTTAAAGAAACCCACAGCAGACCCCACCGAACTCAAAAACTTCCGGCCCATCTCTCTCCTGCCGTTCCCCGCCAAAGTGATTGAGAAAATTGTCAACACTCAACTCTCCAACGCCCTGGAAACCAACGACTCCCTCGACCCCACACAGTTCGGTTTCAGGACCAACCACAGCACCGAAACCGCCCTCATCGCAGCCACGGACGACATCAGAGCCCTGACCGACAAGGGTGAGACCGTGGCCCTCATACTCCTGGACCTCTCCGCAGCCTTCGACACGGTCTGCCACCGCACCCTGATACGACGCCTCAGCAACGCCGGCATCAGAGGCAAGGCCCTCGAATGGATCATCTCCTTCCTCTCCGGAAGGACTCAGAGAGTCCGCCTGCCCCCCTTCAGATCCACAGCCACGGAGATCATCTGCGGCGTACCTCAAGGATCCTCCCTCAGCCCCACTCTCTTCAACATCTACATGACCCCCCTGGCGAACATCGCACGCAAACACGGACTGGACCTTATATCATACGCCGACGACACCCAGCTCATCTTATCACTCACAAACAACCCCACCTCAGCTAGGACCAGACTTCATGAAGGAATGAAGGAAGTGGCGAACTGGATGACAGACAGCCGCCTGAAACTGAACGCCGACAAGACGGAGGTCCTCATCCTCGGCCCCACCCCCACTGCATGGGACGACTCCTGGTGGCCCCCCGCCCTAGGCAGCACTCCCCAACCCACCGACCACGCACGCAACCTCGGCTTCATCCTGGACTCATCCCTCACCATGACCAGACAGGTGAACTCGGTGACCTCAGCATGCTTCAACACCCTCCGCATGCTCCGCAAGATCTTCCGCTGGATCCCCACAGACACCAGAAAGACCGTCACCCACGCCCTCGTCACCAGTCGCTTGGACTTCGGGAACACCTTGTACGCGGGCATCACCACCAAGCTGCTGAGGAAACTCCAACGGATCCAGAACGCTGCCGCAAGACTCATCCTGGACATCCCTCGCCACCACCACATCTCAGGACACCTGAAAAAACTCCATTGGCTCCCCGTCAACAAGAGGATCACCTTCCGACTCCTCACCCACGCACACAAAGCCCTTCACAACCTCGGACCCAAACTCATCAACAACCGCGTCTCCTTCTACACTCCTCCGCGCACTCTACGATCCGCCGGACAGGCCCTGGCAGCCGTACCCCGCCTCCGCAGAGCCACCGCCGGAGGAAGATCCTTCTCTTTCCTGGCAGCGAAGACCTGGAACTCTCTGTCCAGCCACCTTCGCGCCATACCTGAACACCTCTCCTTCAGAAGGCAGCTCAAGACCTGGCTCTTCGAGCACTGACCCCCCCCCCCCTCCCCAGCGCCTTGAGACCCTTTATGGGTGAGTAGCGCGCTTTATAAATGCGAATGATTGATTGATTGATTAACCAATCCTGGAGCTGTTCCCGTGCTGAAAACAGCATGAGAGAAGCTCCAGCCTTGGATGGATTTGCGTTGCAGGAAGGAAGGAGGTATTTTCCTTTCCTTCTGTAGTCACCAGGATCCCACTGAGGAGAGACACACCAAATCAGACAGAGGGCCAGCAACATATATGGTGAGTTTTTTGGGCATCTTGCCTTACCATATTTTAATGTTGCCAGCCACCACTGCTAGGACCCCATGGCCCCTCTGCATCGAAGGGAGGTAGCGCCCTGTGTGCTATATGTCGCTGCTTTAATACACTCCCAAATTGGTGGAAAAGGAAACAGGAGAGCAAAATAGGGTGAGTTGTTCGAATTGCACTATTCGATCAAGAGGGGAAGACTCAAGCGGGGCTCCCCCTCTACCTGAAGGGATGTAGGGGTCTCAAGCATCGCAGAGAAGCTCAGACTGAAGCCATGGGATTACGAGGGGGGATAAAGAATCCTTGATTTCTGATAATCCCCCCTAAATCTTCATTAATGCCAGAGTCTTACTGAACCCTTAGGTTTCACTGGCCATCGTAAGGAGGAAGGCAGGTCCAACATTGGGCCAATGACCTGGTTGTGTCAGACGGAAGTCAGGAGGGTGGTTCTTATTCCCTGTTACATCTTGCCAATGTTTTGTAGCATATCTCTAAAAATGTCTAAATAAATTCTTAAGGCTCTACTAGCTCTGAATCTGTAAAGACACATGGCACAAGAAATTATGGAAAGGCCTTGCGGACCAGTGGGATGGCTGCACACATAGGAGACTGAAAGAATCATCCTCTCTCAACATAAGTGGGGGTGGCACCACTCCGGCACAAATACCCTATTTCCTACCTCTAATCATATGACGCTCCCAACTATTTTGGGACACTGTAGAACACTACCTGCGAGGAGGAAGCGAAATGGCTCAGTCATGATTAGGGCTTCCAGTTTTATGGTATTTATTTTTTTGCCATTTCCATCTGTATTTATCCATATTTCTTTTTTGGCCATTTTATCTGTATTTATACATATTTATTTTGTACTTTACGTATAAATGAAGTTGTAAAACTGTACATTTCCACATCTATTTAACTGATAGACACGCACTCATACTATGATGTCTGTCGGTTTTTACCTGTTTAAGCTGCCAAATATTACATAACAGTACATCCACTAGTATATACTAGCATTATACCATAAATGTATGTTGACATATGCTGTTATTTAAAGAAATGTCATCCTGTTTTTTAATTTCCCTTGCTGTCCATCTGTTCAGCTGCTGGCCTATAGTTCATGAAAGACTGCACGGAGAATCACTTACAAGAAGCACAATTTTCTGTATTTATCCACTTTAAAAAATAAATGCAGACAGAAAACACATTGCTTTCTGTCTGTATTTATCTGTAAAAATCTGTAAAAACGGAAAACAGGGAGCCTTAATCATGATAGACAACACAAGTTTCACAAGAAGCGCCAATAAGTGGATTCCCACTGCGGGGTGCAAGTAAAAACATCTTTGCCCCATGACTATATACAAGCCGCCACCAACTGTTAGTACTATCATAGCTTGATCATGGCAAAAATAGTCACCCATAACACAAGGAGCACCACTTTGAGTAGACCCTTATCACTGAACGGAGCCTGAAGACTGGTGATCAAAACACAAAATAGGTAGAGCTCCAGGTAAGAAACTCCTTACACCAGTCTTATAAACTGGAGAACGTTGAGACAGAAAAGTCCTCTGCATGGTGAAGACGTGCACCCCTGCCCTGAGTGCTCAACTGTACTGTTGTCTGGATCCCTAATGCTGTCAGTGGTGAACGCAGATCATGATTGTGCAACTTGACATTGGCCTGTTTCATGGACTGCGGTCTTATTGGAACGGGAGGGTTGCCCAAAGCGCTACCCTCAAAGGGCTGGAAGGCTACTTCCTTCATGAGGAGTTAAGTGGCATGCGTTTGGTGCTGGAAGCATACTGTGGAGCAATCAGTAGAAGTGAACAACACCGTTTTACCCTGTGTCAGTGGAGTACGGCCTACAGGCTCACTCACCTTCTTCAAAGTTTCACTCTGTGTGCTTAATCCACCCTTGGCCTACTTTAGGTAAGTTGTGGAGTGCTGCGCAGTGCAGGAGTAGTGACTCAGTGTTATTTGTATGTGTGCCTGGGAAGGGTGCAGTACCAGGATGAAATAATACTGTGCAGTGCATGTGTGGTTAGTACATGTACTGGGTGTATGTACACCAAAAGGAATACATTACTTGAGAGATGTAGTGCGGTGCAGTGCATGCGTGGATAAAGCATGTGCTGAGTGTATGTGTGCTAGTGCAGCGCACACATAGTGAGTGTGCGTGTTCTGGCAGTGCATGCATTTATAAAGAGCACACCCTGGTTAAATATCGAAAAGCTTCACTGCTGCACAGTGAGCGGAGACTGCATGTGTGCTGGAAGTACCGGTACATGTAAAGGTACAATGTGTGGAAGAACAGTGTTGGACTGCAAATGTACTGTAAACGTGCACTGAGTGAATGCCCCCTCAAGGATACATTATACGGATGACCCTGGGTTCCATTTTGGAAGCCCAGCCCTGTCTGGTGAAGGCATGAGGTGGAGAGGAACCCCCTGGACAGATTGGTGTACAGCTGCCTTCCTGCGAGCTGGATGGGACACACACTGGAGGGGAAAGGAAGAGACTCCCGCTACATTTCAAAAGACTGTTCTTTGATTCAGTGATAGATCTCAAAGAAGGGGCCTGGACAGATCCCAAGAAAAGGGATCGGACTGATAAGGGAAAAATAAAGAGTATGGCTGGGGTGCTGCGATTAACCTTTTCTTGCACATGTCACTGTGGCTGACATCCTGGTATGAACTTTGATCACTGTTATGAATTGTATTGTGGACAATCAGATTCAGAGTTGAGCCTGCTGTGACGGATGTATGTCGTTACAACGCACACTTTTACAACGCATGCACTTACAACGCATTTTTTACAACGCAAAATCCATTACAACGCACTACACTTACAACACATGACACTACAACGCATTTTTAAAAACTACCTTTACAACGCATACCATTACAACGCATAATATTAAATTGCATTTAAGGTAAGTATTAGATAGTATAGGGGTAAAAATTACTTTTCTAACTCCAGGGGGTGCAACAGTAGGGTAAGTGTTGGATAGTATAGGGGTAAAAATTGCTATTCTAACTCCAGGGGGTGCAACAGTAGGGTAAGTGTTGGATAGTATAGGGGTAAAAATTACTATTCTAACTCCAGGGGGTGCAACAGTAGGGTAAGTGTTGGATAGTATAGGGGTAAAAATTACTATTCTAACTCCAGGGGGTGCAACAGTAGGGTAAGTGTTGGATAGTATAGGGGTAAAAATTGCTATTCTAACTACAGGGGGTGCAACAGTAGGGTAAGTGTTGGATAGTATAGGGGTAAAAATTGCTATTCTAACTCCAGGGGGTGCAACAGTAGGGTAAGTGTTGGATAGTATAGGGGTAAAAATTGCTATTCTAACTCCAGGGGGTGCAACAGTAGGGTAAGTGTTGGATAGTATAGGGGTAAAAATTACTATTCTAACTCCAGGGGGTGCAACAGTAGGGTAAGTGTTGGATAGTATAGGGGTAAAAATTACTATTCTGACTCCAGGGGGTGCAACAGTAGGGTAAGTGTTGGATAGTATAGGGGTAAACATTACTATTCTAGCTCCAGGGGGTGCAACAGTAGGGTAAGTGTTGGATAGTATAGGGGTAAAAATTACTATTCTAACTCCAGGGGGTGCAACAGTAGGGTAAGTGTTGGATAGTATAGGGGTAAAAATTACTATTCTAACTCCAGGGGATGCAACAGTAGGGTAAGTGTTGGATAGTATAGGGGTAAAAATTACTATTCTAACTCCAGGGGGTGCAACAGTAGGGTAAGTGTTGGATAGTATAGGGCTAAAAATTGCTATTCTAACTCCAGGGGGTGCAACAGTAGGGTAAGTGTTGGATAGTATAGGGGTAAACATTACTATTCTAGCTCCAGGGGGTGCAACAGTAGGGTAAGTGTTGGATAGTATAGGGGTAAAAATTACTATTCTAACTCCAGGGGGTGTAACAGTAGGGTAAGTGTTGGATAGTATAGGGGTAAAAATTACTATTCTAACTCCAGGGGGTGCAACAGTAGGGTAAGTGTTGGATAGTATAGGGGTAAAAATTACTATTCTAGCTCCAGGGGGTGCAACAGTAGGGTAAGTGTTGGATAGTATAGGGCTAAAAATTGCTATTCTAACTCCAGGGGGTGCAACAGTGGGGTAAGTGTTGGATAGTGTAGTGTAATATTATGCGTTGTAATGGTAGGCGTTGTAATGGAATGCGTTGTAAAGGTAGTTTTTCAAAAATGCGTTGTAGTGTCATGCGTTGTAAGTGTAGTGCGTTGTAATGGATTTTGCGTTGTAAAAAATGCGTTGTAAGTGTAGTGCGTTGTAAAAGTTGCGTTGTAAAGGTTGTTCCCCGCTGTGACAGATAGCTTTCATGAAGGAAGGAAAAAAGGAGAAGCAGAACCCCAACTTTAAACTTCAAAGGCCGGGACCCTAAATCACATTTGGGTTTTGGAAAATGACCATAAGAAGGGGAGGTTGAGTCCCCAAAAATGTGTCATCTGCCAAGCAGCCAGAGGGGCAGTGTGAGAAGAGGCTTCTGCCTGTGACTAGGACAGGGGACCAATGCCTGCTAGTGTCCCTGCTGGGTGTGGGGGCTTCACCCAGGGAAACCAAGATCACCTGCCCTGGAGCCTGGAGCAGCAGCGCCTGCCTGCTTGCCAGCATCAGTGTGCCCTGTGAGGAAGAGGAGAACGTTGGAGGGAGCAGGGTTCAGTGGGGAGACCTATTGTGAGGACTCCCTGTGTGAGGTGTGAACACTGATGGGACATCGCCAATGAGCAAGATTGTTTTTGGTGATCCCATATGTCAGGTGAGTGGTGCCGTAGACTGAGCCATGTGTTTGGCACCGTGCGTGTCAAGCTACACCTGTACCGCCGTGCTACAGTGACCGCGTGTGCCAGAGGGGGCCGTTGGTTAAGTTACCACTTCAAGGAGGGCGAAGACTTGTGACTGTTTGGACAAATGAGCTGGGAGAGCCTGCACTCGCCCTGTACCACAGCAGCCCAGTATGTCAGCAGGGGCTGCCGATACCAACATTGCCAAAGGATTCAGGCTGCCGCCCCAAGGAGAGTCTAAGGCTAATATCTGCAGGTTGAACCCGCATTGCAAGGAAAGGGCTTCTGACTGAACACTAATCACTGCTGGAGACACGGTGGACTGTGTTGCAACCTCACAGGCACCAATCAGGAGCTGAAGAAAAGATTCCTTCACCTCCGAGGAGCTAATTCAACTTACTGCGTCTTCAGGAGTCCGAGAGCTGCGCCAATCTCAGGGAGACCTCCAGCGGCACCACTCAGGCGGGTGGGCTGCGAGCAGCCCGACCTCTCCAAACTAAGCAGGATTTGTGAGTGCACATTTGAAGGCACCTGTGATAGCACTGAATTCTTCTGTGCTGCGAGAGCGGGTAAGACGTGAACTGGGCCAGTTGAGTCCCTGGGCAACCCCCTGCTAATGGTGCTGTGGCACCATAGACACTTTTGACTAACTTCCAAAAGGGCAAAAGGGAGAACTCTTGAGTACAGCCTAACAGTTTGCATTCCCTGATGCGGCCACATGTGAGTGGGGAAAACCCTGGACACGTTACACGAAGGAGGGTGGGACAGGGATTCACCTGACAACTACTAGAGCCCAACCTGAATTGAAATTGTGTTGTATTTGAATGCTATGTTTCTTTGCCTGTGTAGATTTACGAAAAAAATACAACTTTTTTCTATAAAAGCATGCATTTGGCTGGACATTGATTTATTGTTTGTACCTTGATTTATGAGTAGGGGTGGGCGGAATTTGCAGAATTCACTTTTGCAAATTATCGCGAACATTTTAAAAATCTCCGCAAACACGCGGAAATATCGCAAAGAGTTGGAAGTTTTTTTCCCGCCCGTTCGCGGTATTTTCTGCGGGGTCGCGGCTCGCCAACTTACTCATGCGGTTGCTCGCGGGCGCGGCCATCTTGTTTTCACTTGTCTCGCGGTGTATGATCGCGAGAAGAAAGACATGATCGCGCGACGCATGACGTTACTGCGGGAGCGAACTGTCGCGAGACAGCGCAAATTGCTACTAACAATCTAACATCTCGTGGAGAACGCGACCGGATCGGGAAAACTTGTCGGTGAACGTGGGGATTCAGGTAAGGCGATCGCGGGCACGCAAGAATGTATTATTTTACAGCGTGAGCAAGCAAAACATTTCCGTGTAAAATGCGGATTGCGGAAATTTTGACATTTTCGCGCTCTCCGCGGAACGCGAAAATGTCAAATTATCGCAATTTCCGCGAGCGGAACGGAATTTTAGCCCAGGCCTAGTCATGAGTCATGCTCACTGACCTGTATCTACATCACCCCAAGTCCCCCCTTCACCCTCAAGCTTGACCACAATTACCACTGAGTCAAGTGCAGAAGGGGAACTTGGCCTGGTTGAGTGGGATCCGTAGTAGATCGGGCCCCGGGATATCAGGAGTTAATGGCCTCTACCACCACAGTTAGGGCCATGAGCCCCTGCTTGCCCCATGGGCCCCTGAAAGGGGTTCTGACAGAAAACAGACTAAGTCAGCCAGCATGATAAAATGAGGAGCAGAATAGAACATGGCAAATGCCCTGGAGCTTCCTTCCCTGCTCAAGCAGTGCCTGAGAACATGCTGAGGGGGCTGCACTCGGTGATTCATGGCTTGACCCCACCACAGGGGTCATACCCACGTCACCTATGTACGTCCAACACAGACCCACCCTAGCTGGAGTCTCACAACTCTGCAGTAGAGCCACACGTCGCTATAGTAATGCCTTGATGGTGCAGACGGGGAAGCATGTGACGTCTCGAGCCTGCTGCAGGGTGATCCATAACCGCCTGCAGGACAGGGCCATTATGGATGGAGCAATGAGTGGCACAGATGAAGACAGATAAGTGAATGTATGTTTTCTAATGCTGACCTTTCGCTGCACGGGGAAAGGTCTGTGCACGCGCTGCCCTGGTACGTCTGGTGACTGCTGAACGAAGAGCCCCCTTCGGATGATGACAAATCACCATGTCGGAACTGAACCTTGACCTTACACATGATAAATAAGCACTGTCAAAGCCAATAGCTTTTATAGGCTGCATGAACAAACAAACAAGCTTACAGGCGCACAGCTCTGCAAAGCGCGACGCGTTGAGTGGGCGGGTTCTGTCAGGTGCAGAGTACCTGCACATCCGTCATTTAAAAGGATGACTACCTTCACTTCTCTGCACCGGTGCAGTACATTTAATAGGAAAGTACCGGCACTTCTCTGCAAGGGTGCAGTACTGTTAATGGGAGAGTACCGGCAGGTCTCAGGAATAAACCGGTACGTGGGGAGAGTAAGTGCCCTCACCTCTATATTTCCATTACCAGCACTGACAGAGAGCACGCCTTTCTGCACTCGTGCAAACAGAGTAACACTGTTATAGGCATTGTGCATAAACAGACCTGTACTACAGGTAGCCATGCGCTTGCAGACTTACAGACGGACATACAGACATTCAACATAGACACAGACATACTTGAATAGCGACTCACTCAAGAGCAGAAAGTCAGCATACGGACAGGCACAGATATCCTCTGCAAAACAAAGAGGCACAGAGACACACAAACACACACAAATACAGGGGCAAACAGCAAACACCCCGGGCCCTCTTTTACGGGGTTTTGGCGTAAGGCAGCACAAGTCATCTCCCTGCCTTACATCACAGTGAAAGGGCGGGAATGCTCCGTATTTATGCAATATGGTGCAAATCCTGTTCTTTGCCCTGCACTGGCGCCGTTTCAGCCGCATAGCGCCAATACAGGCACCCTTGCAGCATGTTGCAAGGGTGCCTGTGACGTCAGCAGGATTGCTTTTGTGCAGGAAGGAGCTCTTTTGTGCAGGAAGGGGCACTTTTCTGCACAAAAACAATCCTCTGAGGCATGTTCCTCTATGTGTGCTGCAGAATGCAGCACACAGAAAGAGGAAACAATGAGGAGAAATAAAGATATTTCTTCTCGTTACGCCTCACCTCGAGAGGCATCAGGATTTGGTGCTTCCCCGGGTTTACATGCTCTTGTAGATCTGGGGAAGTGTCAAAATCCATGGGTGTTGCATGGCAGCACCCAGCACAACGCCCATGGACTAATACCTCCCTGGCACAGAGTAAGACAACGCAGCGAACTGCGCTGCCGTGCTGTCCTCCATATCTGCGAGGCCCTTCGAAGCTGCGCAGAGCGCCTTTGCGTGGCCTCATGGATATGGAGTGAGGCAACGCAGCGACCTGCGCTGCCATGCTGTCCTCCATATCTGCGAGGCCCTTCGAAGCTGCGCAGAGCGTCTCATGGATATGGAGTGAGGCAATGCAGCGACCTGCGCTGCCGCGCTGTCCTCCATATCTGCGAGGCCCTTCGAAGCTGCGCAGAGCGCCTTTGCGTGGCCTCATGGGTATGATTTTGTCGTTTGCGCTGCCGGAGCGTCACAAAAAGTGACGCTCCAGGGGTGCAAGGGGCTTGTAAAGATGCCCCTATGTGTACACTTCTCTTTAGCAGTGTTCTAAGAAAAAGCATGAGTCTACGGGAAGCGGTCTGGGTCATATTTCAAATTTAAAATACAAGTCGATCCTTTTACCTCCCCTTTACCTTTCACTTACTTGTCTCCTCTGTGAGAAGAACTAGCGGTGCAAATAAATATTGTTAACATTTCTCCGCAGGCAAGACTCTGCAGAGCTCATCCGTTTGTTGTGAGGGGAGGGAGGCAGTCAATAAAACAGTGACAGAAGGAGACCTTTGACAGGAAACATTTCCTGTATTTTTAAAAGTCCCCTTCTCTCAGCCAGGCCCATCTGTGATGTGCCCAGAAGCAGAATGCAGCTCGTCTTTCAGCAGGGAAAGAAAGGGGTGAAAGCTGTAGCATCAAGCACCCACCAGTCAAGAAAATCCCATGCTAATGGTGCCCCAGCTAAACTCCGCAGCTCATCAATGGCCCTATATGCACCAATGACACGAGCAAAAACCAAGCTCATGGTGCCACAGCCGAGCTCCACAGCTCATCAAAGATCCTTGTGTGCACCGATGACGTAAGAAAAACCAAGCTAATGGAGCCACAGCCGAGCTCCACGGGTCATCAATGGCCCTTACATGCACCGATGACACGAGCAAAAACCAAGCTCATGGTGCCACAGCCGAGCTCCACAGCTCATCAATGGCCCTTACATGCACCGATGACACGAGCAAAGACCAAGCTAATGGTGCTGTAATACAAAAGAGGGACAAGACAAGGGGGGCTAGTTTAATGAGGTCCAGTAAACAGGCCCCAAGGATTATAAACAAAACAGGGTACAAAGTTCCTCTGGTACATAGAAGAGATTATTCAGGAAAGTGAGTGTGAGAAGGTCAATCCTTTATTCAGACCCGGGAGTGGCCGGGGAGTGACTTGGGAAATTCCCTTGGTTGAACTAGAGCTCTCACACACCCAGCAAGCTGGGTGTCATGCTTCATCATATGAGCTCTGCCCCTCGTCAAGACGGCGCTGCAATCCTTGACGGGCACCCGAACCGGGGCTCTTTATCGGGGATCTTCTGTTCCTGCCGGTTGGTGCTTGCGGGTGAGGGGCCTAGTGTGTGTAGATGTGTGACGGAGTGAGTTTAAAACGGGTCAGTTAGTCCTTATCAGTATTTATTCAGAAGGTAAACTACCCGATTAAAATGGTGTAGAGTGGCTGTGTACTAGAGAAGGTGTCTAGTCATGAAGCTCTACTCTAAAGATCAACATGTTTCATGCCTTGTGTGTCAGGGGGATCTAGGCACTTCTTCAGGATCAAAGCAACTATCTACACTACATGGTAAGGTGCATTCTACCTACCACGTCTTCAGGTTCGTTACCTGCGAAAAGAGGTGAGGATAAGTGAAAACACAGGATATAAAAATTATCTAATGATATCTCTTCTTAATGATACCAAGGGTTGTAGTGGAGAAGTGAAAAGAATACGCTATTTTACCCGCGCTACCTACCAGGTCCTTCTAACCCCCCCCAAGTCCCCCCCCCCTTTTTCTCTGACGTTTTTATTCTTACAGGACCCTACTGGTGTCCTCTAACCACCGCCAGGACTGTTGCTAGCAATCTCTAGCAACCCACTAGGTGAGTTCGCTGTCGCTAATCCCTTGACCATGAGTGTTGAAATATTACTCACCAGTTAGTTTTTAACTTCACATTTTTTATTCTTTAGACTGCACACTTGGTCCAAATAGGCACCGTACGCTACAATAATTAAGAGTTGACCTACCTACGAGCACTTGTTACTCTAATAGCGTATTCTTTTCACTTCTCCACTACAACCCTTGTTAACATTAAGAAGAGATATCATTAGGCCCCTCACCCCCAAGCACCAACCGGCAGGAACAGAAGATCCCCGATAAAGAGCCCCGGTTCGGGTGCCCGTCAAGGATTGCAGCGCCGTCTTAACGAGGGGCAGAGCTCATATGATGAAGCATGACACCCAGCTTGCTGGGTGTGTGAGAGCTCTAGTTCAACCAAGGGAATTTCCCAAGTCACTCCCCGGCCACTCCCGGGTCTGAATAAAGGATTGACCTTCTCACACTCACTTTCCTGAATAATCTCTTCTATGTACCAGAGGAACTTTGTACCCTGTTTTGTTTACAAGCTAATGGTGCCACAGCCGAGCTCCACACCTCATCAATGGCCCTTACATGCACTGATGACGCAAGCAAAACCAAGCTCATGGTGCCACAGCCGAGCTCCACAGCTCATCAATGGCCCTTACATGCACCGATGACACGACCAAAAACCAAGCTGATGGAGCCACAGCCGAGCTTTACAGCTCATCAAAGATCCTTGTGTGCACCAATGACGTAAGAAAAACCAAGCTAATGGAGCCACAGCCAAGCTGCACAGCTCAACATTGATCTTGGCATGCATCGATGATGCAAGCAAAACAAAGCTATTGGAGCCGCAGCCGAGCTCTACAGCTCATCAATGACCCTTACATGCATAGATGAGGTGAGCAATACCCAAGTTAATGGTGGCACAGCCGAGCTCCACAGCTCATCAATGGCCCTTACATGCACCGATGACGCAAGCAAAAACCAAGCTAATGGTGCCACAGCCGAGCTCAACAGCTCATCAATGGCCCTTACATGCACCGATGACACGAGCAAAAACCAGACTCATGAAGCCACAGCCGAGCTCCACGGCTCATCAATGGCCCTTACATGCACCGATGACGCAAGCAAGACCAAGCTAATGGAGCCACAGCCGAGCTCCATGGGTCATCAATGACCCTTACATGCACCAATGACAGAAGCAAAACCAAGCTCATGGTGCCACAGCCGAGCTCCACAGCTCATCAATGGCCCTTACATGCACCGATGACGGAAGCAAAACCAAGCTCATGGTGCCACAGCTGAGCTCCACAGCTCATCAATGGCCCTTACATGCACCGATGACACGAGCAAAAACCAGACTCATGGTGCCACAGCCGAGCTCTACAGCTCATCAAAAAGATCCTTGTGTGCACTGCACGGATGATGTAAAAAAACTAAGCTAATGGAGCCACAGTTGAGCTCCACGGGTCATCAATGACCGTTACATGCACCGATGACACGAGCAAAAACCAAGCTCATGGAGCCACAGCCGAGCTCCACAGCTCATCAATGGCCCTTACATGCACCGATGACGCAAGCAAGACCAAACTAATGGAGCCACAGCCGAGCTTTACAGCTCATCAAAGATCCTTGTGTGCACCGATGACAGAAGAAAAACCAAGCTAATGGAGCCACGGCCAAGCTGAACAGCTCAACATTGATCTTGGCATGCATCAATGATGCAAGCAAAACAAAGCTAATGGAGCCACAGCCGAGCTCTACAGCTCATCAATGACCCTTACATGCATAGATGAGGTGAGCAATACCCAAGTTAATGGTGCCACAGCCAAGCTCCGCAGCTCACCCTTGAACCTTGCATGCAACGATGACACAAGCAAAACCAAGCTAATGGTGTCACAGCCGAGCTCCACAGCTCATCAATGGCCCTTACATGATCTGATGACACGAGCAAAACCCAAGCTAATGGAGCCACAGCCAAGCTTCACCGCTCACCATGGATCCTTGCATGCCCAGATGACGCAAGCAAAACCAAGCTAATGGTGTCACAGCCGAGCTCCACAGCTCATCAATGGCCCTTACATGATCTGATGACACAAGCAAAACCCAAGCTAATGGAGCCACAGCCAAGCTACACAGCTCACCAAGGATCCTTGCATGCACAGATGACGCAAGCAAAACAAAGTTAAGGGTGGCAGCCGAGCTCTACAGGTCCACAAAGAACCTTGCATGCAACAATGATGTGAGCAAAACCCAAGTTAATGGTGCCACAGCCGAGCTCCACAGCTTACAAATGACCCTTACATGGACCGATGACGGAAGCAAAACCAAGCTAATGGATCCACAGCCAAGCTCAAGAGCTCACTGTGGATCCTTGCTTGCAGCGATGACACAAGCAAAGCAAAGCTAATGGTGGCAGCCAAGCTCAAAGAACCTTGCTTGCAACAATGAGGTGAGCAAAACCCAAGTTAATGGTGCCACAGCCGAGCTCCACAGCTCATCAATGACCTTTACATGCACTGATGACACAAGCAAAACCCAAGCTAATGGAGCCAAAGACAAGAGACACAGGTCAATAAAGCATCCTTGCATACACCGATGACGTGAGCAAAACACAAGCAAATGGTGACAAGCCAGCTCCACACCTCATCAAGGACCCTTGCACGTACCGATAACACGAGCAAAACACAAGTTTATGATGCAACCGATGAACTCCACAGCTTATCAAGCACCTTTGCATAGAGCGATGACACAAACAATACCCAAGCGAAAGTGCAACAGCTAAACTCCACAGCTCATGAAGGATGCACATCGATGAGACAAGCAAAACCCACGCTAATGTTGCAATAGCTGAATTCCACACCTCATTAATAACGCTTGTATGCATCAATGACATGAGCAAAGCTCAAGGTAATGGTACAACAGTTGAACTCACACCTCATCAATGACACTTTCATGCACCAATGACACGAGAAAATCCCAAGCTAATGGTGCAACAGCTGAATTCCACACCACATCAGTGACATGCCTTTGGCATTTCAATCACAAAGCCTTCCATTAGGCATTCAAAAGCTTATTTCCTTCTTATATAACCATCAGATTTGACAAGAATGGACACTAAGGCACCATTAAAGCCACATCTAATAAAAGAAATGCTGTGCATGAGCCAGAGGAGAAGTGTGCAAACCTTATGGTACACCTTTTCTAAAGTTACTTCCTACTTACCTCTTCCCCACAGATCTTGCCCATCTCCACTCGCTCTGGATGAAACTGACCAGAGCCCAAAGAATCCCTGCATCAAAGGACAGTTGGAAATAGACAAACCTTAGAGGACTGGCCTCTATGAAGGGTCTCAAGAAGGTGTACGAGAAGCTGACTCTAAAAGGAGGGTATTAACATAATTCGCTAGAAGAAGTCTACCTTTGGTGAGCATTAGCTGTCCCAACGTTTAGACATCTTGATGAGAGGATGCAAAGCTGAGGTCTTCAACCAAGGGCTCTCTCCTTGCCCTATGCATTGAGGGAGTAAGAAATGCATACTGCTGAGTTGATCCTCTGCAAGTCTTAAACCCTACCTTGGATTGGCAATCTCAAATCTTGAAGGGTGTCATGGGTGAATTGCATAAGTCTTGGACTGGGGTGAGTTGATGGTCACTGTATCCCCTTCACCTGGGAAATAAGGAATCCACCAATTTCAGCTGCTCAGTGAGTGCAGTTTGGTGTGGTGCCCTATGATCCAACCTGCAACCAGTGAAGACCATCAGAGACTGTGAGGACTTTTAGATTTTTTCAGTTCAACAGGAAGTTTTCAGGGGGAACCACTTATCAGTCTGAAATAAAGAGTAAAGGTCAGCTGATCTGATTCTGCTTAGCAGCTGCTTTAACCCAGAAAATTATCTGGAGAGTTGCTATATTTTAGACTTTTGTCTTTAAATTCCTGCTGGCATCTATCATCATTCTTCTTTCGTTGGCAATTCTGCCATTCATTCCATCACTGGCACCTGGGCTGCCGCCTGTCACTGGCTCGTGTCCTGCCTCATTACCATCTCTAGCAGTGACAGTGCAGCCTTTCCTTTCAAGCTATTTGTCTCTGCAGGGGCATCAGGCCAGATAATGCCGTTCAGCTTCCAGGATATCATCTTCTGTAGCAATGACCTCAGCTCTGTGCCAAGACACCTAGGGACCGATTCACAAAGGTAAAGTTAGACCAAAAGTCTAACTTTAGACCTGAAGACTAAGTTTAGCCAAAAGTCTAACTTAGACCAAAGGTCTAACTTTGCTTCTGTTGATATTCACAAAGGTAAGCTATTTTTGTCTAAAATTAGACTTTGAGTCTAAACGGAGACGTCAAGTGTAAAGTTAGACTTAAGGTGTAAAATTATACTTCAGGTGTAAAGTTAGAGTTTAGATCTAAACTTACACTTTAGGTCAAAAGTTAGACTTTTGGTCTAACTTTACCTCTGTGAATTGGGCCCCTCCTCTTTTTGCTTCGCAGCGCATTCCAAGTTGGGTCTGAGGATGCCAGGCCCCACAGACTGTTGATGTAGTTATTGCTTACCTTCCCTCAATAATAAGACCTTTCTCTAAAGTCAGTGAATTAAAGGGTGTTTCTTCAAAACGCATAGTTCATCTTTATCTTCAAACCCTGTCATTTTTATGTTGTTGTATATGTCCAGGATTACTCTTAGCTCTGTTTTTTCATTTGCATTGAAAAGGTCATTGATCTATTCCTACCCCACCCATCCCCTCAGGCGGTGTGTACTTTGAGGTGTGGCCACTCATTGACTCCACCAGTGTGGAGATCCAAGGAAGAACTCTCCAGATTGTACTTATCTTCATCATATTCCTGTCTAGTCCCTGACGTCCTCTCTGCATCAGTCATGCCCAGGGAGGCCTTGTGAGCAGGAACCTGGGGTATGAACCTGCTTTTCCATCAGTGTTCGAAAACCCTGCTTCAGACCTGTCACCATTTGTTTTAATATTAGCAGTATTCTACTTTGCATGTGGAGACAAAACTGTTATGAGACACTGCCCTTACGGCTCAGCAGCAAATTCAGGACCAAATGGTCACGATATTCTGACCGGATTGTATGCAAAACTCAATATTTTGAGGTTATACAAAAAATTGTTCCTTTATTTGAGAAATTTGATGTATCTTATGTAGCTTGTCTTTTTGGCTTCTTTAAAATGCTTCAAGATCCTGGAGAGTGGAAGAAAACAGGAGAAGAAAAAAGCAAACAAGAAAAGGATAAGCAGCAGGAGGCTGTTATCTAGACTCTGGAGAAACAGGAAGAAAACAATCTAGACTCTGGAGAAACAGGAAGAAAACAAGTAAAGGAGCAGGAGGGCAGATGTGGTGCAACTCTTATCTGATGTCATAACCTGACACCACATGTCATCAAGGTTCTGAGATAGAATCCTCAGAGGAGCAATCTAAAATGAAATGGTGACACTCAAATGATTGTTGTGGCAAATGAGGTGCAATAAAAAGCTTTGACAACTTTATGTGGTGGAAACTGGCGATTTACCGTGTGGAGGAGAATATCACAATGGCAACAACCTGAACACTTTCTACCTCTTGATGCACCTCCACAAAACAACGCAGTGTGAAAATGATTTAGTGATTCCAAGGCATTCCAATGAGGATTCCATGCCACTCCTGGTGAGGGTCCAACATCTCTTTAGAGTGAGAGGAAATGCTGGACTGTCATTGAGGTAGAGTGGTTAATCACGAAGAAGTACTCATAACAAATTGTACTGGTAGAGCAGGAGTCTATGGGTCTATTCCCATACCACACTTGTGTGAGCAGTTACCCGTTTAAGAAAGTACATCATGAACAAGCTCCATCTTAATGTCAGGCAAACGTAGTGTTTCTACTGTGGACAGAATGTGATGGGCGCCATCTTCAAATCAGGCAGGGTATTGTGCATATCAAAAGCCATTTCTACAAGAGTTTGACTGTTTAGTACTGTTCTCATATTAGAAGTGTTGTCTTCCTGCTCAGAGCTTTACGCTAAACAGACGTATCAGCTAAAAGATTAGTTTAGGCAAGTATGTATCTACTGGTTGGTGAATAACAAGGAAGGGCATCATCATGGAGTGAGGCAAAGTGACGTGGTGAAGAATAAATGGGAACAATAGAATGAATTCCAGTTTCGTATTCTTCATCACTTACCTTAAAGGTTTATTTAACATATACTCAGGAAACAGTATTTAAGCTCACCTTCCTTAGGCTATGACTGTATCGCAACCAGAAGGGTAGAGTTCAAACTGGGAATTTGAGAGAAAATAGAGTGCTCATCTACATAAATAATGCAGAGTGTTAGTCTACCCTCATTTTATTCCAAATCAATTGGAACCTACGATTCGCTAGGGCAAGCAGAAAAATGTTTCCATGAACTTTGAGCAAGTATGTGGCACAAACTTAATTACAGAAGATCAAGAATATCTAACAATGTACATGATCTGAGTGCTGAAAAAGAAAGAAAGTTGGAAAAACATGAGACTTATGTTAAGAAATTAGATTGTCACTATTTGCCCCTGTGAGCACGATTCTCAAACAATACTATTTTGATTTAAGACATCAAGACAGAGATGAATGAGTTGAAGAATTTATTACAAGTATGTGGAAGCTTGCCGTAATGTGCACATTTTGAGTAACAATGAAAGAAAGAATAAGGGACAAATTTCTTTTGAAATGTAATAGTGACACAATAGGAAAGGAACTGTGTTTCAAAGATGAGGAACTACTCAAAGAAGTATTTTGTGTTGTAAAAAGAGTGGAACATATGGTAAAGTGTGAGACTGAATTAAGTAATGATGGAGGGTTAGATTTAAGAAAAGGTTCAGTTTGTATGGTGAAAGAGAGAAAAAGGAAACAAGAAGATGATACAAATTATAGTGGGTCATGTTAACATTGTGGTAACTTAGTACATAAGGGGAATGAGAAAGAATGTCCAGCTTTAAATGTGACATGTAATCGATGTGGGAGGAGAGGACACTTTTATAAATGTCGTAGAGTGAGAAATAAGCAGGATAGGAAAAATGTATTAAAATGGTGAATGAGGAAGTTGTTTTACAAAGCAAAACAATGAGAAGTGTTCATCCTATAGAAATGGTAAATATTCATGGAGAATGAGTCAATCTGGAGTTTGACTCACAGTCTCAACTTACTATGTCTTTTAAACAAATGTTTGAGGAAAGAGCCAAATCAAGGTATAGCCTACAGATGATAAATGTAACACCTGGAGATTATGGGGGCCAAACTATTAAAATGCTTGGTTATTTCATGGCATGTCTAGAGATGGGATCTAGGTTTGCAACAGGCAAGGTGTCTGTTTCACAAAATGGGGTTGATATTATAGGATGTCCACATCAAAAAATGCTAGGAGTTATCTTGAATCCAAGCAGTTCACTTCAAGTACAGATACAAGAGATCTCTGAAAAAATAACTGCGGTTAAAACTTAATTCAAGGAATTGTTTAAAAATAACTAAGATTGTTTGAAAGTTTGCAGACATCAGATAAGGTTAAGAAAAGGAATGGTGCCTATAGCTCCAAATGTTAGACATATTCCTTTGAACATGCAAGATGAAGCAAAAAGAAAGGGTTGTCACTGAAGTGATTTTACCTGTTGAAGCTTCAGAATGGATTGCTCCAGGTTTTGTGGCAAGCAAGGCAGATGGAAAAATAAGTCTGTGTGTCGATTTAAGGTCATTAGAACAAGAGGTGGTGGTGGACAAGTGTCCACTAAGAAATATTGCTGAGGTAGTTATTACCTTGAATGGAGCAAGGTATTTTACCACACTTGATCTTGCTTCTGCATATCATCAGCTAATGTTAGAAGACAAATCTTAGCAGTTGTCTTCTTTTCTCACTCCTTTTTGTACTTTAAAACTCAAATGTGTGCCATTTGGGCTTATTCCAGTCGCCGCTGAATTTCAAAGGGCTATGTCGCTGATCTTAAAAGGTATGAAAGGGGTGAGTTTTTATCAGGATGATCTACTTTTTTTTTTATAGTACCAGGGATCCACATGATCATTGAGTGAGAAAGGTATTGAAAACATTGATGGATGCCGGCTTTAGTTGAAAGTTGGAAAACTGCACATTTGATGTGAGTAAAGTTACCTATCTCGAAATAAAATTTCTAATGAGGGGATCAGTCTCAAATTAGATTTGGGAAACACTATCCAGGGATTATGTGAACAAGCAAACAAAGAAGACGTAGCACCTTTTTTTAGCGTAGTTTCATGCTATGGAAAGTTTATACACATATTTGCGGATAAAACAGAAATGTGAGACGTTTCTTGGCAAAAAAGTTGAATTTAAGTAGTGCACTACTAGGAGCAATTGTTTCAGTTCGATAAATGAGGAGTTGATGATAGCACCAAGCTGACAAGTATGTTTCCAGGTTAGAAAATCATTATTCACGAAGATGCCAGTTCAAATTGTGAAGGGGCTGTGCTAATTCAAACGAAAAATGGTGTAGAATGGTTAATAGCATGTGCATCATGTAGTTTTCTTGGATTAAAGTATAATTATGCTGTCATTGAGAGAGAGAGTACTTAGCAATAATTTGGGAACTGAACACATTCAGAAATTTAGTGTGGGGGACTACATTCAAAGTGCATACTGATCATAAACCTTCAAAAGAGGTATTTATGCAAAAAGATTAAGGGCATTATTATGAGTCCATAGGCCCACCGTACACGCGTCGGCGGTCCGACACCAACAAACTGCGGGCCTGCCAGCATTATTGGGTAGGGCAGTCAGACCACCACAAGATCGCTGCATCCGCCTGCGATCCAGGTCCTGCAGCGCATATTACAATTTGCCTAACCAACGCCTCTTTCAAAGTAATGATCCTGCAATGAAAAGGGTGGCAAAGAGGCAACTAAGGGGGCCCTAACAGAGCTCCCTGCCTGGGTCTGGGGGTGCACGAGGGGAGCACAGGTTGTGTCCCCCTGTTATTGCACACTAGTTCCGCACAGCATGGCATGCATGCCACACTGTGCAGGAACGTGCTGCAGGCGCTGTCACGGCAGCACCTGCTGTTAAGGCTCACCTAGGAGCCTTATACAGATGCCTCCATGAGACCCCTGCAGCCCCGCCCACCTGCTAGTGATTACAGTTGTAATCTGGCAGGAGGGCACACCATGTGCTTGGCAGTCCTCCTGTTGAGACGCAGCGGTGGCAGTCTGACAGGAGGACTGCCAAACTCATAATAAGGCCCTTACATTCTATATCTTCTAGGATACACAGGAGGATACAAAGTAATGCTGTTTAGATATACTAGACTGATGCACGCAGAATGGATGTTCTGGAATAATGGTGTACATTTCCTTGGTCTTGGGTCATGGCACATCAAAAATTAAAAGTTATAAGCCAAACAGAAGACAAATTGTGATCTGAAGTAATATGTGAAACTTACCAAGTCAATATAGAAGGCTGAAATCATGGCTCCTGTATGTTGTTCACAGTGATCAAAATTTACATCAATACAAAGATGTTAAAATCTTTAACACAAAAAAAAACCATCAAAACAGATGATGAAAGAGTTGAGAACCCAAGTAGAGTGATGGCCATGAGCTCATCTGGAAATGTGATTAATTAGAAAACAAGTGTCAGAGGTAACCACTAGAGAAAGTTCTTGGGATTCTATGGGAAAATAAGTCAGAAAGAAAAGTAAAAGGGTGGTCATGAAACTGGCATATGTAAATGATTTTGTATTGTGTTCCTTTATTAAATGTTCATTGTTTGGAGTTTCTGTAGAATATTAATGTTCTTGTTATTATACTGAACCTGTTCTTTATCAGTAAGTTGTTAAGTTTTTGTTAATCCTAGCTTAGCATTATAAATGTAAGGTGTGAGTAAATTGTCACTGGGGAAAGACGTGGGCGGATATGTACAATACATTGTAGGAGCATGGTGTAATGCCAAATTTGGCAACACTGCGCTCTGACATTTTCAAACTGAAGGGATGCACCTTATTTACAAAAGTATGGTGCACTCCTGCATTTCCCCTAGCGGTGGCGCTAAAAAGGCTGCCTAACGTCAGTGCAGGTACCCTTGCACCATGTGGCAAGGGTGCTTGCGCTGCAAGGAAGATTGTTTATGTGCAGGAAATTTAGTATACACTGCTCATAAACATTTAATAGAGGTTTTTATGTAAAAAGACTTAGGGCATTTTTACGAGTACGGCGGTTCAAAGGACCCCCATACTCACATTGGCGGTCCAACCACCGCAAAAATGCTGGCCTGCACGCAGTATTCGGAGTGTGGTGGTCGGGCCGCTACAGGACCCCTGCATTCGCCGGGTATACAGGATCCTGTGGCGGTCGCAGAGCGAACAGGGGGCAGCAATATGCTGGAGGTGTCCCTTCCTGCACATAGACAATCTTTGAAGGTGTTTTGCTGTTTCTATGTGTACTGCACAGTGCAGCACACATAGAAAAAGCAAAATACAAGTAGAAATGTATAATTTCTCCTTGTATCGCCATCCTAAGACCAGGTTTTACCTGGCCTTAGTGTTTGGTGCTGCTCCATCCTTGAAATTATAGGGCAGCATCAAAAAGTAATGGGTGCTGCGGTGAAATGCCCACAGCAACAGCCATTGCCGCCCCTTTGTCTCAGCAGACTGCTGCCGAAGAGGGCATGTTTACAAGGTGGTGTTAAGCCACATTAAGAGGCTTAACGGCACCTTGTAAATATGGAGTACAGAGAAACTTCACCGAAGCTTCAGAAAAAGTGACGCTTCCGTGGCATTAGGGGCTTGTAAATATGCCCACTCGCGTATCTCTTAGTGGATGAATTAGCCTGACACCGCATGTCATCAGGATTCTGAGATAGATATGTGAGATGAAATGGTGGCATTCGACTGACACATGTTGCTGATCAGGTGCAATAAAGACAACATTTGACAACTTTATGTGGTGGATCTGGTAATTTACCATATGGAGGAGCATATCACAGCTGTCTGCAAGACCTTAGAGAGAAGGGCAAAAACAGGAGAAGGGTAGGGAGAGCTGTCTTCAGTACAATGGAGAGGGGACGAAAATGAAAGAAGGAGAGGGAGGGCTGTATTGAAATTCATGGACTGGAGAAGTATTGCGAGATCTGTCCTTAAGACCATAGAGATAGGTCAAAAACAGGAGAAGGAGAGAGAGAGCTGTCTTCAAAACCATGGGCAGGGGAAGCAAACTGGAGAAGGAGTGGTAGAGCTGTATTCAAGACCATGGAGTGAGGAAGAAAACTGGAGAAGGAGGGGGAGAGCTGTCTTCAATACCATGGATAGAGAAAGAAAACAGGAGAAGGAGAGGCAGATCTATCTTCAAAACCATGGGCAGGGGAAGAAAACTGGAGAAGTCGAGGGAGGGCTGTATTAAAGACCACGAAGGGGGGAAAAAACTGGAGAAGGAGAGGGAGGCCTGTCTTCAAAACCCTTGACGAGGGGAAGGGAACAGGAGAACAGGGAGGGCTGTCAGGCCAGTTCTCCAGCAGAGGGCAAATCACTGTTCTAACACAGGGGTCGCCAACCTTTCTTGTGATAAGAGCTACTTATGAAAATCATCCCGAGCTACTAATATTATCAGTGTTGTAATAGTGAATACATCAGACAAGATTGCATTAGTAGCCACCCCATTCAAGATTACTAGCAGTGATTGTCTCAGTTCATCAGGCAGGCTGGACAGCAGTAATGTGGGAAAGGCTTTGGCAGTTTGGAATGCCTTCACATAAGGAATATATATTAGCTACAGTTTGAGGCTTACTGATAGCATCACCTTGGTGAATTCTCAAATTATATTTATTTTGGGAATTCATCCATTTTACTTCAAACAACAGCTTATGGCTTGTAAAAATACATTTTCCTCTTGAATGCATAGTTTTCAATCTTGCTATGCATATATTAATTTAGCCAAGCAAAAGTTTCTAATTTGGTAGACTGACCTGAACATAGGAGAGCTACTTACAGGTAGCTGATGAGCTACCAGTAGCTTGTGAGCTACTCATTGGAGAAGCCTGTTCTAACAAGTGCCTGTAAACTCTGGACTTCAAAGATTTCGCACCACTGCACAGCTCATTGAAATGCCAAGAACCGTCTTTTTGGCTTTGATATTGAAAGAGTAGAGAGGATGAGAAGCCAAAGTGAACTCTTGGAGGTAGGTTTAGCAAGTTACATACAAATTACACTTCAATATCCATTAAGTGCCATTACTTTAGGAAAAGAATAGTACTTTAACTTTACAAACATTCCCTAGTGTAGAAAAATGCTGCAACCTATTGGTATAGTGATCTCCGCCTTCTGTGGGGATTGTAAAATGTCTTGAAGCTCTCCTGTCCCTTTATACGTATAGCTTCGCACCACACAACTACATGAAGACCCTGTGTTTGTGTGCATTGGTGCCTGGTGCTGTGTGTTTTCTCATTTACCTGCAGGTGTTGGAATAGCCACGCGAACTGTGGGAATTGACCTGAGGCTATGTCGAGAAGTGCCTTCTTGCTCCTGATGGGGGACTCCAATTCCCGCTGCACACCGCTCCACTCAACGTGCTCTTAAGCAGAATGGTGCCCCGCGGCATGTGTAGCTGCGCGAACTGTGTGAACTGACCTGAGGCTGTGTTGGGAAGTGCCTGCTTGCTCCTGCTGGAGGACCCCAATTCCCACCGCACATCGCTCCACTCAACGCACTCTTGAGCGCAACGGTACCCCGCGGCGTGGGACGTGCCCGGGCTCCGCTCAGGCAAAGCCAGGGCTAAGGTCGGGCCCGTCAACATCCGTCATCACCCAGGGGAGGCTGGACTGGGCCACCCCCCTTTCGTCTGTGCTCTGAGGCTCAGGGGCTTGCTCAGTGGACATGGGCAAGCAGAGAAACAAAGCCGCCGAACCGGGAGGGGCGATTATAAACACCTTGGACACCTCGCTGATGAGAGTGGCAGATGTCCTTTCCAAGGAGACTGAGATTACCGAACAGCGCCTCTCGCTAACAACAAACTCCAAACCGCGGTTGACCACTGGTTCAGCACCTCAATCCTTATCATACAAAAATACAAGTCCTGTGCTTATCACCTCCGAAGCCCGCCGCAGTTGGGCTCCACTGGAATCCAGACGAGAATTTTTTAGATAGTGGAAGGTGTACCAGGAAATAGAAGTTACACAAGCTTATAAGGGAGTCCTTTAAATATATTTTGTTCTTCTTAGTAAAACATGCAGTCAGACATCAGCCAACGCATTTCGTTTCTTGCAAAGGTGCTTCCTCAAGGCTTTGTAGGTTAAGTCAACCAAACGATCCCAGGAAATAACATAAGTATTCCACAGAATCCCAACAAGAAGCCCCACGATAAGGGTTCAAGTATATCGACTCCAGCCACGATGGTCTGGAAAGTCTTCCAATCGCATACGACAGGTACGCCCGGCAAATATGTATACGATTGGAAGACTTTCCAGACCATGGTGGCTGGAGTCGATATACTTGAACCCTTATCGTGGGGCTTCTTGTTGGGATTCTGTTTGTTATTTCCTGGGATCGTTTCCAGCAGGAAAAAACACTGTCGGTAGTCTTCAAAATTACCTGTAACTTAAAGTGCCTGCGAACTGGGGTCTTATCTACATTTTAGGTAAAACTGAGCAAGTTCAGAAAACTTCCCATTGCAAACTTTGTGAAACGCTTTTCAAAACTTCACAACCTTCACAAATTTACAAAACATAATTTTCTGCAAAAGGTTATTGCTTTGTGAAAAAACCTGCATCAGCCTATTTCTCATGGGAGATTCTTCACAAATAAGGATTTACCGAACACTTCTTCTGGCAAACCTTTTTGGTGACAATTTTCATCTAGGAAAGTTTTGGAAAGTGAAACAGCGTTAACATCACTAAGCTTTGCAGGTGGAAATTTAATGTTGCACATCCTTAATTTTAAGATTTTGTTGGCATTTTATTTTTGTAGAGTCTTTTCAGGCTTTATTTTTGTCAGCTTTCGCATTTTCCATTTAAATGCTATGCTTTTCATAATACAAATAAATCTTGTTAATTTATTCCAGTAAAAATTACTTTTTCACACTGAGTTCACAGCAATCTTCTGCTCAGCGGTGGCCCCTCCATTAGGGTGGAGCAGCGCTGCCACCTTGCCACCACCCTCACACAAAACGATAATAAAACTGGTTTCAAAGCCATTTTAATATCGTTTTATTTTACTACCCCTGGACCAACACCCAGGACTCTGACGAGTCTTGAGGGCGGGTCCAGCAGGATGACACTGCTGGTGCGGGAGTGGTGGGCACTGTTACAGTGCGCATGACAGTTTGGCCGGCCAAGCCTTCATGCGCACTGAAGCACTCTCCAACGCCAAACTCAGCTGCGTTGCGGGGGCTGGAGAAAGCTGACACAGGCTACCCGTCTGCCTGAGAACACAAGTTGATGAGAACACAAGTTGACAGCTCTCAGGCCAATCACGACGCTGCTTTCACGCTCCATCAGGATTGGCTGCAGTGCAGTCTGGGAGCGTGTGCCCAGAACAAGAGCGCAAGATCACAGTGCCACGGGCAGCAGCTGTGGCGTTGTTCAGGTAAGTTATTTTCATTTTTTATTTTTTTGTTACCCAAATCCCCCCACCTCCCTCCTCTGGCCCGCCCCGCCGCGCCCCTACTGTCTAATATGTTTGTATGTATATGGCTGCTTTGAATGCAGGTCCTTGTCAATGCACATTAACCTTAAAATACACATGTTTCATCGGCAGAATCCACTGTACTTAGGACAGGTAGATGAGTGGGGTGTGTTCCTCCTGCGTTTCCTGGATAGTCAATAAGCCGCACTGTGGATTCTGTAAACAGCTGAGGTGTGTTAGTGGATACCGGGATGCTACAGTCCAGTCTTGAAAATATGATGTGAACTCAGGGGCTCTTATATGGCGAAGTGAGGCTAGGTTCATCACTCGGCAGAGGATCCGGGAACCACATTCACAAGGTAAGTTTTAAATGTAAGTTATCGCTGCACTGAATCCACTACTTTGACTCTACCTCTATACTGGCTGTTTATTAGATTAAGTTATAATTAAGAAATGTACTTAATTTACCTTAATCTCAATTGTAACCCAAGCACTAAGCCCATTTAAAAGAAATTCAACTCAATTGCTAACCTTAACCAAAACCTAATACTAAGTTATGGATGCTATGATATTTATTTTAATTCAAAGAAATACAAACTAACCATAACTTGATGCTAATGCCGTCCTCAACTGTTAATGAATTTAAATAATATAACATTAAATTGAAGTAAATTAAATAAAATAAGGAACCTAAACTAACTCTAGTGTAAACTCTAACATCATATGTTTTTATTTTTAATCTTAACTAAAAGGTAAGTGTAAGACATTGGGTTGCTGGTTGAGGGGGGAAAACCCCTACTCTAGCAGAAACCACAAACCTTGTCAAAGTCACAAGCAAACTCCAAATTAACCTGTGCTCAACTCCCAGGTAGCTGCCACAAAGCAGTCAGATTTAACTTAGAGGCAATGTGTAAGGTATTTGTCCAACGGTGTAAACACTGACACAGTGACACCACAACACAAAAAGATCCCACACCAGATAAATAAATAAAAAAAGACTAAAACAACAAAAAATCCAATCAGTAGAACCGAAGATAAGCAGTTTTAAACATTTCAGTGAAATAGCGCTAAAAAGCACAAAGTGCCAACTATGGATATCTAGTCGTGCCAGAACAGGACAAGGTCACAAGTTCAGGCCAACAGCGATGGAGCACAGGCTGGCCACATGTATCCAGTTAGGCCTGGTGAACAAGAGTACCTTAATTCCCGGTTGCGGAGCGTGCAAATTCCCAATCCCAGGATGTGTTTCGCAGGCACTGTGAGGCATCGGTTTTGAGGAGTTGGAAAACTATGATACGGGGTTCAGCATCATTGTCAAGGATCCCGTAAATTTTAATTACCACGATTCATACTTCAAATTTACGTCCTCCATATACGATAAGGAACTACCATTTCTCGATCTGATGATAACAATAGATGAAGGCCGTCTGTGAAAAAAGACTTTCTGTAAAGCCACGGATCGTTACATCCTATTAATATTTAGCTGACACCATCCGAGATCCTTAAGAACAAATCTTACTTTCGGCCAATTTTTACGGATTAGAAGAAATGACTGTAAATCTTAACCTTTAGCAAACAAGCAAATCACTTTGCTCTCAAACTCTGCAACCAAGACTATCAAGAAAAGATCATCGAACATCCTGCAAATGAGCAAAGAATGACAACAGAGAAGCCCTTTTAGAACCTAGGGAATGTGATGATCAATCGAAATTTACATGTGTCACAACATCCACACCTTCTTCGAATGAAGCAAAAAAGATCATGAGTAAACAATAGAATATACTAGACAGTGAAGGTCTACAGGTAGAGAGACCGCTGTTTGCCCCTTAGACATACCAGCAACTTACAAGATCTGTTGGTCCATACGAGACCTAAAAGAACAAAACCAACAGAGAGTGTAACTACATGTTGGGGTATTCCTCCCGTCGTTAGACACCACCCATGTGGATCATGTAATGTGTACCACCAGCCACCCCTACTTTAGAAGCAAATCTAAAACTAGATGGTGTGTGTCAATTATTGAAACTTACTAAATGTAACACCAGCAATTACATTTACCTCATACAGTGCCCATGCCACCTGCATTATTTTGGTATGACTACCAGACCAATACAAATTCGAATTAACAAACATAGGAGTAATGATGTGAGATGTCACCAGTTCACAACAAAATGAGTGCTCACTTTCTAACAAAAAGACATACATCAGATAACACAAAGTGGATAATTTTGGAAACCTTACAAAACAGAGAAGATGTTCAGAGGAAACTGTTTGAAAAAGAACAGGGTTGGAGCTTCCATTTGTAGACTTCCATGAATGGCCTCCATCAGCCGGGGCCCGTCCGTATGGGCTGAGGGGCCTCGCTCCCACCTTTTTCCCCAACAAGGAGTGTGTCTGTCAGGCTGAACAAATGTCAGCCTGAAAGAAACTCTTCTCATGCGCTAGATGTGCTGACTACTGGCTGACTGAGCTGAACTTTGCCAGTCTGAGAATTCCACAGCCCTGTGGGAGTGACCTATTCAGCCTCAAGACTCGCTCCATTGTGCTGAGGGGAGCGTCACTCATTGCCTCAGACCTGGGTGCTTCAGTTTTAAGCAGTGAAGTGCCCAAGGCTGAGTGTCAATCAGTGACACCTCGTCACAGAGCATGATGGGGCCAGTAGTCTCACAGACCCCATCCCACTCTGTGACAAGTGAGGGACAGATATCTTCCCTAAATGACTGACCTTAGGTCAGCCAATGGGGAAAGGCAGCAGTTCCAAACCTCCTGGGACTTCCAAGGCTTCCATCCTGGAATGCTGCCGTGAAGGTAAGTATTGTTTTTTGATGTTTGTGCATGCATGTATTTATGAATGTTTGTATGTAGGTGTATTTGAGTGAGTGAGTGTTGTGAATGAGTGTGTGTGTGTGCATGAGAATGAATGCATTGGTGTAAGTGAGTGTGTATGTGTGCACCTCTCCCTGCTAAAATTACCGGCCGCCGCTGGTCTCAATAATGAGATTACCTGGGGGGAGCTATCCGGTGAATCTGTTTCTCTGCAAGTTATCAAGAGTAACTTCTAAAGGGACTCAGAATAGCCGTACATCCTGACTCAAGGAGAAATTGACAAGAATTATTTATGTATACATATTTTTCCCATTTTCTTTTATTGATCTCATTAATGAACATACCTAGATGACTTCAGAGCTGGTGGACACCTTCTTACATGAGAAAAAATGTCTTTCCCTGCTAGGTTTTACTTCCCTGTGGTTCAAATCAGACAATACCGCTGGTTATAAGGGATATGTGTACCATAACCGACTTGGGTTCTCTTGTGAACAACCCCCCTCTGGATACATGAAAATATTACTGTGGGGTTAGATGGGTATGACGGCATGTACATACCCTGCAATTCTCACCTACCTTAGAAAAATACTGGTATTTCACATCATATACCCCTGACTCCGCACCAAGAGTAGAGGATACTTGATAGTTTACTTTTTTTGTTTGTTCCATCTTTCTTCATTTTGGTGATTTTATGACCCAAATGCAGAATCTTTTTCTTGAAAAAAAAGACTATATTACTACCATCCAATAGAGCAGCCTTCTGATTCTGTTGATATGTATGCGTATCACGTTCCACGATTACTTCAATCACACAACACCTTTTGACCCTGTTGGCCATGCATTTGAGCAAGGAGAGCTTCCAGTGACTTCTGTGTTCTGAGATGTGGTAGACAGGTAGGCGCAATAGCCTGGACACTCCTCTGGGGGAAGTAAGTAGTGGTCTCACGGGAGGGTCAATCAACAACAGCGTAGGATGAGGGTCTTCTAATAATTTATGCATTGGCTCATCCTATTATAGATGACCGAGGAACAGACCAATATACACGGACCCCATGTGGTGTTCTAGGCAGGAAATCAGCATGAGAGTTTAAGAATTGTAACTACTTATGTCTGAGACGATGTGTCACTTTACACCAGCGAGAGTGGACCATCCGCGATATCGCAGTTCTTTGCATTAGAACGGATCACATATCTCAATATGCTGATTGTAATGTCAAATATGAATGACCGCCATGTTTGCTAACATGCATAAAGGAATTAACATGACAGCAGAGCATGCTTCTTGTTTATTTAATGTTTGTCATGTCTGTTTTTTAAAAAAAAAAATGTTTTTTTTGTGTTGTTTTACCAGGTCAGTGGCATAGTTGGTTTGACCACAATCGTAATATATGGGATGTAAGTCTAGTGGATATTAACTATTATTGTTGTTTCTTCACTGAAGTGTGAGTTCACTTGACTTCTAATCAGTATGGGAACTCTTCCACAAAAGAATGTTAGGAAGCAGGTATATGGTCCTAAAGTATTGTTATAGATCCTCTTGGACATAAAAGGAATGAAGCATTTTGATCAATTCTTTGACTATGAATTTTCAGACCAACTACCATCTAATAATCACTTAGTGAGACTATAAGAACATTATCTTCCTACACATTCTCTGAAACCTGTTTTAATCTTAATACAGACTGTGCAAATGAATAAAATGGATACGTCGGGGTCCATAGTTAATTTTAATTATTCCTCAGCAATCTTCTTAGATAGTTTTTTGTGTCCTTCAACATTAGAGGCATTCGAGTTGCACGCTTGCAACCCAATTGGTGATAAAAAGATATCCAGCAAAGGGGCCCTTTGGGCATTGCCTTGCCAGCCCAACGTGGAGCATTGCCCGATAATGAAGCATGTCACCCTTGGGTGGGTGAGGGCTTGTGCTCCACTAAGCTAACGCTTCTAATGACCTTGTGGGGTTTGGATACTTAATATAAGTCAGGAAAATACCAGCTTTCTAAAAGTAGCATTTTCAAAATAGATATTTAAAATCCGACGTTACCATAAGGGAGGTTTTTTCATTACAATTCCAAAGACACCAAACATGAACTGGTTACCTGCTCCCATTTGGAAGTTACAATTTACTAAATGTACTATGGTTAACTCCAATGTTATACTATTGGAGAGGCAGGACTTGCAGCTGTGAAGAATGATTTTAAGAGCTTTTCACTACAAGGACATGTACAACTTAACATTACATATCCTACAGTTCAATACATTGCATCATGCCCTGTGGACTGTTAAGGGCCTATCCCAAGGGTGACAAATGTATTAAAAAGAAAGGTTTCGATCACGCAGAAGGTTTATATTGCGTGGTTGAAATGTCAGTTCAAGACTGTACACACAGGCTCTAATAGCAGACCTGAGACATGTTTAAAGGGATACTTAAGCGGATGGCACAATCAGTGCTGCAGACCCACAAGTTGGATTTAGTTTACAGGCCCAGGGCACATGTAGTACCACTTTACTTCAGACTTACAAGTAAATCACATATGCCAATTGGAGACAAGTGAATGTTACCATGTTATAAGGAATGAGCACAAACATGTTAGCACTGCTTAGCAGAGGTAAAATGTACAGAGTCCTAAGACCAGCACAAACAAGATCAGCAAAAATAGTGGGGTTTAATGCAAAGAGTTTAGGGGAAGACCACCCTAAGGCTGACAGGTCTATCAGTAAATTTAAGCTCATGTCAAGACACACTAACCTGGCAATCTGGATCCATCAGGAATGATGGTAGTTTCCACACTTCAGTCAATGCACAACAAATCCCACACTACTCTTGTGGAGATTCAGAGTAGGCGCAAGAGAAAATAATAGGACAAGAGACAAAAAGATTCACTGATCTTGTCACACAGTTGGGCTTAGTCAGCAGCAGCATTGAGTTCTAAATTGTAAAGAATATTTTAGCATGACTACTGTTTGGACCTTGGAGTTTTAACTTTTGATCTTGTCTATGATATACCTGATGACACCTCTTTCCTAGATTGAATCTCAGTCTCTCTTCTGAGATGAAATACAATTAAGGTTGATATAGTACTTGTCACAGTCATGCTTATAATAGATTATTGAGATCTACATTCAGTATTAGGAAACATGTTTTTTGTGCTTTGTTTACATCAAAATGATTAGCGGATACATGTAACATGAAAAGCATTTTTTCGATTTACATGTTTGAAAAAACAGGTACAAAGAGTTAGAGATTCTAACAAATGACTCCTTGTGAAAACAAATAAGTGCTATTGAGTTTGTCCTCCCAATGCATGGGTCCTTGAGGAAGCAACAGGTGCAAGACTATATCCTTGTGTCTACTTCACTGTTAAATTCATGGGGTAACAGATGTCAGAAATGAAACTATTTGAAGAACTGTTCCTGGTTGCAGGAGCTATGGACCACGATTTCTTGGCGAGGAAGCTAATGACAAGTAGTGTTTTATATTTCTTTCTGAGTGTCCTGTGTTATCATGTAGTCCTTTTTCTTTTAACTCCTATGGCTCACAAAATGTGCTCTTCTGAGATGTGAGATTTCTGGACAAGCATCTCACACCCTGCGCACCCCTCATCCTCTTCGGCTCTTACATATATATTCAGGAGTCTCGGACTAGCGTATTTCCCATGACCAGCGAGTAAGAGTAAGCATGTCTCGCTCCATATCATATGATAGTGACCCTTCATCCCCCCCAAGTGCTTACATCCCTGTGGCTAGGCTCCAGGGTTACCTTTGGAAAAGCTTCCTTCATAGGGGCATGGACATTAGAGGCTGGATCCCATGTTTGCCAAGGCTAGAGTAGACAATGGTCTCTTCTCGTCCTGTAGGCTTAGTTTGGGAACTCTTACTCTGGGAGCAAACAGCACAAGTCTGCACATCTTACTTACCATCTGTAAATAGAGTTGGTCATCAGAAATACCTTTTGACTGCAGCCAAGGTGCTAGTAATTTGAGGATGGGCCACAGTTTTAGAATCCCAAAGTCAACTCATAATCTGTTATCTTGACTCTGCGGAAAGCAAATACAGAGCTTTTCCTTTATACAATAATTCATCTTTCTCCCTCTGTTTTCCTTTTCTCTGAACTAAGCTTCCATATCTATTGACAGTAATTCTGTGTGGAACCTTCTGAGGATGGTTTCCACATTAATCAATTCTATGAAATAAATATTTTGTGCTCTGCTTGGGAACTTAAGGAAGGTTTTTTCAATTTCACGTTGATTCAATCAAAGTAAGTATCTGTCTTCCATCTCTTTGCATCAGGTTTGTCATTGATCACAAAATAATATTCAGACTTGAGATGAGTTGTCTGGGAATTCACACCCTGGCTAACTTCAGAAACTGTACATTTCTGTGGTCCGTGTAGACTTCTACTGTATGTTCAGCTCCCAGTAAATAATGACTCCACTCTGTAAACAATTCTTTATTGCTTAGACTTCAGTCTGTAACTGTATAATTTGATTCTGCTGGGGAATCTTTTGACAAAACTGAGCTACAAAAGGCACCTGTCCAGTAAATGGATTTCTTTGCGATGACAATCCCCACTGCATGACAGGACGCATCCATTCCTACGGTAAATGGGAGTTCTATATTTGGACACTAGAAAATATGAGACAGAAAAACTTCTCTTAAAAAAACAAAAAGCCCAATCAGCTTCCCTTCACCATATAAAATGAACTCCTTTACGAGAACGTCTTGTAATAGGTCTGACAATCTCAGTAAATTGAAGAATTAACTTTGCATTAAAAATAGCAAATCCAAGGAAATGAAGACCAATCGACGTACATTATTGGTCCCTAACAGCAAAGAACAAATCAAGATTTTGGTAATTACAATGCAAAAGATTGAGAACAAAGTCTGATGAGTGGACGAAGGGTTTCGATCCTTCTCTCCATACACGGGAACGAATGGCAGTATCTAGCTATCTCGATACTAAACTAAGGGACATATGTGCAAGGAGTTAACGCCACCAGAACGTCACTTATTTTGACGTTCTGGTGGCATTAACTCCTTCGCAGCACTTGGCATGCAATGGGTATTGCAGTGTGCGTTCCTCCGCAACACCCACTGCTTTTTAACACTGCCCCATATTTACAAGGTATGGGGCAGTGCCAAAAATAAGACCAGGAAAAACGTGGTCTTAAACAGGCGATAAAGAATTGTTCTATTTCTCCTTGTGTATTGCGCTTTCCATGTGTGCTGCAATCTGCAGCACACATGGATAGAGCAAATCGCCTGTTAAAATTGTTTATGTGCAGGAAAGTGTCCCTTCCTCCACATAACTAATCACCCCTGCAGCACAGGCACCCTAGCAAAATGGTGCTAAGGTGCCTGCATTGGCTCAGGGCACCTTTTTAGCACCAGCACTAGGGAAAATGCAGGGGTGCGCCGTATTTTTGTAAATACAGCGCATACCTGCATTTTTAAACTGAGTGCGGTGTTACCAATTTTGGAGTAACACCGTGCTCCACCAGTTTATTGTAAATATGCCTCTAAGAGTAAGGAAACCCTATTAATCCAGAAGCAAGAAAAGGTGTCAGCATCAGAACTTCTGTAGAAGTTTTGTAAACATAAAGACAAACAATCAGAAGTCAGGAGAGATCTGTGCCTATTGAGATCTAAAAGACATCTCTCTGACTACAAGGTAAGTTCACTAATAAGAAACACACCAAAAGTTTGAGAGAAATTACCTCACATTATTCAGCCTCATTATTTCCATTTGCCATGAAGAGTTCCAGCACCTGGTACGATACTCCCATTTTCCATTCTTCGCTTCTGATGCGTCGATGAATTCCTCCCTTCGACAGATATCGCCAACTGGCAGCACTCCCTTGTTCTCATTAAATTTAATCTACAATGCCAGTTCTTCCCAGCCTCGCTATCTGAAAATACAATTCTTTCACTAACTAAGAATGCTTTGGTCTACAAAAGGGAAAAATATATCGCAAACAACTTTCACGTTCAATGTTAAATGTCCTAATTGTAAGCTTCAGGCCCACAGTCACTCTAACTTAGCAAGTTACTTTCAAAAGTATGTAATTGTGCAACACGCATACAATCCTGTAAATACATTAATACATATTAGGTCGTTCATCTATGTCGCACTTTCGCACATGAATACACTTTTATTTATTAGAACAACAACTGACCACGCTATAGGCACAACACCGACACTCTCCTGATTCGTTCTTTCCTAACCTATGGAGAATTCACTGCCTCATATGCATTTTAGCTAACCCCAGTACAATCTTTGCCTGTAGATGAATTTTTTTGACGGTCCAGCTGTTCCTAAAAGAAAAATAGTTAATGCCATAGTCATTTGGAACGCTCCATTACTGCACCTTCTATATTAGTATACCATATATATTGATTATAATTGGATTATGTGAATACATGAGGCAAAAAGTACACACATATATGTGACCTTATCAAGATAAAAGGGTGGAGCAAAACTATGCTACTCCAAATCCAAAGAGGAAGTGTAAAATACACACATATCCATGTTGGCAAAAAGGTGATGTTCTCTTAAGCAAAGCACCCTCAACATGTTGTGCACGTGTCTGTCAACCCTCACCCTTAAATATTTCAAATTTAATTTGATATAGTTTTAGGTAACCTTAAACGCTTTCCCTCACCCTCTAGCACTCACCTTTATTTATTTTGAATTAAACTAATATAAGCACATTTAAAAAAGGGACCGCAGACCAACCTTAAAGTCAACTTTAATCCTATTCAATCCGAAGAAGATGAAATAAATAACCCGAACCCCTTACTAAAACTAAATTCACTGTGAAAACACTTACTTACATTACATTTACTCAACCCTTATTAGAATGTTGTCTTGTGAGAGATAGCCACTTTCTAGTAGTAACAAATATGGAGAAAGCAGTTAGAGGCTTCACTAAGAACCCCGTAGACAATACCTGGAACATATCTGGTTTAGATTGAAGATCGCATGTGGCTCTTCAGATACAGTCTTTGGCGGGCGTTGAACTGCACAAGCCCAGAGTATATTTGGAGGGCTGGATGATAGCCCCATTGCTTTCAATATGGGATGGGAAGGCATTTGTAAACAGGCCTGTGTTTGGTTTTATGCTAAAATCTGCCTTCTATGCTTGATTTCTCGGGTCTGGGCACAGTGAGATCAAATTCTGTGCATCTGTCACCCAGATATCTTCTCTTTGTGTCTTGCGTTGAATATGACGTGTGCTGTCGCTACCTGCAATCAAAAATTACTAATGGTGAATTGTAACTTCTAAGTGTGCTGCATTGTGCTGCACATAGAGAAGTTGCAATTCATCATTTTTTAAATTATTGTTTATGTGGAGGAAGGGACACCTTCCTGCACATGAACAATCACTAATGGTGATTTGCTGTTCCTATGTGTGCTGCCCAATGCAGCACACATAGGAATAGCAAAAACGAGGAGAAATTAAGCATTTCTCTTCTTTTTGCAATGTTAAGACTAGGTTTTCCTTGATCTTCATTTTGGAGGTGCCCCCTATTTTTGCCACTCTTGTAACAGAGGGCAGTGTCAAACTCAATGAGCGACCTCTGACCCTGTTTACCAGGCAGGTCGCTCCCCTCACCACCACGCAGCCCCCTGTGTGACCACTGACCGCTGCTGCACTGTGTCTGCCTGCGTTAGAGTGACTGTGCCCTCCTTCTCTTCTGTACCCACGAGTGAGTGATTCTCCCCCACTGTACCTTTGTATTTTGCTGCCTTGATTGTCCCCCTCTCCTTTGGTGCCCAGATTGTGTCCCTTTTTTCTTCTGTCATTCCCCGCGTCTCCCCCTCGCTGCCCGTTTCCCGCCGCCGCATCCCGTAGCACCGCCCCCCTCGCATTCTATTGGCCGCCGCGTCCCATAGCTCCGCCCCCTTGCACCCTATTGGCCGCCCCGCTCCCATCTCCCAGCTGCTCCTCCCTCCATCTCCCACTCATATGGAAGCCGCGTGCAGCGGCCGCGCCGCTGGCGCGCCGCTGGCGCGCCTAAGGCAAGCCCGTCTGCGCCCATCCGCGCCTGGCCCGCGCCCAGCGCCAGACCCCCTGGCCCCCGCAGATGCCAGCCCACCCGCAAGACCTACAACGCCACCACTCTCATCGCACTCAACACCGGCCGGAGCCCCGGCTGCTGCAGAGCCACCCCAAGACGCACCCACGGACCCTTCACCTGCCAATCCTGCAAGTTCTCCTGCATCCGGACCCGTACCGCACCTGCCAAGCCAAGCACCAACAGCAACCACCTGAAGCACCTGAAGTGCATCCTGCTCAACACCCGCTCCGTCCACAGGCACGCAGTGGAACTCTGGAACCTGCTCGACGCCACATGCCCAGACGTCGCCTTCCTCACGGAAACCTGGATGAACGACTCCTCAGCACCCGACATCGCCATCGCCATCCCGGACGGATACAAGGTCACCCGGAGGGACCGCGCCAACCAGAATGGAGAGGCATCGCCATCGTCCACAAGAACACCATCCGCATCACGACCAACTCCGAAGACACCCTCACAGCCGCCGAACACCTGCACTTCCAGATCCACACCGACCCCAAGACCACCCTCAGAGGCACCCTCATCTACAGACCCCCGGGACCTCGCACACAATTCAGCGAAGACATCGCCGACTTCATCAGTCCACACGCCCTCCCCTCCGCTGACTACATCCTCCTCGGGGACCTCAACTTCCACCTGGAGAACAACAACGACCGCAACACCACCACCCTGCTGGACAACCTCGCCAACCTCGGACTCAAGCAACTGGTGACCACCCCCACCCACTACGCCGGCCACACGCTCGACCCCGTCTTCTCCTCCAGCAAGGACATCACCTTCAGCCACGCCACCGGACTCCACTGGACAGACCACAGCTGCGTCCACTTCAGCTTCAGAAGGACCACGACTCACCACCACCCGCAACTGGTCTCCCGCAGAAGCTGGAACAAGATCACTGCCGACCAGCTCACCACATCCCTTAGCCAGAACCCCCCCACCAGATCAGCGAACCCCAACCATGCCGCCAACAACCTCACGAAATGGATCAGCAACTGCGCAGATGACCTCGCTCCACTGAAGATCCCCCCCGCCAGACCCGGCACCAAGAAAGCATCTTGGTTTACCGACAAACTCAAGAGCTCCAAGAAGAACTGCCGGGCCCTCGAGAAAGCCTGGCGCAGAGACCCAACTACAGACAACATGACCACCCTCAAGCTCGCCACTCGAAGATATCACCAGCTGATCCACACCACCAAGAAATCCGCATTCAAGGAACGACTGGACAACAACGCCCGCAACAGCAAGGAACTCTTCAACATCGTCAAAGAGCTCTCGAACCCCAGCGCCGGAAACAACGACATCATGCCCTCGCAAGACCTCTGCAACTCGCTCGCCTCGTTCTTCCACAGCAAGATCGCAGACATACACAACAGTTTCAGCACACAGCCAACGCACCCTACGACCGGAACAACGCCCCCCACCACCACCCTCCGCGCCTGGACCCCAATCAACACCGAAGACACCATCCGCACGATGAACTCCATCCACTCAGGATCTCCAACCGACCCCTGCCCTCACCACGTCTTCAACAAGGCCGACTCCGTCATCGCACCCCACCTGCGGGACACCATCAACGCCTCCTTCGACACCGCCACCTTCCCAGAGAGCTGGAAGCACGCCGAACTCAGCGCCCTACTGAAGAAACCATCAGCGGACCCCCCGACCTCAAAAACTACCGCCCCATCTCGCTCCTTCCTTTTCCGGGCAAAGTCATCGAGAAAACCGTCAACAGACAACTGGCCGCCTTCCTCGAGACGAACGGATCCCTCGACCACTCGCAGTCCGGCTTCCGGGCAAACCACAGCACCGAGACCGCCCTCATCGCAGCCACCGACGACATCCGAGCTTTGCTCGACAATGGGGAAACAACGGCCCTCATCCTCCTGGACCTCTCCGCGGCGTTCGACACGGTCTGCCACCGCACCCTAGTGCAGCGCCTCAACAACATCGGTATCCAGGAGAAGGCACTGGAATGGATCATCTCCATCCTCGCCGGAAGAACACAGAGAGTCCGCCTACCCCCGTTCAGATCCGAGGCCACCGAAGTCATCTGCGGCGTACCACAAGGATCATCACTCAGCCCCGCCCTCTTCAACGTCTACATGAGCCCCCTCGCAGCCAACACAACCTCAACATCATCTCCTACGCCGACGACACCCAGCTGATCCTCTCCCTCACCAACGACCCCGCCACCGCCAGAACCAACCTACACGAAGGGATGAAAGACGTAGCCGAGGGGATGACGAACAGCCGCCTGAAACTGAACTCAGATAAGACGGAAGTCCTCAACCTGGGATCATCACCCTCCGCCTGGGACGACTCCTGGTGGCCCCCTGCCCTTGGCAGCGCACCCAAACCAACAGACCACGCACGCAAAATGGGCTTCGTCCTGGACTCCTCCCTCTCCATGACCAGACAAGTCAACGCCGTCTCCGCATCATGCTTCAACATCCTACGCATGCTACGTAAGATCTTCCGGTGGATCCCCACCGAAACCAGGAAGACGGTCACCCAGGCCCTCGTCACCAGCTGACTGGACTACGGCAACTCCCTCTACGCCGGAACCACAGCCAAACTCCAGAAACGACTCCAGCGCATCCAGAACGCCTCAGCACGCCTCATCCTGGACATTCCCCGACACAGCCACATCTCCGTACACCTGAGAAACCTGCACTGGCTCCCCGTCAGCAAGAGAATCACGTTCCGACTCCTCACCCACGCACACAAAGCTCTCCACAACCAAGGCCCAAGATACCTCAACGACCGCTTGACCTTCTACACTCCCACCCGCCAGCTTCGATCAACCAGCCACGCCCTCGCCGCCGTCCCCCGCATCCGAAGAGCCACAACAGGAGGAAGATCCTTCTCCTACCTGGCTGCCAAGACATGGAACTCCCTCCCCATCCACCTCCGCCTGACCCAAGACCACCTCTCCTTCAGGAAGCAACTCAAGACCTGGCTCTTCGAGCAGTAGCGGACCCCCCTCCCCCAAGCGCCTTGAGACCCTCCGGGTGAGTAGCGCTCTATACAAATGCTTGATTGATTGCAGCAGAACACCCACCACAGCACCCATTGTACGCCCCTTTCACGTTAAGTGTAACGTGAAAAGGGGCCTTATTTACAAGGTGGTGTTAAAGCCACGTTAAGTTAAGATAAGATATTTAGTAGCTTTGTTTTCTCTCTTATCCGATTCCCTTTCCACCTGTTCAATATATTCCTTTTGTGCATGGTTGGTCGTAGATTTGGAGAAGTGAGGAAACATCGCTCCAGTTGAACAGAGGCGACAGAGTTAATGCTCTCTGACATAAGGCACAGATGAGACTCGCACAAGAAGAGTTGATTGGAAACAAAGAGCGTGGTGGACATGCTTCGAACATGTAATACCAGAAAAGTCACGGGGAAGTGAAAACATGCAGGTTGTCTTACAGGGATCCAGTCAACTGAAATCTGGTGCCATTGGTGAGGACAGACCACCTCTTTCCTACATCCTCCCCTCAAGGTAAAAAGTAAAAATAAGAGACCCCAGGAAACAACATCCATGTTTTTCAGCAGATATTTTTTTCCAACTAGGAGAGTCATCAGTGCTGCTGGTATCATTAGAGGCCACAGCAGCAAATAGACAATCATGCATGTGAGCAGATTAATGTCTTTATAATGAAGCAGCGCTTTATTTACTTGTCATCTGTGTCCATGTATTTAGAATCTAGGTTGAACGTTTTTAAATGTAAAGCTGTACAATAGATCATGGTGAATGGGAATCAGTTCCAAAGCCAAAAGTCTGAAAATGCGTCAATTTTTCAAGCATTCAGCTGTTGCGGTGAAAAGTGGTTACCCAGGCTGGAAGGGACATTGACTGTACCACCCGCACTGTGACCTTTAACTCATGCAATCGTCTTTCACATGTTTGCAAAGTCACCTAACCCTACTGCTAACTCCATCAATTACCCCATGCCTTACCCTATCACTAACCGCTACACAAAGATCAGCAATCCCGCGATGACTCATCGTAACACTAGTCCAAGGCCTATTCTGAACCCTAGTCTCTCCTTACCTCTACTCCAACCCTTAGCCTTACCCTAAAACTAACCATTAACCTGAGGGCTGGACCAGCTCTTTGTCACAGCCTTCATCAGAAACCTAACCACATCCCACATGCTCACACTACCCATCACCCTAACCCCCAGCTGTTACACTGTTGGAGTTGCAAAGGTGTAGAAAGAATCCAAGTTTTCAGTGGGACTATGTACAAAAGATGAAAAAGGTATTTTGAATTAGTAAAAAAACAAACTACAGTCAGATGAGTTGGGAAGAGGAACTAAAATCGTGTTGCAAATCTCAGAGCGTGTTTCACTTTGCCTTTATAGGGCTTTCAGGGAGCACAGAGTTTTGAATGGGATGGTGATTAGAAGGCTGTTGAAATACCTGAAAGGAAACAACTTGTCGGCTCACCCCCAGGGGCGCACCTTAGTCTGTAAAATGGGGGAAAGGAGGGAGCAAGCTTCAGATTATCCAACAATCATGCCAGCATATCATATGAGAAGCAGGGCATGAGAGGGGTGGAGATTGGTAGTGGTATTTAAAACACATTATTTTGCAAAATAAACAATATGTTTTGAGACAGAGACGAGAGAGAGTGTATGTGTGAGTGAATTTGTCTGCATGTGTACGGACAAATATTAGGTGCACTCTAACTGACACTTCCTCATACCTGACTGAAAGCATCTATACCCAACTACTCACTAGATAATACATGTATGGGGGTGAAACAGCCCAAACACCCCCCACACTCCCCCCCCCCCCACCCCAAGGCATGCCCCTGCTTACCACAAGTTGCCTGTGTTGGGGGTTCCCTGGAAGATGGTCTCTAGCTGGGCAGCTATTGGATACCCGTGACCCTCAAATAGGGAGGAGACTGAAGCATGAAAGGGGGATTTTCTGAGGATTAGCTGTGTTGCATTTGGGAGAGATAGATTTAGGCTGGGCAGTGGATATCTTGGATGGGTGGATCTTCTTAAACTCGAGTAGTAATTAACTCGCCCCTTCTCTTTTTTGTTTTTCGTTCCCATGTGGGTCATGGTTGCCACTTGGAGTTTGCATCCGAGGCCAGTCAAGGAGAGGATGCAAATGTGGAAATACAGCCACTTTCAGCAGGGGCGCAGCTTGGTCAGTGAGATTGGGGGGGGGGACTTCAGATTTCCCAACGAATGGGGGCTCTAATGCAGTGCATTACGAGTACTTTTAAAACACAATATTTTTTAAGCTAACCAGCATTTTGTGAGACTTACAAAAAAGGGATGAGAGAGCAAGCGCGTGTGTTTTTGTCTGTGTGTATGTGAAAATTCAAGTGAAATCCGACAGACACCTCACTACACCCAACTGAACGCACTTGTCCCCAACTACAGAATACATTTGTTTGGGGGGTGTAACACCCCAAACACCGGAAGCGACGCCCCTGACTTTCAGGAACATTGGGCAATCCTTAATCTCTGATACAAGTGCAGCAGGAATAGGGCTGTCTGGACGTGTTAGTGATGCGTAGTGGGTGATGTGATCTCGTGCAGTTGTGGAGAGCTGCGTTGTTGGACGAGATGTAGTAGGATTTAAGGTAAATTAGAGAACTCTGGGCAGGTAAGAGCCTGGTGTAGATGGCGTAAGTGCCAGTGAGGATGGCGAGGAGAGGAACAGATGAGGCCAGCTGCAGTACTTACTCTGAGCCGGTGGTTGCAGATGTGTCCCACCAGAACTCATCTTAGAAGACCTGCAATTGTCTTTCATCAACAAACTTTTAAACAGAGCGAGTGAGAGCAAGGGAGGAAAACACAAAAGGGGGAAAGAAGGAGGAAGAGAAAGATAGAAAACAATGACAAGGGGAGAAAGCAGAGAAGAAAAAGAACCTTCAAGAGTGAGATAAAGAGGCAGAGTGTGTGTGGCAGGGGAGAAAAGAGGCATAAAGTGAAATCTACACTACACAGCCTTCTGACATATGATAGCACCAGCCACAGCTTCTGAGGAACACTCTGGGCCCCAGCACTCATCCTTCCACAAATTAAGCACTGGCCAGGAGCCATTGGCAAGGTAAAATGACAAGTTAATTGGGGAGGGGAATGTTAAAGGATAGAGGAGGGCATTGCGGGATTTTAGAATATATTTTTCTTGCAGATATCACTTCTACTGTTTATAGCGCCTTCATGTGTGCACAGTGAGAGTAGGAGGAGTCTGATATTTGTAGGTAATCGCCACTGGTGTAGTGGGTCAACCTGAGGGGTCACTGAGGATGGGACGTGAGGTCAGGCAGCTCTGGGACCTGTCTGTTAAGGTTTTGTACTAGAGACGACCTTTGTCCCTCGTGAACAAGCTATTAGAAGCAAGGTAGGTTGAGCTGGTAAGCCTTGGACAAGCTGGTAGAAGCAAGGTAGGTTGGGCTAGTAAGCCTTGGACAAGCTGGTAGAAGCAAGGTAGGTTGGGCTGGTAAGCCCTGGACAAGCCGGTAGAAGCAAGGTAGGTTGGGCTAGTAAGCCTTGGACAAGCCGGTAGAAGCAAGGTAGGTTGGACTGGTAAGCCTTGGACAAGCCGGTAGAAGCAAGGTAGTTTGGGCTGGTAAGCCTTGGACAAGCCGGTAGAAGCAAGGTAGGTTGGGCTGGTAAGCCTTGGACAAGCCGGTAGAAGCAAGGTAGTTTGGGCTGGTAAGCCTTGGACAAGCCGGTAGAAGCAAGGTAGGTTGGGCTGGTAAGCCCTGGACAAGACGGTAGAAGCAAAGTAGGTTGGGCTGGTAAGCCTTGGACAAGCAGTAGGTAAGAGAAAAAGAGAGCTCTGCACAGGTAGGTCCCGGGGATGAGAGAAGCAGACAGGCCGTTTACCGCGGTTGGACAATGGACGGAGCAGGAGTTGGGGGCCTCTGAGGATAGAATTTCAGGGGTAATGTTTCATTGCTCAGTTAAGTTACAAACTAGTGAGGCGCAAGCCTTGTGACATTGAAACGGGCTTTTACACACATTAGTTACCAGTGCATCACCTCGTCCACTGTGGAGGGAGGAGGAAGGACATGAGAAGCGGCGGCTCTTCGACTAAGGCGGAGGAGCGTCGCCCACAGCTCTGCGAGCAGTTTAAAAATAAAAATAAAATGGTAATAACGCAATGCTATTATCATTTTATTTTCCGTTCCTGCTCAGATGCAGGGCAGGGCTGGCCAGAGCAGGTGCCGGGAGAGGAGTGGTGAGCACACTCTAAGCACACATGAGGGTTTGGCCGGCCGTCTTCGACAGACTAAACAGTCATGCGCACTTTGCATGTTCTCCACCGGCTGCATTGCACAACCTGGGTGGAGAAAATGCGCAGGCTCATAGTCCCGTCTGAACGCTGAACCACGGCACTGAGACCAATCAAAACACTGCTGTCATGGTAACAGCAGCGTCGTGATTGGCTAGGGAAGTCTGTGTGCTTCCAGCATATCGACGACCGAAGAGGACAAGGAGGCGGTGGCTGGCCTGGAGGTAAGCGGATTCTTTTTTTTATCCCCCGCCACCCCAGATAAGCAGCAGCCACCCCTGAAGGTCATGGTTCTTCCTTTGCAGCCACATATGATAATACCACACACTGTCTTAATTGTAGACCAGTGTGTGGCCATAAACCTGTTTGCGGTCTCTTAGCCCCACATAATGTTGCTTGGTGGTGAGGCTCCCCCCAGCCCGAGCCCTTGAGTTCACTCCCTCGTGTTCACATGCAAGCATGCACACACATGAACACTGGCAGACAGGTAGCTTTCATACCTGTGCATGCAGAGTTATGCACACCCAAGTCATCATGTACATGCATGGGCGAGCCGGGCAAAGACCCAGGGCGCCTAATTTCAGAGGGGCACACTGAGATCACCTAGAAAACTTATTTTAATTTATTTTTGTTCCAGGACGCCGGTGACTGTTCTTTCTCTCCTTGCGCTGCTCCCTCCCAAATATCTCCTTTTATATATAGCGCTTAGAGGAGAGCAGAGTGTAAAAAGATGAGGAAGGGCACCCGATTTTGTTCGCCCAGGGTGCTTTCTTAGCACTGCCGGCTCTGCATATGACATGCACGCCTACATGGACACACAGGACGTTCGTCCATCTCTGCACATGACATGCATAACTACATGCACACACAGGACATTCACCCATCTCTGCACATGACATGCATGCCTACATGAGCACAAAGGACGTCCACCCATCTCTGCACATGACATGCATGCCTACATGCACACACAGGATGTTCACCCATCTCTGCACATGACATGCATGCCTACATGCGCACACTGGATGTTCACCCATCTCTGCACATGACATGCATGCCTACATGCGCACAAAGGACGTCCACCCATCTCTGCACCTGACATGCATGCCTACATGCGCACACAGGATGTTCACCCATCTCTGCACATGACATGCATGCCTACATGCACACACAGGATGTTCACCCATCTCTGCACATGGCATGCATGCCTAGATGTACACACAGGACGTTCACCCATCTCTGCACATGGCATGCATGCCTACATGCACACACATGACGTTCACCCATCTCTGCACATGACATGCATGCCTACATGCACACACAGGAAGTTAACCCATCTCTACATATGACATGCATAACTACATGCACACACAGGACGTTCACCATATCTCTACATATGACATGCATGCCTACACCGCACACACAGGACGTTCACCATCTCTGCATAAGACATGCATGCCTACACGCACACACAGGACGTTTGTCCATCTCTGCATATGACATGCATGCCTACACTGCACACACAGAATGTTCACCCGTCTCTGCACATGACATGCATGCCTACATGCACACACAGGACGTTCACCCATCTCTGCATATGACATGCATGCCTACACCGCACACACAGGACGTTCACCATCTCTGCATAAGACATGCATGCCTACACGCACACACAGGACGTTCGTCCATCTCTGCATATGACATGCATAACTACATGCACACACAGGACGTTCACCATCTCTGCATATGACATGCATGCCTACACGCACACACAGGACGTTCTCCACCTCTGCATATGACATGCATGCCTTCGTGCGCACACTGGACGATCACCCATTAACCTAGACGGATCAGAAGGCGGGCCCTCATTACCTGCCATATATTCCTGACTTGTTATCCCTGCGCCCTGCCGCTGATCAGCCTGGGAATGTGGCAGCATGCCCAGAAACGGAGACAAGGTTTGTTTACACGCTCGCTGTGAACTGTCAGTGACCGGAGACTGCGCCCTGGCACCGGACCAACCTGCAGGTGGCAGAAAGGAATGCGCCGCGGGCCGGGGCTCAGGGCTCCCTCTCCGGGGTGAGGGACGTGAGGAAGTCACGCTGCCGGCTCGTGTTGTGCAAGATTAATGCCCCGAGCAAACAAAGCAGCGGAGGGTGTGCGAGGCAGGGCAGACGTTTTATGGAGAGCCCGGGACATGTGAGGTCCGTTTCACCTTTGACAGTTTCTACAAGGTGAAAAGGACCTCACATGTCTGTGACTCGGTGCTCACCCTCCCTTGGTGTCTGTTGCATGTTTATGCAGCAATTAGTGGCACTGAGCCCAGGGCCACAACCTGTACCACACACTGCTGGGGCGATGGTGCCCCTGGCATGGTAAACAGGAGTGTTGCCTGCCCTGGTTTCCCGAGTGCACGTACAACGTGTGTCCTGCTGTTAGGGTTGTCCCTGGCACTATAGACAGAGGCCCATGTCCATGGTAATGCGAGGCCCAGAACCTGTCCTGTGACGCACAAAAGAACATGAAACGCGCCCCCAGAGTGGGCGCAGGACTGCAAGCCATGCCCGGGTAAGTCACACCAAGACGCGGCGGTGCTCCGAGTTTTGGGAATCTTTGGCGTGATCCGGCCGTTTCCGATTGTAGTCTGGAATATAAAGTAGGGATTATCATTGTACCTTAACTCCGTAACCTAAAAATCAGGACAAAATATCAAAAGGTAAGAGCAACGGAAAGCACGGATTCACTATTCTCAGCTCCGTTCCTATGTACCCACAGATCCTCAGGGTGCACAGGTGTGGAGTTGGCTTTAGAAAGTCGATACATTCTTTCCTGCCCCTCTTTGTGGTCTCGATGCTTTGGCTGCACTCTTAAGGCAAAGCGATGCTCCCGGCTCCGTTCTCCAGACCTGCGCTCCTCCCCCTGACTACCAGGAAGAGAGGACTTATGTAGTATATTTCCACTCTTGTGTGATATGTCATGTTATATTACACAGTCTGGTAGAGCACACATCTAGCTCCCCAACCACGGGCTTCCCGGCGCTGACAGACGGAGTTAAACTGAAACACAGGGTTAAAGAGCAATCAGACACATAACACAGCGGCAGACTTACAAGACCACACCTCAATCAAAGTTCCAAACGAGTATAGGGTCCTGCGCACTTCTTATCCGCTACCTGCCCTTGTTTAGCACCACCGTCCAGAAGACTTGAAACAGCAACAGATGGAAAGGTGCAGCAAGTAACGATTGAGATACATAGCACCCCAATATGCATTTTGAATTTATGATTTCATTCCTTTGTTATAACCATTTAAAAAACATCCAGCCAACATGTTTAGTTCAAATTACTTTAAACCAAAAACAATGAAAGGTGAAAGACCTAATGGATAGCCCCCCACTTTCTCACTACTGTCTTATTAGGGATGGTCATGCACAATACTCCAGCACCGGTCACCCTTTGCTGCCACTGGTTAGAAATTTGTTCAACAAGTTTAACAAAAAGAGGTGCACCGCTCAAAGCACATTTAGTCCGTGGTGATTTCTTTATTTTCTTCCTTCATTTTGACATCAACATATGCTCATAAAAACAGCCAACGCGTTTCGTTCCTCAAAAACACAAGCCTTTGGAACTTCATCAGGTCTTTAAAGGCAGAATGCACATATGCTGTATGGTCCTGGATCGGAAATAATATAATCTTTTGTGGTGGAGTTGTGCTCCAAATAATCCCATTCTCCCACCTTTAATGGGAGTTTACAAATGAGCCGTCAAGATTTTAAGTGCTGGAGATCTCTTCCAGGTAGCACGCAGGAAGGTCTTGGACCACTTATCACAGCGGTACACCTTATTGCTTGGAGAACTTCTCCACTAACAGGAGTACATCTTACTGCGATTAAAATCTCGACGGCTCATTTGCAAACTCCCATAAAAGGTGGGAGAGTTGGATTGTTTTAAGAACAACTCCACTAGATGTGCTTTGTTCAATGCACCGCTTTTTGTTAAATTTGTTCAACTTACTTATTGAACTTCATCTGGGCTAAAAATAACATAAAAACAACATTAAAAAGGGACAACATATACCGTATCTGACACATGACGCTAATGTTAATACATACAATATAATATACCCTATAACAACATATAAAAAAACAAATATATATTAATCAATCAATCAGGTGTTTGTAAAGCGTGACTACTCACCCGTAATGGTCTCAAGGCGCGGGGGAGAGTAGGCTCCAGTCCGTCAAGGAGGGGGTCTGTCAAAAAACCAGGTTTCGAGGTTTCTCGCGAAGATGGGGAGCAATGTTGTCTGTCTGAGGAGGAGTGGAAGGGCGTTCCAGGCTCTGGTTGCGAGGGAGGAGAAGGAGCGGCCTCCAGATCTGGTCTTTTTAGTGCGAGGAACCACGGCGTAGGAGAGCTGGGCTGATCGTAGGGTCCTTTGGGGTGCGTGGAATTTGAGTCGGCTGTTCAGGTATGCTGGTCTGGTGTCATGGAGGGCCTTGTGTGCGTGGGTGAGAAACTTGAAGGTGATTCTAGCCTCGATCGGGAACCAGTGGAGTGTGCACAGGTGCTGGGAGATGTGGCAGTGTCTTGGCAGGTTGAGGACCAGTCTTGCGGCGGCGTTCTGAATGTTTTGTTGCTTGCAGGTGAGGTTTTTGTTTATTCCGGCGTAGAGTGCGTTGCCGTTGTTGAGTCTGCTGGTGACGAGGGCATGAGTGACGGTCTTTCTGTGCTCGAGGGGGATCCATTTGAAGGTCTTACATAGGAGGCAGAGGGTGTGGAAGCAGGAGGATGTGACGGAGTTGATCTGGCGGTCCATTTTGAGCACAGAGTCCAGGATGATTCCAATGTTGCGTGCGTGGTCCGTGGGGGTGGGTGGGCTTCCGAGGGCAGGGGTCCACTAGGTGTCATTCCAGGTGTCGGAGTTTGGGCCCATGATGAGTACTTCTGTTTTGTCGGTGTTGAGTTGTACGCAGCTGCTTTTCATCCATTCGGCGACGTCTTCCATGCCTTCTTGAAAGTTGTGTCTGGCGGTGTTGGGTTCATTGGATAAGGAGAGGATGAGTTGGGTGTCGTCTGCGTATGACACAATGTTGAGTCCGTAGGTTCTGACGATGGGGGCGAGCAGAGTCATGTAGACATTGAAGAGCGTGGGGCTGAGGGAGGACCCCTGGGGACTCCGCAGGTAGTTGGTGTAGGGTCAGAGAGGAAAAGGGGAGGTCTGACCCGCTGCGTTCTGCCGGAGAGGAAGTAGTGGATCCAGTTGAGGGCCTTGTCCTGGAACCCTGCGTTGTGGAGTCTGCGCATTAGAGTGCGGTGAGAAACTGTGTTGAACGCCGCTGAGAAGTCGAGGAGGATGAGGGCTACTGTTTCTCCTCTTTCCAGTAGGTAGCAGATGTCATTTGTTGCGGCTCGGAGGGCAGTTTCTGTGCTGTGGTTTTTTTCTGAAGCCGGATTGGGAGGAGTCGAGAATGTTGTACTCTTCGATGAAAGTGGCGAGTTGGCTGTTGATGGCTTTCTCAATGACTTTCGCTGGGAACAGGAGCAGGGAGATGGGTCTGAATGTTCTTGAGGCTTGTGGGGTCCGGGGATGGCTTCTTCAGGAGGGGGTTGATCTCGGCATGTTTCCAGTCATCGGGGAACGAGGCGTTCATCAGGGAGCAGTTGATGGTGTGACAGAGCATGGGTGCGATGGTGTCTGCGGCTCTGTTGAAGATTTGGTAGGGGCAGGGGTCCGTGGGGGCCCCGCAGTGGATTGACTTGATTGTCTTCAGTGTGTCTTCGATGGTGAGGACTGTCCAGTTGTCAGTCATTGGCTTACGGGTATCGGGGGTGGCTGGTGAGGGTTCAGTGTGTTGGTTGTTTTCGTCGAAGTTGTCGTAAATTTTCTTGATTTTGAGGTGGAAGAAGGGGCTGAGTTTGTTGCAGAGGTCTTGTGAGGGAGGGATGTCAGTAGACTCGCTGGTGGGTTGGGCGAACTCCTTGATGATGCTGAAGAGTTCTTTGCTGTTGTGCGCGTGTGTGGTGATTCTGTCTTCAATTGCTTCTTTTATAGTTTTTCTGATGAGTTGGTGGTGGGCGCTGTGGGCCTCTGTAGATTTGGAGTTCCTCCAGGCCTGTTAGAGGCGGCGGCACATGCATCTGGACTCTCGAAGTTCGGTGGTAAACCACCTGGCTTTCTTGGCGTGAGTGTCGTAGTTTTTCTTGAGTGGGGCTATGGTGTTGGCGCTGTCAGAGATCCATCTGTGCAGAGTTCGGGCTGCGGTGTTGGGGTCATCATCTTCCGCGATGGGTGGGGTGGAGTTGCGGAGTGAGTAGCTTAGCTGGTCGTCGGTGATTTTGATCCAGTTTCTTCGTGGGAGCAGGTGCTGGTGTCTGTTCTAAAGGTGAAGTGGACACATCGGTGGTCTGTCCATGGGAGTTCGGTGGTGTGGCTGAAGGTGATGGAGTTTCCCGTTGTGAAGAGGGGGTCGAGGGTGTGTCCTGCTGAGTGCGTGGGTTTGGTCATGATCTGGCAGAGTACGATGTTGTGGAGATTGTCCAGGAGGGATGTGGTGTTGGGGTCCAGCTGGTTGTCGAGGTGGAAGTTGAGGTCTCCCAGCAGGGTGTAGTTGGTGGATGCGATGGCATGTGGGGAGATGATGTCCGTGATGGAGTTGGGGAATGGTCCACAGGGTCCAGGGGGTCGGTAGATGAGGGTTCCCTGGACGGTGGTGGTAGGACTGGCCAGTATCTTGAAGTGAAGGTATTCCATCAGGTCTGCGGGCTCGTCGGGGAGTGTGCTCAGGCAGAGGGTGGATTTGTGGACAATGGCGATTTCTCCTCCCAGGCGGGTGGGTCGGTCCTTCCTGGAGATCTTGTATCCTTGGAGAATGGCGATGGCGATGTCCGGTCCCGAGGTGGTGTTGGTCCAGGTTTCGGTGAGGAATGCTACGTCTTGGGTGGTGCTGTCGAGAAGGTCCCATATTTCATTGGCGTGTTTGTGGAGTGATCTGACATTGAGGAGGATGCTTTGCAGGGTCTTCAGTTTGGGTGTGTTCTTGTGGGCGGGTTGTGCTGGGTCGGTGTTCTTGGTGGTGCTGCAGGTGTGCTGGTCAACTGGTGATGCTAGCTTGCAGTTGTTATTGCGGCCTGGGTTGAGTGCGTGGAGTCCCGCTGGGTCGTAGCGTTGGTGGTGCGGAGGTCCAGGGTTCCTGGCGCTCGTCGCAGTCTGGTCCCGGACGGCCGCAGACGGGCTTGCCTTTGGTGCACCTTTGGTGCGCCAGCGGCGCGCACGTGCAGCGGCCGCCATTAAGTAGGGGCTGGACAGCTGGGAGGCGGGAGCGGGGAGGTAAATTGGATTGGGCTGGTCGTGATGGGGGGAGGGGCCACTGGGGCAGCAGTGCGGGGAAAACTGGCGGAATAGGGAAAAAGAGAGGAAAAAGTAGAATAAGGCAGAAAAAGTGCAAGAAAAGTGGAGGAAAGACACAGAAGTAGAGTGAAAGGGGGAGCTTGACATGAGGGTAAAAGCGAGTGAAACAGAGAGAAAAAGCGGAGCGAAAGAAAGGAGACAGAGGTCCACTGGGCCCCCAGGGATGAGGTGCAGGTCTAACCTGCGGATGGAGGAGGGCCTTGAACACCAAAACTCTAGAGTGCAGGAGCTCGGGGGAGGCCTCACTTAATGGTGCAGCTGCGAGGGAGGGAGAGCAATTTCACTGACAATGAGTCAGTAGTCTTGCTCCCCTGTACCCGCAGTGGCCGCCATTAAGTAGGGGTCGGGGAGGGCTGGACAGCTGGGAGGCGGGAGCAGGGAGGGGAACCGGATTGGGCCGGTCGCGCTGGTTGTGCTGGGGGGTGGGGTCACGGGGGCAGCAGCGGCGGGGAAAACGAGCGGAAAAGGGAAAAAGTGGAATAAGGCAGAAAAAGTGCAAGAAAAGTGGATGAAAAACACAGAAGGAGAGTGAAAGGGGGAGAATGACATGTGGGTAAAAGCGAGTAAAATGGAGAGAACAAGCGGAGCGAAAGAAAGGAGACAGAGGTCCACTGGACCACCAGGGATGAGGTGCAGGTCTAACCTGCGGATGGAGGAGGGCCTTGAACACCAACACTCTAGAGTGCAGGAGCTCGGGGGAGGCCTCACTTAATGGTGCAGCTGCGAGGGAGGGAGAGCAATTTCACTGACAATGAGTCAGTAGTCTTGCTCCCCTGTACCCGCAGTGGCAGCCATTAAGAAGGGGTAGGGGAGGGCTGGACAGCTGGGAGGCGGCAGCAGGGAGGGGAACTGGATTGGGCGGTCGCGCTAGTCGTGCTGGGGGTGTGGTCACGGGGGCAGCAGCGGCGGGGAAAACGGGCGGAAAAGGGAAAAAGAGGAAAAAGTGGAATAAGGCAGAAAAAGTGAAAGAAAAGTGGATGAAAGACACAGAAGGAGAGTGAAAGGCGAAGATTGACATAAGGGTAAAAGCAAGTGAAATGGAGAGAAAAAGCGGAGCGAAAGAAAGTAGACAGAGGTCCACTGGACCACCAGGGATATGGCTCAGGTCTAACCTGCGGGTGGAGGAGGTCCTCGAACACCAACACTCTAGAGTGCAGGGGCTCGGGGAGGTCTCACTTAGTGGTGGAGCTGCGAGGGAGGGAGAGCAATTTCACTGACAATGAGTCAATGGTCTTTAATAAAGCCTCAAATTAAAAAAATTGGAAAGATTTTAGACACAGACAGAACCATATAAGTGACAAACACAACATGTATTATCTGTCTGTACATTTACATGCCTATTCATTTCAAAACAGACATAAGAGGGGAAAGGGTATAAACTGAATGCAGCACCCTCACAACGCATCTCCAGCCTGACGCGAACCGCAAAACTTAATGCGTTATTAAAACAACAAGTGCGGACCGGACCAACCTCACAATGCATCTCCCACAGGTAAAACAGCAGAGGGTGGCCACTTCAAAACAATGCTAACCAATGGTCAGTGATCATACCCGAACAGCCTCATATAAAAGGCATGTGTAGGCATAATGCATATTATTCAAACAATTAAACAGTGCCGAACCACCCTCCTAATGCATGTCCCGCCTGCATGCATCACATACCTTGATACGTATCTTTTTGCCCATGGCACGTTTCAGAAAATAAATGCTAACCCCAGCACCATCACTCATTATAAAGCCGAAATCAATCAGTGGATTCAAATCGGATGCAGCCGGCATCCACATGATCTGAAACCGCCTGACTCTGAGTCAACAGTAGTAAAGGTGGCAGCCATCTTGGAATAGTAAATGGCACATATAGAGCTGAGTATCACTAAGAGATCTCCTTAATATCAGCAACCAGTTAATTATAACATTGTCACATTGACTAATTAGTTTAAACAAAACTATAACACCCCTTAAGAAAAATATGTATAAACACCATGTGACACAATAACACTGCCAAGTCATAATGAAAAAGTCCTTGTGACTTGACCACACTACAGAATCATTCTGGATATAACAATAACAAACTATAAACTAATCTGGATGAAAGTGCGCTTAGTAACAATTTAGAAAGAATGCAAATGTGCTGACTAAAAACCAGATGAAGGGGATCAGCGGTGTTTGAATAAACCAAGATATTAGATAAATAACATCGTCAGGAGTCATGTCATAGAAAATCGCCTCCTAAACGGTTCATAATCATGAACCAAAAGGAGCAAATAAACAAACTCCTGAGAATTGATTTAAAATTCCCGCAATGTACTGAACATTCATTCAAGTGCCATTCTCTATATAGACACAAAGGAGGTTCCTTCTCGTGCAGATATTACTAGTGAAAATAAATCCAGTTCAAATAAAATACAATACACTACCAGGACATGTAAAACCTAAAAGTAAATGTCCAACATTTAATTACAAGGAACCCAGCCCTCTGGGCTACCTAGGACCTACCTTACGGGTGACATATGTAATAAAAAGCTTGGCAGGGAGATTATATTGCCAAGTCATATTGGCAGTTTAAAACTGCATTCAGGCTGCAATAGCAGACTTGGGACATGTTTTAAGTGACTACTTAAGTGGGTGGCACAATATGTGCTATAGTCACCCTACAAGGGACCTATAATGTTGGTTTTAGGACTCTGGGCACTTTACCAATGCTGACCAGTGCTAAAGTAATGTGCTCTCTCCTCTAAACATGGTAACATTGGCTCATTCCTAATTGTCATATTCAATCTACTTATAAATCCCTAATAAAGTGCACTACATGTGCACAGGCCCTTAAATGCTTCTAGTGGGTCTCCAGTACTGCTTGGTCCACCCACTGAACTGAAGTAGCCCTTTAACCAAGTCCCAGGCCTGCCAGTGCAGGGCCTCTGTGTGCAGTATACGGCCACTCCAACATGGCATTCATAACTACTTGTCAAGCTTTAAACTTCCTTTTTATTATATAAAAGGCGACCCTAAGGACAGGGGGCTATATAAGTAAAATGTACCTGCCTCTCATAGGTTAACATTGGCGATTACTTAAAATACCTTGAAACTGCAATTCCTAATTGCAGAGGAGCAGCTGCTCTATGTTTAATATCTTTGGATTGGTAATGGCAAATCCTCTTTACTGGTAAATTTGGATTTGACATTACTGGTTTAGCAATGAAAGGTGACATTCTCTGCACTTGCTGCTTTATGTGCCTTACAGCCTGCCACCAATACATGTCTGGATTGGGTGCCCGCTACACTTTGAGCATTCCATCTAGGCAGCCACAAACACAGGATACTTCAGGGCATCTGCATTTATCTGCAGACTAATGGGTTTTCCTGGGAAAGAGGGAAGGGACACACTGACACCTACACTTCAACAGGTAGTGTCCAGTCACACAAATCATTGATCAACCCCCCACAGGTAAGCTGCCTGACCGGACTGGGCTGAAAGGGGACCTATTCACTTCAGAGGATTTGCTTTGAAGTCACCTCCATTTCAAAGGCACTTTTGGGTATAAGTACTGGGTCTCTGACCCCCTAACATCAGACACTACTGTACTTGCAACTAAGCTCTGCTAGAGGCACTGCTGTGCTGCCTAAAGGACTCAACTGGACTGGTGAACTGGAAAGACTGCATTTATGCTTGTTACCCTGCTGTCTGCTGTCTCTGTCTCTGTTGAAGGACAGCTGGACTCTGACTTCTGCCAAAGTAATCTCCAAGGGCTTGCTGGCTTTATTCCTGAAGTCTCAGGGCCATTAAAGACTTCACCTGCCTACTGTTACTGTAGGACTCTGCCATTTGTGAGTCTGGCAGTGGTACCGTTGCCAAAGACCAGTGCGTGGTGAATCTCCATTGTGCTCTGAGAAAAGATTGAGCAGTTTGCTTTGTTGAGACCCAGCGCTCTGTGTCTGCGACAGATGCTGTAGCACCGAGAAGCTCTTTCCAGTGCAGCCCAACCCAGTTGCCTTGACACAAGGAATCTCTGTCCGCCCACGTGATCAGAACCAATGCTGCGCACCCGACACGGTCTGTTGCATCACAGGAAGGTACTGTGAACAACGAGACCCATGAGGTCTCGGCATTCAACCTACGTGACATCGTGGACGGCTAGTTCCATTCAGATAAACCGGTCTCAGGGGATCTGCCATAAATGTACTTATCACCGACTTTTGGAGTACAGTTTACGCACTCCAACGTTAAAGAAAGCCCATTTGCCTACTTCTAGTAAGGAACCTATTAGAAGCAATTGTGTTTCTCCGCACTGTGTTTACTTTTATGCTTTTTAACGTCGTAACTTGAAAAGTCCTAATTGGATTTTTGTCGTTTTAGTCTTGTTTTGTTGAGAATACAAAAACCTATTTTTATAAACCTATGAGGATTCTTTTTGTGGTGTATTCATTGTGCTACTGTGTGTGTCGCACAAATACTTTACACATTGCCTCTTTAGATAAGCTTGACTGCTCTGTGCGATGCTACCAGAGGGTGAGCACAGGCTATCTTTTAGTGTGTACCAGCTTACCATAACGAGAGTGAGCATTCCTGCCAAGCCTAGGTGTATACCTCAGCCAACCAAGAACTCCATTTCTAACAAGGTCTAAACCAATCTTACCATACTTAGGGGAGTGAGTACAAGCACTATAGTACTGGCAAGCAGGCAGCAGACCACCATCCTGTAATTGCTTTCAAAAGGAAAACATTTTGAACTTTTTTTAAAGTCCTTTATAGAGCCCAGGCTGCTTTAAAACGAAAAAAAGTTTTCTGCTTCAGAAAACCTCAATGAGAGCAGGTAGGTATTTACCCCCAAAGCTGCCACGCCAGTTCCTAATGGGAAAAGAGTCCAAAGGGGACATAATATTTCCACACAAACTAAAAGGGGTTGGTAACAGATCAATAGTTTGAGACCAGAATTACGATGGTAAAGCATTTATACATACCTTATCTACTTGCAATTTGGAAGGCATGTCCTTAATACATCTCTCCAAATTGTGATTCTGTGTGGGTTTCTTATCTCATTTTGCAATTCAGAAAAAGGTTTTCTAGATCGCAAAGTGGTGTAAATCTTGATTGTGTATAAAATGTGCAGATTTTTGCATTACACTTGTTAGGATAAAATATCTGAATTGCACCATGTTTTGTTCCATGAACAATACAAATGGGCAGAATGTGAGCGGCTGTTCTTTGCACCACTTAACCGATGTCTTGGAGGGAGCGACGGAAGTGTTTGGCAAAACCCTAGGGTGTCTTAAGGGGTATGTGCACAAGATTTTATTGAAGGACAAAGCTGTGCTGGGACAGCATAAACTGAGGAGGGTACAACATTCAGTGAACGATGGGGTCAAAGAATTGTTAAATGATATGTTGAGGGAAGGTATAATTGAGCCTGTAGAAGCTTCTCAGTGGATTTCTCCAGTGGTAATTACTCAAAAATCGATGGCCGTCTGAGATTCTGTGTGAATCTTAGATCTCTTAACCAGGAGATCATCCCAGACATGTTTACCCCCCTCCAACATCAGTGAGTTAGTAGTGTTGGTAAAGAATGGTGAGTACTTCTCAAACATAGATTAGGGGAGGGCTTACCATTGGATCAAGTTACATCATGATTCAAAAGCTCTGACAGCTTTCATCATTACTGAAGGTACCTTACAGTTTACTTGCATGCCGTTCGGCTTAGCGTCAGCTGCAAGTGTTATCCAACGAATGATGACTAAGTTCTTAGGGGGATTGCAAGATGATATTTATTTTTCAAGACGACATCTTGATTATGGGATAGACTGTGGAACAACATAACATCACTTTGGGGTTGGTGTTAAAAACATTAGGTGATTTTAGGTTGGCACTCGACAAGGAAAAGTGCACATTTTGACAGAACAAATAGAGTACTTGGGATATACCTTATCTGTTGGCGCGGTCAAACCTAAGCAATTGTTGTTGGATTCCATAAGATTAACACCTGCTCCAACAGAAAAAGATAAATTGAGGTCCTTTTTAGAACGTATAGAATATTATGCAAAGTTTGTAGACAGTTTTGCAGACAAAACAGAGGGTTTTAGGAAACTACTCCGTACAGGACGGAGGGAGGTTTGTTTTGGAAGAGGAGCAACATGTGTGCTTTGATAACGTAAAGAGAGAAATTTTTGATGCTGGAACATTATCACTGTTTGATAACAAGTTGAAGTCTATTCTGACTGTAGATGCAAATGCAATTGGTTTTGGAGTAGTGTTATCTAAAGGTCATGGTGGTAAGGAAAGGCCTGTTGCTTTTGCATCATGGACAATCACCCAAGCAGAAAGGAATTATTCAGTCATTGAAAGGGAGGCATTAGCTTCTGCTTGGGGTGCTGAGTATTTTCAGGTGTATTTATGGGGTGCTTCTTTTGTGATGCGCCCTGATCACAAACCTTTGCTCAAGATACTGTCAACAGGGCAGGCAAAGCGTCTGCTAGGTTGACAGCAAGACTTCAGGAATATTCCTATGTGTTTGAATTTGTGCAAGAGTGGAGGAATACGCAGGCTGATTGCCTATCATTGGTTGCCTTTGAATTGGGAAAGTGTTGATGGTGTCGCACTGAAAAAGTTTGAAGCAGATGATGCTGTGGCTTCTGTGCAAGATTCCATAGAGTGTGGTCTGAGAGCATTCACTTTGATAGAATGGGAGGAGGAGATGGTATCGGATGAGGTTCTCAAAGAAGTGGGAATTCTCATGCGGTGGGGTCCCACGAGGGAGAGTATGCAGTCTCAGGCTGTGCAACCATATTTTAAAGTTTTAGATGAGTTGTCGTTGTGTGGCAAAAACGTTTTGATGAGAGGTGATCGCTTTGTTCGACCCATAAGGTTGCGATGCCGGCTATTTGATTTGGTGCATGAGGGCCACTTGGGTCAAGGGTTAACTGGTAGGAGACTCAAGGAGGAATTTTGGTGGCCAGGTCTTGATGACCAAGTTAAAAGATGGGTGGAACTAAGTTAGTTCCAGCTTGGCTGAAGGATTGGGTCAAAAGTGAAGGACGTGGAAGTGATACTTTCATGAGTATGAGTAAAATGAGAATTGGCATTGGATATTGGGTCAAGATAAAGTCAGGGAGTGTTGTGAAGGGACTTTCTACGTTTAGGGGTCCTTTCTGTGTTGACAGAGTGAAAATGTTTTTTTGGGTGTTGGATAAGGGAGAGGTGGAATTAAAGGAATGCAGCTTTATATCAAAAAGGTGGTGGTTGTGCAAGAAAGGAGAATGAAGGATGTTCAGGTGTGATGCTGATGAGGGATGGCGAAGTTGGTGGTGGTCATGAGGCTGGATTGAGTTTTGTGTCACCTAGGGAAGGTGATTCAAGGGATTTGAGAAGTTCAAGAGATTGGTGACCACCTAACTATCTTGAGGATTATGACAGGACTGAGGAGGTATTTGTGTATTGATTTCTCTTAGCTCTGTTTCTTTTCTTCCTGTTTTCCTTTATTTTATTTACATGTATTGTATTGGGATGGGGATGTGTTATGATTTAAGTGATGTTTCGTTCTAGGGGATTTGCACATGTTCTATGTTGAGGGTTCTAAGCTAGATTGAAGTGTGAGAGAATTTCAAGGTGGGCAGTTGATCCCGGGCACCTTGTGGAGGACTGACGCCAGGTTGTGTCTCCAATAAAGCTTATTGGACAGATTACTTAATACATGGTGTATGGTGCTGACTTTCTTAAGTACGACTAAAGTATCAGTGTAAAAGTCTGATAAAGACTTATGACATGAAAGACAGTATCAAATTAAATGGAATCCCACAGGACTCTAATGAAACTTTTGGAAGGTGGTGTTGCAGTGTGGAACATCAAATTCCCCCTTCGTCACAGACCAAATACCTCAACAGCAAATTCACTCAAATACATTAATTGGTGGGGCCCATAACACCAATACTCACACTCCATTGATCTACTTCCCTAGAGGAATAAGCTTCCAAACGCTGACATGAAAGGAATACCTTTACCTTACTCTAAATACATTGACTTTCAATCCTAAAATATTCCCCTCATAAGGCAATGAATCATTTAGTTGTTTGTAGGTTTAGTGTCACAATCATTTATCTACTCTTTAAATACTAAGCTAAATTCTCTTCTTTAAATAATCAACACAACACATTTGTCAATTAATCAAATATTCTTTATCTAAGAAATATTGCAAAATCGTTAGAAATCATCATCAGCATTGCAGAGCATCATATTTACCTAATCTGGCTAAAAGTCGTCATCTAAGTCAGTCAGGTCGGGGAAAAATCTTTATTCAGCAAGTTAGGCCGCAATTCAGTCTCTCAAAGATTCAGGATAACAGCTGTCCAGCAGTGTCACCATCCTCTCCGTGAGCATAACGTCAGGAAATCGAGTTCGTCAAAGAAGAGCGAGTTTTTTTAGTTCAATTCCCTACCTACTTTTATAATGAAAATAATGTCAAAAAGTATCAAGATCGGGGTTTTAGAAAGTCCTGATTGGTCGACTTGGGGTCGCGAGGTAAAGTTCTCATGGTGTCTGTGTAATGAACTCATCGCACTTGATGGTTCCGGTTTTTTAAATTTCCATTGTCTTGTAGCTGGCGAAGTTCCCGGAGAGACCTTGAAGGGTACATGTTCTCCCGGGGTCAGGTCCAGGCACCTTCCTGCTGGCGGTGACGCCTGCGCACTTCACCCAGAACCTCGTGCTGTCAGGGGCAGTCAAGGTCTCGTTCAGCCATTTTGTCTAGGCCGAAATGGGCAACTTAAGCAAAAGAAACACAAAAACGTAATTAAAACATAGAAATGGCTAATCAAATGTTATCCCTTCGCTAATACCCATATGTGTGTGTAATTATCTAGCAGAAAGCAACACTCAAAGTGGTTTATACTCACTTAATAAAGCACAAATCACAAATACATCACCAAAGCAACATATACCATGCAATATTCTAATTTTCTACTATTAGTATGCGTACACAAGTTAGTTTACAATTAATATAGCCATGCAAAATGCAATTCCCACGTGTAATTCTTTTGTTATTATGATTGATAAGTATTTCACTGCAAACCAATTAATGAGATTACTATTAGTTAATTATTCAGATTAATATAAACATGCAGAATGGGGGGGGGGGTATACAAATGTTTGTACTACCCGCTCCAGCAATCCCCCCTTTGGTGATTATATCACCACACCAACCAAAAATGTTGTATCCGTTTTACGGAATTTTAAATTGATTTCTTGTTTCATTCATATTTCACTTTCCCCTGTTTCTTCTCCTTTTGCTGTTTTATACATGCTTTCCTTTATCTCTTCTAGTTCTATTTCTTCAAATTCTCTTTCTTGTTTCTTATCCCTTCTCCTTAAGTTTTCTCTTTTATTCTTTTCTGGTTTTTATTCTTTCTACGACAAATACAACCTAGTCTAATTATTAATACTGAGGAAATCACACATGTTAATGGAAATAATATCTTACCTATAAATGTACTACCTAATTTTACTACTTTAGTAGCTGATATTTTCTTACCAATCTTCTCCTAGACACCTTCAACCTCCAGTGGTACAATTTGGTCATGCAATTCTGTAATATTATTAATATAAATTTTCAAATCTCTACTTTCGTCAGGAATGTAAGTACAACAATGTAAAACTTTCAGCCCCACAGACTCCACCCTCTTTTGCCAATAAAATATCAAGGGCAAGTCGATTTTGCATTACCATAGCACGCATGGCAACCATTTCAGTATTTACCAATAAGAATACTCCAACAGTGCTTGTTGACAAGCGATCCACTACTGTTGAATTTTTTCAAATTTTGTTTGCATTCAGAGATATTCCCACTGCGGGTATCAGTGCTCCAAAAATGTCACCCACAATTTCAGTCCAAGATTCCCTCTTACTAAGTGCTAAATAACTACCTAAGCTATGTACACCATCTTGTCCTCTATCCATATGAAAAATCGTTGGAAAAACCAGGCCAACATAACATGTGCCATACCAATGGTCTGGCAAACGATAATATGCCCTGTTCCCACAAATGAAATACAGTCCTGGAAAGACTGGATCTCTTCAACCTTTAAATCCCCATCCTCCCATGATTCGGTATGTATCATGGCACTCACTATTCCCTAGAAAATAATTGTCATACACCGTCTGATTCCTTCTTATACACAATTTCCCTTTCTGAGGCCAATCTAAAGCCATAGTTGGACTCGTTTCTCCTTTCAAGTGCTTCTCCATTTCTACATCCCAGACTGTTTTCTCCACTTTCCCTTCTGAAGCCTTTCTTTGCATTTTCAATCTCCTTTCTTCAACCATATCTAAAAATGTCTTCTCCTCTTTCTTCAAACTGCAAGTCAAGTTATTTCTAAATATCTATTCTAATGTTAGTTCTTTAGTCTCTAAGAAAAATTCACCTAATACCTTTGCAGGTTTTACCTTGTTTAGTTTGTTAATTGCTGGTACTTGTGAAAATATAGAATCTACATCTGAAAAATAATATTCTAATGTACCTGTTTGATAAAATAAACTAGCTATTACACTACATGTTATTCCATATGTTACTGGAAGGTGACGATAAGTCACTTCTTCATATACAGATGCAGGTAATTGCATACAAACGTAGCAATCCCTTACGTCCATTGTTTTTACATATTCATATAATAATTTTGAAAACACATTGTTAGAAAAATCTGTTATTGCCCTGTCTTTAAGTAAATAGTTTTTATCTATTCTAGTTGGAACTACCTTTTGAACTTTCCCTATATTAGTTATGTTATCACTATGTCCTTCTAATGTATCTACAGTAACTTTAAATGAAATTAGTAGAGACAGAATACTCCAAAGAAGCATTAATAATCCTGTACAACAACAACACATTTTGCACCATCTTCTATGGAAGGTACATCTACTTTTGCTACTTTCTATGTTTGCCATCTTTTCTAAAATGAGCCTTGTCTTTTGACTTAGCCTCTTCTACTAGTTTCTAACCCAAGGCTTCTAATCACCTACGTGGTTCTACCAGTTTTTGTCTTTTTCAGTATTTTAATGTCTTTCCATCAGTAATTTCTTGTCTCATTCAGTTTGGCATCTCATCATCTTTCACTTTCCCTTCATTTTCAACATACAGGTTGTCCTGAACATCCGCTTCTTCTCCAATATCGTACAAGATAACTCAGGATTTCCGATTCTTCGTCTTCCTCAACCACTTCCGGTACAACCACCTCTGGATTTCCTTGGCTATCCGCCTCTTCTTTCACTTCAGGCAGGGCCACATATGTCCATTCCGGTCATTTATACTTCTGGTTAGGTTTCCTTGTTCTTTTGCTTTCTTTAACTACTGTTGGTTCTTCTCCTTTCGATTTTTTCTGACTCGTCACTTCATTCACCTGTTTAGCTCTTGGCGAATTTACACGTGTCAGTCGATATCTCAGTCTCTTTATTTTGTTTGGCCACACCTCGTCCTTCGCCGCTCTTTTCAATTTACTCCCTTTATCATTCTTTTCAGTTCTCCAAGTTCTCTTTCTCAGAACTCAGCCTTCTGGTATTTCATCTTCGCTTTCCTCAGACTCTGTTTCAACTTGCTTTTTACCTTCAATGATTTCTTTTTCCACCACTTCTTTTGTTTTCCCTACTTCTGTCCCTCCTCGAATCTCCGACACGCAATCTTCCTGCTGACTACTTGTCCCTGCTTCTAACTGGATGTTGGAGTCCCCTACACCTCCTCGGGGGTCTTCCGCAATAATCTTTCCCTCTCTCTCTGTATCTGGCACCTGTCCATCTAAAGGTGTTGTTTCAGGTGGAATTTCTCTCAATCCTTCATCTGGCACTTCCTTCTCATGGATTTCTTTTATTGTCTCTCCACTGTCCTTTTCTTTGTTCTTCCCTTGTTCTTTCTTGGAAGAGTGTGCTCTTTGTTCTGTCTCTGAGTCTGAACTAGTATAAAAAATCTGTAACCTTCTCCTCAGGGAATTACTTCTGGGGACCAAAGTTAAACTTGGCTCTGTCTCCCCCCTTTCAGGGTTTTCTTTTTCTTTGTCTTTTGGCTCTCCCTCATCCGACTCAGTACTGGATACTGATTCATCAAAATACTCCTTTTCTTTACAGTCAACTGGATTTGCAATTCTTAAAGTATGACTTGCATGGATCCAGTTCTTCAATCCAGCACACTTCACAGCTGTTGTTGTGGTCAAGATGACTTGTCTTGGTTTTCCCCACCTGGGAACCAAACAGTTTCTTCTTCTGTGTACTTTTATCCTTACCCAGTCCCCTGGGCTTAGATCATGGGCTGGCTTCTTTTCAAGAGTGGTGGCATCCACTCCAACCTGATGAAACACAGAATGAACTGCGTCAGCCAGGCTTTTACAGTATTCCAACACCATGTCATCAGTTATAGTCATCAGCTTGTTGACTGGTAAAAACACATGTCGCATGGCACGTCCCATGATGATCTCATGTGGACTCAAACCAGTAGTTCTGTCTGGAATTGATCTAATAGTCATGAGTACTAGAGGCAAGACATCGGGCCATTTCATACCTGTGGTTAAACACATTTTCCCTATTCTG